>NC_088677.1:6875000-7500000 GCF_950023065.1 Planococcus citri | reverse complement strand
TTGTTATCGCCATTTCCAACGTACCCGTTACTCGCTTTTACGAGCTTTTTCAGTTGATTTAATATCAACTTGGCCCACCTAGTTGTGTTTTCGACTTTCGTGCGCCGAATTACTTACTCGTAGATTTCACTTGTGCAGCAAAAAAAGGCGAAATTTGTTGGACGACCCGAAATAATATTATTTCGGTTTTAAAATGGTGAAAAAAAAATCACAAAGTAGTGATATCTACTGTAAAAACTTTGGGATAATTTACTCGTTTTAAAACAGACCCATCGAAAATGCATACAGAATTTGGAGCTTATATAGTCTTGAACCTTGATTTTGAATTTTATTGGAAAATTTATCTCTTATTCTTACAAACCACTAACTTGAGCTGAAACACGAATGGACTTGATTTACTAATTATACTCATAATTCGCTCTCGACATCATTTTATTCCTTTTTCTATTGATTTTTCATCCGCCATCGAAGTACATATTTATCGAATTAACATTATGAAAAATCACACAGAGCATCTCCTCCCTAGAAAGCCTTCGAAATTCGATGTACCCAGACCTACTCGCTCATGCTCTGTATGTAAATTCAAAATATATAGGTAGGATCATTTTCAATACATCTTATGCGACCTCATTGATTTGTTTTTGCAAAGAAACACACACAAGCTAATTACTCTCGAATAGATAGGTACCTACCTACGTATGTATTCAATACACTTGAAGGCTTATTATGCATAAAAGCACTTCGAAGTTGAGAAGACGCGACGCTTCGATACATTGTAGACATAAGACATATACAAGTCGTAATATCCTTTTCATATACAATACACCTACACATACTGCGTTGCTAAGCATAACAAATCATCGTGTATTTATGTTCATGTACTTATCAAACCATCATTGTACGCCTCTTCTTCGATAACCCAAGAAAATAAACCATCGTACATCGATTGATAAAATCAAGAGGGTATTATCGTAGATAATATTATGATTGGAGGTAGAACCTTTCTTAAATCGTACCTACTGTGGAAGCCTTTTTTATTAACGAAGTTGAATCATGCAATTCCAACACAAATTCTGCATATTATTGCTCTTTTCTTAAAGGCGACACTCTGAGGAACATTTTGAAGCAATCTTGCCAAAAACAAGTTGGCCTTACTAACAAAATGGCTGCCTTATTGATTGACAAGTCAGCTGACATCGCAGATGTGACTCATTTTCGGACTGTTTAAAAAGGTTCATCCACATTTGGGCCAGTTTTCAGAAGAACATTTCGAGAGCTTTTTTTTGACCACCATAGAAAATTTTTTTTTTTAAATTTTATTTGTAGTGAAATTTGTGAAATTTGCACGAATGACTGTATCCTGCCTAAAACCAACCTCCCAAATCCAAATTTCACAATTTTGAACCATTCTGGAGCCTCCAACGTGATTTTCGATTTTTCGATTTTTTATAAATTTCTCTATTGGGCACGAAAATTGATTTCAGTCACTGAAAATTGATTTGTGGCTCATTTTCGAACTGTTTGAAGGGTTCATCCACATTTGAGCCAGTTTTCAGATGAACTTTTCGAGTGTTTTTTTTTTTTTTTTTTGGACCAACATCATAGGGGAAAAAATTAAAACTTTTCTATCCGTAGTGAAATTTGCGAAATTTGCCTGAATGATTGTATCTTGCCTAAAAACAACCTCTAGAATCCTATAATTTCACAATTTTAAGCCATTCTGGAGCCTCCAGCGTGATTTTCGAATTTTCGAGAATTTTAAAATTTTTCCAGAAGGCACGAAAATTGATTTGAGCTGGTAAAAATTGAGTTGTGGCTCATTTTGGAACGGTTTAAAAGGGAAAAATCCCCCAAAAAAATCCAAAATTTCCTATTCGAATAGATATTTTGAAAATTGCACGAATGGGTATTTTTGGCCTATATAACCAGCCTTCTGAATCCCAACTTCACCATTCCGAGTCATTCAGAAGCCTCCAGCGTTATTTTCGATTTCTCCAAAATTTCAAAATTTCTCCAAAAAGCGTTGAAATTAATTTAGGCATCTATGGACTTCAAAAGTTGTAATACTTACTTATCCGAATATTCGATATAAAAATAAAAAAAAAAAATGTTACTTAGTTGATTATAATAATTTGCAATGTTGAAAATCCGTCATATTTTTGGCAACCCCCCCCCCAACGGCAACCCCCCCCCAACTCTTGGGGTAAAGGTATGGGAAGCTGTACCAGTTCCAATGTATCAAACTTGACCTGAAGAGAGCTCGAGAATCGTCATGAAAATCTCGTCCGAAAAAGGCTCAATCATATGAGTCAAAAAGAATGCATTTTTGAGGTATTTTTCATCGAAAAGACAACATTTTCAATTGGAAAATCTCAAATTTGGAGCACTTTTCGCACTAGGATCTCGAAAGCAATGACATTTTTGAACTCAGCAGGATTGAATTAAGTGAAAATGATCTCAAGATCAGCCAGTTGACGAAATTTTAAAAAATGGGGAGCCGAACACCTTCTTGAACTTCTCCTGTACCATTCCTATGAAGTTTGGCGAATGCCTGCCGAGCTTCAAAAATTCCTTTTGGAGTTCTCGTGCATCGTATCAAATTTTATGCTTCTTTCACGAAATGCAGTTTGCCATTTTGGATTTAAAATTTACAAAAAAAATGGGATTTCTTTTGATAAAAAAGTTTTATCAAGGTCCCAATTATTGTACATTTTACAAGATCGAGCTATTGAAAACGAATTCTGACTCACGATCAAACTCAACCCACCCCATTTCTATCTCCAGTGCCGCTGGAATGAAGATTATGGAAATATACACATTAGATAAAACCTTTCATCGCATGCTTATCTAATCCTAAAGATAAAAATACCGCCATGACTCCGGATGGAATTTGATCATTGGGATGATTCAAATCAAACAGACCACAAATTACGATTACGATAATTTCCGAGTCCAACATTTTAAACGACATCTGCGTTATCGAACATGTGAGAGTAATTTAAATAACGAATCTCTCCATCCACAACGACGAAATATATCAGAAAACGTACAAAATACGTTCGGTAGGTCAGATACCTCAAAAAAAGCATCACTTGCAATGCAATAGCAGAGATGAAGAAGAAGTGAGAGACGAACAAAATGCTTTCTCATCTAAAAAGCACAAAGACATGAAAATTTCCACAAATCGATTCCAAGTATTTGAATTTTTTATTCGTTGTTGTCTTCGCCTCCTGCCTCGTCTCCTGTCTTTACATCGAGTCGTAAATCTTCGGCACCAGAGGTAAATAATCTTAATTGAAATTCTGTTTCGGTAATCGGTAACTTTAATACAGTATTTCTCAACTCGGCACGGACGGTGTATGTATGTATATCTAATATACGAGTTTTCCATTTCATCGTCTATACGTACGTATAGAGTATTTATGGTAATAAGATCCGTGGCACTGGCGCGTACAAATTTTAGTATATTACGCTCTGTACGAGGTAATTTTACGTCGACGTCGTCGTCGTCTTCGTACGAGTAAAATACGATACAAGCTGTGCACCGAACAAGTCGCCGCCGCCGAGTTTCCACAAGTTTTTCATTCGTTTCTCTCTCTCTCGTTTTCTCTCCTCAGCATCTTGACACCAATAGGTACTCGTAGAAGGTGTTGTGCGAACCAGGTAAAATTTCTTCTCGTTCGCCAAAACGAACAGCAACATTAATTTACGAATATACGTACTATTGCGAATAATAATCATTTTGTACGTTGAACTTAGATGCAGAAAATTACAATTACTGTCATGTACTGAAAAGTTCTCAGTCCCAACATGGAATGACTTCTCAAAAATGCATTTTTTTTTACTCATATGATTGAGCCTTTTTCGGACGAGATTTTCATGGCGATTCTCGAGCTCTCTTCAGGTCAAGTTTGATATATTGGGACTGGTACAGCTTCCCGTACCTTTACCCCAAGGGTGGGGTGGGGGGGAGTGCAAAAAATATGACGGATTTTCAACATTAAAAATTATAATCAACTACGTGACATTTTTTTAAAATTTTATGTCGAATATTCGGATAAGTATTACGACTTTTGAAATGCTTGAGTGCCCAAAAAATTCTGGAGAAATCGAAAATCACACTGGAGGTTTCTGAATGACTCGGAATGGTGAAGTTGGGATTTGGAGGGTTGGTTAATTGGTTATAGACCAAAAATACCCATTCGTGAAATTTTCAAATCATCTTTTCGAACAGGAAATTTTAGATTTTTTCCTCCTTATGGTGAAAAAAACGCACTCGAGATGTTCCTCTGAAAACCGGCTCAAATGCGGATGAACATTTTAAACCGTTCCAAAATGAGCCAAAACTCAATTTTTACCGACTCAAATCAATTTTCGTGCCTTCTGGAGAAATTTTAAAATTCTCGAAAATTCGAAAATCATGCTGGAGGCTCCAGAATGGCTTAAAATTGTGAAATTAGGATTCGAGAGGTTGTTTTTAGACCAGATACAATCATTCAGACAAATTTCACAAATTTCACTACGAAAAGGAAAGTTTTGATTTTTTCCCCTATTATGTTGGTAAAAAATAACACTCGAGAAGTTCAGCTGAAAACTGGCCCAAGGCCCAAGTATGGATGAACTATTCAAACCGTCCGAAAATGAGCCGCAATCCAATTTTCTGTGGCTGAAATCAATTTTCCTGCCCAATAGAGAAATTTTAAAAAAATCGAAAATCATGCTGCAGCCTCCAAAATTGTTCAAAATTGTGAAATTTGGATTTGGGAGGTTGTTATTAGTAGTTATTCGTGCAAATTTCACAAATTTCACTACAAATAAAATAAAATCATTTTTTTTTTCAATTTTTTTTTCTTTTATGGTGGTTGAAAAAAAACACTCGAAATGTTCGTCTGAAAACTGGCACAAATGTGGATGAACCCTTCAAACAATCCAAAAATTAGACACAACTAAATTTTTACTGCCTCAAATCAATTTTCGTGCCTTCTGGAGAAATTTTAAAATTTTCAAAAAATCGAAAATCACGCTAGAGGCTCTAGAATGGTTCAAAAATTGTGAAATTAGGATTTGGGAAGTTGATCTTAGACAAGATATAGTCATTCGTGCAAATTTCACAAATTTCACTACAAATAAAAAATTTTTGAATTTTTTCGTCTGTAAACTGGCCCAAATATGGATAAACTATTCAAACCGTCCGAAAATGAGCCACAATTAAATTTTCTGTGGCTGAAATCAATTTTCCTGCCCAATAGAGAAATTTAAAAAAATCAAAAATCATGCTGGAGGTTCCAGAATTGTTTAAAAATTGTGAAATTTGAATTTGGGAGGTTGGTTTTAGGCAAGAATACAGACATTCGTGTAAATTTTACAAATTTTACTACAAATAAAAAAATTTTGATTTTTTTGAATTTTTTTTTTCTCCAGTATGTTGGTCAAAAAAAAACACTCGAAATGTTCGTCTGAAAACTGGCCCAAATGTAAATGAACCCTTTAAACAGTCCGAAAATGAGCCACAACTCAACTTTCAGTGGCTCAAATCAATTTTCGTGCCTTCTGGAGAAATTTTAAAATTCTCAAAAAAATCAAAATTCACGCTGGAGGCCTCAGAATGGTTCAAAATTGTGAAATTTGGATCTTGGAGGTTGGTTTTGGACAAGATACAGTCATTCGTGCAAATATCACAAATTTTACTACAAATGAAAAATTTTTGATTTTTTTTTTTTTTTTTTGAATTTTTTCCTTTATGTTGGTCGAAAAAAACACTCGAAATGTTCGTTTGAAAACTAGCCCAAATGTAGATGAACCCTTTAAACAGCCCGAAAATGAGCCACAAATCAATTTTCAGTGGCTCAATTCATTCTTTGTGCTCACTTGAGAAATTTAAAAAAACTCAAAAAATTGAAAATCATGCTGGAGGCTTTAGAATAGCTCAAAATTTCGAAATTCGAATTCGAGAGGTTGGTTTTAGACAAGATACAGTCATTCGTGCAAATTTCACAAATTTCACTACTTATAAAAATTTTTTGATTTTTTTAAAATTCTGATTGGAAAAAGGCTTGAGATGTTTACTTAGAAATCGTCTCGAATGTCGAAAACCCCTTCAAAGCGTTCGAGAATGAACCACTGCTCAATTTTCAGTTGCTCTAATGAATTTTCATTCCTTGGAGAGAAATGTTGAAATTCTGAAGAAATTTAAAATCACGCTGGATTCGAGAATTAGTCAGATGTGTTTGGGGTGGGGGAGATCTTTATATAGGTCGCAACTAGGTTTTCAATTGCCCTAAATAATTTCCACGTCTGCTGGAGAAATTTCAGGATTCTTGAGTAAATCAAAAATTGGCTGGAGCCTCCAGAATTGCTAGAAATGGAGTTGATATTGGTTTTGGAATTCATTTCCATCATTTTTACTGAATAAATAGATGTGAATTTAGAAAAAAAAAATTCAAAAATTCGTTAAGAATTCTGTTGGCAAAATTGGTCTCGTAACCGTAACGTATCGAATAGTGTTCGGTAATTTTAGTTTTTATTTTTAATAAAAAATAAATTTCAGTTTCGCGATATAGATATTGTTGGTTACGTATTAAATGGATTTTTGTTCTTTTCGTAAAATCGCGTAAACTGTTGGCTGTTAAATTATCGTTGTTTTTTCGTTGTTTTCGTTAGTTACTAAGTTAGTTCGCGTTAATATTATTCTTGTCGTCGTAAAGTAAAGTCATCGAGCTTTTTGCTCAGTCTCATTTGTCTGGTTTATTGATCGTTAAGGTCAATGACCGTTAATAATAAATATTTATTTATTTTGTTGAAAGTTTGTTTTCGATTTGTCGAATGTTAGGCAAGTTTAATATTGTTGTGAGTCAGATTTATCGATTTTGATCGATTTATCGTACATGGTAGCGTGAGCGTAGTTGGTGAAACGCTCTGTAGTTCGACGACGTTTTGGTATCCTGTGTGGATTGGTTCGTCCGAGTATCCGGCTTGTGTAGCTGTTTGTTTTTGGTTCGTGGTGTTCGACGAAGTAAATGTCGACAGTCCTGTCCTACTTGCGGTCAGGAAAATCGGTAAACGTAGACGACGACGATAGTAGTGTGGATAAGCGTAAATCGAGCGCTGAATTTCGTGGTTTTTCTGAAAAAGAAAAACCAGAACAAAGTATACCGAAGTCGAAAGGTAAAAGTAAAGTAACGTTACAGCACGTATCTGAGTCATCCGGCGATTCGGAAGCTGGTCCAAGTTCAGCAGGTTTTGGTGATTCGACATCCGACGATCCGACGATCCCTGTTGATCCCGTTCCTCCTCCGTCTAATCCGTCATCCGGTCCTCCACCTCCTCCACCTCCTGGTCCATCCGACGACGAGTCCGAAGGTAGTGAAAGTAGCGACGACGAGTCCGACGACGTAGCTGTAGAATCCGATTCGAGTAGTTCGTCGAGTGAAAATATGTTCGGTGCCGGTGATAATCGCGTAATGGAGTCGATGGTCTTTCGCGGTACGGGCTTCGTGTCCTGGAAAAGAAAAATAAAGGTTATTTTGTCGGCCAAAGGATTACAAACCGCGATTGTACAAGTAAATTCGTTATCGCCGCGTAAAAAAGCGAAAGCTTTAGAAATTTTAATTAGGCACGTAGCTGAGAACGTTTTCCGACTGGTCAAGGAGACAGAGGACCCGTATGTATTCTGGACGGAGCTCAACTCCTTGTACCAGGCGGAAAACCACGCAGCAATTATCGACTGTCGAACTCGTATTTCGAAGATTGTCATCGATATGTACAAAGGTCCGAAGGAGTTCTTGGAGGCATTTTATACGTTAGTCAACGATATGGAGAGTTTGGACGTGAAGTTGACTCCATCGGAAATCTATACGTATCTGATCAACGCGTTAGGCAACTCGCCTAAGTACGAGTCAGTGCGTATGACTGCTCGAGGACTAGTTCACGTCACAGCTGGAGACCCAAATCCAAAAGTGATTTCGTCGTTGCTTTTGAGTTTGGAAGATACCTCGAAGAACTCCTCGACTTCGAAGAGTTCGACAAGTACCGGTTCAGCAATGGCCGCATCCGATCAATCCGGTAATAAAAATAATAATAGTCGTAATCGTAATCGTAATAAGTCGCGTAATCGTAGTTCGAACTCGTCCGGTAATTCGTCGAACGGTAACGGTGATCGTAGTGGTAATAATGGCTTCGTACAAGCCAAAGATCGTACCTGCTATAAGTGTCATAAACGGGGCCATATGGCCAAGTCTTGTCGATCCGCCGGAGGGAATTATAGAAACGATACCAACCCTCGGGGAAGTATCGTTTGCTATCGTTGCAATCTGACTGGGCATATCGGTCGAAACTGCCCACAGAACGGTGATTCGTCGCGTAATAATGGTGGTAACAGTTCGTCGAGTGGTACATCGGGTACGTCTGGTCCGTCAGGTTCGTCCGGTTCGTCAGGTCCTCGTCCATCTATCGCGTTAGGTCTGTTTCCGTCGACATCTGGAAAAAAAGAAAATTTCTCGTTAGATGAAGGTCTTAGTCGTAATATCGTAGATGAATTCGTTAAAAATAGTGTCGGTCGTAGTAGTTTCGGTGACAGTGTTGCGATTTCTAATTTCGGAAATTCGCGTAACGTAAATATCGGGTCGAACTATTTTTTAGGTGACTCGACTGCTTTGAATCTCGGTGAAGAAAATGCATACGTCGAGACAAACGACGACGACGGCGTCGATTTTATCACGTTTGTCGTCGATAGTGGTGCGACGTCGCATTTTCTGAAACATCGTGGAGTCCTGCACGATGAGAGGAAAATAAACGAAAGTTTACAATCCGCTCATTGTGAGGTCTCTTTGATCAAAGAAGGAGTAGGTCGATTGAGAGTTCTAGCCGATGACAGAAACGTCTATTGGTTGAACGAGGTATACTACGTACCTAGTCTTTCTTTTAGTCTTCTGTCCGTGTCGAAAATCGTAGCGAATGGTTATCGTTTCTTCTTCGATGAAGATCCTCGTTTGGTCGATCCTGCGGGAAATTTAGTGTCAAAATTAGTACTTAATGATAATGGATTGTATACGATTCAATTTATGATAAATATACCTCCTATTTTGTACTCCTGTTCCAATTATTCATCTGCGTTAATTTCTGACGATAGTAGTGACTCGACAAATGTAGGTAATACTTCGACGACGATAGGTAATGATTCTGGAGTTGTAGTTTCGAATGTTTCTAGTGTAGGTATAGGAAATACCAGTACATGCAGTGACAGTGATGTAAATCTGAAAAATAAAAAGAAAGTAAATAGGTTAAAAGGTGAAGGTGACATCTGGCATCGTAGGTTGGCTCATACGAGCAAAACGGTACTAGATAAGATTCCTGAGTTACTACGTGGATGTGATTGCCCACCTTTCAATCAGTGTCAAATTTGCTGTAAAGCAAAACAAAAGAAACATACCTACGATTCGAGACGCTCGTCGATTCGAGTAGGTATAGGTATCCGAATCCGCTCGATCTTGTTCATATTGACGTAATGGGTCCTATTACAGAAGGACTAGAAGGCGAGCGATATTTGATTGGCTTCGTAGATGACTGTACGAGATGGGGAGTAACGTTCAGAATGAGAAGTAAAGCCGAAGTAGGTACCTACCTGAAAAAATTTGTAAATATTAGTGAAACGTTATGGAGTACGAAAGTGAAGCGTATCAGGTGCGATAACGCTAGTGAATTTATTGGAGGTACCTTTAAAGAGTTTGTTGATGAAAAAGGCATATCGATGCAGAACAGTGAGCCTTATGAAAAGCAGCATAATGGCACCGTCGAGCGTTTCTTCCGAACCATCCAAGAAAAAATGCGAGCTCTATTGTACGAAGGAGGTTTAACGAATAAATTCTGTACGCTGCATACACGGCGAACTACGTGTACAATCGTTTACCGCATTCTGCCTTGAACGATCTGTCACCGTACGAGCTGTGGAATCGTCGAAAGCCGGATTTATCGAGAGTGAGATTGTTTGGAAGCGTTGCACGAGTTTTAGTACCGCCTGAAAAGAGAAAGAAAACCGATGAGAAGTCGATAGATATGGTATTGTTAGGTTTTACAGAGACAGGTTATGTATTGTACGATGTTTTACGAAATAAATTTACGAATTCGAGTTGTGTAGAAATAGACGAAACGCGTAAGATACACGATGTTATTAACGATCATTTGTTAAAAACATCGGTATCAGTGAGTGTAAGCGATGTGAATATCGTACCTACGGTTACACCGGTAGGTAACGCTGATTCAGCTCCTGGTTGCTCCAATTGGATAAACCCAGATGAGCTGACTGAGGCCGAACGTAGCGGTGATAACTTGGTAGATCGTAGTTTGATCGATACATCTTCTTCAGATGAACGTAGCGACGATTTTGCTTGCTTTGCACTCGCTGGGGTCGATGACCTTACGTATGAAGAAGCGTTGAACGGCTCTGAAGCGAAATTTTGGCGTGTAGCGATAGATGAAGAGTTAAAGGCGATGGAGATCAAAGACGTTTGGTATTCAGCATCTGAAAAAAGTGTAAATAAAGAGAATTATTCGAAAGTAGACAGTAAGTGGGTTCTAAAGAAAAAAATCAACTCGAATGGTGGGGTGAAATTTAAGGCGAGATTGGTGTTGCGTGGTTTCAAAGACAATCATTTCTATGAATTGGATGAAATATACGCGCCAACACCTAATCAACCGATAATACGCTCGATGCTCAATCTAGCTATGGTCAACAAGTGGCAGTTGAGACAGCTAGATGTGAGTACAGCATTTCTCAATGGAGATATAAATCAAGGTATTATGTTCAACCCACCGAAAGGGACTAATGAAGAGAAAGGTGTCGTATATATTCTAAAACGTTCGTTATACGGGTTAAAAACAAGTCCCAAATTGTGGAACGTAAAATTGAACGAGTACTTACTTTCGCTCGGTTTCGTAAGGAGTAAAGTCGATCCTTGTGTGTATTTCGACGCTGAAAATCCTCTACGTTGCGTTTTTGTCGTTTACGTAGACGATTTTCTAATTACAGGTTGCGATGATCGTCTTATTGAGTGGTTAGTCAAGCGATTGAATGACCGTTTTGGAATCAGAGACCTGGAACAATGTAAGAAATTTATTGGTATGGAAATTAATCGTAGTAAAGACAAGTTAGAAGTTCATCAAAACACGTATATCGAGCAATTAGTTAGTGATTACGGGCTGTCTAATTCGAATAGTATTTCAACTCCCATGGAACCGAACTTGAAGATTACAAATCTCAAGCTCGATAAAAGTTATGAAACCAAAGTGCGTGGTCTCTTAGGAAGTTTGAGTTACATAGCAAGGGGAACACGTCCTGATATTGCTTTTGCTGTAAACTTTCTAAGTAGATACCAGCACTTGGCAAATAAGGAGCTATTCGAATACAGCAAGCGTATCTTAAGGTATCTACGTAGTACGTTAGACGTGAAACTTACCTACGTAATACCTAAAGTAGTCGATAAACACTCTGTAAGAGTGTACGTAGATTCGGACTTCGCTGGTGATTGTTTAGATAGAAAGTCAACGTCTGGAATTTTTGTATTGCACTATGGCAACGTAATTGACTGGGTAGTCAAGAAACAAAATTGTGTAAGCCTTTCGTCGTGTGAAGCTGAATACGTTGCGTTAAGTACGTCTGGAAAGGAAGTCTTGGCTTGGCGAAATCTGTTTGTCGAATTAGAAGTTCGTATTGACACCGTACCGGTGTATTGCGATTCTAATGCAGCTATTGCCGTTGCGAATACGGTCGAATCGAAACGTACCAGACATATAGATGTCTGTTATCATCATATACGCGATTTAGTCACGAAACAGATAATATACTTGCAAAAGATATCTTCGGCAGATCAACTTGCCGATATTTTGACCAAAGCCACTACACGTACCGTATTCGATAGACTCTGTGAGTCATTGTTTAATGCTTAAATTAAGTTTTCGAGTCGATTTTTATGTAATATAAGTTTAGTTTAACTGAAATTTTGCTGTAAAAATATTTTAGCTCAAAGTGTTTATAAACACCGGTATTGATAAGAAGCAACAAGTTTTACGTTTATTTAAGTGGTACGCGTGTTAGGGAAAATATTTTTATGGTGGGGTGTTGGCAAAATTGGTCTCGTAACCGTAACGTATCGAATAGTGTTCGGTAATTTTAGTTTTTATTTTTAATAAAAAATAAATTTCGGTTTCGCGATATAGATATTGTTGGTTACGTATTAAATGGATTTTTGTTCTTTTCGTAAAATCGCGTAAACTGTTGGCTGTTAAATTATCGTTGTTTTTTCGTTGTTTTCGTTAGTTACTAAGTTAGTTCGCGTTAATATTATTCTTGTCGTCGTAAAGTAAAGTCATCGAGCTTTTTGCTCAGTCTCATTTGTCTGGTTTATTGATCGTTAAGGTCAATGACCGTTAATAATAAATATTTATTTATTTTGTTGAAAGTTTGTTTTCGATTTGTCGAATGTTAGGCAAGTTTAATATTGTTGTGAGTCAGATTTATCGATTTTGATCGATTTATCGTACAAATTCAAAAATCAATTTGGACTGTTGAAATTTTGGTTATGAGAGTTTCAGGCCATGCTTTTTCCAAAAATCGCGTGAGAGTCCCTTGTCAGTGGGAAAATCTCAGATTCAAGGCCCTTCTCCCCTTTGAATCTTGAAATTAATGGTATTTTTGAATTCAGCAGAGTTGAATTTATTCCTAAAATAATTTCAAGAATGGTCTAAAAAATCAAATTTTGAAAAATGGGGGACTGAACCTCCCTTTTGAACCCTTCCTGTGTCCTCCTATGGGGTTTTGCTAATGTCTCCCGTGCTTAAAAAATTATTTTTTGGGGTCCTTTTTCATCCCATCAAGTTTCGTACCCACTTCTCTCATGAAATGCAATTACTCGCATTCTGCCTCTGGACTAAATAGTGATATCATAGCCATAGTGCTCGAAGAAAATGTGATGTGAGTTATATGCACAGACAACGAAACGACAAGTTGACACGATGCAATATGATCTATCTAATGAAAATTACGTAACAGTTTATCGTGCCGGGGGTCAATTGAATAATAACGACAACGACACCGACATCGACATCGTCTATACGAGTACATATACTCGTGATACGATGCGCAATAATTTGGAAAAGTACTGCGAGTAGGTCGCTGTTCGCTTTCGTCGACAAATTCTGTTCGAATTGATGCTTCATAGCGATCGAATGGAATTTTTGTACTGTTCGAGCTCGAGCTTCATTCAACCATACACCGTGGTACCAGAGCCAGATAATACTAGGATTTTCTCGCGTAATCCAGTTGTGACCGAAGATAACAAAGCTCTCGTGTGTGTGTTTTTTTTTCTGAAAAAAATTATGGTGTATTAACCATACCGTGGTATTACCTGTACCTACCGAAGGAGTCGGGTATTAGCTCAGACTTAGTATTGTACTCGTTGGTGTGTGATAAGGCGGTGGTGGATCGACAGTGTACTCGTACTTGACATTGACATTGATTATCGAATGGTGAAACGCCTGTGTCGCTCGCTTTGATGATTGGGTGTCCTCAGCATGGTATACAATGTATTCGGTATTAAATTTGAATCGAGTAAACGGCGGCTGGGAAAAGATTAATCAAATACTTATAATAAAGGTGATCCGGAGAATGGAGGGAAAGAGCCAAATGAAAGGTCTCGCCGAAAACTCGTTAATGAAAATTTAACCAAGATGCAAATTTATTACGGTCATACGTACTTATCTACAGATTACATCGCTGAAGAAGTCTGCTCCTCATCGTGCAAGAGATGCGACGAAGGGATCAAAGTCATATTTAATAGTACGAGGTTACATACTCGTACTATTGGGAGTTTTATACTCGTAACAGGGCAATTGTAAAAGTTGAAGGGCGCCGACGACCGAAGATACTCACTCGTAGAAAAGAGAATGAAAAATGTGTATTTGTACGAAGAACGAGAACGAGAACGACCCAACTCGACTCGATTCACTAGTCACTAGTCAGGCCCCGAATGTACGAGTACGAGTAGTACGTACGAGTTATATGGTATATCCTTTTGTTAGTCGTTACACAAAAGGTAATCATTTTATTCTTAATTACTCGATGAAAGGAAACGTTAGATGGAGTAATGTGTCGTCGCGATGGCAACTAACGTAGCCATGCCCTCCTCTTCGAAGACGATAAATATATACGAGTGTAGTACGTGATGCGAAGAACTGATACGAATTCATGGTGTGATGCTCGTAGTATGTCTTGAGCTTTTAAGAAATTTATGAATGAGAAATTCTACGCGTTTGTCGATGGAATTATTAATTGTCGAGGTTGTTTACTCCTCGTCGTATCTATCTTTCGGGTTCATTCGCATGGTACGAGTACGCTGTCGAGTTGAATTTGAGTTGGTATTTTGATATAGGAGTGAGAGAGAGAAGTTATTAGAATGGGAGAAATTTTGGAGTGTTTTTTGAAAACTTTGAGAGCGTTTATGGAGGTTTAAAGGGGGGTTTGAGGTAGTTGGTAACATTTTCTGCAGGCTACAGAACTAACAATGATGAGAAATCGATCCACGAAGTCAAAAAAAAGATGTACTCAGCTCAATTTATGAGTTAAATAATATTTAGATTTTTCAAAAACCCAAAAAAGTTTTGAAAATTTCCCAATACCTACATATTTATAAAATGATTCATACTGGTGCAATTTTTGGAAGTTCAGGTGTGAACAATTGAATAAGTTTTAGGTAAATCGTTCACGAACGTTGCGATTTCATTTTCATCTGATGTGATTGGTAATGTGATGGTGATCTTTCGAATTTCAATGCGACTTATTGAGAAAATGAATCATTCGTTCGCGAACGATTGAATCTGAATCTGTGTTACGCGAATCGTTCGCGAACGTTTTGATTTCTTACGACGTAAAATTGAATCTTAACTATGTCTGATTGAGTTGTTCTGTTTAAATTCGATTCATGGACAAAATGATTCGTTTGTTCATTCGCGAACGATTGAATCAGTTTTACCTGAATCGTTTGCGAACGTCTCAAGTTCACATGACACAAAATTGAATCCAAACTGCGTTCTGATTGAGTCGTTTCACTACGATTTATGGCCAAAATGATTCGTTTGTTCGTTCGCGAACGATTGAATCCGGTTTATATGAATCGTTCACGAACGTCTCAAGTTCACATGGCGTTAAAGTTCGGATCCAAACTATGGTTGATAGAGTTGTTTCGTTTTAATTCAATTCATGACCAAAATGATTCATTTGTTCGTTCATGAATGATTGAATCAGTTTCACATGAATCGTTCGCGAACGTCTCAAGTTCACATGGCACAAAATTGAATCCAAACTGCGTTCTGATTGAGTCGTTTCACTACGATTTATGGCCAAAATGATTCGTTTGTTCGTTCGCGAACGATTGAATCAGGTTTATATGAATCGTTCACGAACGTCTCAAGTTCACATGGCGTTAAAGTTCGGATCCAAACTATGGTTGATTGAGTTGTTTTGTTTTAATTCAATTCATGACCAAAATGATTCATTTGTTCGTTCATGAATGATTGAATCAGTTTCACATGAATCGTTCGCAAACGTCTCAAGTTCACGTGGCGTAAAATTAAATCAAAACTGCGTCATGATTGAGTCGTTTCTCTACAATTCATGGTCAAAATGATTCGTTTGTTTGTTTGCGAACGATTGAATCAGTTTTATATGAATCGTTCACGAACGTCTCAAGTTCACATGGTGTAAAATTTGTTAATTGAATCCAAATTTAAATTATGGCTGATTGAATTGTTTTGTTTCAATTCAATTCAATTCATGGCCAAGATGACTCGTTGACTCGTTTGTTCGTTCATGAACGTTTGAATCAATTATACCTGAATCGTTCGCGAACATCTCAAGTTCACGTGGCTTAAAATTGAATCCAAACTGGGTCATAATTGAGTTGTTTTACAGGTTTCACTGCGATTCATGGCCAAAATGATTCTTTTGTTCGTTCGCGAACGATTGAATCAGTTTTATATGAATCGTTCACGAACGTCTCAAGTTCACATGGCGTTAAAGTTCGAATCCAAACTATGGTTGATTGAGTTGTTTCGTTTTAATTCAGTTCATGACCAAAATGATTCATTTGTTCGTTCATGAATGATTGAATCATCTTCACATGAATGATTCGCGAACGATTCAAGTTCACGTGGAGTAAAATTGAATCGAAACTGCGTCATGATTGAGTCGTTTCACTACAGTTCATGGACAAAATGATTCGTTTGTTCGTTCGCGAACGATTGAATCAGTGTTATATGGATCCTTCGCGAATGTCTCAACCTCAAGTTCACATGATGTAAAATTTGTAACATTGAATCCGAAGTCGTGATCGAATCATTTCACTACGTCTCATTGTCAAAATTATTCGCTTGTTCGTTCGCGAACGATTGAATCAGTTTTACATGAATCGTTCGCGAACGTCTTAGTCTGAAATTTTACCTCATGTTTAAGTGAATGTCAACTTCAACAGATGAACTCGTTTCAATATGATTATTTGAAATATTGATTCATTCGTTCGCGAACGACTGAATCAATCTTGCATGAATCGTTCTAGAACGGGTTTCATTGTGCGAACGTGAGAGTTTCTCTACTGAGATGTTTCAGTAATGCTCATCGAGGAAATGATTCATTTGTTCGCGAACGATTGAATCAGTTTTAACTTTTACATGAATCGTTCACGAACGTCTTAGTCTGAAATTTTACTTGATGTTCAAGTGAATCTCAACTTCAACAGATGAACTCGTTTCAATAGGATTGATTGAAAATTGAAAGATTGATTCATTCGTTCGCGAACGACTGAATCAATCTCGCATGATTCGTTCACGAACGCTTTTCATTCTGCGGACGTGAGAGTTTCTCTTCTAAGATGTGTTAATACTGCTCATCGAGGAAATAATTCATTCGTTCGCGAACGATTGAATCAGTTTTTTATGATTCGTTCACGAACGGTCGAATTTCACGTGGTGATTGAAATATTGAATTGAATTAAAACTACAGATAATTGAATCGTTTCCGTATGATTTGTTGACAAAGTGACTCGTTCGTTCTCGAACCATGATAATTGATGTGCAATTATGTATTAATCGTTCGCGAACGGCTGAATCAATGATCAGAAAATGTACGATTTTACTCTTCTGCGAACGATAAAACAAACTCCGTATTAATTTTTTTCTGAACAAATTGGTTTTGCGATCACATGTGAATTGATAACATCAGAGAAAGATGAATTCATTCATGAACGACTTGTTCAATTGCGAGCGAATTTTTTGCAAATGTTAAAATTGATATTTTATTAAAATATTTTTAGATTTTACATGATATATTGATAACATAAATCTAGAATATTTTGCCAGATTTACTTTCAGTTTTATTTCAAGTGAAACTAAGACGTTCGTGAACGATTCTTGTGTGTCTGATTCGGTCGTTCGCGAATGAACGATTCGTTTTTTTCGATTAGTTCTATGGAAACGAATCAGTACAACAGCTCTCACGTTTATTCTATGGGAGACGTTCATGAACAATTCAATTCATGTGAATCTGATTCCATCGTTCGCGAACGAATGAATCATTTTCTCGATGAATCGTTTATAAACACCTCAATCGCACAATCAGTCACAATTTTGATCCACTTTTCTGTCTCAGTCTCTCGGGTGAAATTAGAACGTTCGTGAACGATTCATACTGTATTGATTCAGTCGTTCGCGAACGATTCGATTGATTTTTTGCCAATTTTTTTCATAAATTTCCGAATTGAATATTTTTGAAAATTATTCCAGCAAATAAATCATCAGAATTCGTTGCTAAAATTTAAGATTTCTTCAAGAACGAATCAGTGAACGATTCTTTTGCTGTAAATGATTAGAATGATTCTTTTATCATATCGTTTTAAAGAATTATTGCTGTAGATATAGGTTTATTCAATTTTTTGGAACTTATTGTCCATAACATAGTTTGTAACATTGACAAAAACGCCTTGTTGGAAATTGATCGATTTCTGCCTTCGGTTCGACTCTTATTCCTTCATTTTACTACCAAAATTTATCGAACGAAATGAGAACATTCGTTCTTTTTACGGTCGCGTCGTTTTTCTCGAAATTTTATATTTTTTTTCACTCTAGGCTTCTCGTTCTCGTGCTCCTTTATCTAAATTGTTTACTCGGACTGATCAAAAGTAAACTTGGCCGGCGCAAGTTTTATAATGCCTCGGCGAATGCTTTATTGACCGAACAACTTTATACAAACGAGAGCATATAAGCCGAACACACTTACACGTTAATCGGTCCATTTTAGTGCGTCGATTTTTCAATTTTTATCCTTACACACGAACGCAAATTGCATTATGGCCAAACAGTAAAAATATACGAAAAGCTTTTTATGTACTATACACGTAAGGCTATGCCGCCGCCGTTCGTTGGTAAATATATGAAAGTATTTTTCCACCAAGCATATACTTACACATAAGAAAAGCTCGAAGGAAATTTAGCCCGGTATAAGGTTGTATATATAATGTCGCGTCGCAGCGACGCTGTCACCATTTTACCGATATTTTCTTCACCGAACGAGGAGGCGAAGATGAAAATAATACGAGATGAGAAGTAGGAGTTAGGAGAAGAAAAACGCGTATAAAATGCGAGAACGACGAGGACGAATAGCGAGAATAAAAAATTGATTTCTTTCAGGGCGTATAATTCATAATTGTACGAATGCTGAGAGTTTGACGTTAATGAAATCGGATTGAATTTCTTTCTCTTCTGGGCCCTCCTCTATACCTTGTCAAGCTTTCAAAAACACTTTAGGCTGCTGCGAGAAAATTCGATCGTTTTTTCACAGCCTTTTTTGCTTGCTGGCTTGATTCGTAAAGCTTTAAAATTATTTAAGAAAGGGCAAAGGAATGTAAAAAATATCGTTTGGAGGTTTGTTTTTTTGGGAAATTTCTTTTAGCGAGATGACAGCTGTGGTGGTGGAGTTAAGGGGGGGGGGGCAGTGACGAAAAATGAATGGTTTCTGTGTGACGATATATTCCACAATTGTTTTTGCGGAAATTAACCCATTTATCATGAGATTTTGACTGAACCAGGCGGAAATGATCGTGTAGTAATTTTTCAAGGAAGTCGAGAAGCCTAGCTTGCTTTTTTTTTCCAGTGATCGATATTTTTTTCTGGCTTTTTCAGACTGTTTTCCACAGCAGAAGTACATATTATAATTTTCATAGGAATTTGCAAAATATTCCAGCATGATTTACTCGTCTCTTCATTCATTTTATACTGACCTGTCCTCATATTCTGCTCGAATTAGTGCCGGACACATCGTGCTTCTCTTCTGGATGAAAATACGATTGTATTTTACTTTGAAAGGGTTGCTCGAAATAAAGAAAAATTATTCGACACGATAATTATCGCATACCGATGGGAAATGTTAACAACGTTGTAGTTTTCGTTTGTCTGCTGTCGACGCAATCCAGCAGCCAACGACGCAGCGAACAAAGATGAAAAAATAAACGAATAAGAATGAAGCGAAGATGAATGAAAAAAAAGGGGTAAAATTAAAAATTAATTTGTAGTCGTAACACGACGCTCGAGTGGCGCGTTTAAATTTTCCAACACTTTGGAGCTTCTTTAAAAGTATCTAATTCTCGGACCAATTTACCAAAATGTTTGCGAGAATGTTTCCAAGATTGAATTTTTCCCTCCCTGCTTGTCTTCGCTCGAGATACGAGCTCGAAAAAGAGCACGATTTTGTAAATGCTTTTTGTACGAATGTCACGAAATATTTAAACCTTTTAACGGTCTCGTAACATTATCTTAGGTTTTTTTTTCGCTTTTGCTTTTTTGGAAAAGTTCCCAACGTGGTTGAATGATGATGGTATCGAACGTCGAACAGAATGTGAGCGAGATTATGTTTCGAGACGATGAATGGCTCGAGTTGTGTGAAGAATTTTCTAGTAATTTGAATATTATTTTTATCGAGTTACGTAGGGCTACGTTCCCCCCCCCCCCATAATTATGTTTGGTGTTTTTATTATTTATTTGGAATTTTTGAGAAAATCTAATGCTAATTTTTACTATTTTTTTTTTTTGTCCCCAGGACCATACACAACTGAACAACGGTAACTGTTACGGTGGTACCGGAAATGGCGAAGTTGATAACGCGATGAGCCCTTTAGATAATATGACGGCGCTTCATCAATATCTAAATGAATTGATGAGAACCGGAACTGATCTCAACGGTGATTTAATGACTAAAGGTGAGTGATTTGAATATTATTAATGCTAATGTGTTTCATTTTTTGAATAGATTAAATTACCTACTAGTTATTATCATTCAACGATTCGTGTTCGCATTAAAACGATTTGACAATTCGTTTCAACGAATTGTTCGAGTAAACGTAATCGATTCGTTCGAGCGAGTCGTTCTGGACAAATGTGATCAGCTGATAATGTATGAATCAATTATTTGTTCGAATAAGGGGTTCGCCAACGACTCGTTCGAACGAATTATTTTCTGAAATTGATTCATTGTAATGGACGAATCGTTCACAAACGTTAATTCAGTTCATCGAATCGTTTGTGAACGACCTGTTTTATTTTAATGAATCATTTGAAAATGATTCTTTCATTCGAGCGAATCGTTCGCGAACGAACTAATCAGTCGTTCGAGTATGGATCGATGAAAATGAAATATTGAAATTAACTGTTGATGAAGGACTTACTCGAAAGAGTCGTTTTTTCGAAATCGATTCATTTGAAAGATCGAATCGTTCACGAACGTTAATTCATTTCACGGAATCGTTTGCGAACGACTCTTTTCATATTAATGAATCATTCGAGATTCGAGAATGATTCGTTCATTCGAATGAATCGTTTGCGAATGATTCGTCCATTCGAGTAAATCGTTCGCGAACGAATTAATTGGCCTGTTTATGAATCAATTGAGTTCTTGAACGACTTCAAAAGCATTCATTCATTTTTGAAATCGAATCATTACCATAATCATTTATTTTATCAGATCGTTCGTGAAGTCGGTCATTTGAATGAATCATTTAAGAATGAATAATCAGTTCGAGCAAGTCGTTCGCGAACGAACTGATCCATTGGTTGTATAAAAATCAGTAATTTTTTATCGGTGAACTGTTTGCGAACGACTCTTTTGAAAATATTGATTCCTTGAAATCGATTCATTCGGGTGATCTTGTCGTTCACCAACGTCGGTTCAGTGATTCATTTTATCGAATCGTTCGCGAACGACTTAATTTTTTGAACGAACCAGTGAAGAATAATTGATTCATTTGAGCAATTCTTTTGCGAAGACATCATAGCGTAGACGGTATTGAAACTTGTTTTGACTGCATTTTGATGAAATTTTGTGTTAATTTTAAATTTCAAAAATCTACTGGAGGCTCCAGGAATTTTCAAATATGCACTAAAGGCTTCAAAACGACTTGATATCCACCTGCAGTCGACATATCGTAGCGTATTGAAATTTGTTTCCACTGCATTTGATGAAATTTTGTGAAAATTTAGAGTTTCAAACAGGAATTTTTAAAAGGTCGCTGGAGGCTTCAAAATGACTTAAACCCACCAGAAATAGACTTGATAGCATGTATAAGTTGGAGTTCAGCATAAATTTCGGATTTCTAAGTTTATTTGACAAAATTTTGTGGAAAATTTCAATTTCAAAAATCTACTGGAAACTCCAGAACTGCTCAAAACGGATTGAAACCGTTTTCAAACGAATTGGCACGTTGAAAATAGGGTATATTCCAAATTTTAGCTTTCCATGTCAATTTGGCAAAATGTTGATTTTTTTCTCATTTTTGGCCAAAATTTGATTTTCAAAAATTCACCAAAAATCGAAAAATGCGCTTTTGCATTTGAAATTTTGTCTGGTGGCAAATTTTTGCAAACTTTTTCGATCCAGATTTGCCCAGTTGAAAAAATATTTCAAGCGAGTCTCATTTTGGAGAGCAAAATCTTCCATTTCGGCTGATTTGTCAATCAAAATGATCGCCATTTTTTTAAATAAAGCCAACTTTTTTTTGGCAAGTTTGCTGTAAAATGTTCCTTCGGATGTCTCCTTCAAGAAAAACGTTGTCGCTGAAGATGGGGTGGAGGGGTGGGGGGGTGCAATTATTCTTTTCGCCAATGCCGGACTATAAACGAAATGGGTTAAATAAGGCCAAGACAAGGGCCTGGGCTAAAAATTGATTCGATATTCAGTTTGAAATGATCCGGACTCGATGAAAATTCTGTATTTTCCAAGCTCACGAGGCTCGCTAACTCGAATCATTCTCACTTCAGTCCTTCCCAATTTCAGACATTATTGAAAAAAATTCTCTCGAAATTCTCATACAACGTCTTCTCAGTTCTCGGGGAATTTCCTCAGCTCTCGAGCCCTTCGCACTCGTTCGAATACGTAAAAAACGACACGAGGCAACAGAAACGTATTTCGATTTTCGATTATCGAACGCCGAAGGCATAATCGATTATACGACTACGTAATTCGTTGGCTCGAGTTTTGAGTTTTAATTCGCGATAGCGAAACTTTTTACTAGAATATTTTTGCATTTCACGCGTGCTTACGTTTAGAGAATGTGTAAAGCATACGCTTACACGTACCAGAGCCATCGTACGTGTCAACCAAGTGTGAAAATACGTAGCGAAGGTATATGTATCAACGACAAGTCGACAAAAATATAGCGTAAGCGATGAAGAGAACCACGTTGGAAAAATATTTACATCAAATATGTAATAAATGAATGACAAAAACAACCCAACGAAAAAAATACCTAACGTAAAGAAGTTGATGAAAACGTATCTAGGTAAGTATTTTTTTCGGTGGAATATGCATAATATTGTAATTTACCAAACATATATCATTCTAGGTGTGAGATAACAGTTATTTATGACTCTATAACGTACCTTGAGCTGAAAACTATATGCTTTGGCGATGAGCGAAGATTTTTGACGTTTTGTTATTTCACAAAAAGCACGAAGACGACGAAGACGAGAGAGGATGAGGAATGAAAGGAATATCGATTCGGCGATTCGACGCGTATATGAAAAATTGACCACTAAAAGCTCTACGCTGTAAGTCGCAGAAAAGGTTAATAATGTGTAAGGTTGTTTCAATGTGACTATGTCCATTTTACCAACTACGAGGTTGAAAAAAATATAAGGGGGAGAGGATATTTTTAGGACGTAGATTTATTATTCAATATAAGGACGTTGAAGAGAAGAGGTGAGAACCCATTCAGAAATGTACGTGAGACATAATCGACTTTGGTAGAAAACAAAGCCAATTCCTGGAGCTGTATTTAGACATTTTTCAGGAAATGGTGCATTGAGTTTCACGACTTCGAACAAGGGATACTTAATCCAAATAGCATAGAAGAAAATTTTAGATTAGAAAAACGAAAGTTTCAGTTTTGCATTTGCAACTCTTTTTTAGAACCGATTTAGGAATTTGGGATCGAACAATCTTTAAAAAGGCATTTAGGGCTCTAAAAACCCTGATTTTCACAATCACATTGTTATTTTTGAAAATTGAAAATTTTGCGCCTCCCCTTTTGGAGCCCATTTTCGAGTTCAGGGTCATAAACTGGGCCCCTCTTTTTTAGAACCGATTTAGGAATTTGGGATCAAATAATCTTTAAAAAGACATTTTGGGCTCTTAAAAACCCTGATTTTCACAATCACATTGTTATTTTTGAAAATTGAGAATTTCGCACCTCCCCTTTTGGAGCCCATTTTGGAGTTCAGGGTCGTAAACTGGGCCCCAATCTTCGCATGAATTTTGTATTTTTTGAAAATTGTAAATTTTGCACCTCCCCTTTGGAGTTAATTTCATGAAAACCGCCCTAAACTTTTCTCAATGGCGACAACGAACGACCTAAGAATCGATTTGCACCTTTGCCTACACGAGAATCTTCTTCATAGGTACCACGTATAGAAAAAGATAAAGTGTCGGGGATGCGTTCGCGTGTCAGAAGAGGTAAGGTGGGGGTATCTTCAGTGGGAAAATTTAGCTCTCTTATACGCCATGTTTACCAACACGATGATGAAAATTTTCCAGCTGAAAAAACAAGATTATGTACCTTCGCCCTTTGACACATTATGTGCCTCGTACCCATTACATCTACGTATACCTTTTGGATTCATTCTTTGATGCTGAAAATTCATACGCTCGTGGCCGAAAGCTCGACTGAGAGAAGAATCGAAAAAAAAAATTGTTCGCAATGACGACGACGGAGGCTACACAAAAAAAATACATAAACTGGGATTCGAAGTGGGCGTGGGCCGTATTATATGCGACGAGAGAACTTGGTGATTATCGATTTTGGAGCTTTTTAAAAAACATTACCGTTCGCAAAGGCCGAAAAAAACCAGAGCGAGAGATAGGACTGGCAGACGACTACGACAATAACGATGTACCCGTCCCATTCTCCATTCTGCAAAGCTGGGTTTTTTGCGAACATTTTCTACTCGCAGGTATAGGCAAAAAGAGAAATGTATTTTAGAGCTTGTGAGATAATATTAGTGAAATGAAACAACCTGTGTGCTCGAAATAGCGTACCTACCTACGTTGTTACACGGATCGAACAGCTCGAATTTGCCAACAGGGATGTTTCAATTTAAATGATGACGAAGGAAGAGGTGAAAAGCCTGGAACTGATGTGGTGAACGGGCGGATCGAGGTTCTCACCACTGGTGCGTGAGTCTCGTGAGTATGCGTTTGATAAACACGTCGAAGATGAGATATGGTGGTCGTGTAAATTCGCATGTGTATGGGAAGAGAGAAAGAAGATTGATGTACTGTACTATTTAGACATGCGTGCGATTCAACTGTGTATATGCTATATGGTTAACGATCGCTGCAGGAAAACGTGTGTGTTTTCTTTCTTTTCTATATCTATTTTTTTACATCAGTCTAATTCTACTCTTGAATGAGGCGAGATTCTGCAAATGATCGAAATTGGATCCTCTGAAGAGGGGGAAGCCCAAAATTTTGAAAATGCATCATGAATGCCAAAATCTACCCCCTTGGAGCAGCCCAATTTTGATTATTGGGCTGAACTAGAGATTGCAATCAAATTTTTCTCAAAAAAGTAACTTTAGTAACCAAAACTGCTGGAAAAATTAACCAGAAAAATCATCATACTTCAAATGAAAACCATTTATCAACACTTCGAAAGTAAACTGGATGAAAATGCAAAAAGGTAGCATGAAAAATATATCTGGTTCTGGAAACATCCGAACTAATGAAAAAAACATTGCAAAATTGAAAGATAGGGGGGGGGTGAGTCCATCGAAATAGAGAGGAACTAAATAATTTAATCTTATCCAGAGTTCCAGACTCATTTCGAAAAATTAAACACAAAAATACCGATTGTAAAATTGCAGAAATTTCGACACGAGCGAGCAATTGATAAAAAAAATTATTCGTGTGTTAAGAAAGAATAAACAAACATTGGAAAAAATTCCATAAATAATAAGAATCATTTTGGAACAGAAAACTCATTAAATTCTATCATAAAGGACGAGGGGGGCAAGCTTGTAATCCAAATTTGGGAAAAATAAAGATTTGTGAAAATCATTTTAAAAATTCGAATACAAAAAATGTACGGTGTGCTTCAGAAATGAAAAAAAATCCTCAAATTCGCGAGAAAGAGACATCAAAGCTTGGCAAAAATTGACACAATAAATTTCAAAAAAAAAAAAAAAAAAATGCAACAAAAACATTGAAATTGAGAGAAAATGACCAAAACAGGAAGTAGAGGAATGATCAAGATCTGGAGAGAAAAAAAATTTAGTCACAGAATAATGTGAAAAAACATCAAAATCATTCCTTGAAAATAATACTCAACAGCAAAATTCAACATAAAGCACTGAAATTTAAGAAAAAGCATTAAAAATTGAAAAAAAACTCATGAAAATTCATGATGAAATTGCGGAAACTTTGCAAAAATTTAGGCACAAGAGAAAACACGAAAATTTGAGGAAAATCGTCGAAAAATTGGGAAACCAAATCTACGAGAATTGAAAAGAATAAAACGTGAAAAAAATCACGAAAGCCCAAAAATAAATTCAAAATAAAAACGTAGTCTTGAAATCCAAAAAAAACCTCTCAAAATCACAAAAAACTGTAAACAGGAGAATTCTAAAAAAATTTAAGCACAAAAAATTATTAAAATTTGACGCAAAATTTGAAAAAAATTTCATAAAAATCGCGAAAAATTCAAGAAGAACGGTTTTGTTGAAATCAAGAACAAAAATTTAGTCAACAAAACAAATCGATAAAATTCAAAACAAAATTGTGGAAGGGGTGAAAATGAAAAACTCGTGACAATTCAGTTCAGAAGAAATCTCTGAAGATTCAGGACAAAGAACTTGAGATAATTTAAAAGTACGAGTTCGGAGAAAAATCGACAAAATTTTGAAGAAAAATCATCGACAAATTTCAAGCAAAACTAAAGACGATTTGAGAAAAAAAATTGTTCAAAAAGAGAAAAAATCCTGGTAGATCTTCCCCATAATGGGGAGGAAAGGAGAAAGGGAAGAGTAATCAACGAATGAACGATATCGAGACTCAGAAAAAAAATCCACCTTGAAAGGTGAAATGGAAACAAAAACTCATCGAATCTTGAAGAAGTCCCCCCACCCCATCCCATCCCTTAAAAAATTATCAAAATTTAAAGGAAATTATAACTTTTGGAGGAGAAGCTTCAACTTGGGAGTGGGTCCCTAGATTCGGAGTACCAGCGACCATCACCACCGAGCAAGACTGTCAGTTTGAATCGGATTTATTTTCAAAAATGTCCGCTATTCTGGGCTCAAAAAGTATACACATGACAGCCTACCACCCTCAGGCCAATGGAAAGGTTGAACGGTGGCATAGAACTCTCAAAGCTGCAGTGATGGCGCATAAAACTACAGCATGGATGGATGTGTTGCCAGCAGTTCTGCTCAGTTTGCAATCAACAATCAACAGCGAACTCAAAGTGTCTCCAGCGCAGCTCACACTAGGTGCAGAACTTCGTTTACCAGGAGATTTTATGGCAGACGCACCTGAGCTGAAAAATGCGCCGGAATTCGTGAAGAGTCTCCAAACAGTGTTACAGAGTGTTGGAAAAGTGTTCAGATGGCCTGTAGATTCACTGGTTTTTGTGCCAAAAGCGTAGGACACGTGCACACATGTTTTCTTACGAGTTGAGACCCAACTCGCTTCGCTCATACCACTGTACACCATACCCTATTGTGTAATTCGTCACAAAGATAAGGCGATTGAGGTAGAGGTCAATGGAAAAGCTGTTTTGGTGTCAGTGGATCACCTAAAACCAGCGTATTCAGCGCCTGTAGCAGACACCGTTGAAACAAGGAGTCAGATCGAGGATACCACAAAGCCTGAGCCTACTCAGCAGCCTGAAGGTGAAAAGCAGCGTCTGAAACAGAAGGTGTGTTGTAACTTCGCCAACTTCAGCCTTATGATGGACATGGTAAAAGGTAAAGAATCTCCCATCCTTATGGTCAACGAATTCACCAATGATATCCAAGGTATCATCAATATTCTGGAAGGAAACTATCACAGCTTTTGGAAACTCACACTATGAAAGTCAGATTCACAAAACTCAAGAAAAAACTTCAATCCAATGCATCACCTGGACTTCAAGATAACTCTTCATCAACAATAACATCAGATGATGATCTCTAAATTTTTATAATTTATAAATTTTTACCTGTTTACTCATCTATGTATATATTTTTCTATGTCCTAGATAAATTTCAATGTCTAATTTATATGTAAATCGTGCAAATTCAAAGTTGAAAAATATGTCTATCAAAACTGGAGAAATTTCGCCAAAATTTGAAAACGAAAAAAATGGAAATTCCAGAGAAATCATCGAAAAAGTAAAAAAAAGAATGAATACAAAAAAATTGTATCTGTCAAAATTGAGAAAAAAGTACAAAAATTCACACCAAAAAAAAAACACAAAATCGGAGATTTTGAGCAATTTCAAGGTGATAAAATTCAGTAAAAATCCACTAAAAACGAGAAATTCAAAAATAATGAATGAGTAATACCTACATAGGGTAAATGTGCCCAAGTTTGCGCGCTTCCTAAGATTGCGCAGTAACGATTTCTCAGAACCAGTGAAAGTTACAACATTGATACCCCCTTTACTTGAAAGAGGACTCAAAATCACCATAACTGACGCTTTTTGGTTACGGCAGCACCACGTCTTGCCCAACTGACGAGCGAAAAACTTTTTTTTTTTAATTTTTTTATAACTTTTCCAATAAAAGTCGCGAGCGACCATTTTTATGGAAATGGCAGTAGAGATCTAAATAAGCTATTTTTAGATTCGTCATTGTCTGAGGATTATTCTAAGCACTTATTTCGATTTTTTTCTGCTTTAATTAGATTTCAATTTTTCAATTTTTTTAAAAAACAACCCTGTGCCTAAGATTGCGATTTTTATTTTTTTGCTGTTTTTTTATGCTAATAATGATAATTTTCGAAATTTTCATGAAAAATTCAATTAATGTGAATGAAATGGCCCCTTATATACGTAAATCGAGTTTACTTGTTGTCAAAAGCTAGGGAGAAATGGGTGCAATGCTGGAAATGCTAGATATGAGCTCATTTCCAGTGTAGTTCACTTCAAAGTTTCAAATTCACGTTCGAGTGAGACATTTGTAGTACTTTTATTATTAGTTAAATGATATTGACGAATTTCTGTTTTTCACTGGTGCACAATCTTGGAATAGGTATAACTGCGCAATCTTAGGAAGGCATATGCCTAAGTTTGCGCATTTGACTTTTTTTGGTTTTTGGTCAAAATATCAAAAACTAAATCGATTAAAAATTTTATTTCTGGCGCAAATCATAGCCAAATGTTTGAAGAACCTTCTGTACAAATTTCAATATTCTAGCTCCTTTTCATAAAAAGTAGTGACTGTTTAAAAATTAGGTGCGCAAACTTAGGCACATTTACCCTATCTACCTCCTTTTCAAAATTAAGAAAAAATTAGAAAAATTTCCAAAAAAAAAACCACCAAATTTGAAAAAATTGAATTAAAAACGCTGAAAAAGCAGTTAGAGCATTTTTTTCTTCAATAATTTTGGTTATAACTTTTAGTAACAAAAATTTTTAGAAGTATTACCAAATTTAGTCAATAGATTAATTCGTTCGCGAACGATTCCCAAAATTAAGCAACTCTCCGCCCCACTCGTCATTTTTGGACACCTTCCGCAAATTACGAGTAGTCAAAAATACCACATTATTCTACATAGAAAAAATACGAGCGATTTTCAAACCCAGCGTTACTAATTTTTACACACGGTTTCCGCGTGTAATTTTCGCTCCAATAAAACACGCCATTAAAAGAAGAGAGAATACCGCAAAATTAAATCGTAACATCGCGCAACAGTCTCAAATGTGTGTAAACGTTGCTCTAAATTATCGACCAAGAGCAAAGTTCTACTTTCAAAGACTCATTTACGCGCCATACCCTAAAACCGCCTACATCGTAATGAATTCGAACGCTGCTAGAAATTTGCGTAAAAAGCGCGTAAATCGCGACGGTTCTCGCTTTCATAGTACCTATATAAGGCGAGCCAGGGCTCAATTACCAGCATTAATTAAACCATTACCGCGACGAGGGTGAGAAAGGATGTTTCAAAAGTTGAGACGTATCGTGGTGCTTGCGCTTGGTGCTGTAAGTTCGAGACCTGGATCATGGGTGAGAAACCAGGGAGGGGGGTAATTTTCCAAAATTGCCAGTCCCAACATCACGATATTACGGGGTACTATATTTGAGAATATGGCAATAACACCGAGAGTAAGTAATATCGCATCTGGAGAAGATACGAGAGCATCTATAAGGCGGCGTTAATATTATCGTACGATAGAAATAGCTGATGTACTTATACGATAAGTAATGCTAGCCCGCTTCCATGTGCTTCTACGAGTACTAGGTATTTTATAACTTATACACATAGGAAGCGAAATGAACCGACGATGACTGGCGACGAGTAGAGAGGGGATAGCGTAATTTTCACAATGAGCTTATTAAAGAGCGCGCAATAAATCTTACCAATTGAACGTGCAATGCTAATGGAATATTAATTACGAGTCGATTTCGATTAAAATCAATCGCCGTGATTACACTATAAGCCAAGGAGAATAATAATTTAACAATTATCGCGCAACCAGAATTATATTTCTTCGTCGATGATGATGGGTCGTTCTCGTTACACGCGGTCAATGTTGTCACTCGGTACGCGAAAACAATAAACGAAAAAAAAAAAACCACGAGTTCATTTTTCGAAATGCTTTACCAATGAATTGCTTTTTTCTCGAGTGCTCCTCTAATAATACGAAGGAAAATTTTTAGCACGAGTGTACATATTTTCATATAAATGAATAGCAATAATATTATCGACGAGTGGTTTTTCGTCGAGTTTAATTTCACCTCGTGTTTTATTATTGATATTGTTGATATTATCGAATGCCATCTCGAGTACTTCGACAGGTCTCGATGACAAAAAAATTACGCATTTCGATATAATTCGGAAATTTTCCCCAAAAGTGGCAATTTTTTTACGTGAATTGTTTGCATAATCGAATTTTTGTTTGGGTGTGGAAAATTTCGTTCGAATTAAGAGGAAATATCCATTCAGTCGTGGAATTTCTTGAAAACTATAATGAGATGATGCCAAAAATGGTCAGAAATTCAACAGTTTCTTCTGAGAATGAAATCAAATCACTCATTTGATGATTGATTTGGAAATAGTGACCACTTCACTCTCAAAGGACTGACTCTGTGTAAGAGAGACTTCGACTTTTCAAAAATTCATGGAGCCTGCAGCCAATTTTCGAAACTTTTGATTTTCACAAAACTTCGTCAAATGCAGTTGAAAGAAATTTCAAAACGTTATGATGTCGATCTCAGGTAGATTTCAAGTTGTTTTGGAGCCTCCAGCGACTTTTTGAAAATTCCTGGAGCATCCAGTAGATTTTTGAAGTTTGAAATTAACACAAAATTTCATCAAATGCAGTTGAAACAAATTTAAGTACGCTATGATGTCGACTGCAGGTGGATTTCAAGTCATTTTGAAGCCTCCAGTGACTTTTTTAAATTCTTGGAGCCTCCAGCCAATTTTTGGAATTCGAAATTTTCACAAAATTTCATCAAATGTAGTTGAAAGAAATCTCAAAACGCTATGATGTCGACCGTAGGTAGATTTCAAGTCGTTTTGGAGCCTCCAGCGACGTTTTGAAAATTCCTGGAGCCTCCAGTAGATTTTCGAAGTTTGAAATTAACACAAAATTTCTTCAAATGCAGTTAAAACAAATTTATATACGCTATGATGTCGAACTGCAGGTGGATTTCAAGTCATTTTGAAGCCTCCAGCGACTTTTCAAAAATTCTTGGAGACTCTAGCCAATTTTTGAAATTTCAGCTTTTCCCAAAATTTCGTCAAATGCAGTTTAAAGAAATTTCAAAACGCTATGATGTCGATCTCAGATAGATTTCAAGTTGTTTTGGAGCTTCCAGCGACTTTTTGAAAATTCCTGGAACCTCCAGTAGATTTCTAAAGTTTGAAATTATCACAAAATTTCATCAAATGCAGTTGGAACAAACGTTATTAGGTTATGATGTCAACTGTAGGTAGATTTCAAGCGTTTTGGAACCTCCAGCAACTTTTTAAAATTCTTGGAGCCTCCAGCCAATTTTTGGAATTCAAAATTTTCACAAAATTTCATCAAATGCAGTTGAAAGAAATCTCAAAACGCTATGATGTCGACCACAGGTAGATTTCAAGTCGTTTTGGAGCCTCCAGCGACTTTTTGAAAATTCCTGGAGCCTCCAGTAGATTTTTGAATTTTGAAATTAACACAAAATTTCATCAAATGCAGTTGAAACAAATTTAAATACGCTATGATGTCGACTGCAGATGAATTTCAAGTCATTTTGATGCCTCCAGCGACTTTTTAGAAATTACTGGAGCCTCCAGCAGATTTTTCAATGCTCGAAATTTCCATAAGATTTTATCAAACACGGTTGGAAATCCGAAATTCAAACTGCACTTGCATTCGGCTCCAAATAATTTCCAATAAGTCGCTGTAGGCTCCAAAACAACTTGAAACCTATCAAGCAGTATTGAAATTGATTAACAGAATGAATTTAAGTTTTTCAACTGGATCTGATGAAAGTTTGTGAAAATTCAACTGTCTAAAATCTGCTGGAGGCTCCAAGAATTTTTAAAAAATCGCTGGAGGCTCCAAAATGACTTGAACCCACCAGAAAAATCGACTTCATAGCGTTTTCAAGTTGAAGTTCAGCGCGAATTTCGGATTTACAACTTCATTTGACAAAATTTTGTGGAAATTTCAAATTTCAAAAATCTGCTGGAAGCTCCAGAACTGCTCAAAACAGTTTGAAACCGTTTCCAATCGAATTGGCAAGTTGAAAATAGGGTATATTCTAAATTTCAGCTTTCCAGGTCAATTTGGCAAAATTTTGATTTTTTTTCTCATTTTTGAGCTTTTGATTTTTAATGTTCACCGAAAATCATGAATTTTTGCAAGCTCTTTTGATCTATCTTTGTTCAATTCAAAAAATTTCGGGGAAGAAAAATTTGCGATTTCTGCTGGCCTGTACATCAAAATGGCCGGTATTTTGTTGGAAAAAGTTATTCCAGAAGATCCAGGGGGGGTGGGTGCAATCATTCCTATTGTCATACTCCGGACTATTACCGGTCTGCAAAAAAGTTGTTATTCACGTGATAGCAAAAAGTGCCAATCGAGCTTCTGAAATCAAGCAACGCAATTTCCATCTACCTTTTCTCCCCTCCCTCCCTCTCCACTTTCTTTATAACTTTTCACTTTCGCTTTCGTTTCATCCGAGAGTAAAAGGGGATACCAGTCAGTAGAAATAATGGCAACAAAAACTGACCAAATTCGCGAACCTTTCACATTACTTACAATCAATGTTGAAGAAGTTATCGAAAGAATCTCTACCAACACCTCCCAAATAATCGTATTTTATGTGATAATTGACGGCTATATGGAATGAACGAATGAGATGGGATACGAGTAGGTATTTTGCCGAATAGAAGACGTAAAAATGGAAGAAGAGAATAAACTCGAATATGGGAAGCAGCAAAGAAAACTCGGAAAGAGCAAACAGTACTCGTCGTTAACTTTTATCGTTGTTTGGAAAAGATGAAAATCCATCGAGCTTCAGTTCATTTTTCACCTTGGTCTTGGTGCAGTTTTTTTTCTTCAAGTATCCCCCCCTCCTTTCTTCGTATTCTTCATTCTACTCTTTGACAATTCGCAAAATACTTGTCGTTTTTGCTCCTTACCAAGAGAGCTTATCTTACTATACTATTTTACCAGAGACCAGACCAAATTCTCGAGTTGAAAAATAATTCACCGAAATGATCTGCGCTTAGCCGATTATTATTCTTCGAAGACGCCGAAATAATTTTTCATTTCGATAATAATTGAGATTACAGAGGGCGAATATAAATGCGCATTATTGCGACTGCCACACCGAGTCGTTGATGGTTGATGCGACCACGACCATTTTTTTATATTTCGAGGTTTCACTTTACGACCGTCATACTGCTTTTTGCCCGGATTCGCGATTCTGCTGGCTAAATAGCCAACCCTTCTTCTCTTCGTGATGAGATTTCATACACATTTCACGTTTGAAAACACGTGTCTCGTTTTTCTTCGTGATTTAATGCGGCGGCCAACGCTGCGAGGATTTAGCCGTCTGTTTTTGTACGTAATAATGGTGAAAAATACGTCGTATAGTTCCACGAGTCGGGCACGAGCGAGCGAATATTTTGTACGATTTTATAGTGCTTTTTTTTGGTTGGAATTTCGGAATTGGAATTTTTGCTGCTCCTTTAGTGTCTCTTCAATCGTTGAGGTTTTTTGTAAGTAGGAATTTGAGGGGATGTTGAGACCTTGGGTCTATGAAAAATAGATCGATATTCGAATTCAGCCACCTTAAATTAGTCAAAATTGATGTCACTGTTTTTTGGAAAAAAATTCTAAGCATACTTCATCTTACCCTCACCTTTTTTTTCTTTTCTGAGCACACCATCTCAAAATTCGACGAGACTGGATGAAAAGTAGCCTACACAAATTTCGACAAAATAAGTCTATACTGAGCTGATTTTCATTCCCACGTTTCGGTTTCGTTTCCAGGTATTAATTTTAACCCGCTAAATTACCAAACTAAATAGTTAGTTACTTTTCCCACAACAATTCGAACATCTGCACAACTGGGCACCAAACGCAAACGGCTTCGAAATATCGTTGCCTGCAAAGCTCTAACTACGATACGAAACAGTTCGACCCGGGCAGTTTAAACTGTCCCTTCCTTCTGCTCACCGTACACCTTGCGAGCAGTGCTTGTTTCCATATCACGTCCGACTTTTTAGGAAATAACGACCAGCGAGCAACGAGTTATCGTTTGCGGTCACCGGTGAAGTGAAATTTTTCCCTAAATTAAAACTCGAAACGGAACTTTGAACGCGTCAAGTCGTCTTATCGCCACCGTACGGCGTACACATGCCCTTACCCTTTCGTTTACCGAGCAGCTTTTTGTACGAATGTGATTTCACGATTCGCGAGGTAGCTCGAGCTCGAGCTTTCAACTTAACTGCATTGAACACACGCATCAAGGTAGAGCATGAATGGAAAGAGGTGAGAGGTAGGCAGTAGGCAGGCACATGAATATATACACCTACTGTATGCTTAGAAAATGCTGGCTGATGCCTGAGAACGTTTTTTTTTTAGCGGGATTTGAACGAATGTGGATTTACGACAGCACGAGCTTTCAAAATTGATGAGAACTTGCTGGATTTCGAAAACAGGGTGTCTCAAAAACTACAAAGCGTTTATTTTTACACAGGAAATTTAAATTTCTCGGGGTCCATGAGCCTTTTAGAGAAATGATTTTTCCTCACTTGGCCTAATTTTCTTGACTATTTTTTTTTTTTTTTAATTTTAAAAGACGAATCTCTCAAGTAAGTGTTTTCTCCCCCTTCCCCGTTCTCAAAATGGACAAAAATCCAAAAAATTGAAATCATGTTTTTTTGCCTTCTAATCCTTGAATTTGATCCATTTTCAATAAAAATACTGATGAATTTTTTTCATCCCTCTACATTATGAAAAAGTGGACGTGTCCCCTCTTCAAAAAATTAAAAAAAAATGAGCAATAAACATTTTATTCGATTTTTCTTTTTTTAAATTGTAACCCTCGGATTTGGTCTATCTTCATCAAAAACGTACTTTCATAAAGATGGAATTCAAAAAAAAAAAAAAAAAAAATTATTAACTTGTTCAGTTTTTTTTTTCTTTCAGAGGTCAGATTTTTGGTTGAACCCCATCTACAGTCTCTAACAAATTTTTTGGACTTTCACCAATTGAGGGAGGTTCTGGAAGCCATGGGTGAGGTCAATTTGAAAAACTAAGGTTATATTCGTGTTCAGCGATATCGAAAACATACAATTTCATGTGTCACACGATTGAAATCATTTTTTTTTAGGTTACCCCCCCTTGGGGAGGTGCTGGGGGCCGTGGATGGGGCCAAATCATAAATCTAACGTCATATTCGTATTCAACGTTACCAAAAACATGCAATTCGATATATCACAAGCCTAATAATTTTTTTTGAAAGTTTTGCCCCAAAATCGGGGTGGGGGTGCTCCCTCTCCATTAAGAGATCCCATCTCGAAACTTGAATATTTCGAAAAAGCATCAAAAGGTACATCGATGGAAAATTTTTTAAGAATTTCGAATGGTAGCTCCCACTTACAGCGCCATTTTGTAATTTTAACTTTCAATTTTATTAGAAAGTGCAACTTTCAACTTTTGAAAATTTCAAAATATGAGAAAAGCAAATTGAAATTTCTGATCAATTTTGGCGAAATTATTATGCACATATTTTGACAATTTTAGAAAGAAATCACTTCTCTAGAAGTTTGACGAAAAATCATGACAACTTTTTGTCAACTCGCCAAAAAGTGACTCTCTGACAATTTTTATTGAAAACCGGGAGTTTTTGGCAATTTTGGCACAATCAGTGGTTTTTGGGCAATCTTGACAACAATTGGACTGCTTGATAATTTTGGCAAAGAAAACTGGCCTTTTCACAATAACTTTACTAAAAATCGATACTTCTTAACTAGTTTTCAAAAGGTAATTTCTGGTAAATTACTGGTAATTTCTGGTAAATTACTGGTAATTTCTGGTAAATTACTGGTAATTTCTGGTAAATTACTGGTAATTTCTGGTAAATTACTGGTAATTTCTGGTAAATTACTGGTAATTTCTGGTAAATTACTGGTAATTTCTGGTAAATTACTGGTAACTTGTGGTAAATTACTAGTAACTTTTGGTAAATTACTGGTAACTTTTTGGTAAATTACTGGTAACTTCTGGTAAATTACTGGCAATTTCTTGTCAATAACTGGTCATTTTTGATCAATTGCCAGTAAATTTTGGTAAAATACCGGTAAATTTTGGTAAAGTACCACTAATTCCGGTAATTTTTGATTAATTATTGGTGTTTTCTGGTAAATTACAGGTACTTTTCAGTAAATTTCAGGAATTTTTGGTCAATTTTGGTAAAGTAGGTACTTGTAAATTTTGGTAAAATACCGGTGAATTTTGGTAAAGTACCGATAGTTTTTGGTTAAGAACCAGTACTTTTTAGTAAATTACAGGTAATTTTTAGTCTGACAATTTTTATTAAAAACCGGGAGTTTTTGGCAATTTTGGAAAAATCAGTGGTTTTTGGGCAATCTTAACAACAATAGGACTGTTTGATAATATGGGCAAAGAAAACTGGCCTTTTCACAATAACCTTACTAAAAATCAATATGTACTTTTAAACTAGTTTTCAAAAGGTAATTTTTGGTAAGTTTCTGGTAAATTACTGGTGATTTCTTGTCAATTACTGGTAATTTCTTGTCAATAACTGCAATTTCTTGTCAATTACTGATAATGTTGGTGAATTACTGGTAAATTTTGGTAAAGTTCCTGTAAATTTTGGTAAATACCTGTAGATTTTGGTAAAATACTGTTGAATTTTGGTGAAGTACTGGTGATTTTGATAATTTCTAAATAATTATTGGTAATTTCTAGTAAATTACAGGTAATTTTTGGTCAATTACTGGTCAATTTTGGTAAAGTACCAGTAAATTTTGGTAAAGTACTGGTAAATTTTGGTAAAATACCGGTGAATTTTGGTCAAGTACCGCTAATTCTTGATACCGGTAATTTCTGGGTAATTACAGGTAATTTTCAGTAAAAAACAGGTAATTTCTGGTAAATTACCTGTAATTTCTGGTAAATTACCAGTAATTTCTGGTAAATTACCTGTAATTTCTGGTAAATTACAGATAATTTCTGGTAAATTACAGATAATTTCTGGTAAATTACAGATAATTTCTGGTAAATTACAGGTAATTTCTGGTAAATTACAGGTAATTTTTAGTAAGTTACAGGCAATTTTAGGTAAATTACTGGTAATTTTTGGTAAATTACCAGTAATATTTGGTAAATTGGTGGTAAATTTTGGTAAAGTGTTGGGAATATTTTGTAATTTCTTGTAAATTTCTGGTCATTTAATTTTTCATCGAGCAGGTATTGGTAATTTTTGGCGATACCTACTGGTAATTTCTTAATTACTTCAGGTTATTTTCTACCAATAACTCTGCTGTTAATTCTGATTTGGTAATTGCTCTAATTTCTGGGAAATTACTGGTAATTTTTGGTAATTTGACAATGTTTTTCAGTAAATTACGGGTAGTTGCTTGCAAATTTCACGTGATAGTTTCTAAATTTCTTTCAAAAAGATTCTTCTCATTGAAACATGTTCAAAAAATTCCTACAGACATCAAGTTTTTATTTTTTCTAAATTTGGCGAGCTCCATACTGAAAACCCATTATCATTTGAGGGGCTCTATACAAAGGTTCTTAAATTCAATCTTTACAAAATAAATTCACACTATATTTCAAAGCTCTGCAAAAACTTCGCCTCTAAAATGAATTTCCATTACTTTTTCGGACACACTGTGCAATACATTACGTAGCACTAGCAGTACCTACTATAACTGCTGCGAAATTTATACATTACACGCGCCTCATTACGTGCTCGTATGCGACGAACGTTTAACTCGGTCGGGTCGGTTCGCAGCGAGTCAATTTATGCGATTCTCGCGTGTCAACGGCGCGTACTTTCACACCGCCCCGTACCATGTGCTTCGGAACCAAAAGCTAACAAAATTTCAAAATTACTTCCACACGATATTGTATGCATAGTACAGTACGTAAACCGTGTAAATAAACAAACAATCAAACTATACACCGTCAACCTCCAATCAAAATCGCAATCGTATACAAAACTATGCTTTATGACCAGAAATTGACGAAATATCTCTGAATTTTGATTCGACTCCTCCTTTCCCCTCCCTTCCATTCCCTCAAATTGAAGCATCTGAAAATTTTTCTGTCAAAAAATCTAAGCTCGATCTTTTTTTTTTCTCTTAAATTTTCACTCCCTCAAAATTAACTAAAAGGTTTTGCAAAACACAGAAATGTGAACTGCGAAAAGTACATAGACATGGAAATGGTTCGAATTAACCCCTATCAAATCACTTTTCTCTATTAAACTCTCGCACACAAGTTAGAGTATACGAGTACGAAATAATTCGCTGTTGTGTCGAGTTTCGATTTTCTTTAAAATAATGAAATTTCGCAGCTGTAGTACTCGTATGTAGTATTTTCGAGCGACGAAATCAAACGCGAATGACGACGCGACGGTAAACCGCGACCAAAAGTGGGGTCGGTGAGGGGGCGTTTATGGCGTACAGAGTTGAAATTATTTTCGAAAAATGCGTACGCTTTGCGAAGTTTAGCTGTTCTGTGATTTCCAAAGGAATGGGGTAGGGGTTTGGGGGGGGGGCGGTAAAAGGGAACAGGGCACATTTGTACATATCACACGTTTCACATGGTATAGCAGCTTTCGGTACGATTACGATTGGACGCGTTTCGGCGATGTGTGTGTAATCCAATAAAACATTTCGATTTGTATGGTGGAAAGCGTGAATAAGTAATACATCTGCTACGTAAACAGAATACATTTGCATTTATCGTGCAGCGAGCGTGTTGTGCGAAAGGGGGGAAAGGGGCGGTGGGTGCAATTGTCGGTGTTCTCGTATGCAGCCATTTATAATACACACGTTTGCGAAGGAAGCGCTGTCTTTAGAAGTGGGAAAGAAGATTTCGCTCAATATGTTAAAAGCTCGGATTGTAAGTTGGACGTTATGGAGAATGGTCAAAAGTCGATTCTTTCGAGTGGTGCGGATAATATACATACGAGTAAGATGCTATTTCCGCGTGCTTTTGATATTTGAAGCTGAATGAGGGGGGGAGGGGGAGATGAAGCTGCTCTTAGAAGGGTCCGAGTGTAAATCCAACTTCATATTCGTGTTCAGGGAGTTCGATTCATATGAAAACGATACCCATATTGTCAACCTTGTTCAGACTCGAAATTGACCCCTTGAAGGCCCTCTGCGCCCCAAAAAGGAGGACAAAATTTTGAAAAATGGTGAAAAGTCGAGTGATATATCGAATGCTATGTTTTCGAGGTCGCAGAGTACGAATATGAACTTATTTTTTGGGTCCAACCCCTCAATGTCTTTCTGCGCTCCAAAAAGGGGGCAAAAATTTTGAGAAACTCAGTTTTAAGACAATCTACCTCACAAATGGGCCACTTAGAAGGGTCCAAGTGTAAATCCGACTTCATATTCGTGTTCAGGGAGTTCGATTCATATGAAAACGACACCCATATTGTCAACCTTGTTTAGACCCAAAATTGACCCCTTAAAACCCCTCTGCGCCCCAAAAAAGGGGTCAAAATTTTGAAAAATTGTGAAAAGTCGAGTGATGATATATCGAATGGTATGTTTTCGAGGTCGCCGAGTACGAATAGTCGAATATGAACTTATTTTTTGGGTACAGCCCCTCAATGTCCTTCTGCGCCCCAAAAAGGGGGCAAAAATTTTGAAAAACTCAGTGATGCCGATCTATCTTATAAATGGACCACTTAGAAGGGTCCAAGTGTAAATCCGACTTCATATTCGTGTTCAGGGAGTTCGATTCATATGAAAACGATACCCATATTGTCAACTTTGGTCAGATCCAAAATTGACCCCTTAAAGACCCTCTGCGCCCCAAAAAGGGGGTCAAATTTTGAAAAATCGTGAAAAGTTGAGTGATATATTGATTGGTATGTTTTCGAGGTCGCCGAGTACGAATATGAACTTATTTTTTGGGTTACAGCCCCTCAATGTCCCTCTGTGCCCCTAAAAGGGGGTCAAAATGTTGAAAAATCGTGAAAAGTCGAGTGATATATCGAATGGTATGTTTTCAACGTCGGCGAGTACGAATATGAATTCATTTTTTGGGCCCAACCCCTCAATGTCTCTCTGTGCCCCAAAAAGGGGGCTAAAATTTTGAAAAATTGTGAAAAGTCTTGTGATATATCGAACGGTATGTTTTCGAGGACACTGAACCAAAACATAAACTTTTTTTCTGCTTACGATTTGTCTGAATTTTCGTCCATTTGTGATGGTTTTCAAGTGATTTTCTTGATAATTTTACGGTTTCCATCTTGCCTCGTGCGATTTTCCTTCAATTTTATTCGATTTTAATTGTATTTCATCAATATTTTTTCAGTTTAATAATAATGATGTTTTCTTTTTAATCTGTTACAGGTAAGAAATTCGTTGAAGAAATTAATTGATTATCTTGTTATATATTATCGAAAATATCTGGCTCGTTCTGAGGTAAGATTATATTTGATTTGTTATCAAACTTTCGAAAAGAATACGCTCGTCTGTACGAGATGAGAAAAGTGAAAACAGAGGTCAAGGGAACCCTTAAGGTGCACCTCGACGGTGGTATTCTTCTCGCCAGCTGTGGAAATTTTACAATCTTGGTGCGCTCGTGCTGTAATTGGTTGAAAAGAAAAAAAGAGAAAAAAAACGGAGAAAGACGAGGCGTACGAGTATACTCGTATACCGCAGAAGACAAGGCGATGATAAAATCAAATTAAGTAATTTTTTGCCAAGCTGTATCCGCGAGTAGGGTATAAAAAAATTGTCTTGCAAGTTTTAAAATTTCATTTGGAACCTCGAGTTGAAATTTCTTCCCCAGATGAGTTTTTCTTGGTCGACGATAAAACACGCGCGAGTGACAAGCTCGTCGCGTGCGCGATGCTGGCGTTCTCGGCGTTATCATCTACTTCGCTCTTTCCTTCCTTTTTACTCTTTTTTTTCCATCATCTTGAGGTTGTTGGTTGAAAGTTGAAATGAAACACCAATGAGTATAGTTGTGCTTGCGCATAAGTATACGTGCGTCGCGTCGTCGGTCACGTCATCGTTACGATTACGATTGGCCCAAACTCGAGTAATTGTTTATCTTCATCTTACCCCCGGAGAAACGGAAACGAGATATTGTCGTATATTTTTATAAAATACACCAGATGCTAGACCGCGGAGCTACGTAGTCGAAGGAGGAGGAATTTTTCATTAAAATGAGCAAAAAAATAAAATAAAATTCGAGTCGACGACGATGCAATGGAAGGAAATCTCGATACGAGTACCGAGTATAAAGACAGGACATCGCGACAGTATCAAAAGGAGGAAAAAAATTACCACCAAGACGCTCTCTCGAATGCGTTCAGATTGGAGTATGAAAGAATAGCTGTATGAGGGAGGGGTCCATATAAAACTTCAACGCTGTTTACAAATTGTTACTAATGAATGCAGCGATGAAAAAAAGAAGACAATCTGTAGACGAATGTCGTATTTTCTCTTCCCCGCTCCCTTTTAGCCACCTCCTCTACGATCACCAACTTCGACACATTTGGAATATATTTCTTCGAGAAGTTATGTCGTGAGGGAGGCAAGATCTGTATAAGGTTGGAAATTTTATTAGGGTTTTGCGAGACGTACTACGTGGATGAAGATGGTGTTTTCAATAAAATTTTAATGGAAGTTTGCCCGAATGAGAGTTGTTGCCGTTGTTGCGATTTATTGATTAAAGCACACGCCGCGACTCGAACTCGACTCTCGAGCACCCCTGCCTCTCTTCTGCAATGACAGCGACAGCATTAATGAAATTTCCAAGTTGTTGCGTTTACGATTGAAGCTTTTATTATGAAACTGAGGCACGAGGCGAGCCGAACAGAGGCAGGGGGTAGACACGATGCGATGGACGCAGACTGAGCGAATGACGATGACGCGTCCCTTGTATGCAATTTTCGTTTTATGGGGTTCCCAATTCACGCGATAAACGTAGAATAATCGCGAAAGTAGACGGTATACGAGTCGCCGCTCTGGTGTCCAGAATGGCTGAATTCGATTTGTGTGCTGTGTGAAAAAAATATCATTCGTGAGAAGGAGAACGTGATTGAAACGAGAAAATGAATTATTAGGTGATTATTTTTGATTCTCGAATTGATAAGGAACGATTTGGAAACTTTCCGAGCAGTTCTGCAGCTTTCAGAATATTGAGTATTTCAGAGGTACGTATTTTGGAAATTTCAAATTTTCCAAAAAAAACGTCATAAATTAATTTTAGAACGTTTTACTGAGCAATTGAAAATTTGAAAATCGCTTATCTTTGGGGTGAATTTGTGTTTTGAAAATAGTTTCTTCCCAAATGTTTCACATTGATTATAGCTCGGCATATGACAATAAGAATAATTGCACCCCCCCCCCCCCCGCCCCAACACTTCCATGGGACAAGAAAAAAATCAAAATTTTACCAAATTGGCCAAGAGAGCTAAAATTTGAGATATACCCTTTATTCGACCTGCGAAATCGATTGGAAACGGTTTTAAATAATTTTGAGCAGTTCGATGGAGCCTCCAGCTGATTTTTGAAACTTGAAATTTCATCAAATGAAGTTCGAAAGCCAAAATTTATTCTGTAGAACTAATATCAATACGCTATGAAAGTCGAATAAAGGCGGATTTTAAGTCGTTTCGGGGCCTCCTGCAACTTTTTACAAATTACTGGAGCCTCCAGTAGATTTTTGAAACTTAAAATTTCTACAAAATTTCATCAAAGGAAGCTGGAAATCCAAAATTCACTCTGCACTCCAATTATTTGATGAAATGGTGTGGGAATGTCAAATTTCAAAAATCTACTGGAGGCTCCAGCAACATCCGAAAAACCGCCGAATAGTATATCCCAAATTTTAGTTTTCTAGATCAATTTCGTAACATTTTGATTTTTTTTCTCATTTTTAGCTTAAATTTTATTTTCAAAAATTCATCAAAAATCAAAAAATGAATTATTTGATGCTATTTTATAGAAATTGTAATACAAAAAATTACTGGAGGCTCCAAAACGACTTGAGTAAAATCTACCTGCAGTAGACTTCATAGCGTATTGAAATTAGTGTACAAAATACGTATCCACTTTCTAACTCCATTTTGATGAGATTTTGTGAAAATTCCAAGTTTCCAAAACCAGCTGGAGGCTTTAGGAATTTTCAAAAAGTCGCTGCAGGCTCCAAAATAACTGGAATGCAGAATGAATTTCGACTATCCAACTCCATTTGATGCGATACTAGAGAAATTTCAAGTTTAAAAAATTTACTGGAGGCTCCAGTGATTTCGAAAAAGTCGCTGGAGGCTCCAAAACGACTTGAAATCTACCTGAGATCGACATCATAGCGTTTTGAGTTTTCTATCAACTGCATCTAATGTAATTTTGTGAATATTTCGAATTCCAAAAATTGGCCGTAGGCTCCAAGAATTTTGAAAAGTCGCTGGAGGCTCCAAAACGCTTGAAATTTACCTGCAGTCGACATCATAACCTAATAACGTTTGTTTCAACTGCGTTTAATGAAAGTTTGTGATAATTTCAAACATTAGAAATCTACTGGAGGCTCCAGACATTTTCAAAAAGTCGCTGGAGGCTCCGAAACAACTTGAAATCTACCTGAGATCGACATCATAGCGTTTTGAAATTTTTTTCAACTGCATTTAATGAAATTTTGTGAAAATCTGAAGTTTCAAAAATTGGCTGGAGGCTCCAAGAATTTTTGAAAAGTCGCTGGAGGCTTCAAAATGACTTTAAATCCACCGGCAGTCGACTTCATAGCGTATTCGGTATTGAAACTTTGTTTTGACTGCATTTTGATGAAATTCTGTGTTAATTTTAAATTTCAAGAATCTACTGGAGGCTCCAGGAATTTTCAAAAATGCTTCAAAACGACTTGATATCCACCTGCAGTCGACATATCGTAGCGTATTGAAATGTGTTTCCACTGCATTTGATGAAATTTTGTGTAAATTTAGAGTTTCAAAAATCTGCTGGAGGCTCCAGGAATTTTTGAAAGGTCGCTGGAGGCTTCAAAATGACTTAAACCCACCAGAAATTGACTTGATAGCATGTATAAGTTGGAGTTCAGCATAAATTTCGAATTTCCAACTTCATTTGACGAAATTTTGTGGAAATTTCAAATTTCAAAAATTTTGTTGGAGCCTCTAGAAGTGCTTGAAACGGTTTGAAACCGTTTCCAATCGATTCGACAAGTCGAAAATGGCGTATATCCAAAATTCCAGCTTTCTAGGTCAATTTGATAAAATTATAATTTTTTTCTCATTTTTGGCCAAAATTTGATTTTTTAAAATTCACCAAAAATCGAAAAATGCACTTCAGCACTTGAAATTTTGGCTTGTGATGAATTTCTTGGACGTTTTTTCGATCTAACTTTGTCGAGTTCAAAACCATTTTGTTGATGCATCAAACTTTTTTTTTGCCAAGTTTGCTTTAAAATGTCCCTTACAGAGATCAGCTGGATGTGGGGGGGAGGCGATGCAATTATTCCTATCGTCATATGCGGGACTATTACTATACCCAATTTACATTTTCAAAAAATCATTTCAGACACAATTACTCAAAATTGTCACCAATAATTCCCTTCAATTATGCGAAGATTTCACAACGAAATCGACTGGCCAGTTACGACATTGTACTTATGCCCCACAAAAATTGCGCCAGTGTTTCAAAAACATAGAGTGAGGAAAGGGAGAACTTTCTGTCATCTTAAATCAGCATAAAAAGATCAGCTGATAATCGAATTTCCGTTGGTAATTTATGCAGGTAAAAGAAAAACAAAATCGTAACCGAAGAACAAGGATGTATTACTACGTAATATTTTTTGAATCGGGGATTAGTAAGAGGGAGGATGTGGTCGGGAACAGGAATCAAGATGGTAGATAAAACGACAAAAATTTAGTTGAAGACAGAGTTTGAAAAGAGACCCCCCCCCCTCCCCGCAAGCAAAATACGAATAAGGGAAACAAATCTACAGGAACGGGATCGAATACTTGAGAGAGGCGTTGGATGGACGGATTTGGGTGCAAAAAAAAAACCTGGGGAAATTTATGCAAGTACAATACAATATCGATATATACTATTTACGTCTAGGCGTAACAAACTGACTCCTCGAGGTCATATTGTAATTCGACGATCTGGAGGATACATTGCTGGACCATCCAGCGGCTGCCGAACGACTGGGATGCGCGAAGCTGCCATTAGGTCCTCCGCCTCCGTACCTCGGCGTCGACATTTGACTACTCTTGCCATTTCTGGACTTCTCCCACCAAGCGGTTTCTTTTCTATCGGACGCCGGAGCGAATCTCGAGTTCCTCTTGTTCATTTGTTTCTCGCGTTCGACCATTGACTGGATTCGCTGCAGGTTGGCGAATTTACGCAGCTCGTACGTTTTATTCGATCGTATCGGCATCTGGGGGAATTTCCAATTGATAACGGGCCGGTCTTCGTCTTCCCAGATATCGTATCCTTCGAATACCTTACGCGAGAACTCACTGACGACCGATTCGCGTCGCGGAAGTCGCTGATGGTCGCTTTTCGGATACCCTTCGGGTACTTCGGCTTTACGGTACGAGAAATCGGTGCGAAATTTACCATAGGTGATGGGCGTACGACGACTTACGCTGGTCAGGTCGGTACGCATCGAATCCCAATGCGATTGAGGCGCCGCTGGGGCCGGTGCCGCGGATTGACTGACCACTGATCGGGCTGTCGACGTGTGTGATCGTTCGGTGCAATACGAATCTCGCCGGCTGGACATGCCACTCGTGTCACGAAGCGATGGTGTCCGGCCTAGCACAACAGACGTCGTTCTAGGCTGCACTATAGACGAACCTCTTGCGGAGTTATTCATCGGCTGGCTTCACTTTGGTTCGATTTTCCGAGCAGGGGAGGGGGGTGAATTTTGACGGTCGTGATAATGGCGAAGATGCAGATGCTGCTGGATGGTGGTTATTTTTTTTCTCAACTTGTTGCGAATTTTGAAGTCGAACATACGCGTTTTAGGCATGTGCGCGGGTAGGGTTATACGGTTTGTGTGTAAAAAGGGCGCTCGTCGTCAATAGTAGGGTGTCGCCGATGGTCGTTAATTTGCTTAGCAATCGCACGCTGGAGTTTTGTACTGCACGAGTGAGATGTATTTCGTTGTAAGATCACATCCGGTGAGCATATACTATAAGTCGAGGAACAGTGGAAAAGGCAATGGTTAAGTTATTCGGATCGCTTCCAACTCGATTCTCCCCTGAATTCCTGCAAATTGGACGACAGCAATGTCGCTACGAGACGAAGGACAGAATTATTTGCAGCTGGTTCCCTTTTTTTAGTCAGTCAAAAGGAAATTCCGAACAAAGCGAGAGAACTTGTAGAATTAGAATCTACCTTCCAGATGAATTTTCCTTTACTTTTTAGCAGCCATTTTTGCCTAAAAACGTAACCGCAAAAAATGCACTCGATCACCTGAAACTTCGACTGGTGATGTTTTTGCATTCTCTTCCGAGCTGGCTTTTTCCTGTTAGGTTTAATTCTTTCTTCCAATTTGAATATCGTATCTCTTTCAAGTTGAATTGGTCTTAAAGAGCTATCAAAGTTTATAAATTTTGCAGCAAAACTCGCCTTCATTGAGACGTCGAAAAATCCACCAATTCAAGTTCCCGAAACTATGTAAGCAAGCGAAACCTCCCCCCTCATGTATTTCTCATAATTCACGAGAAATTGCAGAAAAACAGCGAAGAACTCGAGAAAATTAAAGAAAGATGAAAAAACGCTTAAAACTTAGCCAAGGGTGAAAAACTGCATTATAAACGCGAGTAATATATAATTGAAAAATAAAAATTTCACGATTAAACGAACGACAGCTATTTAGCAAAAAAGATGAACTTCGTAAAGAATGTAAATTTATTTTAATTACTCGGCGAGTTAGTTTTTTCGTCAAAAGACTTTATGTACGAGGGTCAGAGAGAGAGAAAGAGAAAGCGAAAGCGAAAAAAAAAAAAAGCCACCTATATTATTATACACGACGAAAAGACGAAAGAAAAGATAGTATAACTCGAGTAAAATATCTTTTGGTAACGCGAGCTAGAACCCGAGCTCGGTCCTCGTTCTTTCATTAATTTACTGATTTACTCCGCGGCGATGATGTCCCGTATAGGGGAAGGGAATGGTAAAGAGAGGTAGTTTTTCAAAAAGCTCTGGCAGGGTTTCTTTTTTTCGCGTCAGGTATACTCTCATCTTTTATATTGAAATTATTATAACCACCTTGGCGATTCGAGCAGAATTTTTAATTACGTATTTTTTCGTACGGTTTTTTTCTCTTTTAAAAAATATATTTTGTTGGCTTTTGTGTTCTTCTATAATATCTATAGTTACACAGCTTTACACCTTTTTTTCGGTTGCCATTTTGTGATTTTTTTCAAGAGTTCGCGATGCACTGGCGAGGAATTTTTTTCTCGAAAATTGGTTCAAAGTTGCGAATTCACGCGAGCGTGAGTGAATATCGGCGACATATAATATTGTAGGTGTGCCTCATCGTTGTACATACAAACGTAAAATTTCAATTCACAGATGAAAGGCATCCTGGTATAAAATTACTTTTATCGAGAAACAGCTCGACGCAGCGCGTAATTAGGAATTTGCTCGCCGCTTTGTTCTAGTTCAAAGAAATGCAGACAAAGGACATGGCTGACTGAGAGGGCGAAGAAGGGTTCAGAAGGAAACACCAACCAGGTTTTGATACAGCTAATGGATGACGACGGTTTGATGACTGGCGTCGAATAAAAAATAATGCTCCGAGTAAATGCATAGTGCACAGTGCCTATAGTAGGGTAAATTAGCGAACGCTCTTGATGTTTCGTAAAGTACAGCAAGGGGGAGGGGGAGGTGAATATCGTCGCATTGGAAGTATACGAAAAAGTGGAAAATTCCAACGACGATTCTGTGTACGTATCGTAAGTGCTGTGAAAGCGAAGAATTGGCAAAAATGGAGTAAAAGTATCCTCTTATTGAGCCGAATTTTCTTTTATTGTTGTGATACAGTTTAAGTACAAGTTTGGAGTTTGGTGGGAGGAGAAGAACTGAAATAATGCCAATTTTGAAAATAATTGATCGAAATTAATTTCTGAAGATGCGAACCGGTTAGCAACGAAGAGAAAACTGTTCGAATTTTTTACGTTGGGTGTCAAAACACAAATGTGTGATTTGACCTCTGAAATCTAATTTTATTGGGTATTTGTTCGAAAGCCACTACTAAGTTGAGAGAAAGGATACTCCTGAATTTTCAAATTTCCCTCATCGTGAGGCAAAATATCAGTAATTTGACTGCCCCCCCCCGTATTCCCAAATCTTATTTTGGAATCAATTCGCTCGGAAACTTTGAAGCGCAGCAGCTGGGAAAGGGTAGGGGAGGGGGATTAATTTCAGGACTTGAAAATTTCCTACGTTAGTGGTTAAAATAAGTAGGGTGTGATTCGACCTTTTCGATGTTATTCTACCTACTTGTAATAATTTATTCGTCTGAAAAGGACAAATGGTCTGAAATTAAGGGAGAGGGGGAGGGAGGTACTTGAAATGTTTAAAATTGCTATGTCTGGTTTCAAAATGTTGGCATACTTATTGTTAGTCTTTTCTAATTAAAGAGTCGATATCATGATTCAGAGTTGAGATTTTTGAAGGACTCACTTTTTAGACTCCAAGTCTCAATTCTCAAGGGCTCGCTTCATCTCGATATTTTTGGTAAATGACTAGTCATTTTTTTGGTAAATTACCAGTCATTTTTTTTGGTAATTTACCCGGGCATTTTTTTGGGAAATTACCAGTTCTTTTTTTGGTAAACTACTAGTAATTTTTCTGGTAAATTACTAGTCATTTTTTGGGTAAATCACCAGTCATTTTTTGATAAATTACCAGTAATTTTCTGGTGGATTACCAGTAATTTTTTGGTTGAATACCAATCATTTTTTTGGTAAATTACCAGTCATTTTTTTTGGTAATTTACCGGGCATTTTTTTTTGGTAAATTACCAGTAATTTTTTGGTTGATTACCAGTAATTTATTTGGTAAATTACCAGTAAATTTTTGGTAATTACAAGTGAATTTTTGGTAAATTACCAGTCATTTTGTTTGGTAATTTACCATTCATTTTTTTGGTAAACTACTAGTAATTTTTCTGGTAAATTACTAGTGATTTTTTTGGTAAATCACCAACCATTTTTTGATAAATTACCAGTCATTTTTTTGGTAGATCACCAGTCATTTTTTGATGAATTTCCAGTGATTTTTTGGCAAATTACCAGTTAACTTTTCGTAAATTACCAGTAATCTTTTGGTTGATTACCAGTCATTTTTTAATTTCCAGTGATTTTCTTGGCAAATTACCAGTAATTTTTTGGTTGATTACCAGTAATTTATTTGGTAAATTACCAGTAAATTTTTGGTAATTACAAGTGAATTTTTGGTAAATTACCAGTCATTTTGTTTGGTAATTTACCATTCATTTTTTTGAGGAAATTACCAGTCATTTTTTTGGTAAACTACTAGTAATTTTTCTGGTAAATTACTAGTGATTTTTTTGGTAAATCGCCAACCTTTTTTTGATAAATTACCAGTAATTTTTTGGTTGATTACCAGTAAATTTTTGGTAAATCACCAGTCATTTTTTGAAGAATTTCCAGTGATTTTTTTTGGCAAATTACCAGTAATTTTTTGTTTGATTACCAGTAATTGTTTGGTTGAATACCAGTAATTTTTTTGGTAAATTACCAGTAAATTTTTGGCAAATTAACAGTCATTTTGTTTTGGTAATTCACAGCCATCACAGGGCATTTTTTTTGGGAAATTACCAGTAATTTTTTTGGTAAACTACTAGTAGTACATACTTTTTTTGGTAAACTAGTAATGTGTTTGGTAAATCACCAGTCATTTTTTGATAAATTACCAGTAATTTTTTGGTTGATTACCAGTAATTTTTCTGGTAAATTACCAGTAAATTTTTGGTAAATTACCAGTAAATTTTTGGTAAATTACCAGTAAATTTTTGGTAAATTACCAGCAATTTTTTTGGTTATTAACCAGTAGTTTTTTGGTTAATAACCAGTAATTTTTTGATCACCTTAATTTTTTGGTAAATTACCAGTAATTTTTTGGAAGATTATAAATTTGACCATAAGTGCGCAAATTTTTTTACAATTTTTTGTTGCTTTATTTCACATGGTTTGTCGAGGTCTGCCATAAAATTACATTTTGGTCAAGAGGTACCAGTTTTGGCCCATTTTGGCAAAGAAACCCCGTTTTGGCCGAGAGGTTCCTTTTCTCAGTCGCGAAGTAAAACAAGCTCCCGGGTTGTAAAACTACTTTCACTTGAATCTTACTCACCTTACATGTCGATTATGCGAAAAAACTGAAAAAGTATTTTTTGGTCTGGAGGTCCCTTTTTCGAGTCGCCATCACTGTATTACCTACTGGCAATTTTTTGGTCAAATAGACAAATACTATAATAATTTTTTTTTGGTAACTACTCCAACTTGTGGTAATTTGTCAATGCTTTTTCGTAAATTACATGTAAATTCTGGTAAATTACTGGTAATTTCTGGTAATTAGCCGACGCTTTTTGGTAAATTACCAGTAATTTTTTGTAAATTTTACATAATTTTTTTTTGTGAATTTCTAGGAATTTTTCATCAATTTATATACCTACTGGTGATTTTGGGTGAATTTTTGGTAAATTTCTAGTACATTGCTGGGATTTTTTTTGTAAATTATGTAAAATTCCTTGTGAACTACTTGTTAATGCACGTGAATAAATTATTCGATCGGTAATTTGAATTGTTAAAATTATGTCAAATTCTCAGGAAGTACTTCGCTGACATTTTGTACTGCTTTTTTGAGAATTTGAAAGAAATCCGGTAGAGGTCTCTAAGTTTTGGCTTATAAAAATTGTAATTCGTTTGCGAACGATTCATTTTCAAAGTAGACAAGCCTGATCCTGATTAGCTCATTACGAATTACATACCTCGAATCAAAAATTCAATCCGTTGACCTCAGCTCTGAGAACAGATCGTTGCTTTTACACAGCATTATTTTAGCTGGTGCCCCAATAGATGTTTTTTTTAATCGTCGGAAATTCGCTCAAAAAAAAAGGTAGTATTACGTTTCAGAACGCGTATACTCGATGAAACTACTAATGTTTTGCGCGCTAATTAAAACGACGAAGCGGAAAATATCTTCTCTTCGTCGAAGTATTAATAATAATGAGAAGATACGACAAAGCGGAGGAGGAGGAGGAGGAGGAGGACGACGACGACGATGAGACGAAACGAGGCGCATCGCAACGTGTTTCGCAAGGCGCCAAGAATGCAGTGTGATTTACCCTTTTGTCGTGCGCCTTTTTTGAAAAGATTCAGTGGCCCGACCCGACATGTACGCTCAAAATGATGCTAAACATTATACGGTCTTGCAAATGTAGTAATAATAATATATTATACGAAGGTAGAGGTACTACGTGCACGTGAATTGGCAAAATGACGCTTTTCTCGCATGCTCTCGTTTGGGCTGAAATTAAAAGGTGAAAAAGCGTGGCTGTCGACGAGAGTAATTTTGAAGCATTTTGTGCGCGATGCTCTGTCTCTCTCTTTCTCTCTCTCTCTCTGCTCTTGAGCTATCTCATCTCAGTATGTAGGGTATTCGTTGTATGTGTTCGACACGACGACGATGATGACGAGGCGAACGATGAACGTGCTCTCTGCGTATAGTTCAATTATTATCGTCGAATTAATTGTCGATATATGTAAACGACGTTGTCGATAGTAGTTCGCAAATTGACCTATTCGCAAGCGAAACGTACAAGATAGAAGATACAATATACTCGTAGTCGTAGCTTAGCTTGAACATATTATACGAGTACATTTTGCCTCCTCGTACTGAAAAAAAATCCCGAAGAGCTGGTCGTAATTTTAAATTAGCACAGCTTTACGTCGTCGCGTATTTTAATAGCGTTGTGCCATAGTGGTGGCTTTTGACGTAAACGCGTATCCCAGCTCGGAGCTTTTTTTTTGCTTTTTTTTTTATCACCGAGTGCTGCTACACGTTTTCTATAAATGAAATGCGTCTCACGAATGTTTGTTACCTTTTAATATACGAATCCCCCTTTGCCTCTTCTGCACGAGCCGCGCAGTGTTCGGATGTATACGTCGAACAATACACACCTACGTAATGAAAAATGGAAAACGGTTGATGAGAATTAAAAAACCAGGAGAAGAAAAAACCGGGGAGAAAAGCTCGATTGTTTTTATTACAACAACGGCGACGACGACGACGACGTAGCGACGCTCGAGACTCGTGTGATAGATGCGAAAATAGGGTATTTCTTTGTCGAGATTTCGCTGTGTCTTGTGGAGGTGTTGAGGTTTTTTTTTTGTTGTCATGTCGAGAGTTTAAAAATAGGAGTGTTGAATTTTTTGGTTCTGATTTTTCAGTGTATGAATCTTCTGGGATGGAGAAAAGTTATGGGTCGGAAGGGGGGGGGGGTCCTGATTTCAGTGATGTTGAGTTGAATTTGTTCAGAAATTTTCATCTTATGTCTTCTTTGATCTATGTTTGATCACTTGTGAAGAATCGAACTTGTGTGTCTTGAATCGTTCGCGAACGACAGAGTGAAAAACAGTCCTGTTGAAATCGCTGGCTGTAAATGAACTTTTCCATTTCTTGGGTTCGAATCGTTCGAGAATGATTGACAGATAATTGACTCGAGTAGTTCGTGAAGGACTTAGTCATTTTTAGACGAATCGTTTTCGAACGATTGAGTAGACAATTTTGGCGAAAAATGAGGACTTTCTGACTATTTCGGTAGAAATTGGAGGACTATTTAATAATCTATTTGGCAAAAAATGAAGACGTTTCAACAATTTAGGTCAATATGAGGACTTTTTTACAATTTTGGCGAAAAATTGAGACTTTGGCAATTTTGGCGAAAAATAAATAGGCAGTTTTTGACAATTCAGGTAGAAATGAAGTAATTTTTAATAATTTTAGCAAAAGTGAGAAATTTTTGAAATTTTTGGCAAAAATAAGGACTTTTTAACTATTTTGGCAAAAAATTGAGATTTCTCAACAAATTTGGGAGAATTGACTTTTTATTCTCAAATTCTGGTAAACATGAGGACTTTTTGGTAACTTTGGTAAAATTATGGACTTCTTGATAATTTTAGTGAAAATAAAGAATTTTCGGCAAAAATAGGTGTTATGCAAAATTTGTAACTTTTCGACTATTTTGAGAAAAATTGACTTTTTTTCCTAGAAAATTTTGGTAAACATAAGAACTTTTTGGCAATTTTTCTAGAAATAAGGAGTTTTTGATAATTCTGGCAAAAATGCAGAATTTCTGACAGTCTTGGAGAAAATGAGGACTTTTCATCAATTTATATTGAAGTGTGTGTTTTAGGGGGGGGGGGGTGGTAAAAATAAAGAATTTTTTTGGCAATTGTTGCAAAAAAATGAAACAATTTTGAGAAAAATTGACTTTAAAAAGAGTTCTGGTAAACATATAAAATTTTAGCAATTTCTTCAAAAATCTGGACTTTTTGATAATTTTGGCAAAAATGAGAAATTTTTGACAATTTTGGGAAAATAAAAAGTTTTTACCAATCAAATTTTATTGAAGTGTCGACTTTTTGTTAATTTTGGTAGATAATAAAAGTGAACCTTTTGCCAATTGTAGCAGAAATGAAGACTTTTTTGTCAATTTTGGTAAACTTTGGGACTTTTTGACAACTGGGCAAAAATGGGAACTTGAATGTACATTCTAATAAAAATGAGTTTTCTTTAACAACTTTTGGAAAAATGTGTAATTTTTGACTTTTTTGCAAAAAAAAGGACTTTTTGATGGTTTTTGGAGAAATTGGGCTTTTTTTTAAATTTTGGTAAACACATTTACAAGGACTTTTTGGAAACTTTTCTAAAAAAGAGGGCATTTTTATAAATTTGGTCAAAATAAAGAATTTTTAACAATTTTGGAAAAATTAAGGACTTTTTGTCAATTAAGAGTAAAAATTATAGACTTTTTGACAATTCAAAAGAGATAAGGACTTTTTTATCAATTTTGGTAAAAATCGGGACTTTTTGACAACTTTTGACAAAAATGGTCACTTTTATGTAGGTACATTCTAAATTTCTTTGACAATTTTTAAAAAATTGTGTAATTTTTGACATATTTGCAAAAAAAGCACTTTTTGATGGTTTTGGGAGAAATTGGGCCTTTTTTTAAAATTTTTGATAAACACGAGGACTTTTTTTGGAAATTTTTCTAGAAATGGAGACTTTTTTGTAATTTGGATAAAAATAGGAAATTTCTGACAATTTCGGAAAGATTACGGACTTTTTGTCTATTTTTGGTAAAAATGTGGACTTTTTGACGATTTTTGTAAAAACGAGGACTTTTTGACAACTTTTGTCAAAAATGGAGTCTGTAATGAAAATTCTAATAAAAATGAGTAATTCTAATAAAAATGAGTTTTCTTTTGCAATTTTTGAAAAATTCTTCAATTTTTGACATTTTCGAGAAAAAAAAGACTTTTTGATGGTTTTGGTAGAAATTGGACTTTTTTTTGAAATTTTGGTAAACTCGAGGACCTTTTAGAAATTTTCTAGAAATGAAGACTAATGTAATTTAGATAAAAACAGGAAATTTCTGACAATTTCGAAAAAATTAGGGACTTTTTGTCTATTTTTGGTAAAAATGTGGACTTTTTGACGATTTTTGTAAAAACGAGGACTTTTTGACAACTTTTGTCAAAAATGGAGTCTGTAATGAAAATTCTAATAAAAATGAGTAATTCTAATAAAAATGAGTTTTCTTTTGCAATTTTTGAAAAATTCTTCAATTTTTGACATTTTCGAGAAAAAAAAGACTTTTTGATGGTTTTGGTAGAAATTGGACTTTTTTTTGAAATTTTGGTAAACTCGAGGACCTTTTAGAAATTTTCTAGAAATGAAGACTAATGTAATTTAGATAAAAACAGGAAATTTCTGACAATTTCGAAAAAATTAGGGACTTTTTGTCTATTTTTGGTAAAAATGTGGACTTTTTGACGATTTTTGTAAAAACGAGGACTTTTTGACAACTTTTGTCAAAAATGGGGTCTGTAATGAAAATTTTAATAAAAATGAGTTTTCTTTGGCAATTTTTGAAAAATTCTTTAATTTTTGACATTTTTGCGAAAAAAAAGGACTTTTTGATGGTTTTGGTAGAAATTGGGCCTTGTTTTGAAATTTTGGTAAACTCGAGGACATTTTAGAAATTTTTCTAGCATTGAAGACTTTTCTGTAATTTAGATAAAAATGGAAAATTTCTGACAATTTCGGAAAAATTAAGAACTTTTTGACAATTATTGTTAAAAATGTGGACTTTTTGACAACTTTTTTGGCAAAAATAGGGTCTTTCATGAAAATTTTTATAACATTGAGTTTTCTATGGCAATTTTTGACATTTTTGCCAAAAAAAAGACCTTGTGATAGTTTTAGCGAAAATTGTGGCTTTTTCAAAAAAATTTCGGTGAACATGAGGAATTTTCAATGTAGTATAAAAAAATGAAAATAACACATTCTGATTTGATTGAGAACTTTTTTTCTAGAAATGAGAGCTTTTTTGTTATTTTGGTAAAATGAAGAATTTTTGACAATTTTGGAAAAATTGAGCACTTTTTGTCAATTAAGGACAAAAATGTGGACTTTCTGACAACTCAACAGAAATAAGGACTTTTTTGTCAATTTTTGTAAAAATGAGGACTTTTTGACAACTTTGGCAAAAATGAAAACTTTTATAAAAATTTTGGTAAAAATGAGTTTTTTTTGACAATTTTGGCAGAAATGTGGATTTTGTGTCAATTTTGGCAAAAATGGACTTCCTTAGACAATTTTGGTGAAAATGGCGACTTCTTGGTAATTTCAGCAAAGATTGTGTCTTTTTTTATTAATTTTGCTAAAAATTAGGACTTCTCGATAGTTTTGGCAAAAATTTGCTTTATTTTAAGCATGAATAAGGCTTTTTTAAAATTTTGGCCGAAGTCAGGAATTTATTTTGGCAGTTTTAAAGAATTAGGTCTTCTTGACAATTTTGTCCAAAAAAATGAGACTTTCTTCGACACATTCGTCAAAAAACAAGATTATTCATCGTTAATTTAGACAGCTAAAACAGGACTTTTCGATAATTTTGACTAAAAATGCAACTCAAATATTTTGTCGAAAACTGAGACCTCAAATTTACGTTCAAAATGGGGTTCTAGGTGACCAAATTTTGAAAAATGGATAGTCAAGCTTTCTTCGGTCCTCTCTGCCTTTCCTGTGAGGTTTGACGAATATATCTCATGTGCTTGAAAAGTTCCTTTTGAGGTATTTCAAATTTCTTTTTTTCTATCATGAAATAAAGTACCTACATATGTGCCCAAAATTGGCGAGCTTTGAGCTTTAGAGTTAAAGTACAAAATCACGATTTGGAACTGATAAAAAATCTAGCCCATTAGAAGAAACATCCATTGCCACAATTTTAGACAATTTTTTCACTTTTTCATCTCTATTTCGAGAAATAATTTATATCTATTCAATATTCATTAGCAGAATTACGACCCCTGCGCTTCCCAAAAACAGGTGATCCGGATTAATTCCAATCCCCGAGACAATCACTTACTATACCCTCGATTATGAAATTTTCACCTACGTTTACAAGGGTCTGGCTGATATCAGGCTAAGGGTTGAGCTAGGCAATCGCTATACAGCAGGGCAGAACAGTGTATAGGCACTTCTAGAAGAGTACCAAGTCGTCGTCGACGTCGTACAGCGTCGCGACGCGGCTGCGGCACGTGGATTAGTGTTTTATGCGCTGCAAAAGGGGGAAAATGAATGGAGAAGCGGGTCATTGATCCTAGAAACGCGGAAGTGCGTACACAATTCGGTCAATAAATCTCTTCGTATAGCGCTCATTTTATTCGGGATGTGAAAATTTATTTAGTCGACTCGGTTTTCTTTCTTCTTACTCTAGCTCTCTCGCTGCTGCTGCTGCTGCGTCGTTGTTGTTTCTAGTGTTATTTTTTCAGTGCTCGAGCCGAAAAAACGCTCACCCCGGTGGGAAAAATTGGAGATATTGCCCGTTGTTGTGTGGTGCACGAATGTGATACTCGTGTACCCTGCTCGCAACCTTGTCCGTTGCGAGCTTTTCCGGTTCACTAGTCGTAAATTATAGGTGTTATGGTATCCAACGAATCGAGCTTTTGCAGCTAGCAATTTTAGTACCAACAATTTGTCCTCACGGTGCAGTGGTGGAAATTTCATATACCCTTCGGATGCTTTAAAACACGTCGAGCTCGTTTTGCAGAGATTGTTGAAAAAATTATTACCAGATGTGTTGTTGACCTTTACATTTTCATTTGGTTCCCCCTTTGGCCTTACTTTGTTAATTCCTCGGTACGATTTTCAGGTTGCTTATTTATTTGGAACTTTTTTTTCTTCTCCAAAAGGTTGCATTATTTATTATATTTTTTTAAAAGTGTAAAAACATTTTGAAACTAAGCTTTCCAGCGTGGCGTTGAGCTTTCTCTCTGTCTCTACCTCGTTAAAGCGGTTAATAAATGGAATTTTCAAAGCTATGAATTTCAAGTGGTGTGGACAAATCTCTGGTGATATTACAATTTCCATCATTATGGTATTCATGAATTTCGAAATGAATTCTTCAATTTCATTACCGATATAGAATATTCTCAACTTTACGAGCTGTTTTTCGCCTCCTGTCTTTTCCCATGGAATAGTATCGCGATAGCTATTGCTTTTGTATATTTGCATTTTAATAAAATTGCAGTGGGAAAACGTCAATCCTTCGTTTTTTTTTCGTATTATTTTTACAAAGAAGATTACCTACGTGTGGGGAATTAGGTTGAAAAAAAACCGATCAAATCGTATTGTTTCAGGTACAATTGTGTATTATTGGTTTCTATTTTCGGAAGATTTCTCTATAGAAATTCGCAGTGTTACCTAAACTAAGGTAAAAAAAATATAAGGGTGTGATGGATTATGGCGAGTTTATGGGAAACCTATTAGTCCGGCATATGACAAGAGGAGTAATTGCACCCCCCCCCCCGCCGATCCTCCGGGACAACTTTTTTCTTAAAGGGGACATCCTACGGAACATTTTAAAGCAAACTTGCCAAAAAAAAAGTTGGCCTTACTTACAAAATGGCGGCCATTTTGATTGACAGGTCAGCCGAAATCGTAGATTTTGCATTTTAACTTAGGACTTGCACGAACTTTTTCAAACTTTACAAAGATAGATTGAAAGATCATGCAAAAATTTGTCACCTGTCAAAATTTCAAGTGCTAAAGTGCGTTTTTCGATTTTTGGTGAATTTTTGAAAATCGAACTTAGGGCCAAAAATGAGGGAAAAAATCAAAATTTTACCAAATTGACCAAGAAAGCTGAAATTTGGGATGTACCCTATTTTCGACATGCCAAATCGATTGGAAACGGTTTCGACCCGTTTTGAGCAGTTCTGGAGCATCCAGAAGATTTTTGAAACTCGAAATTCCCACAAAATTTCATCAAATTGGAGTTGTAAAGCTAAAATTTATTCTAAAAACTAATTTCAATACGCTACGAAGTACTGCAGGTGAATTTCAAGTCGTTTTGGATCCTCCAGCAACTTTTTGAAAATTCCTGAAGCCTCCAGCAGATTTTTGAAACTTTAAATTTTCACAAAATTTCATCAAATGGAGATGGAAAGCTGAAATTTACTCTACACTCCAATTTTAACACCCTCTGAAGACTACTTCAGGTGGGTTCAAGTCATTTTAGGGCCTCCAGTGACTTTTTTGAAAATTACTGGAGCCTCCAGTAAATTTTTTGAAACTTTAAATTTCCCCAAAATTTCACCAAACTAAGATGGAGAGTCAGAATTCATTCTGCAAACTAATTTCAATGCGCTACGAAGTTGACTGCTGGTAAATTTCAAGTCGTTTTGGAGCCTCCAGCAACTTTTTGAAAGGTTGTATGACGTTTTTTTGTAAAATTGAAATTTCCTAAAAGTAGCTGGAAGCTTCAAAACCATTTGAAACCACCATGTAGTCTGCGAAGTAAATTTCAGCTTGCCAACTCTATTTGATAAATTATTGTTGGGGAAATTTCAAGTTTCAAAAACCTGCTGGAAGCTCCAGTTTTTTTCAAAAAAGTCACTGGAGGCCTTGAAATGACTTGAACCCACCTGAAGTCGTCTTCAGAGGGTGTTAAAATTAGAGTGTAGAGTAAATTTCAGCTTTCCATCTCCATTTGATGAAATTTTGTGAAAATTTAAAGTTTCGAAAATCTGCTGGAGGCTCCAGTAATTTTCAAAAAAAGTCACTGGAGGCCCTGAAATTACTTGAACCCACCTGAAGTCGTCTTCAGAAGGGTGTTAAAATTGGAGTGTAGAGTAAATTTCAGCTTTCCATCTCCATTTAATGAAATTTTGTGAAAATTTAAAGTTTCAAAAATCTGCTGGAGGCATCAGGAATTTTCAAAAAGTCGCTGGAGGCTCCAAAACGACTTGAAATTCACCTGCAGTACTTCGTAGCGTATTGAAATTAGTTTTTAGAATAAATTTTAGCTTTACAACTCCAATTTGATGGAATTTTGTGGGAATTTCGAGTTTCAAAAATCTGCTGGAGGCTCCAGAACTGGTCTAAACGGGTTGAAACCGTTTCCAATCGATTTGGCATGTCGAAAATAGGGTATATCCCAAATTTCAGCTTTCTTGGTCAATTTGGTAAAATTTTGATTTTTTCCCTCATTTTTGGCCTAAGTTCGATTTTCAAAAATTCACCAAAAATCGAAAAACGCACTTTAGCACTTGAAATTTTGACAGGTGATGAATTTTTGCATGATCTTTCGATCTACCTTTGTAAAGTTTGAAAAAGTTCGTGCAAGTCCTATGTTAAAACGCAAAATCTACGATTTCGGCTGACCTATCAATCAAAATGGCCGCCATTTTGTAAGTAAGGCCAACTTTTTTTTTGGCAAGTTTGCTTTAAAATGTTCCTTAGGATGTCCCCTTTAAGAAAAAAGTTGTCCCGGATGATCGGCGGGGGGGGGTGCAATTACTCCTATTGTCATATGCCGGACTATATACAAAATTGATTTCAGAGTTCTCGTTCGTCGTATCGTGCTTCTATCATGAAATGCATTTCACTGCAGGATAATTTCTTCGTCGAAAAAGCTCAATCCGATCAGATCTATTCACGGTTCGTGTTTCAGTGTACGTTCGTATCAGCTACTCGTATTCGATGGTTGGCAAGGAAATGGTTAATAATGGTTAAAGACCTTACGTAACATTACCATTAATCCGGCACAATACGAGGAAACGTGCGGCAAACGGTGGTCGTTCGAGACCGCGTCGTATCAATTATCGAATTTGCTAGTATAAAATACTCGCACTCGCAGGGAGGTTGCAGCATCGAGCTCCTTTCTTCCTCATAATGCCTCAAATCGTTGAAAATATTTCTTTACGCGTTTTCATTTCGTGAAAATGGAAATATTTCGTCGATAATTCCTCCACACCGTTGGTTCGTTGATACTTTGGAAATATGTGGTAGGTATTCGTCTCTTTTTGCATCGTGCTGGCAACGAAATATGTCACACGCCATTTTCAAATCTCAACTCAACCATGCGGTAAATACGACGCGTGAATGACGTTCGTTCCGCGAGCAAAGGATTAAATTCGACGCCCATCAGCGTCAGTGCCATCATCCTTCGCTCTTACCATACCTTAAGCTTCGACTTGCGAGATTTTTTTCCCCGAAATTTTCCATCCTTCCTGGTTCGACCCCAAAACTAGGTAGGATAATCTGACAACAACGTAGCAGCGCTGGGCGTCAACTTCGATACTTTTAAAATTTATATCGTACGCGAGAATATCGAAGAATTTTTCATATTTTTTTTTACTTCTCATGACGATGTAGGTATCTATATGTTCGTTTCGTATACGCCGAAGAATATGAGTGTATGGATATTAGATATGCACGAGTACGCGAAGTGTGTCTTTCCAACAATTCGGGCGAATCGAGTGTTTTAACTTGGGTCGTCGCGTTGGACGACCGGAAACGACAGGAAATACAAATGAGCCTTTTCAACAATTTGGCTCATTACTGCGAGTCAAACGTACAGTCTGTTTTCGCGAATTTTCGAGTGCCATAGGTCGAACACTCGCAATTCACTTGGACTGACAAACGCGGTCATGCTTACTCAATCACCTCGAAACTTATTCGATTTTTCGCGAACGATTCGTAATAAAAATTATTTGGTTGTTTGAGAACGATTCGTGCACGACTGATTCGAATCTTTCATGAAAAAATATAAAATAAATGTGAATCGTTCGCAAACGAACAATTAGCACTGAAAACGTCTGGATTGTATTGACCAGATCATTCAAAAACGAATCGACTTGAAAATGATTCAGTCGTTCACGAACGATTCACATGGGAAATGATTTAGTAGTTGTTCGGGAACGATGTGTCATGAAAATGATTCAGTCGTTCGCGAACGAATCGTCATGAAACTGATTCAATCGTTCACGAACGATTCGAGATGAAAATGATTCAGTCGTTCACGAACAATTCACATGGAAAATGATTTAGTATGTAGTTGTGCAGGAACGATGTGCCATGAAAATGATTCAGTCGTTCACGAACGATTCATATGGAAAATGATTTAGTAGTTGTTCAGGAACGATCTGTCATGAAAATGATTCAGTCGTTCGCGAACGATTCGTCATGAAAATGATTCAATCGTTCGCGAACGATTCGTGATGAAAAAGATTCGGTCGTTCACAAACAATTCACATGGAAAATTATTAAATAGTTGCACAGGAACGATGTGTCATGAAACTGATTCAGTCGTTCACGAACGATTCACATCGAAAATGATTCAATCGTTCACGAACGATTTGCCATAAGAAATGATTCAGCCGTTCGCGACCGATTCGTGATGAGAAAGATTCAGTCATTCGCGGACGAATTGGGATGAAAATGATTCAGTCGTTCGCGAAAGATTCGTCATGAAAATGATTCAAGATCGTTCGCGAAAGATTCGTCATGAAAATGATTCAATCGTTCGCGAACGATTCGTCATGAAAATGATTCAGTCGTTCACGAACGATTCACATGGAAACTTATTAAGTAGTTGTACAGGAACGATGTGTCTTGAAAATGATTCAGTCGTTCACGAACGATTCACATGAAAAATGATTTAAAAGTTGTTCAGGAACGATTTGTCATGAAAATGATTCAGTCGTTCCTCGTTCGTGAACGATTCACATCGAAAATGATTCAATCGTTCTCAAACGATTTGCCATAAGAAATGATTCAGTCGTTCGCGACCGATTCGTGATGAAAAAGATTCAGTCATTCGCGGACGAATTGGGATGAAAATGATTCAGTCGTTCACGAACGATTCACATGGAAAATGATTTAGTCGTTCATGAACGATTCGTCATGAAAAAATGATTCAATCGTTCACGAACGATTCGTCATGAAAATGATTCAGTCGTTCACGAACGATTCACATGAAAATGATTCAATCGTTCGCGAACGATTCGTGATGAAAATGATTCGGTCGTTCACGAACGATTCACATGAAAAATTATTAAATAGTCGTACAGAACCGATGTGTCATGAAAATGATTCAGTCGTTCGCGAACGATTCGTCATGAAAATGATTCAATCGTTCGCGAACGATTCGTGATGAAAATGATTCGGTCGTTCACGAACGATTCACATGAAAAATTATTAAATAGTCGTACAGAAACGATGTGTCATGAAAATGATTCAGTCGTTCACGAACGATTCACATCGAAAATGATTCAATCGTTCACGAACGATTTGCCATAAGAAATGATTCAGTCGTTCGTGACCGATTCGTGATGAAAAAGATTCAGTCATTCGCGGACGATTTGGGATGAAAATGATTCAGTCGTTTGCGAACGATTCGTCATGAAAATGATTCAGTCGTTCGCGAACGATTCACATGGAAAATGGTTCAGTCGTTCACAAACGATTCATATGGAAAATGATTTAGTTGTTGTTCAGGAACGATGTGTCATGAAAATGATTCAGTCGTTCGCGAACGATTCGTCACGAAAATGATTCAGTCGTTCACGAACGATTCACATGGAAAATGATTTAGTAGTTGTTTACAAACGATGTGTCATGAATTGAAAATGATTCAGTCGTTCGCGAACGATTTGTGATGAGAATGATTCAGTCGTTCGCGAACGATTTGTGATGAGAATGATTCAGTCGTTCGCGAACGATTTGTCATGAAAATGATTCAATCGTTCGCGAACGGTTCGAATCTTTCAAGAACGACTAAATGACTCTCCAGTCTCCACTCTCTACACAAATCGTTCCCGAACGATATGTTTTGAAAATGATTCAGTCGTTCGCGAATGATCCACTTAAAAAAGAAGATCTATCTCTTACGAACGGTTCTTGTCATAGAAACCAAGCCATTTACGAACGATTCGAATATCTGACTGAACGCGATATTCAGTATAATACGTACATGTGAATCATTCGCGAATGATTGGTGCAGAAAATGACTCGATCATATTATTCTTGATTTTCTACCGAAATTTCAATCCATTTTGATGGGTCACATGACACGTTTTTCGAAAGCATAAAAAGATCACGACAGAAGTATTGTGGTCTAAAAATTCTTCAAAATTGCTTCCCCGTAAACTTTAATCCATTTTCATTAATGGCATGACAGTTTCTCAAAAATTCATAAAATCATGACCCAATTTTGACCTCAAAATTCTTCAAAAAGCTTAATACGTATTATACATTTCCGTCGAAATATTTGTATTGGAATTTTTCGCGAAGTTTTAATCAATTATTTTTGATAGGTTGCGAGGTCACTTTTGAATCCGGATCCAAATATGTCATTATTTTTCTGATTTGACCCCTACTTTGCCTTCCTCTGCTCCTTATAATGAGAATTAAGAGCTTTGAAGGTGTCAAATCGAGAAAATAAGGTCATATTCGAATTCAGCACCTTAAAAAATATAACAATCGATATGTCACATGATTCAGACGATATTTTCAGGTTTTGACCCCAATAGGGGTTGAGCACCCCCTAAATTGGGTCAAAAACTGAAAATATCAAAGAAATCGTGTGACATATCGAATACTACATTTTCGAGAGCGCTGAATACGAATATGACCTTATTTTTTCGATCCAGCCCCTTCCAAATCCCCTTTGACCCTTCATACGAAATCAAAACCTGACATTTGTCGTTCTTTTGTCTCAAACTGTATTTTGGAAATTCCAGATCTTCTAAAAGTGCCATTCAAAATCAATTTCAGAACATAGTTCGAATAAGCAGACAGACTTTTTAGGGCTGCAAAAAAGTCAGCCAACTTGGAACTATTATAGCCAGGTGGACTTTAGATGACGAGTTTTTGCAAAAAAATAAAAATAAAAATAAGAAATATTCGTCCATCTTTTCATTCTTTATCTAAACAAAAAAAAAAATTGAAAAAACATCTTAGCTTTGCAAATTTTCTCGACCCATACACGTGAGATAAAACGGTGCTTCGATAAGATTTCTATACTTTCGTCTTCGGAATAGACGAACACCAATGACAGAAATAGGGTAAAATAACCCTACATATTAAAGGGGTTCGGGCCGGAAGAATATCGAAGAGGAGATGAAAAGGTATATCGATTACAATCGGAGGTCGTACGGTGGTATTTCGCTTACTTATTATAAATAGCAACGTAATGATTCGCGTGTGTAAGCACAGCCAAGGGCTTGTCAGCTGCTCGTATCGTATCGTACTCGTACAGTTCATGACCTAACGCCATACTTTGGCACAGTTTTGAATTTTCTCTCGCTAACACATCGCGTTATGTAAGCGAGTACTTTATACTAAGTCACCTACGGTTCTTTTTGGTGGGTGGGAGGGAGGGGTAATTTGGGCAGAATTTTAATTTTTAGTCAGCTTTTTAAAAGTCCATATAGAGGTGATCCGATTCGTTGTGTTTGTGTTTACAGTAGGTACATCGAATGGGTTATATATTTATTAGGGCAACGACGAATAGCAAATAATCGATTGACTGACACCGCGAACTCGAAGCTTTATTTTCTCGCTCGTGGTTTTTTTTTACCTCGTTTATTTTTTCTTCCAATTTTTTTTTTTTTTCTAATTTCATCAAAAATGGTTTCCTGGTTAACGGCCGCGTGCTTGTTTCGTCGTCGTCGGCCTCTCTACTCTCTACTTGGGAGGCATTCACGTGCGGCGCTGTGCTTTACTTCGGTTCGCTTCGCACAAATATCGACCAATCGTCCTTGCCCACCGTGCACCACCTAACTCGTCGTGAAAGGCGAAAGGTCGATGGTGGAAACGGCTACACACAATGATGAAAAACAATAGATTTCGAAATTAAATTCGCCAATCGAAAATATTAATTTGAACGCCACGCCGCGCCGAGGAAATGACGAGCAAAGAGGCAGAAGGGATAGCGAAAGTTTTATCTTAATTTTCCAAACGTTCCAATTTCGAAAACCCCATCGTGACTATAGTTTTTTGCTTCTACGAGTATTCGAATTCTGTTCGTGGAAATAAATCTTTCTCGAGAACGAGTATTTAAGAAGGATTTATTCGTACTTGGAAATTTTTCCCAGCAGCCGAAGCATCGTCTTTGTAAAAATGAGATTCGAGAGGATGTTTTTTTGTTCTACGTTTCGAATAATTACTTACCAATTAAAATGGAGATTTCAAAAGTATAGTACATGGAGTCGCTTATACTCTGGTAAGAAATTGGTACACGAAGGCAACCCTTTTTTTGGTCTGTTGTACGAAATCAAAGTAAACTTGGTTCACTTTTTGGAGGGTGAAAAAAGCTAAGGGTATAAGAAGAAACCAACTTTTAAGTTGAACTGCGAGTTCTTTACGTACTTGGAATGAAATGAAGCAGAGAAGTATAGTTAAAGGGTCAGCCATTCGTAATGTAGCGGTTTGACTACGATTTTAAAGCACTTAATTTAAATGCAGGGTATTCGCTCTTTTGAAGAAACGAATTTCATCGCACATATTTGTATTTTAAAATTTTCAAAATCGTGTTCAAATTTTGGGTTTGAAATTTTTTATTAATGCTCAAAAAAATGTTGTGCAGCTCGTTTTGATTTTGTTCTAAAATTTAAACAGATTTTGCCATTTTCAAAAATCTCAAAAAAATCACGATCCAGTTTTGAGCTAAAAATTTCCAAAAAATGCTCAAAAAACATTTTTATCGGTTGGATTGCAGACTATACATATTCTGAAATTAATTTTGAAAGTCTTTATGGCACTTTTTGAAGATCTGGAATTTCCAAAATACGGTTTGAGACTATAGAACGACAAATTTCAGGTTTTGATTCCGTATGAAGGGTCAAAGTGAGTCTGGAAGGGGGCAGATCGAAAAAATAAGGTCATATTCGTATTCAGCGCATTCGAAAATGTAGAATTCGATATATCGCATGACATCCTCGATATTTTCAGTTTTTTGACCCTTTTAGGGGGTGCATATCCCCTTTCTCAAGGTCAAAACCCGAAAATATTGTCCATATCATGTGACATATCGATTGTTATGTTTTTGAAGGTGCTGTAGTCGAATATGACCTTACTTTTTCGATTGGGCACCTTCAAAGCTCCTAGTTTTCATTTAGAGATATTACCTAGGAGCAGAACGAGGCAATGTAGGGGTCAAATTGAAAAATACATGCCATTTTCTTGATTATCTTCTTGAAAAACGTGCTATATTCAATAACACCCAAATTTGAAAAAAATGCAGATTTTGGTTCTGTTTGAAGGGTCATAGGGGATTTGGAAGGGGTCAGATCAAAAAAATAAGGTCATATTCGTATTCAACGTCCTCAAAAATGTGGTATTTGATATGTCGCATGATTTTTGTGATATTTTCAGTTTTTGACCTTATTAGGGGGTGCTCAACCCCTTTGTTAGGGTCAAAACCTGAAAATATTGTCTGAGTCATGTGACATATCGATTGTTATGTTTTTGAAGGTGCTGAATTCGAATATGATCTTATTTTTACGATTTTACGCCTTCAAAGCGCTTAATTCTCATCATTAGCGGTAGAGGAAGGCAATGTAGGGGTCAAATGGGAAAAATAAGGTCATATTCGTATTCAGCGCCCTCGAAAATATGGTATTCGATATGTCGCATGGTTTCTTTGATATTTTCAGTTTTTGACCCTATTTGGGGATGTGCATTCACCCTTTGTTAGGGTCAAAACCTGAAAATATTGTCTGAGTCGTGTGACATATCGATTGTTATGTTTTTGAAGGCGCTGAATCCGAATATGATCTTATTTTTTCGATTTGACGCCTTCAAAGCCCTTAATTCTCATCATTAGGGGTAGAGGAAGGCAGAGTAGGGGTCAAATCGAAAAAATAAGGTCATATTCGTATTCAGCGCCCTCGAAAATATTGTATTCGATATGTCGCATGATTTCTGTGATATTTTCAGTTTTTGACCCTATTAGGGGGTGCACACCCCCTGTTAAGGTCAAAACCTGAAAATTTCGTCTGACGCATGTGACATATCGATTGATATGTTTTTGAAGGTGCTGAATTCGAATATAACCTTATTTTTTCGATTTTACGCCTTCAAAGCTCTTAATTCTCATAGTTAAGAGCAAAGGAGGGCAAAGTAGGGGTCAAATGGAAAAAAATAATGACGTCATATGATTCAGACAGTATTTTCAAATTGACTCGCTGGCTTCAGACCTTCTGAAAATGGTTCAAAACCGTTTCCAATCGATTGGGGGGGGGGTGGAGTACAATAAGATTTATAATAAATTTTAGATTTCCAACTCAGTTTGGTAAAATTTCGGGTTTCTTCCAATTTTGGCTCATGTTTTATACGAACTTTCACTAAAAATCAAAAAATCCTCTTCAGCTCCTGAAATCTCATCTACTGATGTGTTTTTCCGTGATCTTTCGATTCAACTTTATTCGTTTCAAAAATTGTTCCTCTAATTGGGATACATTCCTTATCAGAGCGAAAATCTTCGATTGAAAATCGGTCATTTTTCAACTGAAACATTCCCATTGTCCTCATCCAACCATCCCCCTTATCCTCTGAAAATTCTTATACAACAATTTCTATTTTAAAATTAAACTTCTACGCCGTCGTCGTATTTTCATTTAATTAACCCAGCAGAAAGAAGGAGTCGAAAAAAGGAGTAATTAGGGGAAGTGAAAAAGCGGTTCGCTCGAATTGGTCCGAAACCTTCGTATATAATGATCGCAGTGGGACTATAATGGAAATATATGTTGCGTGAGATTTAGTTTATGTATAGGACCAGTATATATCTACGTACAATATATAAATCGAGCATTTATATAGAAAATAGGGTCGGGTCGACTCTACGGAGCATATTTACAAAAAGGTCCAGTTCAGCTGGTGGAAAGTCGCGCAAAGACATCGACGAGACGAAGAAAAAGGGATATCTAAAAAGCTCTTTATACGGTCAGACGATAGCGATATTATAAAACATGTTTTATGGCAATAATTACCACCGTCGTTGGAAGTTAGAAATTATTGGTGTTGGTTGTCTTAAGAGTTGAGTATTTTTGGGTATTATCGCGTGTAATAATACGTTTTACGAACGCGCGTTTAACAACGAATTAAAAGAAGAAGAAGCTGATTTGAGTCGATTTTTGGTACAGTACCCTGCTTTCGTCCTTTTGTCTCGCGATATGCTCTATTTTTCACTCAACGAGTCTGCAAGCTATAAAAATTAATGCTCGATGTGTCTCGCATTATACTCGTATAATCTCGCGAATTGGTCCGTCGTCATTGTCATCGTGTGATTAACTCGAAAATTGTGTACTTATTTTCGTTGTTGTTGTTGTTGTTTTTGGTCGCGTTTACGATGTTGTTTACGATTGTGATTCAGACGAGTGTACTTAATTCATATGCTGATGCTGGGATATGGTGGAAATTTCATTCTGGTGTGCGTTGATTACGCTATAATTTGAAGGGATAAATGCAGTTTTAAAAAAAGAACGTCCTGAAAGAGGGTGATGAGGGGGGGGGGGTTAACAAGCTGACAAATTTAGAGCTATGAAATTTTTTGAAATATAACTCGATGTTTTTGATTTTTTTTTTTGATGCAATATTATTATCTAACGTAATGGTTTGATTTTGTTTGCTGATTACAGAGAGTAGACCATTCTTTCCTGGACTGGACGAACAAGCTGTGGCTGCTATAATTGAAAATCCTAGTTCTCACATCGTAGACGGACAAGTGTTCATACCATCGTTGCCGCAGGGAGCACAGTCTTCGCCGCACGCGTTGCTGCAAGAGAAAGAAGAGAAATATTCGAGAAAAGTGTTCGTCGGAGGATTACCGCCGGATATTGACGAAGGTACGTAAAACAATTGATTAAAAACTATAAGGAAATCCTTTTTAAATCGTCGGAAATTAATTAAATTTTGGTCAAATTTTGCGAAAATTGCACTAAAAAAAATGTTAAAAACACGATTTCCTATGTCTTCAAACATCCCAAGATTTTTTTTCAAGCAAGGATGTCGAAAATACCTTGTTTCAAAATTTTAAGATTTGAATGATGATTCACATAAAAATGTGAAGCGAGATCAAAAGCCATGTTATAAAAAAAATTTGTACGGGGGAGGGGGAGTTTATTTTTTTTATTCAAACTTCGAACATTTCTTGAATTTGATCGGTAAGTTTTTTATTTGGAAAAAAGAAAAAGCTCTCTAAAATGTATACCTGATTCATGTTCTAAAAGATTCAACAAATGAGCCCTTTTCTACAATTTTTTTTTTCAAAATTCCGAAAGAGGAGAAATTAATTTGATAATTTGACGTCTGATTGGAAAAAATCAGGGACTTTTTGATTCAAAGTGACGAAAAGCAGGGCAACTGCAGGTCTGACTGGCAGGATGAAAACCCTCTAAAATTGCTTAGAATTATCGATATAGAATTTTTCAGTGAAATTCTACAACATTTAGGAAAAATTGTGTGAAGAAATTCTTAAGATGTTCGAATTATGAAAAATCATTTTAAAAAAAAAAGTTCAAATTGTTGTAATGCACAAAAAATGGATGAAAATTATGCAAAAATTGAATGAAAAGTATTTAAATCATATTAAAATTATGAAAAGTTGTTGTAAAAAAATGTTTAAACAAAGTCTAAGCATAAGAGATTTATATTTAATCCCCTGAAATCTTTCAAAAACTGATGACACTTGGCAAAAATGACACAATGAAGTGTTGAAAACATCGATAATGCTGCACAATTTAAAAAATTTAAATCTTTCATCGATCACGTCTGGAGAGAAAATTTAAGAAAGAACAACGAATTTGTTTCCTTCCTACTCAAAAATAATACCGAAAGGAAGTTTATTCCTGAAAATGCTCCCTGGATGGGACGTGTCTACAAACGTTTGATTTTGTCAGTGAAGAAATGTATCAAAAGATCAGTCTCTGGCATGATTAATTTTGAAAATTCAAAAACAACTTTGAAAGAAATTGAAAACGTTTTAAATTCAAGGTTGCTAACATTTATGTGTCTGTGGTGATCTTGAAGATGTCATTACTCCAGCTCATTTCATTAGTAATCAAAGTCACATTTTAGTCGACGACCGACGACAAATTGGGTATTGTTAATATGAGATGCGAATTATTCAACATTTGGAATTCATGTAAAAAAGTATTACATACAATCGTTTCAGTCTATTTGGTATAAAGATTAGGTACCTACTTATCCAATTTACACAAAAAGGACAATTCTATACAAAGAAACACTGTTTGTCAGTATCCAGTGTTGAAGAACCTGTATTAATAGAAGAGGATGTTTTGAGGGGAAAATGGAGATTAGATGTAGTTGATCAGCTTCATATTAGCAGTGACGATGACGGAAATATTCATTCAGCAAACGTTAAAATCAAAATGGGTATCCTAACTAGACCCATTAAAAAATTGTACCCTTTAGAACTTAAAATTTACATTGTTGTTGTTTCCTTGTGAGCAGTAGGCATGTTGGCCTGTCTGCTAGGGTGTGGAACCTGTTGAAGATGAGCCTGAGGTATCAATGAGTTTCCTCCTTGGTCTCCCTCTGCTTCTCTTCCCCGTTGGTGTGTATTGGAGGACCTGTTTTGGTGATCTTGTTTCCTCCATCCTTTTGGACATGATTTTGCCAATCTTTCCTATACTGTTTCATCTTCTTCATGACTGGCTTCACTCCAAGATCTGCTGTTATTTTCTCAGATGGGACTCTGTCTCTGAGAGTCACCCTGCCATTCTCCTCATGAACTTCATCTCCGCAGCCGTTATTCTTCTTTTATCAGATTTCTTCAGTGCCCATACCTCGCTTTCATAAGTCATCATTGGTATTGCTAGGGTATTGTATACCTTCAATCTTGTTTTTTTTCACATGTTACTGCTTCTCAGGGTTCTATTTATCAGTCCTGTGACTCTCAGGAACTTTGCAATCTTTCCACCAACATCTACATCTCCCTGGTATGATATCGTGTTTCCCAGGTATTTGAAATTATTGACCTATTCAATGATTTTTCCATTAATTACAATCTTGCTTCTTACTGGTTCCTTTCCTTTGAAGGCCATTGTCTTTGTTTTCTCTGATGATGTTTTCTCTGATGATATTCTCATATCATATTTTTCTGATGTCTTTGTTAGATTGTACATTGATCTCTGTAGGTCATCTTCAATTGATCTTCTGGATTTACTGCTTGTACTGCCCTCTGTAGTTGCTCGTAGAACTCTTCGCTTTGCTCCTCTCTTCCCTCTTCTGGTGCATATTATACTCTGATTATTGTAAGAAAGTCTTTTTTCAATCTCATCTTTGCTGATACAATTCTTTTGTGCCATATGTTGTATGAGTCAATGTTTTTGCAGTGTTTATTATGTACATATGTGTAACATCACTCTGCCTACAGCTCTAGTTTTCTTGTTGACTCCGCTGTAGATAACGATGTAATTTCCAGATTCGATTGTTCCACTTCCTTTCTTCTTTGTTTCAGACATCACGTCAAAGTCTATATTTCTGCTGCTTAGAATTTTATTCATTTCTGCTTCCTTGGCTGCATATCCTCTTACATTCCAGTTTCCAAATTTGTATTTTCTTTCATTTGCGTGCGTTTTTATTTTAACCAGGGGTTCACCTCAGCCTGGGATCCTATTGTTCCACCCGTTTCCTGTTGTTTGTGTATTTTGAGTAAGGTAGATTTTTGTCTGACTTGGTTACCAACCATGCCAGATATATCATGGTGATAGAGCTGCTATCTAGGCCTCTGCGCTTACCTGGTTCTCTTTTAGTCGCCTTTTACAACAGGCAGAGGGTACCATAAGGATATTCTTAACCCGTCCCTACACAGGGGAATATAAATTTTAAAGTAAAATATTTCATTTCTTGTCAGGAATGTCACGAATTGCAATTACAGTGGAGTCTTGATAACTCAAAGCTGAAGGGAGAAAGAGTTGACTTCGGGTTATCGGAGTTTTCGAGTTATCAGAGTTCGAGTTATCAGAGTTCGAGTTATGGAAGTTCTTTTTGGTATATTTTGAGTTAGTGAAGTTTGAATTAGATGAATGTTTTTTTTTACATTGGAATGAAGTGGAAGCACATATTATGCCTGAGAGGCAAAATGTTGGCAACGTTCGACTTATAAAGGTTTTTTATATATTTTTCAAAAATTTTACTTTGATTTATCAGAGGTTTAGGACTTTTTGCTTCAAAGTAAAGAAGTGAATTTTGCATCGAGTCTTATGGGCAGGGTGTCTAACACTCCTATTTATCCTATATATCCTATAAAAGTCCTTTTATTTGCCTATGACACCTTTTTGTCCTTTTAGTGTCCTATTTTTCAACAATTTTATCCAAAAGTCCTATTTTTTCCAATATGAGTTTTTCAAATTTTCAATTTTTCCCACTTTCTTTCCGGAATTTTGAACTTGTAGAAAAGAGCTGATTTGTCGACTTTTGTAGAACTTGAATCACACATTTTTGAGAACTTCTGCCCTCGCTTTGCTCGGGCTATTTGCTTTTACTTTTCCCAATATGTAAATTATTGTTCAAATTCAAGAAATGTTCAAAGTTTGAATCAGAAAGATAAACTCCTCCTTCTTTACCAAATTATACCAATTTCTTTTTACTTCTCAGCAAAACATGAATTTTTGAAAACTTTGAGCCTTGCTTCACTCGGGTTTGTTTGCTTTTCTTTTCTTTTTGTTGAATTGGGGTGTTGAATCATCATTTTTGAATTTTAAGATTTTGTAGCAAAATATAGGTAACTTATCACTCAAAAAAAACGTCGTTTTTATACCTCTCAAAATACTGAATTTCTAAAGCTTTTGCGCTCGCTTCGCTCGGGCCCGTTAGCTTTTCTTTTCCACTTTTAAATTTTCAAAAAAAATTATAATTCAAATTTTAAAATTTTGAAGCAAAACATTCGAAAAATTTGTGCTTTTTTCCAAATTTTCCATTAATTTTTTTACATTTTTTAAAAATTTGTTAGTTTTAAACAAGTTTTTTATTCACCAAATTTCTTTACATTGACAAGAACCTAAATACATCAAAAATTGTAATGATAAAATTACCTTTTCGACGTACGCTTGCTTGAAAATAATCTTGGGATATTTGAAGACATTGGATAAGCGAAAAATTTGGAATGTAAAGTTTTGCCTCGCCCACTGCATGCCTCCCCCTTTTGAAAAATACCAAGTGTTCAAAAACTGTCCTGTTAAAAGTCCCGCTAAAATTCCTGTCGCTAAAAACTTGAATATATATTTTGACCCCCCCCCCCCCCCAATACATTACAAAATTCCACAGTAATGCTGGAAAAATGACCTGCTGAACGTCCTGCTAAAAGTCCTATAAAAGTCCTATTTTTTCATTTTGAAATTTTGTTAGACACCCTGTATGGGGAGTTGGAGGGAAACAGACTTTGCTTCGAGTTAACGGAGTTTGAGTTATCGAGACTTCACTGTAATTTTAAATAAAAATAAAATATTTCAATGGTTAAATATATTTGGTTGCGAAATAATTATTGTTTTTATGATTCCACTGTAAATATTCAAGAGATAAACATCTTCTGTAATCATAATTATTCAATTAATTATGAATTATATTTCAGATTTGCTAATATTTCAATTTTTCTCGGGGGGGGGGGAGCGGAAGACCCTCCAATATCACTGAATTTTTTTTTCAAACAACACTCAAAATGAAAAATGAAAAAATTCACGTGAAAAATTTGCATTGAGGCCTCAAAAAACGTCATTTGTAGGCCTCTCGAAATCAAATTTTCAGAAATGTTCGTCATTGCTTCGTTCGGGCCAATTTGTTTCTTGTTTCAAAATTTAGAAACTCACATTTGAGCCCCCCCTCCCCACAAAAAAAATCAAAAACAGAAATTGAAAATTTTTACATTTGAGCCCCTCTCCCAAAAAAATCAAAAACAGAAATTGAAAATTTTTATATTTGAGCCCCTCTCCCAAAAAAATCAAAAACAGAAATTGAAAATTTTTATAAGTCATAATTATGAATATTAAGTACATCAATCGGCAAAATTGGTATTTTTTCCTCAATATCATTTGGAAAATTTTTAGTCAAACCCCCTAACCCCCTCCCCATCTCAAAAAACCTATATATAATTTTAGCTTCACCTTTAGAAATTTAACCAAATTACATATGTATATTCTCTCCTGGGCCTCCATTGGCTCTCGACGACCCTGAGTTTGTCTTGATTATGATTTGTTATAAATATATTTTAATATTTTAATCATTTTTTCTCGTTGATTTCCCTTGTTGCAGAGGAGATATCGAATAGTTTTCGTCGATTTGGACAACTAGTCGTGGACTGGCCGCATAAAGCAGAAAGTAAATCTTTCTTTCCACCCAAAGGATACGCATTTTTACTGTTTCAGGTAAAAATAATTTCACCCTTTATAATATAAACTTTCTCATGTACATATGCACGAGTAGGTAGTAATAATCCTGGCTAAAGTCGTAAGTACGTCATATTTACCATGCAACTATAATATTACGTCGTCGTCTTCGTCGCAAAAAAAAAAAAAATAATACATAATGTACGATTTAATGTGCTCGTCGTCGTCGTCGTCGTCTCGTATAATAATTCTGAAGGGATGGATGTATCGATGTTTGGGGCTGAGGGTATGAAGGGTAGGCGTGTATGGCGTGGCAAATGAAGTAAATAAATGCGTAACGCTCGTGTGGAAAATTTTTTTCAATGTTGCCTCTCTGGTGATTGACTTTTTGTTGCGGTGTGTGGTAATGACGTTAACAGGGTAGATGATGAAGGGGGCACAGGAGGGGTAAGCTCGATATCTACCTACACACTGAAAATAACTCCACGTCGAGTCTGACTCTGATCGGATGTCTGTATGCATAGAGGGTTAGAGGGTACGTGTATTCGGTCGTCGTCGGTATATTATAAGATGGTTATTTTATACGGATTCCAGGGTGTGTGAAGCCTTAAAAGCTTTCTCGAGCTTTTCTTACGCTATTATCGCGCTATTAATTAGTAATTTAATTTAAGAATCGAAACAGAGCGGAGAGTTTCGAAATGGAGAAGAAGAAAAAAAACGACGACGTCGTTGCTTGTAGTAGAACTATAGATTGGATACGCGAAACGATCGATAAAAATTTATTAATTCTAAAACATTATCGTCGACGAGTATTCGATAGAGAAATGTTCGGTATTCCGGTCAGGAGTCGTTTTTTTTTCGCTTCGATATTGTCGTCGTCGTCGTAATAGTAGAACGATGCGATGGCGGGTGTGTGAGGATGAGGATATGGGGATTCGAGTAGTACGAGCGCTAATTGACGAAGGAAAACTTTCGTATCGTGTTGAAAATTAATTTCGAAATGAGTGGAAAATTTTGTCTGTGGGATCGGTCGCGTCGTAGGGATGAGTGATCGGGTGAGTTGTGAATTCGGGTTGGAAATTAATGAATTGTTTGCAAATATGATGTGAATGTGTTCGAAAAAAAAGCTGGAATTAGTAATCAGGTCGTTCTCGAATGAATCGTTTGAAAAAATTGTGCAATTCTTCGTAACTTGAGGAGTTGTTCAGGGAAGTGATTCAGTTGTTGTAACGACGGAAAAGTATTTGCTCATTTAGATGATTCAGTTTGTAGTGAACGATTCGCTCGAAGAAAAGATTCAGTCGTTCGTTGAAAGAATTCTGTTGTTAGAGCAAGAATTGTTTGGAACAGTAATCAGTTCGTTCCCGAATGATTGATTCGTTATTCTTTCGATGAATAGATAAAGTCGTTCGCGAATGATTCGTTCGAGGAAATGATTCACTCGTTCACTGAAAAAATTTGGACTTCAGCGCCCAAAGGCCCGATTCGCCTGAAAAAATTATAACTTCGTTCGCGAATGATTCGGATTTGGTATTTGAAGAGGTTCACACGTTCGCGAATGATTCGCTCTAAGAAATGATTCACTCGTTCGTCAGAAAAATTCTTGTTTTTAGCGCATGATTCGCAAGAAAAGTTGATCATTCGCAAATGATTCGTTTAATTGAGAGATTCAGTCGTTCACGAACGATTCGTTTGAAGAAATGATTCACTCGTTCATGAACGATTTGGTACGATGAATATTTCAGGTGTTTTTGGTGCATAATTCAACGTCTGTAGAAGGGATCATTTGAACAAAGTGATCAAGTCGTTCACAGTAATTATTCAGAAAAATGATCAGATCGTTCGTTGATGATTTTGTTCGATGAGATGACTCTAATTGTCCATTTCAAGTATGCCAGAAAAGTAATCAGATCGTTCATAAAGTGATTCTGTTCGCTGAGATGATTCATTGTTCTCGAATAATTTTCTCAAAGAAAAAATTCAGGATTTGATAACATAATTGTTAAATATGACAGAAAATTAATCAGATCAGATCGTTCGTAAATGAATCGTTCAATGAAGAGGTTCAATCGTTCGCGAACGATTCGCTTTAAAAAAATCATCAAGTAGATCGTTGTATAAGACGTACTGTATATGTATATGCCGGAAAAATGATAAAATCGTTCGCGAACGATTCCTTAGATGAAATGATTCAGTCGTTCTTGAACGGTTTGATACAACTATTGATGCTTAGCTAACAAATATGCAGGAAAATGTGGTCAAAACGTTCGCAAATGATTCATTTGGTTAAAAGATTCAATCGTTCGCGAACGATTCGCTTGAAGAAATGATTCTTTCGTTCGTGAACAGTTTGATGCAGTGGCTGAAGCATAGAAAATGATCGAATCGTTTGCGAACGATTCGTTCAATGAAATGATCCAATCGTTCACTAATGATTCGCTTGTAAAAATGATTCATTCGTTCCAGAACGATTCGTTTGATGATGAAAATCTGATTATTGACGCATAGCTCATACCTAAGTCTGGCTTGTGAAGTTTTGAGATCGTTCGCAAATGATTCATTCAATGAGATGATTCAATCGTTCGCGAACGATTCGCTTGAAAAAATGATTCAATTATTATCGAACAATTCGCTTGAAAAAATTATTCATTCGTTCGCGAACAATTCGTTTGATGATGAAAATCTTATGCCTAAAAAATAATGAGATCCTTCGCAAATGATTCGTTCAATAAAAAGATTCAATCGTTCGCGAACGATTCGCTCAAAGAAATAATTTACTCATTCGAGAACGATTTGTTCGATGTACCTATAGCACGTACCAAACATGTAGGTGAAGTGATCACTGATCAAGTCGTTCGCAAATGATTCGTTCAGTAAAAAGTTTCAATCGTTCGCGAACGATTCACTCGAAAATAATGATTCATCAATTCGAGAACGATTTGTTTGAACAAATGAATCCAACTTTTGACCCATAATGCGAATAATCTTTCGTTCAATGTAAAGCATCGTATCACTAGTATCAGTCGTTCGCGAATGATTTACTCAAAACAATGATTCAGTCGTTCGTGAACGATTCACTTCGTGGATAAATTGAGTTGTAATTGTCGCATAATTCTCCAGGATGAATAATCAAGTCGTTCGCGAGTCATTCACTCGAGATGCAAAACCCCAATTTCTCGAGTGAATGGAATTTTCGACTCTTTCTGAAAATTTTCATTAATTATCGCGAATTTCGAACCTTTTTCCAGTCTTTTCTGCGTAGAAGGGTGTCAAAAGGAGCTAAAACGTAATACCTCGTACACTGTACGCTTCATTCGCCCTTGAACGATTGTTTTCCATAAAAAATACGTGAATTGCGATCGACAAAATACGATGTATTGATACGTAAGTGAAAAATGTGTATGTGTAGTTGTGTGGTATGTGTGTGAATGCATTATTGTCGTGTATTTGTGTACATTACGACGAGTAGGTATTATCGAGCGATAAAATTGGGTTAGTGGCGTATTGACGACGACGACGAAGACGACGTACGAGTATATGTAGAATCACATACGCTGAACGCGTGGTGTAGGGTATTTGAATTTTTAATGCGATTTTGAGTTTCGCATTCGCTTTCGCGATCGATTTAACGAGGTTTTTATTGGTTCGAGTATACGATGACGATGACGACGACGACGACGGAGGCTGGGGTGTTTTTCTTTTACCTTCTTTTCGGTAATTAGGTGATTTCAATCGACAATGCGTTGTAATGTATGTACGTCTAAGTAGTGCTACATAAATTTGACGATCGAACGTTTTTAGCCAACCTGTTTCGATTGATTCGTTCATTGGGTTTGTTTTTGGCTGTTACAGGAAGAGTCATCTGTGCAGACGTTGATAGATTCGTGTATCCAAGAAGACGATAAATTGTACTTGGTTGTTTCGTCGCCGACGGTTAAAGACAAAGCGGTACAGATACGGCCGTGGAGGTTGAACGATGCTGATTACGTGTTGAACGCGTCTTTACCACTCGATCCGAGGAAAACGGTTTTCGTCGGTGGAGTTCCGCGACCTTTGAAAGCGAGTTAGTATTTCATCCACCTAATCAGCGTCGACTTGAATCAAAAACGAAGCCAAGAACTCCAGTTTTGTTTAGATCTTTTCATTTGTCCCTGATTTTTTTCAAAATGTTGAGTTCAGGGATTGTGATGATTCGATTCTTGATCAAATCAATTGTGAATTATTCATCATTACTGACAGAGACGTTTTTGGGCACTACAATGGGTCATTCGTGAACGATTTGATGCCAAATTTCACCATTTCGAGCCATTCAGGAGCCTCCAGCAAGATCTTCATTCTCTCCAAAAAATTTTCTGCTCGTAGAGAAATGTTTAAAATTTGCTTGAATTCATGAATATTGTCCAAAATCAACCCTCTGAATTCTGATTTTATCATTTCGAGCCATTCTGGAGCCTCCAGCAAGATTTTCATTTTCTCCAAAAATATTTAAAAAATCAAAAATTTTCTGCTCGTGGAGAAATTTTTGAAATTTGCTTGAATTGCCGTATCTTGTCCAATATTAGTCCTCTGAATCAGAATTTCATTATTTCGAGCCATTCTGGAGCCTCCAGCAAAATTTTCGTTTTCTCCAAAAATATTCAAAAAATTGAAAATTTTCTGCTCGTAGAGAAATTTTTAAAATTTGCTTAAATTGACGTATCTTGTCCAAAATTGACCCTCTGAATCCTGATTTTATCATTTCGAGACATTCTGGAGCCTCCAGCAAGATTTTCATTTTCTTCAAAAATATTCCAAAAAACAAAAATTTTCTGCTCGTAAAGAAATTTTTGAAATTTGCTTGAATTGATGTATCTTGTCCAAAATCAACCCTCTGAATTCGAATTTCGTCATTTCGAGCCGTTCTGGAGCCTCCAGCAAGATTTTTGATTTCTCCTGAGTCCTGAAATATTCAAATAAACCAAAAATTTCCTGTTCGTGGAGAAATTTTGGAAATTTGCTTGAATTGCTGTATCTTATCCAAAATCAACCCTCTAAATTTCGAATTTCATCATTTCGAGCCATTCTGGAGCCTCCAGCAAGATTTTCGTTTTCTCCAGAAATTTTCGAAAAATCCAAAATTTTCTGCTCATGAAGAAATTTTTAAAATTTGCATGAATATCTGTGTCTTGTCCAAAATCAGCCATCTGAATTCGAATTTCATCTTTTCAAGCCATTCTGGAACCTCCAGCAAGATTTTCGTTTTCTCCAAAAATATCAGTTCTATTCAAAAAATCAAAAATTTCCTGCTCGTAGAGAAATTTTTGAAATTTGCGTGAATTGCTGTATCTTGTCCAAAATCAACCCTCTGAATTCGAATTTCATCATTTCGAGCCATTCTGGAGCCTCCAGCAAGATTTTCATTTTCTCCAGAAATACTCAAAAAATCAAAATTTTTTGTTCATAGAGAAATTTTTAAAATTTGCACGAATTGTTGTCCTTTGTCCAAAACCAACCCTCTGAATTCAAATATAACCATTTCGAGCCATTCTGGAGCCTCTAGCATAATTTTCATTGTTTCCAGAAGTATTCAAAAAATCAAAAATTTTCTGTTCGTAGAGAAGTTTTTAAAATTTGCTTGAATTGCTGTATCTTGTCCAAAATTAACTCTCTAAATTCGAATTTCATAATTTCAAGCCATTCTGGAGCATCCAGCAAGATTTTCGTATTCTCCGCAACTGCAAGTAATTAAAAAAATCAAAAATTTCCTGCTCGTAGAGAAATTTTTAAAATTTGCTTGAATTGCTGTATCTTGTTCAATATCAACCCTCTGAATCTGAATTTAATTATTTCGAACCATTCTGGAGCTTTTTCCAGCAAAATTTTCGTTTTCTCCAGAAATATTCAAAAAATCTAAAAGTTTCTGTTCGGAGAGAAATTTTTAAAAAGTTGCCTGAATTGCTGTATCTTGTCCAAAATCAACCCTCTGAACTCGAATTTCATAATTTCGAGGCATTCTGGAGCATCCAGCAAGATTTTCGTATTCTCCAAAAGTAATTTAAAAAAATAAAAAATTTTCTGTTCGGAGAAAAATTTTTTAAATTTGCTTGAATTGCTGTATCTTGTCCAATATTGACCCTCTGAATTCGAATATAACAATTTCGAGCCATTCTGAAGCCTCCGGCAAAATTTTCGTTTTCTCCAGAAATATTCAAAAAATCAAAAAGTTTCTGCTCGCAGAGAAATTTTTAATATTTGTTTGAATTGATGTATCTTGTCCAAAATCAACCCCCTGATTCTGATTTTATCATTTCAAGTCATTCTGAAGCCTCCAGCGGGATTCTTGATTTCTCCAGAATATTGAAATTTTTCCAGATAGCGTGGAAAATCAATTTTGACGGATAAGGAATCAAGTTGTGTAATTTTCATAAATTTTCCAGAAACCAAAATGTCAATTTGGACAATTGGAATTATGCTGCTTCTAAAAATCCTAGTCCCTGACTGGAGGCGGACTTCTACATATAAAGGTTCCCTTGTCAGCTCTAATTATTTCAACGAAATTTGCTCAGTATTTGGTATTCGGGCTTGGTTTGGCATTGGATTTGATTTTGGGTCAAAATTCTCCTGTGTAAAATTTTCAGGAAAAGTAGAAAGTAGAGAATTTTTTGGTATTTTTTTTGACATTGTAAGTCCTTTTGTCCCCCCCCCCCTTCCCAGGAAATTGAATTCTCTTATGACAGAAAAGAGAATAAAATAGTTTTTTTTTGGTAAAAATGAGTGCTCCTTTGACCTGTGAGGGGAGATGTCTCTTGAATTGATTACGATGGTCCTGTCTTCGTTTTTGTTTATTTTATATGTACGTTTATTAAACATATTATTAATTTGCTAATGTTCTCGGTTTATTTCCAACAGTTGAACTAGCCACCATCATGGATCGTTTGTACGGATGCGTTTGCTACGCTGGAATCGATACGGATCCGGAATTGAAGTATCCGAAAGGCGCTGGAAGAGTGGCGTTTAGTAATCAACAAAGTTACATCGCGGCCATTAGCGCAAGATTCGTTCAATTACAACACGGCGATATTGATAAGCGGGTACGTGCTTTCTCCATAAAAATACCTCTTCGTACTACATATACTTATATCATACAAATGGCATCCCTATAGACACACATACCTACTGTACGCCTTATAGGACACCGCTATGGTATATAAATAGAAGTCGAGGAAGAGGCGAGGGCGAGTAAAAAGTAGAGGAACGAGCGCAGAGAGAAAAAAAATACACAAACTGGCATCGATTCTTGCGATCGCCTACGCTTTGAATTCCTCGAGTATGCGACGTCGACGTCGTCGACGTCGCCTTCTTCGTTATCCTTCGTTGACAATGTGTTGACTATTAAAAAAAAGAAAATATTGGACGGAGCGAGAATACGAGAAATGGAGAAAGAGAGAAAATGTTACGTGTGCGGTGCCTTTAGTATAGGTACATATACAAGACGTGTCTCTGTCTTTCCATCAATGTGGTTTGAGGGGGTTTCTTTACGAGGATGGTTTATTTTTCATTACTTAAAAATAAAATAATATACTTATACTAGGTTTATTTTTATAACAGGTGGAAGTTAAACCATATGTGCTGGATGACCAGATGTGTGATGAATGCGCCGGTCAAAGATGCGGCGGCAAATTCGCACCTTTTTTCTGCGCCAACGTTACGTGTTTGCAGGTGAGTGTTAAATTATTCGGTAAATATACGTTCCTACGTGATGGAGGTGAACTAGCGTTTAATTGAGTTGTTTAGGAGTTCGTATTTCGTACGTGTGCGTGAAATTTCGAGAACTTCGAGATAGATATGCTGAGGTAACGGGATCAGTTACGATGGTTTGGAGACTCGCCGATGGAAGGTCAAACTTTGGAGGGAGTTGATGATTTTTTTAAATAGAGGATTTGATTTTTTTGGCCTAAAACTGTTCTTTGAAAAAGTCAAAAAATGTGATGGGATAGTCGTTTTGGAGCCTCCAGCGACTTTTTGGAAATTACTGGAGCCTCCAGTAGATTTTTGAAACTCGAAAATTCCAAAAAAAAATCATCGAAATGCAGTGAAATCGGCTGCAGGTAAATTTCAAGTTGTTTTGGAGCCTCCAGCGATTTTTTAAAAATTCTGGAGCCTCCAGTAGATTTTTGCAAATCGAAATTTCCAAAAAATATCATCAAATGCAGTGAAATCGATTTCAGGTAACAGATTTCTAGTCGTTTCGGAGCCTCCAGCAGATTTTTAAAAGCTCGAAATTTCCATAAAATTTTCCAAACAGACCTGGAAATCCAAAATTTACTCGGAATTCCAACTTCAACACGTTATCAAGTCTGCTGCAAAGGGTTCAAGTCGTTTTGGAGCGTCCAGCAATTTTTTGAAAATTCTGGAGCCTCCAGTAGATTTTTAAAACTCGAAATTTCCGCAAAATTTCATTAAATGCTGTGAAATCGACTGAGGGTAATGGATTTTTAGTCGTTTAGGAGCCTTCAGCGACTTTTTGGAAATTACTGGAGCCTCCAGCAGATTCTTAAATGCTTTAAATTTTCATAAAATTTTACTAAATAGAGTTGGAAATCCAAAATTTACACTGTAAACAAAATTTCAACACGCTATCAAGTTGACCCTAGTTGGGTTCAGGTTATTTTGGAGCCTCCAGCGATTTTTTGAAAATTCTTGAAGCCTCCAGCAGATTTTTGAAACATGAAGTTTCCACATAATTTCACTAAATGGAGTTAGAAAGCCAAAATCAAGTTTAAAAAATTTACTGGAGGCTCCAGTAATTTCCTTGAAGTTGCTGGAGGCTCCAAAATTCCTTAAACCCATCAGAGATTGACTCAATAGCGCGCTTAAGTCGGAGTGCAACGTGAATTTTGGATTTCCAACTCATTTTGACAAAATTTTGTGGTAATTTCAAAAATCAAGAATCTGCTGGAGGCTCCAGAACTGCTCAAAACGGTTTTAAAACCATTTCCAATCGATTTGGCAGGCTGAAAATAGCATATAACTCGAATTAAAGCTTTCCAGGTCAATTAGGCAAAATTTTGTTTTTTTCTCATTTTTGACCTGAATTTGGGTTTTCAAAATTCTCCAAAATCGAAAAATGCACTTTAGCCCTCATTTCCAACCAATGGTCTGGGTGACCAGTAATCGCAGATATCTACGTACTCGAATCATCAGCACACGTGCGAAAAACTCACTCCTTCACAGGAATACAAAACTACATACAAAACTATTAAACTACAGTATTCCATAATGACTGCTTTTTCTCACTTTCCACCCCTTTTACAATACACTCGAATCGCCGAAACGGTATTTGTATGCGCGAGAAGGTCGAGAGAGGAGCTCGAAGGTGTTGATTTATCGAGATCATCTCGAATGATATGTTTTGTCTGCGAAATAAACTCACCTCCTGGTGGCGTCCCATCCCGCCGTCGGTCGTCGCGTCCGCGTCCGACTCCGTCGTAAATCTCGAACGTATTGTTTTCTAATCTCTTTAAAGTTGCATTGCATCGCACTATAAAGTAAACGGATAGAAGGAAAAAACTTTTCACCCGATTCGAAATTCAAACAATAACGCGAAAGTTTAGAAATCTAATTATCTTACGAGCAAGAGTCGATTTTGGATCGGTGGAACGCTTCCTATCCTGTTACCCGCCGCGCCGCTCCGTCTCGATGTCCCAAGCTGGTCTGGACTGGAAGGTGGTGCTCCTTTTTGCGAATACCCTTTAGATTGGTCGAATGTAGCGAGAAATTATACTTTGTTGCGAATTACTCGTATTTTGATAGTTGTGTTGTTTCGAGCTCGAGCTCGTGTTCGGGATTGGTGAGTTTTAAAGGTTGCTTACCTAATTGGGGGGAAAGTGGAGGCAATTTGATTTGATGAAGGGGATGAAGAGTTCGTCGTTGAATCGGTTCAAAAATGAATGGCTCGTGTACCTTCTTCCCATTTGAATCTCTCAAGAAAAATAACGCGTTAAGTGTATTTTTTCGAACACCTTTTGGGGTGGTTTACAGGGTGTTCCATTAGAGAAGTTTGAACGATTCGCCTAGTGGTACAGCAATCCGAACTACACTTGTGTTAATTACTTTGCAGCCCTTATAAATTGAAGGAGCGAAGTCATTGGTAACTGGGCGTTGATCTATCTAATTGACTATTAGGTTGCATAACTATTCGAATGTTTTAAATAACTTGAGGTCTGGAAAACCAGCAAAATCTGTAGGAAAATCATTTCTATGAAAGATTGGTCAATTTTTTCTAAAACGTGGATCTTTTATGCGAAAATATACCCTTTAGTTTACTGTTTAAGCCATGCTCTGCTACCATTTATTGATATTTTCGAAATTGCAAGTAGAAATAATGAAATATACTATGTTTTCAACTGTATTGCCCATGTTCTGAACCATCCTCTGCTACCATTTGTTGGTATTTTACATTGTAAATACAGAATATATCTGTTTCCCAGTGTATTGCCTATTGCACATGTTTTGAACCATATTCTGCTACCATTTGTTGATATTTTACATTCTGATCAAGGAATATATCCATTTCCTAGTGTATTATTCATGGTTTGAACCATACTCTGCTACCATTTCACTAATTTCACGACAGAAATCCCATATTTCTATATTTATGTGAACTATTTCTGAATCCAAAGTCATGCTCTGCTACCATTTCTCAATACTCCATATCATAAGAGTGCGCTGTATTTGGATTGGAATTCTAAATAAACAAATTATTGTGCTTGCATGTTAAACCATGCTCTGCTACCATTTATAGAGTTTTCACATCATGAATATATGATTTCTCTGTTTTGAAGCATATGACTCGTGGTTTAAACTGTGTGCTGCTACCATTTCTCTGTGTTTTATACCCATACCCGTACCCAAAAAATCATACAAGGAATACCTGTACCCATACCTGCACCCATACTGTACCGTGTACTGCTGTACCATACCATACTGTACCATACTGTACCAGATAACTATTTTAAACCCAAATACCCAACAGATTGGGTACTACATTTGGGTATTCCACCAAAATTGTATCCATAATAGCAAAAAATGAAGAAAATCCTATACCCATAACTGTACCAGAAAAATTATGGAATACCATACCAGATCCTCTGAAAAGAAATTCTGTACCCATTCCTGAAAACATTTAGGTACAGAACCCCAGTGAAAAGTTAAAATCTGTATTAAAAAACCCGACATTTTCAAGATTTTTGGAAACAAAAAGAAAGGTATGCTTCATACATTTGAAAGCCAAAGCCAGCTGAAAGCTTTATAATTTTTATTAGAAGCTAATAACAAAAGGCTACGTTTCAGTTTTTGGCTTCTGGTCTTGGTTCTGCAGGGAAAGTTTGCTGGTGAGTTGGTTGTCAATTGTCATGAACTCCAAACATTTTCTTCCTCTTTTTGGCTTCCCTTGTATGTATCTCTTCCTGTACCTCTAGTATGAAAATACAAATTTCTAGAACTTGGTGTGCTACATACTTCATTTTTCTGTGTTTAATTTCTTCGACTATGATTTCTTGTTCTTCCCCTATTCTTGCTGGGACCGAGTTCTTCCATGATATCCTCGGTAGCCTTTGGTAGCACCAACTTTCAAAGGTTGTGACTTTTTTCTCACATTCTACACTCGAGGCCACTAGAATCAAATGTCTACTTCTCCACTTTTTTTCAAAAATGAGTTAAGCATGGTTTGGTATACTACAACATGTGCCGCATCCGATGAAAATGTCAAAATTTCAATTTTGTGTAAGGAAGTATGGTAAAACAGCGTGTAAAGTTAGGGGTTAGAATCAAAACTCTACTTTTTTAATGGAGAAGTCGAGTTTTCAAACGAACCTGGCGGATTTCGAATGAAACACTAGTGTTATGCCTTGAAATTGGGCTTGAAATTGAATAAATTCATCAAGTGAGGACCCTTCCCCCAAAAAACACCTTTCATTTTTATTAACAAAAATTATTTTTTTTTACTTTGAAAAAAAAGGAAAATAATTTCAATTTCCAAATGAATGGTCAAAAATGCAATATTATTTTAATTTCTCAAACTTTCCAAGCTTTCTTCAACTTTTAGCACCATATTACTAGAAAAATGTTTGATTAAGTGCCCTAAAACGATGTAAAAAGTGTACGGTTGGAGACAAAACTTAACTTCTCCTAACTTCAAACTGCCCAGGAACTCTTACGGCAACGCGTAGGGTAAAACAAACATGTGGGTCACTATCGTCTTGTTGGTACAAAAATATTAGACATATTACCTCGGTATTTTATGTTACGATAAATGCTAGGGAGGTTTTTTGCGTTTTTCTCAAAAAGTTCGAAAATGGAGAAGTAGAGATTTGATTCTAGTGGCCTCACTCATGGTCCATATTTCACATGAATATATTAGCAGGCTTGTCAGACCAGACCAAAAAACTGGACCAATGACCACGACCCAACCCGACCCAAAAATGCACACAAGACCAAGTGGACCAGACAGGACCTTAGACCTCTTAAAACAAATGTATGTGAATATCAACTGAACAGATAACCCTTTTCAGAAAAAATGACAGGGACAGACCGAGACTGAAGACCTTTCTAAAAAATCAGACAAATGACTGCGGTTTGGACCTCAGTTATGGCTACAAGCCTGTATATTAGATTAGAACTATCCACACTTACCATGCATAATCCACATTTAGATGTTTCAGTACATTGTTTAATTTTCTAATGTCAATCAAAAAATTCTCAATTTGCAAGACCCAATCCCCCCACTCCCCAATAGCTGTCTAGTTTACGCATCACTGCTAAGGTTCAGAATGATATGCTTGAAAGGATTTGTTGAGTCTTGATTGAACATTGGTTAGCTTTGTGCATCTTCTGTGGTTCACGTGTTTTACTGCACCCAGATGCAAATTTTTCATTTGAGGGCGTCCCAGAGTCTTATCAGTGACGCACAAGGATGATTTTTTGTATGGACATAGATTGAATCATGTTTCACACTATCAAATGCTTTTTCATTATCAACAAATGCCAGAGTTTCCCTGTAGGCTTTCAGTGTGGTTTGAATTAGCACGTCTTTCAGCAAAGTGATTCCATCTTTGGTTCCTTTTTTGACATTAAGTAAGTCATCCACACTAAGTTTCCGTGTTTCACTAAGATTTTCATCCAGTTTATTCTCAATTCTGACTTTGATAATGCATAGCAGCATTAGCAGCAGTTTGAGTGCATGACTGATGGAAGCAATGGTTCTCTGTAATCTGCATATCAAACCATCCCCCATTACCATTCAGAGCTGTGGGACTGAAACGATCCCGAAACCGAAACCAAAATCATTATTTTTCTTGATCCCAAAACTGAAAACATCCTGGAAGCAATATAATTCTGAACTCAAAACAATCCTGGAACTGAAACAAAATCGTTTCGATCTTGGAATTTCAATTTTTGCCTTTTTCCTGTGATTTTATTTTGATAAATTGTCATTTTACATCATTCATCATCATTCATTCAGATTATAATAAACATTACTCGACAAATTAGGAAAAATATGCATTAAAAATGGTAAACTTATTACACTGTCTGATCCCTCATGTCAAAATGTCCCATTTTTTAGACCCCTTGCAGGGTTCATTTGTCAATTTGGGCTTAAAATTGGTTGAAATGGAAATCTCAAAACCTGAACAGATTCATCCTGGAACTGAAACAATTTTTTCAATCCCAAAATGAATACTGAAACCGAAATGAAAATTTAGAAGAACGAATCCCAAAACAAATCCAATCCCCAAATCGGTTCTGTCTGACAGCTCTGCTACCATTCCTAAATATTTCACCCACAGAAGCACATCATCTAAATTTTTCATCTCAATACATGCGTATCAAACCAAACTCTGCTACCATATCTTGATATTTTGCATGAGAAATGTGTTAACAGATATCAGAGGTAGTTGGAATTTTTCACCATGGATATGAAAAACATTCTCTCAAGTGGGGTGCTTGGAAAGTTGATTTTTGAAAAGAGCCTGATCTAAAAGTTATTTGGGGGGGGGGGGCAAACTAACAAAATTTGGAATTCCTGACCAGAGAATTTGTGGTGTGTCATGAGGGAAGCAGGCTGATGGGTAAAACATGAGAAGTTCAGAAAACCTGAAACAAATCACACCAAATTAATTTGTGCTTACTCGTGTTTTAAACCGCGCTCTGCTACCATTTCATGAAATTTCCTTTCTGAATGCAAAATACTGCCTTTGGATCTCTCAATCAGATCACGTGTGGATTATTAATGAAGTCCATGGTTTGCTGTCTTTGTGTTAGTGTGGTTGCCTATTAGCAGTGTTGTCCTATCGAACGAATAACCCCCTCCCCCTTCAACTAATGTGATTGAATTTGTCTGGAAAAATGGGACAAGTCGAAGAAAATCATTTCTTCGAAAGATTGAGATGGTTGACACCCTACTGATGAAATCAGCGGGGCATGTGTATGTATACTCAATGACTTAGTTCCTTCAATATTTAAGCTAGGCAAAGTATTGCACGTGTGGTTAGATTGCTGTATTATCAGGTGAATCATTTCAACTTCAAATAGAACACCCAGTAAAGTGTTGCTTTTACATAATATAACCCTTGTCCAATTGCCCTTCCCCCTCCCTTTGCTAAACTGACCATTACTTTGGGTTTTGGCAAAGCAGTTTACTTGGGTTATTTTTGCATTTTTGTTCGAATTTTGAAAATGTAGAGGTGTCAATGGAGGCCTAATGGGCTGACATGAACTAGAGTTGCCCTTTTAAGGGCGTTCATGCAAGCCCATTTGACCACCATTCAACCCCTCCCGGACCATTTTTAAAAAATTTGATTTTCAAAAATGCGAAAATGAACCAAGCTGCAACGTTGCCAAATCAAGCCTTAGCTAGAAAAAAATGTTCAACCGGGTGATTAATCGAGCGTTATTTTTACAGTATTATTGCGAACATTGTTGGGGAGTCATTCATTCGAGATCTGGACGCGAATTTCATAAACCATTGGTGAAGGAAGGAGCGGAACGTCCACGCCCCCTGCAGTTTCGTTGGTGTTAACAACAATAAAAATTTAGCGGTGGCAATTTTATAGGAAAAATTTTAGCCAAAACTTTTATCTACGTTAGCCTAAATTTACTAGTTTAGTTAATGAAAAAAGAAACCCTCTTCTTACTACTTTTTTTTTCATTCGTTTTTTTCTTTTTCTTTTTCTTTCTCTTCAATTTCTTCTAGTACTTTACTATTTACAATATTTTATCAAATATTCTTTATATTGACGTATGAATATTTTTTTTTGTTCGCTGCGAATAATAATTGTGTCGAAACTTGAAGTTTCTCTCGTATCGTGAGACGTCGTCTTTTGATTCGATGTTGATCTCGTCGTGTGAGTCGTGAGCATGGCTCGATAAGTTTTCGTGTGACCGGTGATAGGTAAAATTAGTTAAATTTTCAAATGTGGGTATTGATTGATCTTCGATGGACGGGGTATTAAAAAAAAAAGTGAGTCGACTCGACGAAGATGACGTTATCTCTCGTTTTATATTGATTTTTTTTCTAGCATATGTTGTTTCTTGTTACAATCGCATAGCGTTATTAGTTTTTTTCGTATTTATCACCATTTTATTACTACTTTTTTAAAATAACTTTTTTATTTCGTTTTTGAGTTTTTTTTTTTTTTTAGAAAAAATATTAAATGATGAACCCTGTAGGGTGGTTTTTTTTACACATTGTTGATTTTGTTGTTTTTTTATTACGTTTTTTCTTTTTTTTTTTCATTTTTACCTATTTCTTATTTAACGCCAAGTAGTAAAATTCGTATCAGAAATGATACCTACGATTGCGGCTTTTTCGTTTATTTTTTTTTTTTTCGTTTTTGAGAAATGAAAACCTCTTTATATCGTACGAACGACGCGGTTATATTATAAAGTATAGTTTTGTTGTAATTTCTTTTATTTTTTTTCTAGAAACCTTTTTAGAATTGTAGGAAGCGTGTTTGTTTTTATTAATTATTTTTTATCGATTATTTTTTATTAAATTTTTTTAATATGTTTGTTTTGATCACATTGTTAATTTATTTAAAAGTTTTTAAATTTTAGAGAAGATTTTCATTGGCTCTTTTTTAGCTGGTAATTTTTTTATTTCTTTATTTACGTTTCCTTTTTATTTGACTTTTTTCCTCTTTTTTAAAATCTTTTTTTTTTCTTCTTTTGTTTCTCGTCGAACGTTTGTTTATATTTATAATTTTCTGTTACTTCGTTTCTTCGATTCTTCTGCGAAGAATTGGAAACGAGCGTTTGTTTTTTTTTCTTTTTTTTCTTTCCCCTCGTAACATCACACGTCGAATTTACAGGCAGGAGGTTTTTTTGGGCCTTTTTTTTTTAGATGAAAAAAAAACCTGCGCAGTTTGATTCTATTTGTTTTTCTTTTTTATATTTATACGTCATTTTTTTTGTGGGATTTTTACACGATCATAAGGTGGTTGGTTTTTATTTTCTTTTCCTCTATCTCTCTCTATCTCTCTATCTCTCTCTTGTGTTTGTTTAAGTGTGTGTGTATTTTTTTTTATATTAGAAAAAATTATATGTGTTCATGGGCAAGAGTTACATGTTTAGGAAAAAAATTCGAATGTGAATTAATTCTGCGCTCTCGAGAAAAAAAAAGTAAAATACGACTGATGAAATTTCCCGTTGAAATGGTGAAAAATTGTTGTTTGTTTTTTTTTATTATTTTTTTGTACTTGTATTTTGGAGATGGCATCACTGATTCGTCGCCTTGTAGCATTTATACATACGCAGCATTCGTATAGTGTTATGATATTTTGTAAGATGTAGGTGTATAATTTTTATATAATGAAATTTTAATTTTGAAAGACACGTTTTTGTCGAACTAGTCACATGTCAGTGTTACCAGCTCTTACGAAAAATAAGATGTATTTTGTACGTACTCGAGATTATACTAAATAATTGTTGTAACGACGAACGCCGCGAACGATTCCGCCCTTTTAATACGGGAAATGAATATTCGAGGGGATGGTTTTTTTTTTTCGAGAGACAGATTTTTTTCAGCCGGTTTAATATCGCGATTTTTTGGACGGGCTATTGCGCATATCTTTTTTAATTTTTTTTTTTTTTTGGTACGGTGCACTTATACATAGATGATAAACCTCCTGGTTGTTGCTGTATACTGGAAATTTTTTTTAATAAGTTACCTTTTGTAGATTCAGTCACTATACAGTTTTTCCTAACTTTTTTTTAATTAAAAAAAAAATCGTTGTTACGCTTCTATTCTCGGTTTTAGCGTTTGTTTTTTTTCTTTTTTTTTGTTTTTCGTGAAATCAGTGTTTTTGTTACTTTCTTTTGTAATGTTGTTTTTATTTTATTTAATTTTTTTTTTTTTGTAAAATTATCTAGTAATCCTTTGAAATTTTTTTATAGTTTTTATATAATTTTTTTTTGCACGGCGCAGTACATTTTTTTCCATATTCGTTTTTATATATTGTCTTTTTTTTTTTTTTTTTTTTTTTTTGATTATTGTATACCTTTGTTTTGTTGGCGATTTTTTTCGGCTATGAATTTTTCTATTTCGCTTTTAAATTTATATATAATATCTTTATATGGGTTTAATCGTGGTTATGTTCTGTTTTTCATTTTTTTTGTTCGTCGATGAAAAAAAAATAACATCATGGTAATGCTACACATTCGTAAATTTTTGTTTTGTGGTAATATTTTTTTTTCCTTTTCGTAACGATTTCTGTACTTTTTTTGGATTTTATATAATTTTTATAGCGACACTACACAGTTCGTATTTTTTTAAAAAATTTATTTTTATTTACGCGTTTATTCGTTTTGTGTGATAACAGCTGTGTTTCCTTATTTTTTTTATTTAGTAATTTATACGTTTGTTATTTATTTAACTTTGTTTTTTCTCCCTTTTTTTTTGTTTGTGTCCCCCTCTTTTTTTCTTTTTTCTTTTCTGTTTTTTTTTCTTTTTTTTTTGTCAAGTGGAAATTTTTGTATGGCGTTTTGTTATAATAATGCTTTTTTGGACAGGGTGTCGTAGCGAGGAGGTGACGTTTTTTTTTGAATTTTGGTTTTGAATTTGGTGACTCGGTGGCGAGTTTTGGAAAATGAATTTTTGGAAGTAATGATGGAAAAAATGGCAAATGTGATCGATATTTTGAAACTTATATTTTTCAATTATATTTATTTTTTAAAAAGGGAAAAGGTAATTTCCCAGGATTACAGGAGTGAAAATTTGCTCGAGTTGTTGAATTTTGATTTTTGAAAACAAAAAAATTCAAGATGAGCTCTAAATTAACTCGCTTTTCAGATTCGTTCATCTGATTTTCAAAATGAAAATTATGGAAATCTCAAAGCTTTTTTGGATGTTTCTCCCGCTACCAGGTGTCTTGAAAATCCCACAATTAGGGGTATTTCTTATTTTAGTACTTTGAAAAGACAAGTTTTCCATCTTAATGTGGTAGTTCTCCACTGCATGGTTGAATATCCATTAAACTATGACCTCACACGCTCCCAGAGTCCGCTCTCCCCTCCACCAAACAATTACCATTTGATTTGACTTCTTCCAGGCCTTTAGTTCTCACTGGGGCACTACCTGGGATGTAGGATAGGTCACTGTGGCTTTTGGAGGGTCCAAATCGAAAAAATGAGCTCATATTTGTATTCAGTGCCCTCGAAAATGTAGTATTCGATATGTCGCATCACTTGGTTGATATTTTTGGATTTTGACCTTAAGTGAGGGGGCATATGCCCCTGTGTAGGGTCATGAACTGGAAATATTGACGAAGTCGTGTGAGATATCGATTATTAGGTTTTTGAGGGTGCTGAATCCAAATATGAGCTCATTTTTTCAATCCAACCACTTGAAGCCCACAGTTCTGGTTATAGACTCTCAGTAAGGGCAATGAGGGGCACAGTAAGGGTCAAATTGAAAAAAAATATAAAGCCATATTCTCATTCAGCACACTGAAAAACATGATATTTCATGATCGCGAATTTAATCAAATCCTCGTGGTTTTACTCCATTTAAAGTATCATAGGGGGCTTGGAAGGGGTCATATCTAAAAAATGAGGTCATATTCGTATTCAGCACCTTCGAAAATGTAGTAATCAATATATCGCATGTCTTTATCCATATTTTCATGTTTTGACCCTCAGAAAGGGGGCATCTGCCCCTTCATGGGACACTTGGAGGGATCTTATCTCAAAAATGAGGTCATATTCACGTTCAACTGCTCCAAAAATGTAATATCTGATATATCACTCTACCCTGGCAAAACCTTTAGTTTTTGACCCCATGAGGGGGCATATGCCTCCTTTGTTGGGGTCAAATGCCCCCTTTGTTGGGGTCCAAATCTAAAAAATTTCTAGTATCATGCGACATATCAAAATATATGTTTTTGATGACGCTGAATTCGATAATGAACTTATTTTTTCGATTAGACTCATTCCAAGCCCGCAGCTCTCACAGAGGATCACTTTCACTCTCATAAAACTTGATTTTTTTTCTCCATCAGTGGTGCCTGAACTATTTTTGTTGCAAATCATGACTAAATAACAAAAATTTCTTCTTTTCCTGCTCCCTCCCTCCATCTCTCAACTTGTCTTACCCCCTTGAAAAATATTTCGCTAACCAACCCACCATATGAAAGGATCCGCTACGACACTTGAAAAAATAACGACTCGAACACTTTGATGATTTTTTTTCTACAAAACCCGTAGTGTGGCTTTTCAAAACAGTCTACCGAATAATTTTTTATTGGTATTTGCATTTTTATACGAAAAATAAAAAAAAACTTGTTGTGAAAACTTTTAAAATGTGAGAAAAATTTTGGCGAGTTAAAATTTATTATTTATTATAATAACACTGCCAAATATACGACTATTCTATCAAACACTACGAGACTCCCACACGGTGTGGAACTGAAACTATAAATCGACCCTATCGCCCTTTACCTCCCCCCCCCCACCTCGTTCGTGTAAACTTTTGAAAAGTTACAGTTACCAGAATTTTTAATGAACGGAATTGGATATCCCGGAGAGATTGAGTAACAGTTTTGCCACTACATTAATTCGTATACAGTATCAACCACGTTATGTATTTTTTTTTACCTCTTTTTATTATTCTTTTTTTTTTTAGTAAATTTGGCTTTTTTTTTCGTAAAGGCTTGTTCTTTTTTTACATGTTTGTTGAATTTTTTCAATAGAAGATTGCTATAGCAGACACTTTTTTGCAAATACCTATAATATTTCGACGTATTTTATATTATCCTGGTTAATAACCCTATTTTTTTTTTGTTTGGATGATTTTTTTTATTTAAAAATACAAGAAATAAAACAATAAACTTACCAGTTTTTTTTTCTTTTGTAAAATAAGTGCAATATATGTTAATGTAGATGTGATAAAATATGAATATGGTATTGGACTACTGCGAATTTTATTTCGTAACGTTGTAATTTAACCTATTTTCTAATTTTTTTTCTTGTGGTTTCGTTTTTTTTCTAGCAATTTTTAGCTTGTTCTTTTTTTTTACATTAAAAAATTTCTAAATACATGTTAGTTTACTTAAACGTTACTCCGAGGAGAGTTTTGTTTTTTAAAAAACTTAAATTATATAATGTAGTAGCGTTACTTTTTTTCAAAAAAAGTTTGCTTCGGTAGTTTTTTTATTTTGATTTTTTTCCAAGGTTAATTGTTTCGTTTTTTGTTTTGTTTTTTTTAGGACAGTCGAGTCCGTAATTTTTTTTTCTTCTTTCGGTTTCCCAACTTTTTTTATATGATAAATTCTAACGGTATTAGTTAAGATTGGTGAATGATTTCTTTTAAGTAGCTTTCTGTTTGTTGTTTTTCGAATTTTTTTATATAGATGTGATGGTTGGGAATTTTAGAAACAGAGTAGGAAGCAACGCTGGTAAATTTTTAATTCAATAGCTTCGTTCGTTGAGGGGTCTGAAATTTATTCGAGAGATGGAGGACTTATGTCCGCTTTGATGTTTGTGTTGATTAATATAGGAGGTGATCTCGTATTGTTTTGTGGAGTGACGTGCAATCGAAGGATTGGTGATTGGGTTTTGTAGTCGTGTGTTGGGTTTTTTTGGGAGGGGTTACGAGGGTGAAATTGAAACTATTCGAGTTCGAGTTCAAAAATTGAAAAAAAAAAATCAGAAAATGGTACTCATGGTCAATTCTTTTGTAAGTTGTGTTTATAATCGATGGGAAGGCTTGTATTTTTGGAGTAGTGTATTTGTTTACATCGTTCTTTAATGTATTCCCCTCTGCCCCCCGCTGATATATCCACAATCTGGGCTGTATTTTGGGTTTGATATCTCCAATTTTTTTTAGCTCTCCCCTTTCATCTCCTATTGGAAAAGGTACGTAGAAGTTACCGTTGACGTAACTTTCGGGGTTGATAAAAAACACATCTCTTCTCAATTTTCAAAATTGAGCGAGATTTTGTCAATTTCTTGAGCATTGATTCAGATGAATGAGGGCAATTTGGGTTTAAGAGGGGTCAGATCAAAAAAATAAGGTCATATTCGTATTCAGCGCCTTCGAAAATGTAGTAATCGATATGTCGCATGGTTTTGTTGATTTTTTCAGTTTTTGACCCTGTTAGGGGTGCACACCCCCTCATTTGGGGTCAAAACCTGAAAATATCGCCTGAATCATGTGACATATCGATTGTTATATTTTTGAAGGTGCAGAATTCGACTATGACCTTATTTTTTCGATTCGACACCTTCAAAGCTCCTAATTCTCATAATTTGGAGCAGAGGGAGGCAAAGTAGGGGTCAAATCGAAAAAAATAAGGTCATATTCGTATTCAGCGCCTTCGAAAATGTAGTAATCGATATGTCGCAGGTTGTGTTGATATTTTCGGTTTTTGACCCTATTAGGGGGTGCACACCCCCTCTGTTAGGGTCAAAACCTGAAAATATTGTCTGAATCATGTGACATATCGATTGTTATGTTTTTGAAGGTGCTGAATTCGAATATGACCTTATTTTTTCGATTGGACACTTTTTGAAGCTCTTAGTTCTCATGACTAGAAGCAGAGGGAGGCAAAGTAGAGGTCAAATCAAAAAAATAATGTCATATTCTCGTTCAACGTGTTGAAAAACGTACTATCAAATATTTTAACCAAATTTAAATAAAAATTTTATGGATTTGATTTTGTTGGGAGGGTCACATCCGTCAATGGAGGTTTGGGAGGGGTGAATTTGTAAAACCAAGGTCATATTCGTATTAAGCACCTTTGAAAATGTAGTATTCGATATGTCGCACGATTTCCTTGATATTTTTTGATTTTGACCCTATTAAGTGGTGCACACCCCTTTTGTAGGGTCAAAACTTGGAAATATCGTCAAAATCATGTGACATATCGATTGTTATGTTTTTGAGGGTGCTGAATTCGAATATGACCTTATTTTTCCGATTCGACCACTTCCAAGCGGCTAGCTTCGATAAACGATCGTTCTGAGGGGCTCTAAAGGGGTAAGTCGAAAAACCACGTGCATATTCGTGTTCCAGTCCTTCATAAAAACATCATTTGATATGTAAGCATGTTTTCCTTATTTTTTTTCAAATTTGCCTCCAAATTAGGAAGAAAGAATGTCCACTTTCATCGAGTGCCTCGATTTTGAAAATGAAGAAGACCTTCAGCCTTTCGTAACCCTTACCACGATTTCGCTCGTGCTTCTAAATTTTGCAATGACACCGAATTTTCACCTCGTATGTAGATGAAACATGAAACAGTCCCCCTCTTATTATTATTTGAACACACAAACGAGTCACTTAATTGACGAAATTATCTAGCAAATAGACGCGTTGCGAGTTAAATCGTTGTATTCTCGTTAGGAAAATATCGAATAAGTACATATTGTATAAAAAGCAACCACTTAGGATAAATTATACGCTGCAAAAAGGAGTATAAAAAATGTATCGAAGAATGGGTGAAATTCGTAGTATATGCGAGAAGGAGAAAAGCCAGCTGTAGTTCGTATTACGTAGCACTCGATTGATACATACAACAGTGTTAATGGTACATACGATTCGACGAATACGATATAATTTTCTAGTCAACCTATAGGTCAGTACGTTCCTATGAATTAGAAAGTAAAAAATAGTCTACGGTTTGTGCTTCAGCAGCTGAAAAAAAAAGAATGATAAGTTATTAAAATTTGATTCGAGTTCATTATGTATGTCGTGAAACTAGAGAATCTAGGTCTGATAGATAAGCTCAGGAGCACAAATTTGTATCACATCATCTCGTACTACTATATCGAATACACGATTCAATTTTTTGATTTTCTTTTTTTTATATATAATATTTTAATAAAAATGTGTCAGAAATTGATTTTTCTTATTTTTTTTTTTTTTTGAAAAAAAAAGTGTACGTTAACCAGCATGAATAGAGTAGTATTAATTTTATATTTCGATATTTTACTTTTAATGTATTTTTTTAAATATTATATATTCAAGTTTACATCTCTCTTGTCGTTTTTCTATTTGACGCTCCCCTTTTTTCTACCTCTTACCGCATGTACTTTTAATTTTAGACGAATATTTTGTACTTTATTCCCCAATTTTTTTTATAAAGCTGGTTTTTTAAATTCTTGCAATGACGTATTTTTTTTCTGTTTCTTTTTGGCTGAGTGTATTTTGTTTTTTTTTTCTTTTCTTTTCTTTTCTTTTTCCTCGTATTTTACGGTAGAAATTAATGTTGACTAGTAATAAATCTTCCACGTTTCATTTTGTATGATTTCAAAACTTCGAGTTTGTTTATTGATTTATTGGTCGTGGTAATAATTTTAACGTTTGATGATTTTTTTCGTTGCTTAATTATGGGCATTTACCTACGTTTTAAAATGATGAACTAAACGAGTAAAATTTCCAAAGACTGGATGATGAGGTAAGTTGGGCCATTTCGTGTCAAATCAGTCACATTTTGGGTTTAAGTCACTCCAGGGTTGCGAATTTTTTTTTGTTTTTGTTTTTGGTAGGGTACTTTAAATTGGGGAAAAAGGAAAGTCGTATTCATTCCACCCTTCCCCTCGAGAGCATATGTGGTGTTTTTTTTCGATAGTTGAAATTTCCATCACAATGATCCACTTTTGAGTTGAATTGTTCGAGACGTCTGCAACTTGAAGAAAATCTGTTTGAAAGCATTATTATCGGTATTGAGTTTTTTTTTTTTTTTTTTTTTTTTTTGAAATTCAATTTTCAAAAACATGGGCCAAATTTTTGAAGAGTTTTTTTTACTATAATTATAATTCTGAACTTGGGGCAATGGAAAGAGGTAAGGAGCACCAAAATTTTGGTCAAAATGTTCTATTCGACCCCCCCCCCCCAACACACCACACCACAATAGCTCCTGAATTTTTTGAAAATTGAAAAAATCATGTGGCATATTTTCCAACAATCTTTGTCTAAAATTTTATTTGTTTCAAGCTGAGCTTTTTTTGACATCACAATTTTAAAAATTTTGTTAGATTGGAAAGCACAAAGCTACATTTTAAAAATTTGAAAACATTCCAAAAAGCATAAATTTTTTAATGTTATTTACAACCAACTATCACATTTTTCATAAAAGGATTCACAATACAATGGGGAGAGGGAGTGAGGCCCCAAAATTTTCATCAAAATGTAAATAAATGTTAAATATTGTGTGAATTATCGTTTCATATGTTTTTGAGAGAGCTGAGTACGAATATCAACTCATTTTTTCGATTTGGCCCCTCTGACGTCACTGATTGGACTCAACGATTTGCAAATCTCAATTTTCAAAAGCTTGAAATCTGGAAAAAATTTTATGATGCCATATTTGTTTTATGATACGAGTATTTACAACTACATATTTGCAAAATCATGAGGGTCGAGTAGCAGGGGGGAAGGGAGTGGGGGTTGTTGGTCTGAAAGTTTTTGAACAAAAATTTACAAATTGTATAAAATATATTGCATGAAATTGATTTTTTTACCTGTTTTCAGACAATTTTTGTGGTCAATAAAGGGCCTGGAAGGGCCAGATCAAAAAAACATGCTGATATTCGTATTTAGGGCCTTCAAAAATGTAGTAATCGATATGTCGCATGGTTTTGTTGATATTTTCAGTTTTTGACCCTATTAGGGGGTGCACACCCCCTCTGTTAGGGTCAAAACCGGAAAATATTGTCTGAGTCATGTGACATATCGATTGTTATGTTTTTGAAGGTGCTGAATTCGAATATAACCTTATTTTTTCGATTGGACACTTTTTGAAGCTCATAGTTCTTATGGCTAGAAGCAGAGGGAGGCAATATAGAGGTCAAATCAAAAAAATAATGTCAAACATGTTGAAAACATACTATCAAGTATATCGTCCAAATTTGATCAAAAATTTCCGGGTTTTGATTTCGTTAGAAGGGTCACATCTGTGAATGGAGGTTTGGGAGGGGTAAATTTGAAAAAATAAGGTCATATTCGTATTCAGCGCCTTCGAAAATGTAGTAATCGATATGTCGCAAGGTTTTGTTGATATTTTCAGTTTTTGACCCTATTAGGGGGTGCACACCCCCTCTGTCAGGGTCAAAACCTGAAAATATTGTCTGAATCATGCGACATATCGATTGTCATGTTTTTGAAGGTGCTGAATTCGAATATGACCTTATTTTTTCGATTGGACACTTCTCGAAGCTCATAGTTCTCATGACTAGAAGCAGAGGGAGGCAAAGTAGAGGTCAAATCAACAAAGTAATGTCATATTCTCGTTCAACGTGTTGAAAAACGGTCTATCAAATATTTCGCCCAAATTTGAATCTGTTTTCAGGCACTTTTGGTAGTCAATGAGAAGGCTGGGAGGGCCAGATCAAAAAAACATGCTGATATTCGTATTCAGGGCCTTCAAAAACCTAATAAAATCATATGTCGCACGATTTTTTTCATTCTTTAGAACATTTTCGGGGTCAAAGGGGAGATGGAGGGGGGGGGTCCAATTTAAAAAAATGATCTAATATTCGTTCTCAGGACTTCTGAGAACTCAACAAACCATTTGTCACACAATTTTTCAAATTTTTAGATAATTTTTGTTTGTGAATTTGGGACGGGGAGGGGGTTGGAAGGGTCGAACCAAAAAAATGAGTCGATATTCGTATTCAGTGATCTCGAAAACATATAAAACGATATGTCACTCGATATGTGACTTTTTTTTTACATTTTGACCAAAATTTCGGAGCTTTACCCCCCCCCCTCTCCATAATTTTGCAAATCTCATCACAAAAAGTTAATTTTGTACATATTATCAAAATTAACGTTCCTGAATTTTTAAAATTTTAAAAAAAATTTAGGTCCAAATTTTGACTTAATTTTGAAAGTTGAGCTTTCAAAAAAGCTCAACTTTGGACTTTTGAAATTTTTGGAAATATTTTTGAAATTACTCTCAATTACTTTGAAAACCCTGAGCAATTTGACTCCAAAGTCGGGTATTATGACGATAAATTTCAATGGCTGAAAATAATCACCCTTCCCTCCCTCCCCCTCTCCCTCCTCTCCCCACACAACCTGTCTCAATTGCGAACCAATCAAAGCGATCATTTATCTTTCCCAATTTGAGAACCCTTCCAAGTAAATTTGAGCAAAATCTCGAAGCACCTGAATAATTCAAAACCAAGTAATTTAATTAGAAATGACCCCCCTCCTCCCTCCCAAAAAAATTCAACTCCCCAGAGAGAGGCTTAAATCCTAAAAATTTTGAATAATGTGATTTGGGTATCGAAGTACCTTATTGATTTTTGAAGGAGCTGATTTTAATTCTGAAATCGGTGCATAACTGCATATGGCTCTAAAATGAAAATTATGCCCCTCAGAGGGGGCATATGGTTCAAAATTCCAAAATTTAAATATCCTGTACGAGTATGTATCTGATTGATTCCAATTCTGTGATCTGTTTGATCCTGAAACCAAAACCGAGTTTCCAAAAGGGGTGGTGGTGGGGGGGGGGGTGTAATTCAACTTTCAATGATGCAATATCAGATTTTCATGGGCACTGATTCCAATTTTGAAATCTGTTTAACCCCAAAATCAAAATGATTGCATTTTTTGGAAATTTTGAGCCAAAAGTTGGACATTATTATACAAAGAATTTTAATTGATTAAAAAAAAAAAAAAAAAAAAAAACGTTCACCATTTTTCTTAAAGAGAGTTCGGGTCCAATGATGATGATTTTTCTGTTTTCGTAATCTGATGAATTTATATTAAAAAAAAAAAAATTAAAAAAATGTTGAGCAAAATTGAAGGACCTAAATCAAACTTGAGTTAATTTGACATCGAATGACCCAATCATCGAAATGAAAACTAATTCTCATCCAAAATCTGAGAAAAATTGAACGAGGTTATAGGCACATTGAATAATATCGAATTACAGTCAACATTAATTTCTCTAATAATGATGAGAATTGTCACGATATCGGTGCTTTTGTGTATACTTAGTTAATTAGATCGATCAAAATACAAAATGATCGAGACTGCATAATTGAAATTTATACCTCTAAAAAAATAAATAACGCACGAATCCGAGCAGTTTTCAACTTTAATCGAACTCGTTCCCCTAGTCATAAAAATATTAGTCAATAATTAATACCAAATTTCGGTTGATTTTTGCAATTTTTCGATATTCCATTACCATATTACCGTCCTCCAGCTTAAGAATCGCTAACGTTGTAGCTAAGAAAAGACTTACATATCAAAAAAAAAAAAAGTTTTTATATTACGACGATCGTAATTCGTAACATTTGATTATTACTTACTACGATAGGTATCTTGTTGAAAATCAAATTTCGGTTTTTTCTACGAGTATGTTTTTCATTTTTATATAATCTGTCTTTGAATTTGCTATACAAAATACTATACTAAAAAAACCCTGTCGATGTGCTTCGTTTTTCCAAAGAGTGTTCTGTTATTTTGGATACAATATTTTTTATACTTACACACGAATTCCTTAGCCTATTTTATTACTTACCTATAGTAATATATTTTTTTTTGAAAAAAACAATTTTCTTACGATAATAATTAGAAATATAAGGTAAGCTTTTTTTTTCAATAGCTGGGTTTTGACTTTTGTTTGGCCTTATACTATCTTGGTATGATCTAATCCGTATACCATAATATGTTATACACTTATATACTGTCGAGACTGAGTTTTGATTTTGATACGTACTCTTACCTATCTATAGATATGTATGATTCTACTACAAAAAAGCAACCTTTTACCAAAGAGAGAAACACAATTTTTTTTATAATAACTTTTGGAGGACTTTTAGAACCTGTTTAGATTTTTTTTTTTTTGAAAATATATGATCTTATATAATATTACCTACCTATACCTTTACGTACGGATTATTTATGTATTTTTACTACGAATACATCTCGAATATACGAGTGAAATTTTCATATTCATGCCGTAATTTGCGCTAGTTTTTTAAATACATACCTACGATGAGTAATTTTTATCTAATTTAATCGTGTTAGGAAAATATGTTTGTACGTTGTAATTTGTTTCTGTTTTTTGATTTCGTTTTTCAATCACTCCTATATACATTTTTTTTTATCAATTTTATAATTTTTTTCTAATATTTTTTTTTCTATTTGTACGAGAGTAAGTATTTAAATTTTTAGTGTGAATAAGAAAAAATTATTAAAAACGAGATGGTAGGCTGTTACCATTACATCATCTCGATTTATATTGCTTTGTATTAGCGATTTTATTTGTTGGATTTTTGTTTTATAAACGTAATCATATAATATACATCTTAAATTCATTTACAATTTGTTTTTTTTTCTTCGTCTTTAGGGGGAGGCATTCGGGGTATTTGATTCGTTCAATTGATACGTAGGTCTAGGCAACTTTTACAGCATTTATTTATTATTCGAATCTCCCACCGATCCTCTGAGACAACCTTTTTCTTAAAGGGACCATTCTATAGAGCGGGAAAATAACGTAAAAAAGCGAGGGCGAAAAGGAAAAAATTGGCACATCAATTTTTTCTTCGGGAATGTGTTCAGATGGGCCCCCTGAACTACCAAAAAAAACCGACCCTCCTACCCCTGGAGCTAATTTTTTTTAGGGGGCTAAAACCGGTTCCGATTCACGTTTTTTGCGTTTTACTCCGTAAATATTAGGTTTACGATAAAAACTACCATGACAAAAAATGTTCCCCTTCAAATTCTCGATAATTTGATACTACTCTCGATACCCATCCCTCAAGGGGGTGCCTAAAAAAAGGGGTGGAAAGAGTAGGTGTTTCAAAAATATGTAAGTCCAGTAAATTAATCAAAATTACCACTTAATATTATTCGTTTTCGCTCAATTTTTTTTTACAAAGTCTACACACCCAACTACTAATCAAACCACCATTGATTGGTCTTCAACCCTCCCCGGGGGTTGGTGGGGGGTGCTTGATTTTTCAAGTAACACACAACTGAATCATGTATTCGAAAAAGGAATCTGGATGTGCGATATATCGAAGAGTATGTTTTCGAGGTCGCTGAATACGAATATGAACTTATTTTCTGGGTCTGACCCCTCAAAGCCCCTCTGTGCCTCAAAAAGGGGGTGAAAATTTTGAAAAATCGCGAAAAGTCGAGTGACATATCGAATGGTATGTTTTCGAGGTCGCTGAGTACGAATATGAACTTATTTTGTGGGTCCAATCCCTCAAAGCTCTCCTGTGCTCCAAAAAAAAGGTCAAAATTTTGAAAAATCGCGCTAAGTCGAGTGATATATCGAATGATATGTTTTCAAAGTCACTGAGTACGAATATGGTATTATTTTTTGCCCCCAACTTCGCAAAGCTCCTAACTGCCCCAAAAAAGTCCAAAATTTTGAAAATTTTTGAAAAGTTGAGTGACATATCGAATTGTACATATGTTTTTAAAGTCGCTGAGTACGAATATGAACTGTTTTTCTGCTAACGATTCCTCAAAACCCCCTTAAGCTCCCCTAAATAGGATAAAATTTTGAAAATTTGCCAGAAATCGTGTAATATTATGTCAAATATTATATTTTCAAGATCGTTGAAAACAAGACCATGGACTCATTTTCAATATATATCACTCATTTCACTCTTTACACTTCCCACCAATTAGTGATGTTAAAATGCGCGCGTTTGCGCGCAAATTCCACAAATGGGCGTTATTTGCTTCTATTTGTGATTTTCAACATGAAAAGTTGTCCAAAAAACGAAAAAACATGAAAAATAGGGTAATAAAAGCACGACAATTTCTCATATATTCTTTTAAAGAAAGGGGAGATGTTCAATATTATTACAATCGATTTTTTTCACTACCTACCTACTTCAAAAAACATTTTGATTTTTTTTTTCAATTCAAAATTTTAAAATGTTTTAACTTTCCTCCCTAATTTATCATTACTAGAGTAAAAATTTTTAGAAATTGAAATTTGCAAAATGAGAGAAGAATAAGTGGGAAATTGAAAAATTTTTGATTCAAAATATGAAAATACGAGCCATTTTTTCAAAACTACTTCAATATTTTTCAGAAAGGAGAGGCCCTAAATTTTTGTTTTATGATTAAAAAATACTTAGTAAAAAAGACAAAGCAAGACAATTTCTCGAATTTTATTTGAATGGAAGGGGAGGGAGGGGTTCAATGTTATTTTTTCACTACTTCAAAAAGCATTTCGATTTTTTTTTCAAATCAAAATTTTCAGATGCTTTGATGTATCCCCCCCCCCCTCCTCCTGAAATTCATCATCACTTGGTAGAAAATTTTTAGACATTCATATTTTCAACAAAAAAGAAGAAGAAGAAGAAGAAGACGACGAAGAAGAAATAATAAATGAAAATAGCAAAAAATTTTAGTTATAATCTGAAAAGACAAGCCATTTTCTCACAAAAATACTTCAATTTTTTTCAGAAGGAAATCTCAAAAGTTTTGTTTCATGATTTAAACATAGAACAAGTGAGTAGACTACAAATTCAATACGAGTATATCACTCGACTTATCGCGATTTTCCAAAATTTTGACCTTCTTTTTGGGGCACAGGGGAGCTTCGAGGGATTGGACCTAAAAAATAAGTTCATATTCGTACTCAGCGACCTCGAAAACATACCATTCGATATGTCACTCGACTTTTCGCGATTTTTCAAAATTTTGACCCCTTTTTTGAGGCACAGAGGGGCTTTGAGGGGTCAGACCCAGAAAATAAGTTCATATTCGTATTCAGCGACCTCGAAAACATACTCTTGGATATATCGCACGTCCAGATTCCTTTTTCGAATACATGATTCAGTTGTGTGTTACTTGAAAAATCAAGCACCCCCCACCAACCCCCGGGGAGGGTTGAAGACCAATCAATGGTGGTTTGATTAGTAGTTGGGTGTGTAGACTTTGTAAAAAAAAATTGAGCGAAAACGAATAATATTAAGTGGTAATTTTGATTAATTTACTGGACTTACATATTTTTGAAACACCTACTCTTTCCACCCCTTTTTTAAGGCACCCCCTTGAGGGATGGGTATCGAGAGTAGTATCAAATTATCGAGAATTTGAAGGGGAACATTTTTTGTCATGGTAGTTTTTATCGTAAACCTAATATTTACGGAGTAAAACGCAAAAAACGTGAATCGCAACCGGTTTTAGCCCCCTAAAAAAATTAGCTCCAGGGGTAGGAGGGTCGGTTTTTTTTTGGTAGTTCAGGGGGCCCATCTGAACACATTCCCGAAGAAAAAATTGATGTGCCAATTTTTTCCTTTTTAAAACTGCTATTTGCCCGGTCTACTAAGGAACATTTTAAAGCAAACTTGCCAAAAAAAAACAAAGTTGTCTGTGATAACAAATTTTGAATCTCTCACCAAAAAACTAGAAATTTTTTTAATTCCAGGAAAAAATTAAGACTTTGCTTGAAACTTTGACGAAAATTGAGCTTTTTTTTAAAAAAAATCTTTTTCGAATTACTGGAAAAAATTAGGACCTTTTCTAAACTTTGGCTGAAAAATCGTGCCTTTTTTCAAATTTATGATAAAAATTAGTCCTTATTCATTAAAATCATGAAAAAAATCAAAAGTTTTTGAATCTCAATCTAAGGGTCATTCCATATCAACTCAGCCAAAAAAAGGCGATTTTGAAAGTCATGTCTTTCGATTTCGCTCAAATTTTTTTTACAATATCTACCCACCCAGTAAGTAAGAAAGCCGCAATCAGTTTGGTCTCAGCCCCCTCAGGGGGCGGGTGGGGGGGCTTCCAGTATTTTTACATTGTCTCGAGGTACTCAACTTCAGCAGCCCATTCCTCCAAAACTATGATACTTTGATCAAAATTGATTTCACAGTTCGAAAGGGCATTGAAATTTGAACTTTTTAAGTATTTTGAAATTTTCAAAAGTTGAAAGTTGAACTTTCAATTTGAAAGTTTAAATTTCAAAATGACGCTGTAAGTGGGAGCTACCATTTAAAATTTTGAAAAAATTTCCATAGATGTACATTTTGATACTTTTTCGAAATATTTAGGTTTCGAGATGGAACTCTTGACGGAGGGGGAGCACCCCCACCCCCAATTTTGGGTGAAACTTTCGAAAGAAAATCTGGGGCATGTGATATATCGAATTGTATGTTTTCGGAGACGCTGGACACGAATATGACGTTAGATTTTTGATAGGACCCCATCCACGGCCCCCAGCACCTCCCCAAAGGGGGTAAAAGTTCAAAAAAGTGTTTTGTTCGTGCGACACATGGAATAATATGTTTTTGGTGACGCTGAACACGAATATGACGTCATATTTGTGATTGGACCTCATCCACAGCCCCCAACAATTTTTTTTGGACTTTTACCTATTGGGGAGGTTCTGGGGGCCATGGGTGAGGTCGATTTGAAAAACTATGGCTATATTCGTGTTCAGCGATATCGAAAACATACTATTTCATGTGTCACACGAATGTTACCATTTTTTTCTGGGTTACCCCCTTTGGGGAGGTGCAGGGGGCTGTGGACGGGTCCAATCCCAAATCTGACGTCATATTCGTGTTCAGCGTCACCAAAAACATACTATTCCATATGTCACACGAACAAAACGCTTTTTTGAACTTTTACCCCCTTTGGGGAGGTGCTGGGGGCCGTGGATGGGGTCCTATCAAAAATCTAACGTTATATTCGTGTTCAGCGTCGCCGAAAACATACAATTCGATATATCACATGCCCCAGATTTTCTTTCGAAAGTTTCACCCAAAATTAGGGGGTGGGGGTGCTCCCCCTCCGTCAAGAGTTCCATCTCGAAACCTAAATATTTCGAAAAAGTATCAAAATGTACATCTATGGAAATTTCTTCAAAATTTTAAATGGTAACTCCCACTTACAGCGTCATTTTGAAGTTTAAACTTTCAAATTGAAAGTTCAACTTTCAACTTTTGAAAATTTCAAAATACTAAAAAGTTCAAATTTCAATGCCCTTTCGAACTGTGAAATCAATTTTGATCAAAGTATCATAGTTTTGGAGGAATGGGCTGCTGAAGTTGAGTACCTCGAGACAATGTGAAAATAATGGAAGCCCCCCCACCCGCCCCCTGAGGGGGCTGAGACCAAACTGATTGCGACTTTCTTACTTACTGGGTGGGTAGATATTGTAAAAAAAAATTGAGCGAAATCGAAGTACATGACCCAAAAATGTTGGTTGAGTTGACATGGAATGACCCGTTTTCTTAAACTGGCAAACATTGGAACTTTTTTTTGAATTTTTGAAAAAAAATCAGAATTTCTGTTTCGATAGAAAAAAGAACAAACAATAAAAAAAATAAATATACGAGATGTTATTACCTCGTGCAACTTCGATGCACAAATGTATTTTGAAAAATGTTAAATTATGTACAGGAAAAGTCTACATAACTTTTGGGTAAGTATACAAAAAATGTAAAAAATAATAAAATTAAAAAGTACCACTGGTATATGAAAGTTAGCGAAAATTAACATAAAAGAAAATAAACTAATTGGCACCAACAGATTTAAAAAATATTTTGGCCAAATACCATAATTACTCACAGACGGTACATCTGGAGAAAGGAAGAATGGTGTGTCAAAATTTTATAACTCTCATGGCAAATCTTATGAATAATGCAAAAACAATAACAAATAACAAAAATAAAAGATAGAAAAATTGAACAAAAAATAAGTCTTCGCTTAAAACATGATGCAAAATGGAAAATATTTCGATAAGTAAAATCGACACCAGCGATAAAGTAAAAATTAAAAAAAAAATCCTCGAGTAAATGGAGTATAAGAAAGGTATATAAAACTAAAAAAAAATTAGCATAAATGAAAAGAAATAACTATTCGGTCAGAACCAAAATTATTGTAAAAATAGTGAGAAGATCGTCAAAGTTGCTAATTTTCACAACGAGAGAAAATAGCACAAATGCGCTATGAATATTAACATGGGAGGGGGGATCATAATTATTCCTCGCCTTCGTTGAGCATTATCACATCCGAATCGCTGGTGGATTCTTCCTCTTCTGTGGAAGTTTCTCCAGTTTCTTCTTCAGTAGGGGAAGGTACATATATCAAGCATTTCTTCGCTTTGTCATGCAAAGTCAAGCGCTAATTGGTCCTCTTCTCTGAGAGAGGGTCAGTTCGAGTTGTTACAGCGATGGCTTCGAGAACATGCGCTGGCGATTGAGTAAGATCAATCATCATTGGAGGTGGCGCAGCTGCTTGGTCGGTGGCATTTTCATCGCGTACCAGATGATTAATTGTGACGTCATTTGCGGCTAATTTTTCAGCTTTCTTACGGGCAGCATATTGTTCACGGAGTCGTTGTTTCCGGATTATCACGCGTTTTCTACGCCTTTTTTCGAGGGTTTCCTTTGCAAGCTTTCGAGCTGCTTCTTCTTTAGCGATGAGTTTTTTAGCAATTTCTTTGGCTTTAGCGGTGATTGCGGCGAGTTGTTCTGGCATTAAGACGATATGTGTTGCGGGTTGCGAGGAGGGACCCAGAGAAGTTTCAATGATGGTTTCTTCCTCCATCGCATTATCAAATTGACCTGGGGTTGATGATTCTGTAGCGTCGTTTGATTCCATATTTTCCGGGCTCGATAGTGTTTCCTGTTCTGCGCTTGAATCAGGTGCCCCAGCTGATGTCGTTGATTCATTACCGCTGTTTTCAGTCTTCGATTTTTTCTTTGTTTCTGGAATGTATTGTTCGCGAATTGCTTTTAGCGTTTCTTTGTAAGCGAGTGGAGGATAGAATGGTCCAATTGCGTCGAGAAAAGGCGGACGAGTGACGACTGAGCGAAAGAGTTGAGGGATGCGAGTTACTCTGCCTCCAAATAAGGGACCCCAATCAAAATCCAAGACATCTCGAATCGCAGTAAATGATCGATAGGTGGAGGTGGAGCGAGGGTGCGGTAACAGAGGCACGATAATTAATTCCTCGACGTGATGACGTTGTAATAAAATGCACAATTTATTCATCAATGCAGTGAATTTGCCAGGTGTTGTGTTACAGGCGATGTCGAAATGTCCAATGGAGAGCATGATTCTAGACGGTAAGACTTCAAAGGTGCGTAGGTATCGGATGAGGTCGGAGAGCAGTAAATCACGACGGTATAGGTTGAAATCTTGTTCATCATCATATGGTTTGCCTTTTTCGAGTAGTTCGACTATAGCGGTGATGTGGCCATCGCCCATTAGGAACACTGTATATGCAAAGAATGCCGTCACGTACTCATGTTTTTTGATTTCGAAGCCAGCTGCGGTAAAATAATACGGATAGCTGTTTAGCGGATAGTATGGTTTGAGAGCAGCTGACGATATGCCGTATCGGTGACGGTATTTTCGATGGTATTCGCCTTTTTCAGCACTGGTACCCTTTTTCAATTTTGGTTGTTCTTCGTCATGGGCAAAATCACCAAATTCCGATTGCGTCGAATGCATCAGAGGTTGTACCAGCGGTTGGTGTGAGATAGGATTGCTACGTATACGGACAGCAGGTGGTAAGATGGTCTGATCGGAGTGTAGAGTAGGGCGTGAAGGTGTTTGAATTTGTAAAGTCCCCGGTGTAGGTAGATTAATTTGTGGTGGTGGAATAGCGTGCGGCATTGGTGGTATACAGGGTGTTGGAAAATTCGTGCGAGGTGGTGCCATTTGCGGTGCAGGCGCTATGTTGCTAATGGCGAACGTATATTTCGCTGAAAGTTCAAGCATCTGCGTTTTTAGCATGGCGTATTCCGACGATAATGAATTTAGCTGCGTTTGTAATATATCCCTGCGAACGCTGGTTTGCACATTGGTCTCCATTCGTGGATCAGGTCGTAATGTTAATGTTGCTTGTACAGGCCGGAAACTGTCTGCTGTGATGCTGGCATTGCAGCACGGACAAAAGTGAGGTCTCGCGAGGTTCGTGGTTATCAATGTACGAAAACACCGATGATGGAAAAAATGCCCACAAGTAGACTGGTACGTCATTTCGGAATTGTAGATCGTTAGTAAATGGCCGCATTTTGCACACGTTGTTGTACTGGGGTTCGGTGGGTTATTCATATTTGCGATACGAATACAAAATCTGGAAACAATTTCATAAAAAACACATTGGAAAATTATTTAGCGGCGACTCTTGTTGCTGTTTACATGATAATTGGTGATAAGAAAAATTATTGACTTGATATGAGCGTTTCTGGCGGTCATTTTTTGAACTATTGACTAATTAATTCTAGCAATTCTGTCGGTGATTATTGGGGAAAATCGATTAAGTTTGGATTTTTCGTTTAGTTTGAAATTCAGAGATAAAAAAGTCAAAGGGGATGTGGATCTGAAATTTTTCACGCGCAATTTTCTCCAACGTACCCACCTTCCATGCTGATATCAACTCGAACGCTTTCGGGGACCATTTCACCCCCTTAGGCGCTTATATCCCTTATGTATTTTTCAGGAAACCCCCCTTTTTTGAATGGCTGTGGTTCCACCCCCCTTGAACATACAAGGAAAGTTGATACATCATTACATTGGAAATTCGACGTAGATTCTTTTATTTTCCATATATTTTTCGCTAAAATGCAATGCGGCGGAGAAAATCGCGAAAAACCGATTTTGGGGGCACAAATGTGGGTCTGGGGGGCGAAGCACCACGCGGATTTTGGGGGGGGTTAGTATGTCAAGGTTGAGTTCTTATATATGAGCTAATTTGACTAAATTAAAAACACTTTGATCCAGTCATTAAAGACCAATTTTGTCCTATCTACGGAAAAAATGAATATCAAACAGATCTTTCTCAGATGAGGCCTATAGAATCAAATGCCTACTTCTCCACTTTTTTTTGAAAATGAGTTAAGCATGGTTTGTTATACTACAACATGTCCCGCATCTGATGAAAATGTCAACATTTGAATTTCGGTCAAGGAAGTATAGTAAAACAGCGTGTAAAGTTAGGGGTTAGAATCAAAACTCTACTTTTTTAATGGAGAAGTCGAGTTTTCAAACGAACCTGGCGGATTTCGAATGAAACACTAGTGTTATGCCTTGAAATTATCATCAAGTGAGGACCCTTCCCCCAAAAAACACCTTTCATTTTTATCAACAAAAATTATTTTTTTTTACTTTGAAAAAAAAGGAAAATAATTTCAATTTCCAAATGAATGGTCAAAAATGCAATATTATTTTAATTTCTCAAACTTTCCAAGCTTTCTTCAACTTTTAGCACCATATTACTAGAAAAATTTTTGATTAAGTGCCCTAAAACGATGTAAAAAGTGTACGGTTGGAGACAAAACTTAACTTCTCCTAACTTCAAACTGCCCAGGAACTCTTGCGGCAACGCGTAGGGTAAAACAAACATGTGGGTCACTATCGTCTTGTTGGTACAAAAATATTAGACATATTACCTCGGTATTTTATGTTACGATAAATGCTAGGGAGGTTTTTTGCGTTTTTCTCAAAAAGTTCGAAAGTGGAGAAGTAGGCATTTGATTCTATAGGCCTCAGATATTGTTCACAGTTGAGTATAGTTGAGTAAGTAGACTTTGTAAAAAAAATTTGAGCGAAAACGAATGATATAAAGTGGTAACTTTGATCAATTTATTGAACTGACTTTTTTTGAAACACCTTCTCTTTCCACCCCTTTTTTCAGACACCCCTTTTGAGATATGGGTATCGAGCGTGGTATCAAATTGTCAAGAATTTGAAGGGGAACATTTTTTGTCATGGTATTTTTTATCGTAAACCTAATATTTTCGGAGTAAATCGCAAAAAACGTGAATCGGAACCGGTTTTAGTCCTCTAAAAAAGTTAGCTCCAGGGGTTAGTCCGGCATATGACAATAGGAGTAATTGCACCCCCCCCCCCGCCGATCATCCGGGACAACTTTTTTCTTAAAGGGGACATCCTAAGGAACATTTTAAAGCAAACTTGCCAAAAAAAAGGTTGGCCTTACTTGCAAAATGGCGGCCATTTTGATTAACAGGTCAGCCGAAATCGCAGATTTTGCGTTTTAACATAGGACTTGCACGAACTTTTTCAAACTTTACAAAGGTAGATCGAAAGATCATGCAAAAATTTATCACCTGTCAAAATTTCAAGTGCTAAAGTGCGTTTTTCGATTTTTGGTGAATTTTTGAAAATCGAATTTAGGCCAAAAATGAGGGAAAAAAATCAAAATTTTACCAAATTGACCAAGAATGCTGAAATTTGGGATATACCCTATTTTTGACATGCCGAATCGATTGGAAACGGTTTCAATCCGTTTTGAGCAGTTCTGTAGCCTCCAGCAGATTTTTGAAACTCGAAATTCCCACCAAATTCCATCAAATTGGAGTTGTAAAGCTAAAATTTATTCTAAAAACTAATTTCATTACGCTACAAAGTACTGCAGGTGAATTTCAGGTCGTTTTGGATCCTCCAGCGACTTTTTGAAAATTCCTGAAGCCTCCAGCAGATTTTTGAAACTTTAAATTTTCACAAAATTTCATCAAATGGAGATGGAAATCTGAAATTTACTCTTCACTCCAATTTTAACACCCTCTGAAGACGACTTCAGGTGGGCACAAATAATTTTAGGGCCTCCAGCGACTTTTATGAAAATTACTGGAGCCTCCAATAGATTTTTGAAACTTGAAATTTCCCCAACATTAATTTATCAAATGGAGTTGGCAAGCTGAAATCTACTTCGCAGACTGCATGGTGGTTTCAAATGGTTTTGAAGCTTCCAGCTACTTTTAGGAAATTTCAATTTTCCAAGAAAACGTCATACAACCTTTCAAAAAGTTGCTGGAGGCTCCAAAACGACTTGAAATTCACCAGCAGTCAACTTCGTAGCGTATTGAAATTAGTTTGCAGAATGAATTTCGACTCTTCATCTTAGTTTGATGATATTTTGGGGAAGTTTCAAGCTTCAAAAATCTACTGGAGGCTCCAGTAATTTTCAAAAAAAATCGCTGGAGGCCCCAAAATTACTTGTGCCCACCTGAAGTCGTCTTCAGAGGGTGTTAAAATTGGAGTGTAGAGTAAATTTCAACTTTCCATCTCGATTTGATGAAATTTTGTGAAAATTTAAAGTTTTAAACATCTGCTAGAGGCTTTAGGAATTTTCAAAAAGTTTCAACGACTTGAAATTCACCTGCGGTACTTCGTAGCGTATCGAAATTAGTTTTTAGAATAAATTTCAGCTTTACAATTCCAATTAGATGAAATTTTGTGGGAATTTCGAGTTCTAAAAATCTGCTGGAGGCTCCAGAACTGCTCAAAACGGGTTGAAATAGTTTCCAATCGATTTGGCATGTCGAAAATAGGGTATATCCCAAATTTCAGCTTTCTTGGTCAATTTGGTGAAATTTTGATTTTTTCCCTCATTTTTGGCCTAAATTCGATTTTCGTATATTTTTCGCTGAAATGCAATGCGGCGGAGAAAATCGCGAAAAACTGATTTTGGGGGCACAAATGTGGGTCTGGGGGGCGAAGCACCGCGCGGATTTTGGGGGGGGGGGGTTAGTATGTCATTTGGGACACCATCCTAAGCGTTTTGGCGCAAAAAAAATTTTCCCCTAATTTATTCCAGGTTGAGTTCTTATATGAGCTAATTTGACTAGATTAAAAACACTTTGATCCAGTCATTAAAGACCAATTTTGTCCTATCTACGGGAAAAATGAATATCAAACAGATCTTTCTCAGATATTGTTCACAGTGGTCCCCTCAACAACATACTAAAAGTCCCCGCCCCTACGGAGTTCGGAACCCCCTTAAAGGGGGGTGGGGCCTCCCCAAATTTCAGTTTTTCGCCATTTTCTCCTTCGCATTGCATTTTAGCGAAAAATGGGTGGTTTGATAAAAAATTCTACGTCAAATTTCCGATCTAATGATGTATCAACTTTTCTTGTATGTGAAAGGGGGGCGGAATTACAACCATTCAAATGAAGTTGGTTTTCTGAAAAATACATAGAGGCTATAGGCGTCTAAGAGGGGTGAAATGGTCCCCGAAAGCGTTCGAGTTGATATTAGCATGGAAGGTGGATACCACTGAAAAACTTCCGCGTGAAAAATTTCAGATCCAACCCCCTCCCCTTTTTGGGAGACCCCCCTTTTTTGACACTTCAATAACACTTTTCTCAGCCCCATTTCAATCGATTTTGAAAATTTTTCAGTATGTTATGTATATCCCTATTAGGTATCCCCACAAAAATTTTCAACCCCCTCCCCTCATATTTACCCCTCAAAATGGTGTTTTTTTCATTTTTTTTATGCCTATTAAGAATCAAGATTGCAAGGTACAATTTTAGAAACACGTTTTTTGGACGTATTTTTGACCCTCAAACATCATGTACTTTTTTTGAAATTTTTGCCTTGGTGCGCCGCGCTGAAAAGTTGGAAAAATTTGTCTTTGAATGAGTAAGGTGTCGTTTTCTTATGATTGGATACCGCTGAGCACGAATATGACGTCCGATTTTGTTTTACACTCACACAGCCCCTCCGAAGCCCACAGCCCCCTCCTGAATTTTAACCATTTTTGAATTTCTACTTTAACAACATAATATGACGTACTTTCTAAAAAAAAAACTTGATGGAATTTGTTTTAGTTTGTGAATAAATGGGTAATTCTCAAAAATAAGGTTAATTTTGATATGCATAATTTTGAAAAACAAAAATCATTTTTTTAGATTGCAAGTGGGAATCATTTGCGGAGGTGTCCCAAATCCCTTTTCTAGTGTTGGCCGTAATTCAATCCCCCGCACTGTTGGCCCTGAATGACCTCCCCCCCCACCAACGCGAAAATTAGGATTCGACCCTCATTGATGTGTAATATGTCGGTTGATATGTTTTTCGAGGTTGTAATACATTTGAATCTGGAGTTATATTTCCTGTAGAGATGGAGGGTGAGGCGTGGGGAGGGGGAAAATGTAAAATTTTGCTTACTTATATTATTGTGTAATATGTCGATTTGCGTGATGAAAGTACAGCTGTCTGAAATTTGGCCAAGTCGACGGACAAATGAGTGCTGCACAAGCTGAAGGACAATCTCAACGTTTATTTGTTTCTAGCCTTACTTATTGGACATTATTTGATTTTTAACACGTAATAAATGTGTACTTATCATGTAAAATGACTTCCCTTTCTCAATTATCGTTTTTGGCGGGTTCATTAGGGTAAATAAAAACACAAGCTGAAGGACACAGATTTTTCTAATCTAAATATCAAAACATCAGAGATAAGTACGATCAGAACGAGCTGTTATGTATTACGTAGGTTTTGAAAATAACAGTGTGGAGTATCATTTCTATGAGAACAGTGAACCAGTGCAGCCACTCACCAGAAAAAAATGTTGGATTGTTGGGAAGCTAGCAAAAATAATTGAAAATTGCTCTAAAAATTGGCGCAAAAACTGTATGACAATTTTCAAGTGTGAAATGTGAGCTTCCTATGGACTGATTGGGATTTGCAATTTGCACAATAATATACCTTCGTGTTCTATGATAATGAGAATGTGTCAATTTCTCCCCCAAAAAATGAAGTTCATGACACATTATAATATTTATTTTCAAAAACATGGCGTGTGACAGGTAAGTCGAAGGACATTTGAGGTATAAAATCGAATGAACACCAATGAAACGAAGGGCTATAAATCGTCATACCAAATGTGAAATGTGTGTGAAAAAGGAGGGGTGATCCTTCCATGGACCAAAAAAAAAAATTCAAGCTAAAACCTTTGAGAAATTTGCCATGTACACGAATTTCACCTTTTTTTGAGAATTACCCAAATAGCATGTTCTATAATTTCATATGTAGCTTTCATTTTTACTTAATTTCCAAAATAGTTGAAAGTCAGTAGGAGGCCGTGGGCTTCGGAGGGGCTGTGTGAGTGTAAAAACAAAATCGGACGTCGTATTCGTGCTCAGAGGTATCCAATCATAAGAAAACGACACCTTACTCATTGATATTCATGTTTCCCAAAATTCTCATTTTACGCCCCCCCCCCCTTTGAGACAAATTTTTCCAACTTTTCAACGCGGCGCACCAAGGCAAAAATTCCAAAAAAAGTACATGATGTTTGGGGGTCAAAAATACGTCCAAAAAACGTGTTTCTAAAATTGTACCTTGCAATCTTATTGATTCTTAATAGGCATAAAAAAATGAAAAAAACACCATTTTGAGGGGTAAATATGGAGGGAGTTGAAAATTTTTGTGGGGATACCTAATAGGGATATACATAACATACTGAAAAATTTTCAAAATCGATTGAAATGGGGCTGAGAAAAGTGTTATTGAAGTGTCAAAAAAGGGGGGTCTCCCAAAAAGGGGAGGGGGTTGGATCTGAAATTTTTCACGCGGAAGTTTTTCAGTGGTATCCACCTTCCATGCTAATATCAACTCGAACGCTTTCGGGGACCATTTCACCCCTCTTAGACGCCTATAGCCTCTATGTATTTTTCAGAAAACCAACTTCATTTGAATGGTTGTAATTCCGCCCCCCTTTCACATACAAGAAAAGTTGATACATCATTAGATCGGAAATTTGACGTAGAATTTTTTATCTAACCACCCATTTTTCGCTAAAATTCAATGCGAAGGAGAAAATGGCGAAAAACTGAAATTTGGGGAGGTCCCATGACTGGATCAAAGTGTTTTTAATCTAATCAAATTAGCTCATATAAGAACTCAACCTGGAATAAATGAGGGGAAAATTTTTTTTTGCGCCAAAACGCTTAAGATGGTGTCCCAAATGACATACTAACCCCCCCCCCCCCAAAATCCGCGTGGTGCTTCGCCCCCCGACCCACATTTGTGCCCCCAAAATCAGTTTTTCGCGATTTTCACCGCCGCATTGCATTTCAGCGAAAAATATACGAAAATCGAATTTAAGCCAAAAATGAGGGAAAAAATCAAAATTTTACCAAATTGACCAAGAAAGCTGAAATTTGGGATATACCCTATTTTCGACATGCCAAATCGATTGGAAACTATTTCAACCCGTTTTGAGCAGTTCTGGAGCCTCCAGCAGATTTTTGAAACTCGAAATTCCCACAAAATTCCATCAAATTGGAGTTGTAAAGCTGAAATTTATTCTAAAAACTAATTTCGATACGCTACGAAGTACCGCAGGTGAATTTCAAGTCGTTGAAACTTTTTGAAAATTCCTAAAGCCTCTAGCAGATGTTTGAAACTTTAAATTTTCACAAAATTTCATCAAATCGAGATGGAAAGTTGAAATTTACTCTACACTCCATTTTTAACACCCTCTGAAGACGACATCAGGTGGGCACAAGTAATTTTAGGGCCTCCAGCGACTTTTTTTGAAAATTACTGGAGCCTCCAGTAGATTTTTGAAGCTTGAAATTTCCCCAAAATATCATCAAACTAAGATGAAGAGTCGAAATTCATTCTGCAAACTAATTTCAATACGCTACGAAGTTGACTGCTGGTGAATTTCAAGTCGTTTTGGAGCCTCCAGCAACTTTTGTACGACGTTTTGTTGGAAAATTGAAATTTCCTAAAAGTAGCTGGAAGCTTCAAAACCATTTGAAACCACCATGCAGTCTGCGAAGTAAATTTCAGCTTGCCAACTCCATTTGATAAATTAATGTTGGGGAAATTTCAAGTTACAAAAATCTACTGGAGGCTCCAGTAATTTTCAAAAAAGTTGCTGCAGGCCCTAAAAAGACTTGAACCCACCTGAAGTCGTCTTCAGAGGGTGTTAAAATTGGAGCGTGGAGTAAATTTCAGATTTCCATCTCCATTTGATGAAATTTTGTGAAAATTTAAAGTTTCAAAAATCTGCTTGAGGCTCCAGTAATTTTCAAAAAAGTCGCTGGAGGCCCTAAAATTATTTGTGCCCACCTCAAGTCGTCTTCAGAGGGAGTTAAAATTGGAGTGAAGAGTAAATTTCAGATTTCCATCTCCATTTGATGAAATTTTGTGAAAATTTAAAGTTTTAAAAATCTGCTGGAGGTTTCAGGAATTTTCAAAAACTCGCTGGAGGATGCAAAACGACCTGAAATTCACCTGCAGTACTTCGTAGCGTAATGAAATTAGTTTTTAGAATTAATTTTAGCTTTACAACTCCAATTTGATGGAATTTTGCGGAAATTTCGAGTTTCAAAAATCTGCTGGAGGCTACAGAACTGCTCAAAACGGGTTGAAACCGTTTCCAATCGATTCGGCATGTCGAAAATAGGGTATATCCCAAATTTCAGCTTTCTTGGTCAATTTGGTAAAATTTTGATTTTTTCCCTCATTTTTGGCCTAAATTGGATTTTCAAAAATTCACCAAAAATCGAAAAACGCACTTTAGCACTTGAAATTTTGACAGGTGATAAATTTCTGCATGATCTTTCGATGTACCTTTGTAAAGTTTGAAAAAGTTCGTGCAAGTCCTATGTTAAAACGCAAAATCTGCGATTTCGGCTGACCTGTTAATCAAAATGGCCGCCATTTTGCAAGTAAGGCCAACTTTTTTTTGGCAAGTTTGCTTTAAAATGTTCCTTAGGATGTCCCCTTTAAGAAAAAAGTTTTCCCGGAGGATCGTCGGGGGGGAGGGGTGCAATTACTCCTATTGTCATATGCCGGACTAACCCCTGGAGCTAACTTTTTTAGGGGACTAAAACCGGTTCCGATTCACGTTTTTTGCGATTTCTCCGAAAATATTAGGTTTACGATAAAAAATACCAGGACTAAAAGTGTTCCCCTTCAAATTCTCGACAATTTGATACCACGCTCGATACCCATATCTCAAAAGGGGTGTCTGAAAAAAGGGGTGGAAAGAGAAGGTGTTTCAAAAAAAGTCGGTTCAATAAATTGATCAAAGTTACCACTTTATATCATTCGTTTTCGCTCAAAATTTTTTTACAAAGTCTACTTACTCAACTATTGATTACACCACCATTGATTGGTCTTCAATCCTCCGCGGGAGCTGGTGGGGGGGGGGGGGGGGGTGCTTGATTTTTCAAGTAACACACAACTGAATCATATATTTGAAAAACGAATCTGGACATGCGATATATCGAATAGTATGTTTTCGAGGTCGCTGAATACGAATACCAACTTATTTTTTGGGCCCAATTCCTCAAAGCCACTCTGTGCCCCAAAAAGGGGGTTAAAATTTTGAAAAATCGTGAAAAGTCGAGTGATATATCGAATGGTATGTTTCCGAGGTCGCTGAGTACGAATATGACCTTACTTTTTGGGTCCCACCCCCTAATGTCTCTATGTTCCCCAAAAAAGGGCCAAATTTCAAAAAATCATCAAAAAGTCGAGTGATACATCAAATGATATGTTTTCGGGATTCTATTTTGAAATATTTTATCAATTTATGAGTTTTTCCAACAAAAAAAAATACAGTTGTTCAGGGCCCATGTGGCATCTTTTTTTGTTGTTGAATGGTAAACTGGCATCTTTTTTACAAACTGGCATCATTTTGCGGATGCCACTTTAACATTGCTGTTATTTGATATCCTACAGGTCCGTACATTCCAAAAATAGGGTTAGTTTGGTGATGCCACTTTACCTGATATACAACCGCCCACACCCCTCAGGTTCAAAGACAATATGTGGTAATGTGGCATCTAGCATGTTTTACAACGTAGCGCGCGTAGCGCGCCATATTACAGTGCTCCCCTCGCGCTACCCGCCTATGAAGGAAGCTCTTTTGTGCTCGTACGCCATACGCACGTGCGGAGTAGCACAACTGTACTATTACATGCCGAAAAATATTTTTGAAGTTGAAGATTAGTGAAGATGCCAGTCTCCTGTATATATTCTTGGATGCCAGAATACCGTCGAACGACTATTCATATATATATATAATTAATTCCATTTAAATTTCCCATAATTAATAATTCAAGTGGCACATTCCTAAGCGAAATTTACAAATAGAAATTAGTTGGATGGTTCTACATTCTATTTCGACGAAATTCGACAAAACTGTAAAAGTCCTAGTTCCATTTTATTTTCTATTAAAAAGTAATCAAAAACTGGTAGTTGAGTGAGCGTTTAAAAAAAAAATCTTGAGATGTGAAATGTTTTCTTTGCAAAATGAGCGTTCAAACTTTTTGAATAGCGATCCCGGTAATACCTCTACCTCTGCCTTCCTCTCTCCGAAAGTTACTCCAATCAGTGTTTTTGAGAAGAATTTTCAGAATTATTTCTAAAATAGTAGTGAGAATCTTCAAAGAAAAAGATCACACCATGTTCTGTCGTCATCTTTTTTGTGTTCAGCAATCTTGAAAACATACTATTCGATATACTCGTATTACACGATTTTCAGCGACTTCAAAATTTTATCTTCTTTAGAAGAAGGGCGTAAATGGGTTTTGAAGAACTGTAAGCAGAAAATAAGTTCATATTCGTATTCAGCGACCTCGAAAACATACCATATGATGTATCACACGACATTTCATGATTTATCGAAATTTGGCCCTTTTTTGGGGAACATAGAGACATTAGGGGGTGGGACCCAAAAAGTAAGGTCATATTCGTACTCAGCGACCTCGGAAACATACCATTCGATAATATATCACTCGACTTTTTGATGATTTTTTGAAATTTTAGCCCCCTTGTTGGGGCACAGAAGGACATTGGGGGGTGGGACCCAAAAAATAAGTTCATATTCGTACTCAGCGACCTCGGAAACATACCATTCGATATATCACTCGACTTTTCACGATTTTTCAAAATTTCAACCCCCTTTTTGGGGCACAGAGGGGCCTTGAGGAACTCCCGCGGAGGATTGAAGACCAATCAATGGTGGTGTAATCAATAGTTGAGTAAGTAGACTTTGTAAAAAAATTTTGAGCGAAAACGAATGATATAAAGTGGTAACTTTGATCAATTTATTGAACTGACTTTTTTTGAAACACCTTTTCTTTCCACCCCTTTTTTCAGACACCCCTTTTCAGATATGGGTATCGAGCGTGGTATCAAATTGTCGAGAATTTGAAGGGGAACATTTTTTGTCATGGTATTTTTTATCGTAAACCTAATATTTTCGGAGTAAATCGCAAAAAACGTGAATCGGAACCGGTGTTAGCCCCCTAAAAAAGTTAGCTCCAGGGGTAGAAGGCGCGGTTTTTTTTTGGCAGTTCGGGGGTTTATCTGAACACATTCCCGAAGAAAAAATTTATGTGCCAATTTTTTCCCTTTTAAACCCGCTACATGCCCACTCTATATATCACCTATCAATTTACTCAATTATTACGTTGTGAAGCAAATTCCATAACAGAAGTAGGTAATTTCGAAATAAACAGATAGATAATTCTTTTGTATAAGTACCAATGTTCTATTAAATTTATGCTACACTTTAAAATTGTATCATTTCAAAAAAAAATTAGTCATATTGGTAGGTGAATATTTTCGAATATTTCTAGTGAAAAAATGGTTTTAAATATAATGCTATGGTCTAGTACCAGTTATGACGAGATGTTTAAATTATAAAGTGATTATTCTACTTACATTTCTGATTAATTTGAGGAAAAAATCACCACAATTCAGGTTTACACCAAAATGAAAAGAAAGTAAATCGAAATATTATTGTAGCCAAGCTTTACAGTTTACATGTAACACAACACAACACATTACCAAGACTAGAGCAGTAGCGATGTGATTTTGTATGATGTGGAAGGCTATTGGAATTTTTATCTTTGACTTGTTGAAAAAAGAAAAGTAGACGAAAATGTCTCGTCATAACTGGTCTGGTGTATCGGAAATGAAATGTATAATATGTTTGTAAACATGTGCCTATTCTCTCAATGTAATAAAACTTGACACGTTGCAGGTTCCTTTGATTCATATCTTCAGCCGTTGATGGTCGAAGATTACAACGTTTGGTAAGATATTACGTCATAGTATCGGATGCATGCTAGTTGTATTTCGTCAGTGTTACATTTTTATTATGTACAATGAAACGTGATGGTTTTCATAGCCTTTTTTTAAAATGCCCCTCGCTACTATCGCATATTATAATAGTATTGGCATGTTTGCAAAAAAGGTTACATTTTTAACTAGGTAGGTATTATACCTCTCTGGATGAATAAAGCTGCAAATAATCACGTTTAAAGTGTATTTTGATCCGGATAATCAAAATAGAGTGGATTTTTGAACATTGGATTCAAATTTTCTAATATTTTCGTCGAAGTTTAGGATGGCCGAAAATTACTGATTCGAAAATATGTAGGTAAAAAATTAAACAGAAACATTTTGGAAAATTTTGAAAAACTTGATAAATAGTTTTGAAAGTTGAAATATCGTGATTTTTAGTGCAAGTGACGTATTTTAATTTGGGAAAAATTTTAGATTAGACATGAGGTAAATATTGCAGTGTAAAATTTTGAAATATTTTGGAGATATGTAAAAATTGAATTTTTTAGCAGTGAGAATTTTTGAATCAGGCATTTTCCAAATAAATAAAATGCTTCGATAACGATTGTTGGGAGTAGGTAAGGAATTTTTAAATCAAACAATTTTGAAATTTTTAGAATAAATATCAATAATAATTTTGAAGGTTGAAGAAACTGAGTGTTTTTTGTGACAATATTTTAATCAAAGAGAACTGACTAGATAGGAAAAGTATTTCGGAGACATAATAGCCATATTTTTGGGAAAAATGAGCAACCTTTTAATATTTGATTTCTTTGGAACGGGAAAAATCTTTCGAAGAAGTTTTTAATAATTGAAAAACATGAATTTTTAAATCAATTGAAAGATAGGGAGTTTTTTCAAAATCAAAGATAAAAGAAATTTTAGTAAATTTTAGAGATTTTAAATTTTGAAAAATTTGTATTTGGATTGGTTTTTGATGGTTTTTTGCACCAGTAGGTGGTATATTTTATAATTCAAAAGAAGATTTTGATTTTTACGAAAAATTTTAGTTTAATAAATTTCAACTTTTTGAATTTAAAAAAAAAATCACAAAAAATCTGAGAGTTTCATCGATTTTGTCGGTTTTGAAACCCGTAAGATGGTGTATTTTGTGTTCCGAAACTAGAGTTTTTGAATTTACAGTTAAATTTCAATAAATTTCAAATGATGAATTTTTGGAAAAAATCAATTGGGTATGAAATTATTTTGATTTTTCAAGTATTTTAAGATTTTTTCTGTATCAAAAATGTATAAAATAATTATCACATGACAAAATTTTAAGTTTTTAGGAAAATTATACTTTTTTTAATAAATTTCGAGATTTTTGATATTAGTAGATGGTATCTTTTTATGATCGAAAAATGATGGCAAAAAATAAATGGATTTGTGTAAATTAATTTAAAAAATTTTTAAAAACAAGCCGGTGTTTTAAACAAAAAAAAACGTTTAAAACAGTTTTTTTAACGTTTTTTTTTCAACTTCAATTTCCTAGAAAAAAACACGTTTTTTTAGTTTCTCATTGGAAAAGAAGTGGAATTGACTAAACTGTATTTTTAGAGATGAATTTTGTGTATTAATTTCAATTTTTAATATTTCTGTAGCCTTATCTATGGCTATTTTATGACGTCACATCTTGAGAGTTGATGACTGGTGAACCCAAAACAAATGAATTTGTGTTTAAAACTCGTTTTAAATACATAGTTTTTTAAACAAGAGAAAAAAGCTGGTTTAAAACAAAAAAAAAACACGTAGCTCTTTTGTAGCAATTTTTTTTGCAAAAAATGAGACTTGAACAGTTTTTGGAAAAAAATTGAGAATTTTCGGATTTTTTTTGCAAAAATAAAACGACAATTTTTAGAAAATAAATAAGACTTTTAGCAATTTTTTAATATTTTTAGGTAAAACGCGAGATTTTTTAGCAATTTGGTAAAAAAGAAGAATTTTTGTCAATTTTTGCAGAAAAAATTATCAACAGTTTGGTAAAACAGTGATTTTTTTTAAATAAAAAATGTTATGCAAAAAGCATATTAATTTGATCAATTTATTAAAAAGACAAGGCTTTTTGAAAATTTTTGGCAAACTAAATTTATTGAGGGAATTTTAGGGGGAAAATGAGACGTTCAAAATTTACCATTTTTGGCAGAAAATACAATTTTGATGGAGTGTAACGAGTTGGAAAGGAATGAAAATCTGAAAAAGTTTGTTGAGATTAAAAAACAAACCGGTGTTTTAAACAAAAAAAAAGTTTAAAACAGTTTTTTTTTTGTTTTAAACATATTTTTTTTTCAACTTCAATTTCCTAAAGAAAACACGTTTTTTTAGTTTCTCGTTGAAAAAGAAGTAGAAATGAAAAAACTGTATTTTTAGAGACAAATTTTGTGTTTTAATTTCAATTTTATAATATTTCTGTAGCCTATCTATGGCATTTTATGACGTCGCATCTTAAGAATTAATGACTGGTGAACCCAAAACAAATGAATTTGTGTTTAAAATAAACACATAGTTTTTTGAACCAGAGAAAAAACCTGGTTTAAAACAAACAAAAAAAAAAAACACCTTTTTGTACAACCCTGATTTTAGTAGAAGGTAGAGAGCTTTTTGGCAGCAATTTTTTGTATGTAAAAAGTGAGACTTTTAAATAGTTTTTGGAAAAAAATTGAGAATTTTCGGATTCTTTTTTTTGCAAAAAAACGACAATTTTTAGAAAAAAATGAGACTTCTAGCAGTTCCAGCAATGTTCTGACATTTTTAGGTAAAACGCAAGATTTTTTATCAATTCGGTAAAAAAAAAGAATTTTTGTCAATTTTTGCAGAAAAAACGGGAGACTTTTGCAACTGTTTCATAAAACAGTGATTTTTTAAATAAAAAATGTAAACTAAAAGCAAAATTTGATAAGTAAATTTATTAAAAAGACAAGGCCTTTTGGAAATTTTTGGCAACTAAATTTATTGAGGGAATTTCTGGGAGAAAATAAGACGTTCAAAATTTACCATTTTTGGCAGAAAATACAATTTTAATTCGTTGATATGTATTATTAAAATTTCTTCTTTTTGACTTGAAAAAATTGGATCAAGAATCGGAAAAACTGATTTTGGAATTTTTTTTGAAAAAATCTATTTTAACAATTAAAAAATTTGATTTCTCCAAAATTTTAAAATGTCTTTAGAAAGCGTACCTAAACGTGAAAAATATTATTTCAGCAGCTGAAAATCGAGTTCAGGGTAATTCTCGATTCATTTAAGCACAATTGAGAAATAATTGTAGAGAATGCTTGTAAAAAAAAAAAAAAAAAAAAAAAAAAAAACGCACTGGAAGTGCCTGCCTGGGAATCGACCCAAATGAAAATGAGAATAATTCGTTAAACAAGGTCTAGATTAGGCCAAAATTCAATTTTTTGCAAACTCGCATCATCTTAAACGCCTTCCGAAGAAATTTTAAAATTGGAGAGATGAAAAATCGCGCTGAAGGCTCCAGATTGGCTCGAAATGATGAAATTTGAATTCGAGGGTTTGATTTTATAGGCAATTTACAGCCATTTGTGAAATTTCAACAATCATTTTTACAAACAGAAGATTTTTGATTTGTATTTTCTCAAATTTATAATTGTAGGTATACTTAATTTTGGAAAAATTGAAAATCGTGCCTACTGAAGGCTCCAGATTCAGCGAATGATTTACTCCAAATTGTGGGATTCGAATTTGAAGGGAAGGGGAGGGGAGGGGGTTAGTTTTAGACCAGATGAAGCCATTCGTAAAATTTCAAAAATTTTCCATAAAAACAGAAATGCTCGAATTTTTGAATTTTTTCCTAACCAAACAAATGTAAAATGTTCTTCAAAAAAACGTAGGTACTCGAAGTGTTCACCTGGAAATGGGCTGAAATTTGGATCAGGATAAACCCTTTGAATAGGTAGTGGCCAGTGGGTAAGCCAAAATTCGATTTTTAGCAGCCCAAAATCCAAATTCATTTCCACACCTTATGGAAGAATTTTACAATTCTGGAGAAATCAAAACTCGCGACGACGGAAGCTTCAGAAGGGCTTGAAATGGTTAAATTTGAATTCGAACTTCGAAGGGTTGGTTTGGTTTTTAAAAACTTTTCGTAAAATTCTTGATTTTTTAATTTTTATTAGAAGAAATTTTTGAATTTTGGAAAGATCAAGAATCGGGCTGAAAGCTGCTGAGTGCTGAACTGCAGATTGACACTGAACTGTGAAATTCGAGAGTATATCTATATTATGTGTCCTGAACTTTGGTCTCTGAGTGAACTCCTGACATATTAATTTTTTTAATTAATTCAAGTCGATGAAACTATTATTTATTTTTTAAAATTGAAAATATTTGAATCCTGAATTAAATGTAATTAAAATTTTATGAAAGACATGAAAAATTAGGATTAGATCGGCTCATTTAGTCATTTTTATTAAACTATTAACTATCAAATTTTAAATTAGAAAATATTATAAGAATAATTAAATTTTGAATTGAAAAAAAAAAATGAATTTGAGTTAATACTTAATAAATATAAATAAATAAAAGTGGTTGAATTTGAATAAACTTTTAACACTTTGACCAAAAGAAATCCAGAATTATTATTTTAAAAAAAAAAAATCAATAGGAACTTGACAGAGGTGCGCCGCGCTAGTGTCGCATTGTTTCTGATTGGTTGATGAAAGGTCCCCGAATAAACATTAGAATGTATTGTTGTGAAAATTGAAGGAAAATTGTTGAAAATTGCTGATAACAACGGGACCTTTCGTTAGTTCCGGTGTTTTTTACCACAATTTCCTAGAGCGCGACAGTTGTCTTGTCAAATCCCTATCATTAATGTCCTCTTTCTTTAGCTCTTTCCGTTCATAATTCACTGCTCGCGGTTCGCAGTACTGGGCAGTACTACTTTCACGCAGATTCAATCTGATTTCTAATCCGAACGAGCAAACTCGTTCAATTTTGATTCCCTTTAATGCACGTTTCAAACAAGCACTGAACAAACGATCCACAATGAATGAACAAATCGTTCAATTCACATCCAAGATTTGAGTGAAAGAATCAAGATTCATTTCAACATGTGACGAGTTATCTTATCAATTTGGAAAAATGATAACAGACTTTCACACGTTTTAATAGTAAAAAATATCATAAAATCATACACCACTAAAATACTTGCAACTAAATCGTACATCTCGTAATAATTCCCCATAATTCCCTCCATGTACTTCGCGTTTCTCGTCGACCGATAACCGATAAAAGTGCCCATGCAAATTACAATGAACGGTGAATGCGCGTCGAGAACGAGCGAAATAAACGATATATTTGACGCGATCGTCTTCAGCGAAGAATCCATCGTAAACGAAGCGTTCGAAAAAGGACTGGACAAAGGTATAGAAGAAGCTCGAGCCGAAGGCTACCATGTAGGATTCCATAAAGGGATCGAAATCGGCAGCGAAATCGGTTACTACAAAGGCATCGTCGATACCCTGCTCGCACTTTACAACGACCAACAAATCGATCTCTCCGATAAAGTATTATCAATCTTGAATAAACTCAAACCGCTTCTCGATACGTTTCCTCGTTTCAATTGCTCTGAAACCGATATCCTTCAACTCAAGCAGGAAATCAAGACACACTTCAAGCAATTCTGCTCGCTGATGAAATTCAACGGTACGTTGACCGAGAAAAGCTTATCATTTTGAAACCGAACGAGGCGGAAATAAAAATGGAACTATTGAAAGAAGAATTGAATCGTGTCGTGGATTACGTGGCGCCTTATTTACAGCTGGCCAATTCGCATACGGTCGATTTCATCGTGAATGACACGTGGCAACGAGTTATACCCGAAGAAATAAGAATCCATAGCGATCGCATCGAAGTACACGACGTTCTGGATGCGTTTTATCGCAACGATTCGTCTATTACAAACTTAATCCAACAATTTATCGAACAAGCAACCGAACACGAATTGAAACATTCACGTTACTTTAAACCCATCGATGAACTAAATTTTCCCAAAAATGGATCCAAATCTTCGGTCAAGATAACCGAATTCATGTCAGCTAAAAAGTTACACGAGGTTGAATCGATGAGCCAGTTCGTAGCTGATGTGGCTTCGCTATCTAATACATCGTTAATCGTAGACATAGGCAGTGGTAAAGGTTACCTGACTTCTGTTCTCGCTCTTCAGCATCGTTTCAAAATCCTCGGTATCGATTGCAGTCAAACCAATATCACCGGAGCTACGAAAACCACCATGAAATTAGAAGTAATCACGATAATATAATCTTCGACCTGAAAACAGAATCACATCAATTTGTTAACATTAATCGTATGTATTTTTGTTCGTAGAAAAAATGGAAAGTATACCAAAGACGATCTCAGAACCTTACCAAGGAGAAACCTCCACCAACCAATCAAGTCGCCAAAGAACCCTGCTCGAGTAACGAAGAATACCACAATAAATACAAATGGAAATCCGCCATCGTTGGAGATCTATACAAGCAACGAGTTCAAAGCATATCTAAAACCACCAACATGGATGATATTTTATCCGAAGAGTATCCTCGAGAAGATCACCAGAACGTGCTCTTAGTTGGACTACACACTTGTGGAAATCTAGCTCCGGCTTGTTTAGAATTACTCGTCGAGAACCGTAATCGAATCAAATCCATCGTGAATATAGGATGTTGTTATCATCTGCTAGAAGAGAAATTCGTCTCGAATCCGGACTGGCTTAAACGTAATTCGGTCTGTGGTAATCCTACGTTTCCTATGAGCGAATATCTAACCGAACGAAGATTTGCTTTGGGTAGAGATGCTAGAATGTGTGGTACGCAGAAACCGATCAATTTGAAAGATTCCGATGAGGTTTGTTGATCGGAAATAATTATGTAGTCTGGAAAAATAAAATATCAATTATTTGATGTGTGATTAATGTTGATTCTAAAATGAGGTGTATTTTTTCTGTTTGTAGATCACTAATGCGACGAAACCGTTATTTTATAGAGCTCTTCTCCAGAAGCTGATGATCGAGAAACTCTCAGCCGATGATTTTCCTCAAGGAATGACCGGAAGAATCGCTCATAAATGTAATACGTTTCGAGAATACTTAACGAAAGCTGAAAAGAAGCTCGACGTTAATTTACAAGTAATAAAATAATCGACTCGCATTATTTGAAGTTGATTTTTATCAACCATACACCATACTTGAATGCTCGTATCATAATTTCGGAACTGTGAATGTTTTTTTTGTACGTTTTGTCATTGGAATTGCTTTCATTGATCCTGGTTTCGAGAAGTTAGCGAGAAACGAGTGAGCAAAACATTTCAATGCGGAAAAAAATTAAATGAACAAAAAAAACCGGTGTTAATTTTGAAAAATTGAAATATTTAGTAACTTTTTGGCAAGTTTTGAAAACTAAGCGAGACTTTGGCCAAAAACGAAATTTTTGGGCAATTTTGGAAAAAGTATACTTTTTTAGCATTTTTTTAAAAAAAAGTAACATTTTTTAGCCATTTTGTTCTGAATTGAAATTTTTTGGTAATTTCATAGCAAAAGCTTGACTTTGAAAATTTTAGTAAAAACCCAGATTTTTTTGGTAAGTTAATTATTGACAAAGCAAAAAGATACTTTTTCGCCATTTTTGTCCAAAGAGCGAGCATTTTAGACAATTTTTGAAAAAAGTGAGACTTGGAATATTTTTGCAAACAAACGATAAAAATTATGTACCAGTAAATTTAAAATGGGATAATTTTTGACAATTTTTTGGCATTGGGCAAGAATTGACAATTTTAACCAAAAGCAGCACTTTGGCAATTATTTGAAAAAAAGACTTGAAAAAAAGCTTCGAAAAATGAATACGATTTTTTGCAGTTTTGCTAAAAGGTGAAAATTTTTGTCAAAACCAGCCCCACCCCCCACCATAAAAAATAATAAAAAGAAACCAAAATTGAACCCTATAATTTGCATTCCAGCATGAGACTAGCACGAAATTTTTTAAACCGTACAGAGGTAGATCGAAAGATAAGGCAAAAATTTATCATCTGTCAAATTTTCAAGTGCTAAAGTGATTTTTTCGATTTTTGGTGAATTTTTGAGAATCCAATTTAGGCCATAAAAATGAGAGAAAAATCAAAATTTCACCAAATTGACCAAGAAAGCTGAAATTTGGGATATACCCTATTTTCGACATGCCAAATCGATTGGAAACTGTTTCAAACCGTTTTGAGCAGTTCTGGAGCCTCCAGCAGATTTTTGAAACTCGAAATTCCTACAAAATTTCATCAAGTGGAGTTGGAAAGCCGAAATTCATTCTGCAAACTAATTTCAATACGCTACGAAGTCGACTGCAGGTGGATTTCAAGTGGGTTTGGAGCCTCCAGCGACCTTTTGAAAATTACTGGAGCCTCCAGTAGATTTTTGAAACTCGAAATTTCCCAAAATTTCGTCAAATGGAGATGGAAAGCCGAAATTCATTCTGCAAACTAATTTCAATACGCTACGAAGTCAACTGATGGTGGATTTCAAGTCATTTTGGAGCCTCCAGCAACTTTTTGAAAGGTTGTATGGCGTTTTTCGGAAAATTGAAATTTCCAAAAAGTAGCTGGGAGCTTCAAAACCATCGAAAACCATCATGCTTAACAACGTTTGATAAAAGGTTGCGGGAATTTCAAGTTTCAAAAATCTGGTAAAGACTCCAGTAATTTTCAAAAAGTCGCTGGAGGCTCCAAAATGACTTGAACCCACCTGAAGTCGTCTTCAGAGGGTGTTAAAATTGGAGTGCAGAGTAAATTTCGACTTTCCATCTCAGTTTGATGAAATTTCCCAAAGTTTCAAAAATTTACTGGAGACTCCAAGAATTTTCAAAAAGTCGCTGGAGACTCCAAAATGAATTGAACTCACGGGCAGGCAGTCGGCTTTTCAACTCAATTTGTTCAAGTTTTGTAGAAATTTCAATTTTCAAAAATCTACTGGAGGCTCTAGAATGACTTGAAATTCACCTGCAGTCGACTTCATAATTTATTAAAATAACCCCAAATGCTTTTGATGAAATTTTGTGGAAATCTCAGGTTTCAAAAATCTACTGGAGGCTCCAGTAATTTTCAAAAAATCGCTGGACGCTCCAAAAGACAGTAGTTGTAGAGTAAATTTCGGCTTTCCAACTCGATTTGATGAAATTTTGTAGGAATTTCGAGTTTCAAAAATCTGCTGGAGGCTCCAGAACTGCTCAAAACGGTTTGAAACAGTTTCCAATCGATTTGGCATGTCGAAAATAGGTTGTATCCCAAATTACAGCTTTCTTGGTCAATTTTGGTGAAATTTTGATTTTTCTCTCATTTTTGGCCTAAATTTAATTTTCAAAAATTCACCAAAAATTGAAAAAATCACTTTAGCACTTGAAAATTTGGCAGGTGATAAATTTTTGCTTGATCTTTCGATCTATCTCTGTACGGTTTAAAAAATGTTGTTCAAGTCTCATGCTGGAATGCAAATTATATGGGGTTCAGTTTTGGTTTATTTTTATTATTTTTTTTTTGGGAGGGGGGCTGATTTTAGAATTCTCATTTATTCCATTTCTTTATGATGGAAGTATTTCAATCTGTATAAACATTTTTCATCAGGACAGAAAGGAATTAATAAATGACCCTAAAATACGTCACAAGCCAAAATTTAAGATTCCGAAATCCATTTTTTGATTTTTGGCGAATTTTTGAAAATTTCTGGATAAAAAATGAAGAAGAATCAAAATGTCACCTTTTGGTAACAGTTTCGAACCTTTTTAGGCAGTTCTGGAGCCTTCAGCAGATTTTTGAAGATTAAAATTTCCACAAAATTTCACCCAATTAATTTGGAAATCTTAAACTTTACTTTACACCTCAATTTTAACGTATTGACTCGATTTGAGAAGGTTTCCAGTCCTTCCGAAGCCTCTAGCAATATTTTGGAAATTCCAGATTTTCACAAAATGCCTCGAATGATTTCCAAATGAATTTAGCACGTGTGTCGACATCATTTTATCAAAATTGCTGAAGTTTATTTCATTTCGACAGATTTCATAATATTTTTAGTAAGACTAGAAATTCCAAAAAATGTCTGGAGGCTCCAGAACGTCTTGAAACCATCTTTGTTAAAATTAAAGTTTTAAGTCAATTTTAGCTTTCCAACTTCATCGGGTAAAATTTTCGAGGAAAAATGACTGCAAATTTCAAAAATCTGCTTGAGACTCCAGATCTGCTCAAAACAATTCGAAACTTCTTCCAGTCGTTTCAAGAGTCGAAATTCGAGTATTTCAACTTTCCAAGTGAATTTAATAAAAAATTCATGACCCTGATTTGATGTTCAAAAATTCGCCAAAAATCTAAAAATGTACCTAAAACACCTCGAACGATGAAGTTAGGGGTTCCAACGCACCACACCTTAATTAGGGGAAAGTAGACGTATTTTTTTTTTAAATTAAAACTGAATACTAATTTTATCATTTTTTATTACAGGTAAATGACCAAGATTTGGATTCGTTCGTTGAACAGAACACCCTGCATTGGGACAGACTGAAAATATTCTTCATATTGAAATCAGCTCTATCACCGGTTATCGAATCCATCATCCTATTAGATCGATTATTATACCTTTTTGAAAACAATATTTCCAATGCTTTCGTCGTTCGACTTTTTGATCCTGATGTGAGTCCAAGATGCCACGCCATTGTCGCCTTGCCTCCATCTCAACTCTGATGAAGCTACCTCAGCTGCGATCCCTGTTGCAAAAACATCGTAATGGTTTCTTTTTAATATCATATATTGATATGATAAAGACAGTTGTTCGATAAATTTCGAAATAAATTCGTGATTTACGAGATGAACAACGTGTTTACCTGTTTAATTTTTTTTTTTTTTTTTTTTTAATTTTATAGCGTGAAAATCAGTTCAAGGAATCTTCATCGATCGATCGATAGTCGAACATTTTAGTTTTTCTAGTTCAATGGAGCAAGTCCAAATCCTTCCCCCCCCCCTTCCCTGACAATCCTCTCAGACAAATGTTTTTTTTAAAGGGGTCATTTTAAGGAACATTTTAAAGCAAACTTGCCAAAAAAAAGTTGACCTTATCAACAAAATGGCGGCTATTTTGATTGACAGGTTAATCGAAATCGCAGATTTTATTTTCCAAATTTGGACTCGCGCAACATTTTTTCAACTGGACAAAGCTGGATCGAAAGAGCACGCAAAAATTCATCACCAGCCAAAATTTCAAGAGAAAAAGTGCATTCTTCGATTTTTGACGAATTTTTGAAAATTAAATTTAGCTGCCAAAAATGAGAAAAAAATCAAAAATTTTCCCAAACTGACCTAAAAAGCTGAAATTTGGGATACATTCTATTTTCAACCTGCCAAATCGATTGGAAACTGTTTCAACCCGTTTTTTGAGCAATTCTGGAGGCTCCAGTAGATTTTTGAAACTCGAAATTCCCACAAAATTCCATCAAATTGGAGTTGTAAAGCTAAAATTTATTCTAAAAACTAATTTCAATACGCTACGAAGTACTGCAGGTGAATTTCAAGTCGTTTTGGATCCTCCAGCAACTTTTTGAAAATTCCTGAAGCCTCCAGCAGATTTTTGAAACTTTAAATTTTCACAAAATTTCATCAAATGGAGATGGAAAGCTGAAATTTACTCTACACTCCAATTTTAACACCCTCTGAAGACGACTTCAGGTAGGTTCAAGTCATTTAAGGGCCTTCAGCGACGTTTTTGAAAATTACTGGAGCCTCCAGTAGATTTTTTAAACTTGAAATTTCTTAAACATTAATTTATCAAATGGAGTTGGCAAGCTAAAATTTACTTCGCAGACTACATGGATGGTTTCAAATGGTTTTGAAGCTTCCAGCTACTTTTAGGAAATTTCAATTTTCCAAAAAAACGTCATACAACTTTTCAAAAAGTCGCTGGAGGCTCCAAAACGACTTGAAATTCATCAGCAGTCAACTTCGTAGCGTATTGAAATTAGTTTGCAGAATGGATTTCGACTCTCCACCTTAGTTGATGAAATTTGGGAGAAATTTAAAGTTTCAAAAATCTGCTGGAGGCTCCAGTAATTTTCAAAAAAAGACGCTAGAGGGCCTAAAATTACTTGAACTCACCTGAAGTCGTCTTCAGAGGGTGTTAAAGCAGGGGAACAAAATTTTTGAAATTTTTTTTTCATGATTTTTATTTTTACAAGTTGAATTTTGACAGAAAATGTAATTTAATCATTTTTTTCTGCTTTTGAACTGAGTAATGAATTTTTATGCAAAATTTAAATTTATTAATCATTGTTTTTCAGGCTTAAAATACTCATAAACATGAAAATATTGAGTAAAAAAAATCGCTATTGCAGGTGGGTTGTAATATTTGACATCAGAAACAATAATCTTCAATTTTAGGTATGAAGGTTTTCGGTTTACGTGAAATTTCAGCTTTTTTCAGAGAAAAAAACTTTGAAGGCAATTTTCTCAAAAGTTGAGTTTTTCAAATTTTTAGTTCTGGATTTTTTTGGAGGTTTTTTTTGCACTTTTTGGGCTTCTATCCAGCTCATATGATTGCTCCGGAGGTCTACTTTACCCCCCCCCCCCCACCCCTAACTCAATATCGACCAAATGGGCCCTTTACCTGCGGAATGACACATTTGATGAAATTTTGTGAAAATTTAAAGTTTCAAAAATCTGCTGGAGGCTTCAGGAATTTTCAAAAAGTTGCTGGAGGATCCAAAACGACTTGAAATTCACCTGCAGTACTTCATAGCGTATTGAAATTAGTTTTTAGAATAAATTTTAGCTTTACAACTCCAATTTGATGGAATTTTGTGGGAATTTTGAGTTTCAAAAATCTGCTGGAGGCTCCAGAACTGCTCAAAACGGGTTGAAACCGTTTCCAATCGATTTGGCATGTCGAAAATAGGGTATATCCCAAATTTCAGCTTTCTTGGCCAATTTGGTGAAATTTTGATTTTTTCCCTCATTTTTGGCCTAAATTGGATTTTCAAAAATTCACCAAAAATCGAAAAACGCACTTTAGCACTTGACATTTTGACAGGTGATAAGTTTTTGCATGATCTTTCGATCTACCTTTGTAAAGTTTGAAAAAGTTCGTGCAAGTCCTATGTTAAAACGCAAAATCTGCGATTTCGGCTGACCTGTCAATCAAAATGGCCGCCATTTTGTAAGTAAGGCCAACTTTTTTTTTTGGCAAGTTTGCTTTAAAATGTTCCTTAGGATATCCCCTTTAAGAAAAAAGTTGTTCCGGAGGATCGGTGTGGGGGTGCAATTACTCCTATTGTCATATGCCGGACTAATGAGTTTAAGACATTTTGGAGCCTCCAGCAAATTTTTGAAAATTAATTCAATGCAGATTTTGTGACATTTTTTGAAAAACTTCTGGTCAAGAAAATTGCAAACAAGTTCTATTTTTTTACCCAATTTCAAAATGTTTGTCAAAATTGCAAAAAAAGTCCTGATTTTTGTTTCTGCTTTTTAAATTTTTAATTGAAATGCTCTGGCATTTTTTGTTACTTTTTTTTCTACTTATGTTGAAAACTGAAATGAAGAAATTGAAACTCACTATACTGAAAAAGTGAAAAACTGAAATGAGCAAAACTAAAGCTAAAAACAGCTGAAATTTTTTTTTCAAAAAAAAATGTTTTTCGATTTTCAAGCCTTGGAAAAGAAAAAGCAAATAAAACTAATTTTGTGATTTTTGGTAGTTCGTTTTTTTACTTTTTTCAATAAATTTCCAAGATTGAAAATATTACGAATTTAATCAAAGTGGAAGCAAAAGGAAAAGGCAAATGCTGAAACAGAAACTGAAAAAAATAAAGCTGAAACGACGAAGAAACTGAAATTAAAATCAAAACTCGAACTTCGAACTTACTCGACTGAAGTCTGAAATAACTCTATAAGCAAAGGCAATGCCGAAACTAAAAGTAAAAAGTAAAACTGAAGTCTGAAATCTGAATTGAAGACCAGTGATGGCAAAACTTTTACATTTCAGTTCAAGTTTTCAGTTTTCAGTTTCAGTTTTTCTTATTTCAGTTCATTTTAGTTTCAGTTTTAGTTTCAGTTTCTACATTTCAGTTCAAGTTTTCAACCAGTTTAAGTTGTTTTAGTTTCTGTTTCAGTTTTCCATCACTGTTGAAGACTGAGACTGAAATCTACTGAAAATGAGTGAAAACTGAAAACTGAAATCCTCCTCTTTCCGTCCACTATTCGCTTCAAACACCCCTATCTGAAAATTGGGTCAATGACGTAACCTATTTTCCAAAAATAGGTCAAACAACCCCAGTCGCCGTTCCGTTTACAATTCGTAATCTGTGAAAAATGATGGTGGAACGAAGTTTGTTTTTTAACTTTTTTTTTTTCGTATTTTCGTAAAGGTTAAATTGTGATTAGAACGAAGCAATCGTGAATAAATTCTGACCATTAATTAAATTAATAATTAATCCATGACGAGATTCACTCGAGTTAAACATGTGTTCCTTTGAAAAGCATCCCTTAGCTTTTGATTGAGTTGCGTTGCATACATAGCATAGTATAGTGTCAGTGTCCAGCATGAAATCGTATAATCATTTCGCAGTGAAAAGTGATAATTGCACGCTGAGCATTTATTTACATAAAGACTTGTTATTCAAATTGATCATAGTGTAGCTTCGTGGTACACAAGTTTCTCTACGAGAGGGGACTCAAGAGAATCACCCTTAGTCCATGGAGTACACACAGTCATCTTCGTCGTCGTTGTATCCGTATCATTCGATCGCAGCACGTCAATGAAAAGCGAGTATTTTTAACCAGCTACGAGCGAAATCTGCGTTAAAGGAATGAATAATCAGAGTTTCACGTTAGCAGAACGTTTAATTCCAGCCACATATCTACAGCAGGCAGCGGCTTCGAAGAAAGCTCGAGAAACCTTGATAAGGATTTTAATCGAACAAGTAATCTTTTCTCATCGCTAGATCGAGTACACTCGAAGCTTTCAGTGTATTAAATGTGAGACGAGTCGAGTTTTGTATCTAATGTTGTGTGTTTGTATTTCAACTTTGCAGAGAAAATGGCCGGAAGAAGGCTGGGATGATGCTACTATCGAACTACTGCTGGCAGATTTAGCTCAAATGGATAGCAATAATTTCCCTTCTAATTGCGGTATCGGTGAGAGAGAGGCGAGATTTGCGTGCTCTTTGGTGGCCCGAAGACATTACAGAATGGGTCACGGTATCGGTCGATCCGGAGATATAGGAGAAGTTCAACCAAAAGCTGTTGGTTCGAGCTTACTTATAAAATTAGCCAATGCTTTACTTTTAGATACCATTAGACTTATGGGTAAGATTCGAACGTTCTTACTCAAAATGAAACTGTTACTTTTTTTGGTATTATTTATTAACTCTGTTGTGTGATTCATTTTGCGTTATCTCAGGTGTAAATAACTCGGCGGGTTGTTTCATGATACCGTTAGCAACTGGCATGAGTCTAGTCCTATGTATGCTCACATTAAAACAAGAAAGACCCGGTGCCAAATTCGTCTTATGGTCTCGTATCGATCAGAAATCATGCTTTAAATGTATCATTACTGCCGGTACGTTATTCTAGAACGATTATCATCGTAGTAATACGAGTACCTAACTCAGAGCTTGTTCAATAACACACCGAGTACCTAATGTTTATTTTTACGCAGGCCTTCAGCCAATAATCATCGAGACGAGTTTATCGGGAGATGAACTGCGGACAGATTTAGTCAACATGGAAGCTCAAATGGCTACCCTAGGTTCAGATAACATAGTTTGCGTTCTCACCACAACAAGCTGTTTTGCTCCACGCGCATCCGACTCCCTAGAACAAGTAGCTGTTCTGTGTAGTCGATATAATATACCGCATTTGGTTAATAACGCTTACGGTCTACAATCCAGTAGAATTATGCATCTGATTCAAGAAGCTGCGCGGTACGTGTTCGACTCATCGTCATCGCAATAGTACACCTTAGTCTTAGTCCTTGGTATAGGATTTTTTTGTTAATGGAATTTGATTTGTGTTACAGGAAAGGACGCGTTGACGCTTTCGTACAAAGCACGGATAAAAATTTCCTAGTTCCTGTAGGAGGCTCCGTTATATCTGGTTTCGATAAAGGACTCCTTGAAAGAATAGCCAAAAGTTACCCAGGTATACTCGTCGGTCATCTGGAGCTGTTGCAGTTCTATAGCTATTTTAGTTTGGTTTACAGTTCGATTGGCGAAAAGTGTTCGGTTGAGTGGAATTTTTTGCCCAACTAGAATATTCAGTTAGCTCTTGGTTGATATGGGTCTTAAATTTCGGAGATTTTCGCTGTTGCATTGTAGGGGATGGAGCCTAGAAAGGCCAATTTTCCAAGTGACCTGGACCCAAATCCACTAAATGTGATTTTTGTAGGGAAAATAACGCAGGCATCATCGAGTCCAGAGCCAAAAAACTTCTCATCCATATCCTAGAGGAGTTCATTCCACGTCTATTGAACCAAAGTTCGCGAAAAACGGTTTCCACCCTCCCCCCTCCCTCCTCACCACTTTTGTATTCTTGTGATCCATCAAAATAAGTGAAAATTTTGAATGCAATTGAAACACATCCACGAAAATGAAAATAACTTTTGAACTTTTTTGAAGAATTTTGAGGTCTTGAGAGAAATTGTGACTTTTTTAGATCTTTGTAAAAGTGTGTCATGTGACCTATCAAAATGGATTGAAATTTCGTGAGAAATTCAAATAGTTCGACAAAAATGATTTTAAAATTAATTTTGAAGAATTTCGAGTCCGTAATTTGGTGATGATTTCAGGGATTTCTGAAGAAGGCGTCATTTAACATTGAGAATTTGAGACCTATCGAAGTGGGTTAAAATTTCACGAGAAATTCGAAAACTTAGGCGAATTATTGAAAAATGTTGAACCCGAAGTTGAGTCATAATTCGACTTATCGAAATGGTCTAAACTTGCGGAACCTCTTGAGGTGTCACGCTCCGATTTGAACGGGACCGCGATTTCTGGAAAGAGCATAGTCTAAAACCCCCAAAACCAAATTTTCAGCTGCCCAAATTCATTTTTCGATTTTTGGTGAATTTTTGAAAATTCAAAATTGACTGTTTTTGGCGATTTATGCTTTTTTAAAAAAGTACGTACTTGATCAGTAAAAATGGTCAAAATAAGTCGCAAAACTAATATTAATTACCCAAATCCAAATTTTACCATTTCCAGCGATTCTGGAGCCTCCAGCGCGATTTTTCAATTTCTCCAGAATTTTGAATTTGCTCCAGAAGGCGTGAATATGAAGTTGGACAGCTAAAAATCGAGTTGTATATTACACTCGATCTGTTTAACGAGTTTATCCACATTTGAGCCGATTTTGAGAGTGACACCTCAAAAGTAGCTTTTTGACCAGTTTTTTTTTCAAAATTGAAAAATTCAAAAAAATGAAAGTTTCCCTTTTGTGTGGAAATTTTTGAAATTCACGCGAATTGATGTATTTTATGTCCAAAACTAACTCCCCAAATCCAAATTTCACAATTTCCAGTCATTCTGGAGCCTCCAGCGCGATTTTTCAATTTCTCCAGAACTTTGAATTTGCTCCAGAAGGCGTGAATATGCAGTTGGGCAGCTAAAAATCGAGTTGTGTATTATACTCGACCTGTTTAACGAGTTTATCTACATTTGAGCCGATTTCGGAAGTGACACCTCAAGAGTGGTTTTTTGACCTGATTGTTTCAAAATTTAAAAAAATCCAGAAAATCAAAAGATAACCGTTTTTGAAGAAATTTTTTAAATTTGTGTGTATCGCTGTATTTTATCAAGATCTAACCCCCGGAGCGCAAATTCTATCATTTCCAGCCGTTCTGGAGCGAGAGTGACACCTCAAAAAACCACTTTTGAGGTGTCACTCTCAAAATCGGCTCAAATGTGGAAAAACTTGTTAAACTGGTCGAGTGTAATATACAACTCGATTTTTAGCTGCCCAACTTCATATTCAAGCCTTCTGGAGAAAATTCAAAATTCTTGAGAAATTGAAAATCGCGCTGGAGGCTCCAGAATGGCTGGAAATTGTAAAATTTTGATTTTGGGGGTTAGTTTTGGACAAAATACTACGATTCGCGTGAATTTCAAAAATTTCTACACAAAGGGGAAACTTTTAATTTTTTGGATTTTTTAATTTTGAAAAAAAAACTGGTCAAAAAGCCACTCTTGAGGTGTCACTTCCAAAATCGGCTCAAATGTGGATAAACTCGTTAAACAGGTCGAGTATAATACACAACTCGATTTTTAGCTGCCCAACTGCATATTCACGCCTTCTGGAGCAAATTCAAAATTCTGGAGAAATTGAAAAATCGCGCTGGAGGCTCCAGAATAGCTGGAAATGGTAAAATTTGGATTCGGGTAATTAATATTAGTTTTGGGACTTATTTTGACCATTTTTACTGATCAAGTATGTACTTTTTAAAAAAAAACATAAATCACCAAAAACAATCAATTTTGAATTTTCAAAAATTCGCCAAAAATCGAAAAATGAATTTGGGCAGCTGAAAATTTGGTTTTGGGGTTTTTAGACTCTGCTCATTCCAAAAATCGCGGTCCCGTTCAAATAGGAGTGTGACACCTCAAGAGGTTCCCTTGTAAAATTTCGACAGAAAATCGAAGAGTCCATTTGAATTTTTTTTGGAATTTTTGAAGAATTTTGAGCTCAAAGTTGAAATATGACTTTTGGATTTTTTTTATAAAAAAGGTGTCATGCGACCTATCAAAATGGGTTGAAATTTCGCGAGAAATCGAAATATTTTGACCAAAAAGTGTTTCGAGCAATTTTGAAGAATTTCGAGCCCATAATAGAGTCAAGATATGTGAGATTTTTGAAAAAGGTATCATGAGACATGCAACCAATTGAAGTTTGGAAAAAATTTCGACAGAAAATCAAGAATTTCTGCCCAAACATTTTTTTTGAGCTGTTCAGAGTTCAGACAAATTTTCTGCCCGAAATTGGGTTATTTATTTTATCACGAATGAGTTTGTTTTCAATTTTTTGAAATATTTTTGTACATTTTTCAACATTATTATTGATAGGCTCCCTACCCCTTCTTCGATGTAGTTTTCAAAAATTAACCAAACTTGAAGCGAAAACTTGGCATAATTTTTTTTTTTGATCTTTGCCAATGTTTTGACCAATTTTGATTGGTCGCAGGATACGTTTTTCAAAAATCACCAATCGAATGACCCACGTTGGGTTGAAAAGATGAGAGTTCTTGAACGATCCCTGGAACATTGTTTTTTTTGGGGGGGGGGGGGGTGGGTAATTGAACTTTCGAATCCAATTACTCGAATTTTGGCTAGATTGCAGAAAAATCTTACACTTTTTTTTTGCCAAAACTGTCAAAATTCTATTTTTTTTATTAACTATGAAAATGATTTGTGTTGACTATGTCAAAATTGCCAAAAAAAAATCAAAATTACCGAAATGTGTTTCTTTTTTATTCATTAAAATTTCTAGAACGTCTCACTTTTCTGTCGCCAAAAAAAAAAATTGTGCATAAAAATGATCCAAAAAAATTACTTTTTGTAAAAACTGTGTGAAAGGCTCATTTTTCTGTCAGAATTAGCAAGAATAAGCTAGATGTTATTTTTTTTATCATTTCCAGGAAGACTAGTTTGTTTGCCAAATACTCAATAAGACCTGTTTATTTTTTATCATAATTTGCGAAAGTCTGTTCTTTTTTGTTCCTAAAAATTGCAACATAAAAAAAAATAATTTTTTGATAATTTTAATAATTTTTTTTTTGTAATTTTGACAAAAAAAGCAAAACTTTTTGGAGTTTTTTTTTACCATCAAAGAAGAGATTCTGTTGAAATGTTAACCCATTTTACCATTTTAATAGTTCAGATCGGAAATAATGACTCAATTTTGGGTTTTTTGGGTTCAAAATTCTTCACAAATGTTCAAAAAATGCATATTTTTATATTTTTAACGAAATATTCGAATTATTCTAACTTATTTTGATTAGTAGCCTGACATAATTTTTGAAAATCTCAAAAATTAGATCCAATTTTGAGCTCAAATTTCTTCAAAAAAAAAAAATAATAAAAAAATAATCAGTAAGTTTTTCGAAAATTGAGAGTTTTTAGGCTCCATCCTCCTATTGTATAACTACGATAATCTAAACTAAAATGGTCCTTTCTGACATCTTGCAATTAGACCCATATCAATTAAAATCCAACTAAAATTTTTCGAGCCTCCTTATATCAATGCAATTCAAATTCGATTTCTTGAGCACTTTTTGTCAGTTGCACTCTAGACTAATTTCAAATTTGTATTCTAACGTTTATTATTCTGATTTTTATGACATTTCAGGCAGAGCGTCAGCAAGCCCACCGATGGATATATTCATAACGTTACTCTCACTGGGTGTAAACGGTTATAAAAATTTAATTAGCCAGCGTAAAGAAATGTATAAGTATATGAAAGAAGAATTATCCAAGGTGGCCACCAAACACGGCGAGAAAATATTGGAAACGAAGAACAATCCGATATCAATTGGTAATACATTTATAGTTTTTATTTCCTCAAGTGCAGCTTTATTTATCGAATTCGAACTAAAACTGATGCGTTGTTATTTGATTTTAGCGATGACGTTGAACTCGTTGAATGCGACAACCGGCGGCGTAACAGACAATAAACGTGTTACCATGTTAGGATCTATGTTATTTCTTCGATGTGTTTCCGGTAGTCGTGTAATATCAACCGTTGAGCAGAAAGAATTATCTGGTTATAAATTCGAAGGTAAGAATTATGTTATTACTGGAGAAGAAATGTTTCTGAAGTCTTTCTTGGTGTTTACGTGGCTTTGAAGGTGTTCTATCGAAAAAATGAGGGCATATTTGAATTCAGCGCCTTCAAAAACATAATAATCGATATGTCACATGATTCAGACAATATTTTCAGGTTTTGACCCTGGCAAAGGGGGGCATGCATCCCCTATAAAGGTCAAAGCTTGAAAATATTGTCTGAATCATGTGAGGTATCGATTGTTATGTTTTTTAAGGTGCTGAATCCAAATATGGCATTATTTTCACGATTTGACCCTTTTTTTGCCTCCCTCTGCTCCTAATTATGAGAATTAGGACCTTTGAAGGTGTCCAATCGAAAAAATAAGGTCATATTCGAATTCTGCACCTTCAAAAACATAACAATCGATATGTCACATGATTCAGATAATATTTTCTGGTTTTGACCCTAGAAAAGGGGGTGTGCATCCCTTAATAGGGTCAAAAACTGAAAATATCGAGTAAGTCTTGCGACATATCGAATACTACATTTTCGAAGGCACTGAATACGAATATGACCTTATTTTTACAATGTGACCCATACTTTGGCTCCCACCGCTTCTAGTTATGAGAATTAGGAGCTTATAAGGTGTCAAATCGAAAAAAATAAGGTCATATTCGAATTCTGCACCTTCAAAAACATAACAATCGATATGTCACATGATTCAGACAATATTTTCAAGTTTTGACCCTGACAAGGGGGCATGCATCCCCTGAAAGGGTCAAAAAACTGAAAATATCGAGGCAGTCGTGTGACATATCGAATTCTACATTATCGAAGGCGCTTAACAAGAATATGACCTTATTTTTCCGATCCGACCCCTCCCAAACCCATAGTGCCTCCTAAAATTACTCAAAATCAAAAGCCAATAACTTCACAAGTAGCATTTTTTGATCGAGTTGACATGGAATGAGCTTGTAATTAAATTCGGTCGTGTTTTTTTTAATCAAGATTATTGTCTAAAATGGAAGATAAATAATTTCAATTGACACTGAGAAAGACTTCTGAGAATGCTGTGTTTTATGATAAGTGTATGTACTGTTATTTTGATACAATAGTGCTAATATTAATTGTTCTATTTCTTTCGCAGGCTGGGGAGCACACAACTCGAACTACCCGCAACCGTATCTGACAGCATCCGCTTCGCTGGGCATTCAGAAATCAGACGTAGACTTATTTGTCGAAAGGTTAGACAAAGCTATAAATAAACTAAAGGGTAAATCAACGCCGGCGACGCCGACTTCGGTCGAAGAACTGGCCTCGATGAGCGGCCGAAGATCGGCGGCTCGTTCGACCGTGAACGGCGACAGCTCAACCGGTGACCAAGCAAGCAGCGCTTCCACGTCTTTAGCCAGTAGTAAGGACAGTCTTCGAAAATAATCTACCCAGAAGCGAAGTACCTAACCTACCCGTCGCAGCGAGCTGTTCGGTGGTTCATTTTTTGTACCTACGCATTTGCACATCCTTTTTTGGAATTTTACGCTTAATTTGTGGCGTGTTTCGATCTGACCGATATATTCTCTCTCTCTTTCTACATTATACTACTCTTTATAATCGTAATATTCTCAGAAAACGTAATAATTACGCGTCGCAGTTCCGCAGCCCAGTTTTTTCCCCCTTCCCCTCTTATAACGAAAAAATAATGTATTATAGATTCGCTTAGGGTAGAAATTTTTACAGCATTTTTATCTGCGAGTCAGACCAGCCTGTGCAGTGTGCCCATGCCCGCCGCGCCCGACACCAAATTCACTAAGTGTTTTATCAAGTTTCGTACGAGCTTACGTTTTTATCATTATGAGTACCTATTTCGGCTTTATCGCTAAGCGAATGGTCGGATTGCGTCAGGCTGATGATGATTACGGATTCGCGCACTCACCCATCCTTATATAGATTCTCAACGAAGAGTACATGAATGATGCCCTCCCCTCCCCCCCCCCTTCGGCCGCTCCTGATCGTTCTTCAGATTCGAAGAATTTCGTCGTCAATGTAGTGTGAAAGTTGAAAGTTTCAGGTTTGAAAATCAAATTCGAAAGTCGTGGCTATGATTTGAATTTGATTTGCTCTGATTTGAATCACGTGGTATTCTCCTAATTCCTTATGGTGATACCGAAAAAATAGGAGTAAATTTTGGGATCTCGATTTAACCATTTTCGCATTCGTGAAACCGGTTTCAATCTGAAGTATGAGTCGCTGAAATTGAACGAAATCGTCCACCTGATTCTCCTTGAGGTGGCTGAAAACCAACCGATGATGGTTTTCCTCGGGTACAGGCTTTTTAGGTGGTAAAAAAAGACACAACCTCTGAGAAATTCACTGGAAGGGAAAGTGTTTGTTCATAGGTCCAGTTTAAGATGCATTTCAATGATCCCAAACATCGCTAAAATCCGTGCATAGTTCTTATTTGTAAGCGGAATGAAACAATTTTAACGCCCCCCCCCCAGGGAGAGAAAAAGGACCTATTTCTTCAATCGTTCGTGGAATGTTTTTCCCCAGTGGTGGTGACTTAATTCGATCTTTGTGTCAACTTTATTCTGAATAAGATCGGAAATATGGCGTAGAATGAAAAAATTTGAACGATGGGCCCTTTATACGATAAGAGGGTGGGGGAAGGAATTTTGACTAGAGCTGATAATGATAGATATGTCGTGTGACATATCGATTGTTATGTTTTTGAAGGTGTAGAATTAGAATATCACCTTATTTTTTGGATTGGTCACCTTCAAAGCTGTTAGTTCTCATTAGAGATATTAACTAGTAGCAGAAGGAGGCAATGTAGGGATCCAATTGAAAAAATAATGCCATTTTCTCGATTAGTGTCTTGAAAAACGTACTATAATATATACCACCCGAATTTGAAAAAAATTTCAGGGTTTGATTTCGTTTGAAGGGTCGAATGGGATTTGGAAGGGGTCAGATCAAAAAAATTAGGCCATATTCTTGTTCAGCGCCCTCGATAATGTAGAATTCGATATGTCGCACGACTGCCTCGATATTTTCAGTTCTTTGAGCCTTTCAGGGGGTGCACACCCCCTTCGATAGGGTCAAAACCAGAAAATATTTTCTGAATCATGTGATATATCGATTGGTATGTTTTTGAAGGAGCAGAATTCGAATATGACCTTATTTTTTCGATTTGACCCGTTCAAAGCTCCTACTTCTCATAATTAGAAGCAGAGAGAGGCAAAGTAGGGGCCACATCGAAAAAATAAGGCCATATTCGTATCGAGCGCCTTCGAAAATGTAGTATTCGATATGTCGCATGACTTCCTCGATATTTTCAGTTTTTGACCCCCATTAAGGGGTGCACACCCCCTTTGATAGGGTCAAAACCAGAAAATATTGTCTGAATCATGTGACATATCGATTGTTATGTTTTTGAAGGTGTAGAATTCGAATATCACCTTATTTTTTTGATTGGATACATTCAAAGCTCCTAGTTCTCATTAGAGATATCAACTAAAGTAGCAGAAGGAGGCAATGTAGGGATCCAATTAAAAAAATAATGCCATTTTCTCGATTAGTGTCTTGCAAAACGTACTATAATATATACCACCCGAATTTGAAAAAAATTTCAGGTTTCGATTCCGTTTGAAGGGTCAAAGGGGATTTGGGAGGGGTCAGATCAAAAAAATAAGGCCATATTCTTGTTTAGCGCCTTTGATAATGTAGAATTCGATATGTCACACGACTGCCTCGATATTTTCAGTTCTTTGACCCTTTCAGGGGGTGCACACCCCCTTTGATAGGGTCAAAACCAGAAAATATTTTCTGAATCATGTGACATATCGATTGGTATGTTTTTGAAGGTGCAGAATTCGAATATGACCTTATTTTTTCGATTTGACCCGTTCAAAGCTCCTATTTCTCATAACTAGAAGCAGAGAGAGGCAAAGTAGGGGCCACATCGAAAAAATAAGGCCATATTCGTATTGAGCGCCTTCGAAAATGTAGTATTCGATATGTCGCATGACTTTCTCGATATTTTCAGTTTTTGACCCCCATTAAGGGGTGCACACCCCCTTTGCTAGGGTCAAAACCAAAAAATATTGTCTGAATCATGTGACATATCGATTGTTATGTTTTTGAAGGTGCAGAATTCGAATATGACCTTATTTTTTCGATTGGACACCTTATAAGCTCTTACTTCTTATAATTAGGAGCAGAGAGAGGCAAAGTAGGGGTCAAATCGTAAAAATAATGTCATATTTGAATTCAGCGTCCTCAAAAATGTAGTATTCGATATGTCGCAAGACTTACTCGATATTTTCAGTTTTTGGCCCAATTATAGGGTGCACAACTCCTTTGATAGGGTCAAAACCTGAAAATATTTTCTGAACCATGTGACATATCGATTATTATGTTTTTGAAGGTGCAGAATTCGAATATGACCTTATTTTTTCGATTGTACACTTTTAAAGCGATGTAGAAACCAAGAAACCAGATTTTTGGCCTTCGGTGCAAATGTGATGCCTATGGCAAGAGTGGGGGGAGGGGCTCAAATCAAAAAATTGGGTTGATATTCGGATCAGCGACCCCAATAACCTCACAATCGATATGTCACAAGGTATTATATTTTTTTCCCTCTTCGGGGCGATTAGGGGTGAGTGTAGTAGGGGTTGAGGGGCTCAGATCAAAAAACCAAAGTGATATTCAGAATCAGCGACCCCGAAAACCCAACAATCGATATGTAACACGGTATTATCTTTTTTTCTCATTTTCAGACCAAGTTGGGGTGCCTGTAGTGGTGGTTGGGAGGGTTGTATGAAAAAACTATGTGAATATTCGGACTCAGCGACCCCAATAACTTAACAAACGATGTGTCACACGATATAAAAATTTTTTTCATGTTCAGAGCAAACGGGCTGCCTTTGGCAGGAGTGGGGGAAGGGCTCGATTCAAAAAATTGAGGTGATATTCGGTATCAACAACCCCAAAAACCAAACAATCGATATGTTACATGATATATCTGAAATTTTCAGCTGTACCCGAAGTTACCCCCGCCCCCATTTCCGGTATTAAGGGCCAAACCAATATTTGGACCTTTTTGATTCTCGAGAGGGTGATGCTCAGATTCAAAGCATGTTTTGGAATATTGAAGTGCATGTTCTTCTGTACCTGTGTTTCACCTTCCCTTGAGTTTTTTTTGGGATTCGAATTGATAAGTCCTTTACCAAGTCAAATTATCACATTTTATGGAAAAAATTTGAACGGAATCAAAAATACCACTGAAAATTCGAAGTCGTGTTTTTTCAATAACGAAGAATGACCCTGGTTGATTTTTTTCTCTATATTTTGCATTCCCTTTTTACTCGGAACGCGGAGTACCCCCTTCCCTTTTTTTTAATTCATCCGTATTTTATCAATTATCGCCGCACAAAAAAATAGTCGATTTGTGAAGCTATAACTACCTATCGATTTTACTCTAATTATTATTATTTTTTTTCGTTTTTTATTTACTTATTCGGTTTTGTGTTTCCATGTTTTTGATATTTGTAATAATTTTTCTAGTCCACGTAGTGATCTCTTTACAATTTAGACGCTTTTTTTTCATTTTTTTGACGCGTTGTAATAATTATTGATTTATTTGTACGAGTTGAATTGAGTTACGAGTAGTTTTGTTCCGTTGTGGTCGTTGTTGAAAAAAATCCCTGCTAAACGATATGATGAGTGTAGCTCGAAATGGAGAGCCTTATATCGTGATATCCGAGCAACGATGATTCTTTTACCATTTTATTGCGAAATTTTGTACGTAATCATCGAAGCGACGGATAATTGACGAAACAATTCTACTATAATAATACGTGTTCCTTATTTTATTTATTTTTTTTCTTACATTTACTACGTACTTACTTACTGACCACTTTTAAGGCATATATACCAAATCACAATATCATTTTTAGTCGTGTCTAGTCAACGAAGCTTTAAGTTTTTTGTTTTTTTTTTTTCATAAACTTTTATTCGTCTAGTTTGTTTTTTATTTTTTACCTTACCTATCTAGGTAGGTATTTATTTTCACGTATGAAAATATCTATCGCTTGGGGGTTTTGTTTAGCTTACGATTTTAGTGGAGACAATCAGTTCGAAGCGGTATTTTCTTCTCTCTAGTCACGTACGTACCGTAAGATTTTTTGTTTTTTCAAAAAAAATTCAATTCTGTTATTTTTATTTTTTTTCTTCCATAATATTTCTTTTTTTTCGTTTTGTTATGGCTTCTATCTATGCCGTCCAGTCATCACATGCGCCTTCCTTCTGATTTTGTCAAGCCTTCGAATTACTTACTTACCTATACTTACTACTACATAAAATAAACCAATAAAAAACACACACATTTCGGCAGAAAAATATTATTTTACATTTTACATGTAGAAAAAGAAAATAATTGATGTATTTGTTAAGGTATACCTGTATTTTTTACACGTTCTTTATTATTTGTATGATTTTAATATTCAACTACATATAACGCGAATGTATTTTAAAAATTGTTGTTTATTTTGTAAGTAGGTTTAAATTATTACTTTTACATAATGATGATTTTAGGGCTGCGTTTTTCGAATGATTTTTTTCCATCTGCATCTTCGAAGAAGAGATTGAATTGAAATAACGCGAGGGTGGTTTTGAAATTTGAATAAGCAAAATGTTCATAAACAGTGCCATGTTTTTCATTTTTTTTTTTTTTTTTTTTGTATTTACGAAAGATACGAGTGCGGAGTTGTGAAACGAGTACGTCATATTTTGTGGTCACATATATATTTTTTTCTCAGCAATTTTTATTATTAGGGATCAATATTTTAGGTGAACGTTTACAAATTTCTGGCTTTAATAGGGAAACCGAAAAAAAACATAGCTTTGTGTTGTGTTGTTTCTGTATTTTTGAGTTTTGATTTTTTTTTTTTGAATTTTTTTGAAAAATCGTATTTGGAGGTATATTTTTCTCGTTGGTAGACTGAGCGTATAAATAAATTTCAGCTTTGGTTATACAGACATACCTTTTTTATGTACATATGTTTGGTTTTTTTTTCACCATTCGGTGCACTTATTAGTTATGCACCAAATGTTAACATTCCAACGCCTATTTCAAGAGAAAAAAATTTGTTTATTACGCGTTTATTTAGATTTTACATTTTAATTCAGACGCTAATTGTATTCATTTTTATTGTTACTTATTCCGTCGCATTTTTCATGTTTATTATAAGTTATCATCAATATAGTTGGAAAGTTTAGAATTTTCATAGTGGTTTTATTTTATTTTTATTGCTATGATTAGTGTTGGAATGTTGGAAAGAGAATGACTGGAATAATTACTGAAACTCTGAAAGTAACCAAAAACCAAACACCAATGACCGAAGAGGCGAAGACCAAACTCCAAAGTGAATGAATTTGGAATTTTATTTTTGGAACTGGTTTTGTTTTTATTCATTTTTATTTTTCGTGTTTTAAATTTCGGATCTCATTTTCTTCGGTATAATTTATTCAATATTGAGGTTATTTAATTTGAAAAAATTTCAAATTTTTCATATTTACGGGTTACGGCCAAAAATTGACCAAAGGTCAAAATTTGAAAAAAAAATCAAAAAAATATCGACAATATATTTTAATTTTTTTTTTTAATTTTTTTATTAAAAAAAAAAAATCTGAAAAATTTGATCTGTGAAAGTGTGAAATTAATTTTTTTTCAGAAAAAAGAGAAGTGACTGATACTTTTTATCTGTGACTCTTGATTTCGAGCGTTTCCGTTTCATTTCTGTTTCGCTGTATTTTTCTGTGACCAAAAATGCCGAATTTTGGAAAATGAATGGAAAATCGAGTTATTTTTCAATATTATTTTCCATATTTTGCTGTTAATTTTTGCAATACTCGAACTTTATAATATTAAATGCATCAAATTAGAGATGCAATGTTCTCAAATCATTAACTAGTTAACGTATTTCTCGGTTATAATTTAATTACGAAGTGTGTGAATAATGTCTAACCATTGCCGTTACTTAGCATCCGGCTACCCCAGAGTACCGCTGAAAAATGGAATTGGTCGTGTTATTGGTCAACTGAAGAGAGTTACGATCAAATTTTGCAAATCTCACGGTTCATCTCAAGGCATCAGGTAAGATTCTATTACTATTAAGGTATACTGTAGATTGACTAGTGATGTAATAATCGACTCCTATGTTCAGGAATTTCATCGAACAAGATCTACTGGATTTCTCACGCACACATCCAGACGTTGTAGTTTACGTTAAACCTCGAAGACATCATTCCCCAGTAGTCGTTGCCGAATATTGTGAGTATTATACGATAAATAAAACAGATCTCGATGTACGTTCGTTCCAGTAGTATGAATCTGTCATTACTAATTGTGTTTTGCTTTCTGCAGTGAATGGAGAAAAACAATATATGTCGTTTCATCAGTTTACTCGTGATGAGACTTTGATGTGGTTGAATCATTTTACTAACCGTGTCGGTGTACCGACAGTTCGCTATCGTAAGCTGTTGTATACTGAGTGTCCTTCGATTCAGGGTGTCTGGTCACCTTTTACTTTCCGCGATCCTGCTTTGAATTTGGAAACTTTCCCTAATGTGAGTATTATTGTATTATGTTCTTTGCCGAAATTATACCGAAGTTATACGTTCGGTATTTTGTTACGTAGATTACTCCTTCGAGTACTTTTAGTGTTCGATTGATATCCTTAGAATGATTTGAAGTGTTTCAATGATCGTATTTTGTTCGTTGTTGATTCTGAATTTGTATCGTTCCATGTTCAGTTACGTAGCTTACTCCTTCGAGTACTTTTAGTGTTCGATTAATATCTTTAGAATCCTTTGAAGTGTTTCAATGATCGTATTTTGTTCGTTGTTGATACTGAATTTGTATAATTCAATCTTCGGTTACGTAGCTTACTCCTTCGAGCACTTCTAGTGTTCGAATAATGTCTTTAGAACTTTCTGTGTTGTATTAATTATCGTATTTCGTTCGTTTTTGATACCAAATCTGTATCGTTCAATGTTCGGTTACGTAGTTTACTCCTTCAAACACTTTCATTGTTGGGTATCATATCACGTAGCTTACTCCTTCGAGTACTTCTAGTGTTCGATTAATGTCCTTAGAATGCTTTGAAGCGTTTCAATGATCGTATTTTGTTCGTTATTGATACTGATTTTGTATCGTTCAATGTTCGGTTACGTTGCTTTATCCTTCGAGCACGTTTAGTGTTCGGTATCTTATTCCGTAGCTTACTCCTTCGAGTACTTCTAGTGTTCGATTAACATCTTAGAACTGTCTGTGTTGTATTAATTATCGTATTTCGTTCGGTTTTGATACTGAATTTGTATGGTTCAATGTTCGGTTACGTAGCTTACTCCTTCGAACACTTTCATTGTTGGGTATCATATCACGTAGCTTACTCCTTCGAGTACTTCTAGTGTTCGATTAATATCCTTAGAATGCTTTGAAGTGTTTCAATGATCGTATTTTGTTCGTTATTGATACTGATTTTGTATCGTTCAGTGTTCGGTTACGTAGCTTACTCCTTCGAGCACGTTTAGTGTTCGGTTTATTATTACGTAGCTTACTCCTTCGAGTACTTCTAGTGTTCAATTAACATCTTTAGAACGCACTGGGTTGTATTAAATATCGTATTTCGTTCGGTTTTGTTACTAAACTTGTATCGTTCAATGTTCGGTTACGTAGCTTACTCCTTCGAGTACTTCTAATGTTCGATTACCATCTTTAGAACTTTCTATGTTGTATTAATTATCGTATTTCGTTCGTTTTTAATACTAAATTTGTATCGTTGAATGTTCGGTTACGTAGCTTGCTCCTTTCCGAGTATTCTAGTGATCGATTTTGCACCCTCGAAGTGTTTCTAATGACATTTGTGTTGTTTTAGCCCAAGTTCACCATACCTGAGAACATGCCACCGACAGCTACCGAACGTCTTAGAGAACTATTCGAACGTCAGAAGCTACGAGAAGAAAATGAAAAGAACTTGAACGTTAAAAACGAAGAAATCGAAGTTCAAAGTTGAAAGTAAGCTAATTTAATACGTACCTACGCAACCTGCATCACAATTATTATTCGTATTTGTGAATTGACTATTAATCGTGTTTGTTATTTTTTTTAGGTGAGTATCGAGACCAGAATCACGTGTAGTAGGAAGTATTGTTAGTTTTTTTTCTCTCTTTTTTTTATTATTACAAATGTTACTAATTAATTAAACGTATTCGTTGAACGGAATGTTGTATTTTTTTTTTTTTTTTAAATATAAATAACTTAGGCAATACTAGATCACATTTTTTAAAACTTAGATAAATAATAAGCGTGGAATTATTGATCGATATTTCGTACTCGCGTTTTCAATTTGTGTGAAAATAATTTCTGATGTAATGCTTTCCATTCAGGTTTCGGTTTCGATCGTTTTACTCCACCATCCCTGTATAAAGAAGTCGTCGTTACGCTATCGTATCGTTTGAAATTACACATAGACAACGCCGTATACTCACCAAGATAAATTCACGACTTTCATTTTATTCGCTATCACCGCTTTGACTCGATTCGCGAATTGTATCGACGTTTCGTCCGGCTTACGTTCCATCGGTGGTAAGTAGTAAATATCGCATTTAATCGCCCAACTCGTCATCATCTCGATTACGTGTTGGAAACCGGATTGTTTACTGCTGTTCCAAAAAGGATCGCCGTATAGCGCGTTGTACTGAAATTGATAATATCGAAAATTGATCACTGTTTTCTATGACTTGAGCCCTTTCGCGTAGATAAGTGTTTACCTTCAAAGCTATGGGGAAAACGGTGGCTCCTACTTCAAAGGCACCTTTTTTGAATTGAGTCACAGCCGTGTTATTGATACAAGTACCTTCTGGGAAGATTAATATAGGAGGATTTTTCGGATTCGATACGTGGTCTCGTAATCTGTGGAATAGTGTAAAAAAAATTGATCGAATCAGGTTACGTTGCTGCTGTCGTCTGATTTATTATGTTCAATTAGATGTGCATACCTTCGAGCTACAGCTCCTCTGTCTGAAGTGACAGCTCTTTCGAACCAAATGTGAGGTGAAGCTCTGCTCAGTGCTCTTTCTAGTACACCTATTATTCCACCTTGACGTTGTCCGGTCTGGAAAATATCGAAATGTGTTTCAATTTGAATGAATTGTAGGTGTAGGTAAGGTACTAGGTACATATTATGAATATGATTTCATTGTCGAGGAAGTTGAATAAGCTACGACTTTTAAACTTGACTCGAGCAGTATTGAAATAGACTCGATTAAATTTGTTGTGGCGCAGCCAGAGGTTCTCTTTTTTGAAGGAGGTAAAATCAGTGGCATAGCTTGGATTGAATCCGATTTTTAGGTATGAAGTATGAATGAAGGTGAAATTTTACAGAATTTTGAGGAGAAAAAAATCCGCTTTATTATGCCAGTGAATTGTTGTAAAATTTATTCTGAAGTTTTCTTTTTTTTTCTGGTGCTTATGAAAATGAAATGAAATTCCGCTAGAAATTCAAATATTTCAACAAAAATGTTTTTTGAGTGTTTTTGGAAAATTTTGAGCCCAAAATGACGTCGTAATTTTTAGAATTTTTTAGAAAGTGTTATGCGAGCGACGTATCAAAATAGGTTTAAATTTTATGAGAAGTTCAAAATTTTGGATAAAAATGTTTTTTGAGAAATTTTGAAAAATTTTGAACCAATCAAATATTTTGACGAAAATGTTTCTTTGAGCAATTTTAAGAAATTTTGAACCCAAAATTTGCATCATGTGTGATATACTACTATGCCGTACGTGGTATGTATAGGGCTCGCCCACATGGTAACACTGCGTTGCACTAAGGCAACACTGCGTTGTATTCTCGTCAGCTAGCCATACGAGCCAAGCGACGAGAGTACAGAACGCCAGTAATGTATCCGAGTGCACGCGGGTATGTTATTCACGGTTAATGGGTTAATGCAGTCATTTAATTATAAGTTTTTACTCTCGAGTGTTAAGTGTTATATTTAGTGCTTTAGTTTTAGTTAGTTGTTAGTGAAACCAATGAATAGACGAGAAGGAGTGATGATCTACTCGTCGCCACTCTGGGTAAGTACTTGCACATATCAGTGTGAATAAGTTAGATCTCCTTGCCAGAGGAGATCACTTATCCAAACCTACACCACAGTGTGTAACACCAACGTGTGTATATTTAGTTTAAGAAAGTGTCTTGTTAACGTACATAAATACATAGAATATGTGATTATGTAAAACTTGTAACGTGTTGTTAATATTGCACACATTAAATATTATTCTCGTGTATAACTTGTTATTATTTATGGTGTGTATGATCATATGTTAAGAGTGTAAAAGCAACCATTTCCTACTCACGCCCTAGCCGAGCATGTGAGGTATTCCGGTGAGTATTTAGTAGAAATACTCTAAGGGATATTTCTTGGAAACAACACAATAGCAACCACAATCGATAAGTACATCTACCTATCACTGCTTTAAGTCATTTTACCCTCTTACATTGGCGCCCTTCCGAGTGTCCAAAAAGCACAGATTCGTCGTAATCTGAGCTTGGAGGAAGTAAATCGTTATGAGTACAAAGTTTAGATCGCGACCAAACTTTGGAAAATAATACTTGCAGTATGATTTTAATTGTACTTACGATTCACTTCTTAACTATTCTCAGACCAACGTGTCCGAAAATAGGAAAGGAAAGAATACTTGTGAATATTTCAAAGTAAATAATCACGAAAGTATTAAGTTGCTTTCACCTAAACACACACACACCTAGTCAAATTTGCCAGAATTTGACGAAAACGTGTTTATTTTTACATGTGTATGTGTGGTGGTAGATGATGAAATCCATCGATGGATAAAATATCCGTTGAGAATTTCTCAGAACTCAATCCGTTCGTTGAAACGTGAAAAGCGAGTTCCAGCTTGTCCGCCGCATTGTTGCGTGACCCCTACCACCACCCAAGGACAGACACACACGTCGCACTAGCCGCCATCTTTAGATGTCACCGCTGCAACTGCGTAGCCACCAACCGTCGAGTTGATAGCTACCGCGGCTCGCATTATATATTTTTCTTTTCAAGTGTGACGACGGTTCTAGCAACGCTCCTCCACAGAAGCAGCTTGACTGTCATTGTGTTATTTTTTTCGCGCGCATTTTTGCGTCTTTAGTGTGTGTCTTGTCCGGTATCTTTTCACGTTATATTTTTTAAAGTGAATTTTGATACTAAGCAATTTATTTGCATAATAATATTTTTTTTCTTCGCGTCTGTTTTTCAACCACGCGTTCTTCATCGGTAGAACTTTAAGTTCGAAGCGATATTTAGCAGCAGTATTGGTAAGTAATATCGTTGAATATTACTATTTATTTCGCGAGTGGCTTTTCTCTAAAGCAAAACACATCGCAAGCATTTTTCGCGTATTTTTCAAACCAGCACTCAAAGCTGAGTGATAATTCAGTGTCCTTGTATTTTTTCAGAAATACCCAAGGTGGTATTTTGGCACCTGAATTTTTTCTCCAGCAATTCGTGTTCGTGTTCGCGATTCATTCGAAGCTAATTTTTTAGCTGAGATCTAGTGCTCTTTATCTTGTCCGAGTCACCTCTGAAGTGACTTTGCACTCGAATCCCGCTAAGAAACACGTTTCGAGCACGTGTGAAACAGTTCGTCCTGACTCAGCGCTTTTTATCTTGTCCGGATTACTCGCCGTAGTAATCTAGCGACTTGAGTCAACCGACTGTATAGCTCAGTGCTAGTGAAGCGCAATTTACGTGATAGAATATTTTTGTGTACCAGAACCAACTCGCGAATTAAAACCAGCATTGCACGTGAATTTGTGTTCGAAATTTAATAGAAATTTCACACAAAAAAGGGAAAATATTCATCGTAATATTACCCCAGCTGTAGTTGAATTCGAACGAAATGGCATTTACTGGACCAGCTGCAGGCACCCGAAGTAAAGCGGTAGCCCTTACGCAACACCAAGTACATTGCTTATGTATTGGTGAAACGCACGAAGAATCGTGCGTTACGTTGAAAAATTCGGATAACAAATCCAAACGGAAAAATCGAAAAAATCCACCTACGCAGGATTTAAACGTAGAACAACCTGAACAACAATCGAGTCCGCAGAACCTTGTGGAATCATTGTTCAGCAGTCATCCGCCATCAAACAATTCTGACGAAGAATATGACGAGGATGATGATGAGGATGACGAAGATTACGTACCTACCGAAGAAAATAACATGGTACATGGATCAGATCTCCCTGACCCGCCCCCAGCGAGGACACGTCACCTGCAAAATTACAGGGACTCAAAAAGGGAAGAATGCAGATCCAAAACTGAACCGAAACGACCTGAAATCGCCACCGATGCTGAAATAAATGATCCGTTGAGATCGTTGTTTCAGCAAACATGGGATTTCACTGAAGGTGCCATAGAGAACCTACAGATTGGTCAAGCAGTTCAAGAACACAGCCTTATCCGAATAGAAGACTGTCTAATTAATCTTGTGGACCATGCAGGTAGTACGAACCGCAACATTGACGGATACAGAAACGACGTAAAAGACGTTCGTGAACACTGTACCCAATGGGCCACTGGCATGAAAGAATATGTAGGTCAAACTACCGGTGCAGCTTTACAAAAAGCTGACAGCGCGATGCAAAAGGCAACGCAATGTGAAACCAAATTTGACCAAGCGACCAACCTATTCAAAAATGAAATGACAAAACATAAGGCAGAATGCAGCCAGTTAGCTCATGCAGTTGCGGATATGAGAAAGGAAGGTGGATGTAGACCCAACAGTGGTCTTAATTCCAACCCAACCTTGAAAATAAATGCCAACTTAGTCAGAAGTGCTGGCATTTATTATGACGAATCGAAACGTTACTTCCCTCATGAATTTGTACGTCAGTTTGAAGACTACGTAAACAAAAGCAATGCCGCCGAAACTCAGAAAATTTACGCATTCCAAGGAGTAATTGAGACTCAAGATGCGACAGAGTGGAAAGGCGACATGGTGGGAATAACGGACTACGAAGACCTAAAACAGAGATTCCTTCAACATTATTGGAACAGTCAGTGTCAAAACGATGCATGGGAATACTTTCAGAAATATTTTTGCGAAACCAAAACAGAGAAACGTCTGTTCTTGGAGATAAAGAGATGGGTCCTATCTCTAATCAAACGCAAACATCCAAATATTTCCAAAGTATTGGAAGTGGCAGCTGAAAAAGTGCCTTACCCATACGATAAGAAATTAGCGAAACAAACAACAGTGGAAGGTTTCATAAGAAAACTTGACGAATTCGCTAACTATGACTCTGACCCGAAGAATAATGTACGCATTGCAGTTCGCAACAGCGCGATGACGCCCGTTCAATGGCAACAAACTCCATCATTCGAATGGAATAGAATGCCTAACAACAATTGGAATAACGGAAACGGTTTACCACAGTCCACGTATTGGATACTCAATGCGAATGGACAGTGGGCTCAAATTCCCGGAAACCCGAACAACAACTGGAATTCGAATCAATGGAGTAATCAGACTCAGGTGAACTCGAACCAGAACTTCGGTCCACAGATAAGTTGGAATATGGGAAACAATCAAAACTTCCAGAATTCCAACCTTAATGGAGGATGGAATTCGCAGAAGAATGCGAAGAATTCTAATTCTGACAGGAATAGGAATTCTACGCAAGGTCCTACTCCAACAGGGAACTGGACGAACCAACCCATGATCACGAATTCACCGCATAATGCGCCGGAACCTCCGAAGAAATCGTATCTAGCTGTTACGAACAAAAATGTAAACGAAGGACAACTACAAATGGCATACCAAAAGCTACAAAAGGCTTTAGGTAACAATTTCAAAGGGAATCAGAAAATTAATTTCTATCCCAACTCGAACAAAACTAGTAATAGTAATGGCGTTAAACAGAACACTCATACTAATACTAATTCGAACAATTCTGGTGGTAATAACAACAGTAATGATAATGCTAAACCCCAGAACAGCGACAATCGTGGTGAAAAACCGCATGAAGCCAGAAAACCCTCGACTTTCCAACCGAAAGTGTCTAGTCAGATACCTTTACCAGTACATTTCTTCGTAATAAACGAGGATGGTACGGTAGGAGAAGGTACTCCGGACAATGCCGATTTCTGTGCAGAAATCGAAGAAATCGACCTGAGTCAAGATTCCAACGAGAGTCAAGACCAAGGAAACGATGACAATTCGGAAAACTAAAAGGACTAGACACTACAGGGGCACGGTCTAGTAACATCAAAGTCCCCATGAAGTCAATCTTTACGGAATTCATTTGGGTAGGCGACGGTATAGCGCATTTCCTAAAAAGAGGAGACACGCCATTACCTGTAGCGGTGCCACCATATTTACGTGATCAATTACCAATTGAAGATTTATACAGACGTATAGAGAAAATGGAATTCCCCGAAGGAGAGAAATTCGTTCTATCAGCTCTGCAATTCGAATTGAATCACTCACCTCAACCTTATGACAAAATAAAGAAAAGTCTAAACAAACTCTTAGATCTACTAGTCAAAGATAAAGGGGCGGAATTGATTATATTAATCTTCCCAATAGTAAAACCCTGCATTCCAGGTGACCCCAAAAGCATTGGCGTTAAACTAGATCGATATATCGAATACCATAAAATATTCCAAAATGCGGCGGATGACCAAATTGTAATATTCTGGAAAGAACCGCCCATGTATTATTTGCAGACGCAAAAATTGATAACGGCCTCCGGTGTCGAAGCGATTGGCGTCATGGCAGATAAAAACCAACGAGTAATTCCTTGTGAACGAAAGTTCAAATTCGAAAAGGATAGGAACAAGTACTACCCTGCTATACCTACGTACCGTGTGATTTACGACATGGTTTGTACAGGTATATACAGACTATTCGAAGAATGGAAACGAGTACGTTTAAGCAGAAACGCGCTCAAATCTCCATACGACGAAGTACAAAAGATACTCCAACAACGTCCGCAACCTCCGTACACGTACATGGCTCCGCCTGAACAGCAACCTAAGCAGGAGGAAGAAATAAAGGACGAACCATTAAAAGGTAGTCAGGTCGTCGAACCTAGAAAGAAAACCTTATTTATGGAATACCGAACCTCGTGCAATAATCCTAATTGCCAACGAGATCCAACGTGTTGCATGTTACCAGAGGAGTACTATGAAACATTCACGGACAAATACACCCGTCCGGCTCAGTTAACAGAACATGACGACGACGGTCTAGTACAAAACAATCAGACGGAGAAATCCATCAGAGAGATGGATGTCAAATGTTTGATAATGAAAGATCCGGAATTCGTATTAGACGAAATCCCAGAACTTGATTATTCTCCAACTCCTTTTGAAGTCTTGAACATTCACCATAGAGCGAAAGATCGAAGACCAATCGGAGATTTTGGAGTTAAAAATGCAATAATCAAGAAACCTCCCAAAGACAGATTGCTCAGATTGTTGACAAGGGATGGCATTAAGACATTCCCGTGTAATAGTGATACGACTACAACACGTGTGAAATTCGTAAGAGGCCTACCTGCCGACAAGAAATGGAGACATCATGCACTTCGAAAACGAATAATTAAAGAAGCTCGAGCACTCGAAGCGATTGACAACGCACACCTTGATGAAACTCAGCTGAAAGAAAAAGCTAAACCATTAGTGGTAAACGAAGGTACCGATGACCCAACTTGCGTCGTTCCAATCACAGTAGGTGATAAGATCGTCGCCATTCAGTTGGACTCGGGAGCACTTCCCAATGTTATCTCAAGGAATGTGCTGAAACACCTCAAATTGAAAGTGCCACATGCAGTACGCGAAATTGCTATGGATCGCATCGTGCAGCTACGTATGGCCAACAATGCAATTGAACGAGCGTCACAAATTCTGGCTGAAATCACATTTAATTTTGGTCCAAAGGAATTCGTTGTACCATTCTACATAATGGACACCATTGGCAACACTTTCATACTGGGAAGAGTAGCCATGGAGCATTTGGATCTACACTTACATTTCCGCCAGAGATGCGTAAGTCATGAACCTAAGGATGATGATCATTTTACAATTGCATTTATAAACCCAGATGTGTATAAAGATGCGCTCTCTTTATTTAAGATTGAGCAAATCCCTGAACACACTACTATAACTATTGATCTCATGGCCACAAGCATGTCTACAAGAGACAAGCTCAGAGAGCCTGAAGAAGACCGAATCAAAGCAGTTCGTATTATGCAGAAAAATCTCATCGAAGATTTAGCTGAAATACGAGAGCTTGGCATTGCACCTCAAAAGGAGGTAGACGATGCCATGCACAAGATCAATGCTTATCAAGACATATTTAGTCTGAATCCGGGATGTTACAAAGGTGAAAAAGTACATTTCAACTTTATCCCCGGTGAGGGGCACCTAGCAGTGCCACGAGGTGAAAAATATAGACCTCCAGCTCGGTTAAAACAAGCCCTCGATATGACGACTCAAAAGATGTTAGATTTGCGAATAATTCGGCCATCTCGTTCAGTTTTTATAAATACACTCGCACCCGTCATTAAAAAGAATGGCGATATACGACTGTGTTTGGCAGCTGACGAGTTGAACAACTTTTTACAATGCGTACTAACTGAACCCGCTACAATCGATAGCGTAATATTCAGTGGTTCACCTGATGGTCTATTTTGTACGCTGGACTTTACGTCCGGATTCTGGCAATTAGAGCTAGATGAAGAATCGAAAAAGTATACAGTGTTCATAATAAACGGCCAAGTATACGAATTTAACAGACTACCGTACGGATTGAAGATCTCGAGCGGTGAGTTTGTTCATATGATAAACCAAGTGCTAAAGGACGAAGAAGGCATCTCCAAGTTTGTGGATGACGTCAAAGTCTCTGGTACTACGTTTAAAGAAACACTTGATAGACTACTCAGTGTATTCGAAAAAATAAGACGGGCTGGATTAAAACTGAATCCGACCAAAACCCACTTTTTCAAGAGGCGTACAGACCACTTGGGGTTCGTCTTATCAAAAGAAAACATTGATAAACAGGACCTTAAAAAGGAAAAATTCCTGAAATTTGAGAAAGACCATACAAAACATGGCAAATTCGTACTTAAGAACAACAAAGAAGTGTTAGCTCTTGTTGGGAACACAGTGCTGTACAAGCCGTTTATTCCCCGATACATGCAAATCCTGAGCCCAATATACGAACTGACAAAGGGCGACGACCCTATAGTCTGGACGGATGCTCAACAGAAGGCCTTCGACATACTCAAATCGGAGTACTTGAAGGAATTCACGTTGAAACAACCTCCACGTGAGGGCGACTTATTCTTGGATACGCATTATACAGACGATGCAATGAATGCAGTTCTCTTCTACAAGGAAGATGAACAAAAGCAAATCATTATGTTCATTTCTGTTGGCTTCAAGGAGCACCAGAAAAACTTTACGCTGTATGACAAAGAAATGCTAACACTCTACTCAGTCATTAAAAAGATTTGGATGTGGATTTTCAGCAGGAGAGTCCACGTGCGCGCCAATTTGCTCCCAATTTACAAAGAATTTGAGAGTCTGGCGAAAACGCACCGAAAAGCTGCAAAATGGGTTACAACTATATGCAATTTCGATCTAATCTATGACATGAAGTTATCCAATAAAGCTTTATACGACATTAAAGCACCAGAACTGGTAGTTGGAAATATCGTCATAGAAGAGCTAACAGAGCTCGATCTATTGATGATTAACCAAGTGGTACCCAGGTTCACGAAAGGTTTTCACAAGGAAGACAATCATGAACTAACAGGTGCCAGTAAAAAGACCGCTCTACCACCTCTGGATTGCAAATTTATGGACGAAAACGTACCCAGATTGTTCGACCTACTATCCAATATAGAAGACGAACAAGCTACAGACAAACATTGCAAAAAAATAATGGATGTCTTAGAAGAAGATGTACCAGCTAATAATAAGAAGCAACAGGGTACATCACTCCGTAAAAAACAAATTTATGACATAATGTACACACGCGATGGTAAAAAACGTCTGATGAAAATTTTGCCAGATAAATCGCAAGTACCATATTTACCTGATCGTTTGCTTTACGACACTGTCGACTACCTACACTGTGCTTATGGGCATACTGGGGCAAATCGATTAGACATGATTTTTAGACAACTATACTACCATCCTAGTTCACTCGCGTATATACGCGATATTACAAACACCTGCATTATATGCAAAGTGAACAAGAACTACGCGAAGCACAAAGTCCTGGAATACGCTCAAATAGAGGCGTACGCCATTGGCGACGTGCTATCGGTAGACATATATGGACCAGTTCCAGCATTAAAGAACGATCCGAAATACTTGCTAGTTGCAAAAGAAATCTTTACCAGTCGTGTCTGGCTTCGAGACATGCACAGGATTCAAAAGAAAGTAGTTTGCAACGCAATGGAATCAATTTTATTTGAAATTGAAATCCACGATGTCAAGATCAAGAAAGTGATCACTGACAACGGTACGCAATTTATTTCCGATTCCTGGTACAATTTGCTGGAAAAATGCGAGATCAAAGTTGCACACACGACAGCTTACAACCCTCAAAGTTCTTCAGTGGAACGAACAATGAGAGTAATAGGCGATAAGTTACGTGTCAAACTCAACGAAGTTTATGATCCATATCGCACTCATCTTGGTTGGAGTAAATTCGTTGGAGAAATCCAAAACGAAATTAACAACACACCAACGTCGTTTGGTTTCAAGCCCAACGAGGCTTGGTTTATACCAGACACGACGATTCCAGGTTTTCCAACTGAAATACGAACCTTCAATTTTCGAGATGCGTTAGCAAGATTACACGATCAGAACGAAAACAACCAAATTCCATCAATAACCATTGAGGAATGTCGAAGCCGCGAACTCAAGATATTTGACGTCCCGTCCGATAAACAGGAAGTCTTTATCGACAACAATGGCTATGCCAGAGTTACAGCCGACGGCGCCTGTTCCAAAAACGGCTCACCCGAAGCTATTGCTGGAATAGGAATTTGTTTCAAACCGGGTTCAACTGCTAACATATCTGACAGGATTGTGAGCACAGAATTCCAGGTTACGAACAATTATGCCGAGTTAATGGCAATAATCATTGCGCTAGAAATATTACGAGATAACGGTGTGAAGAAGATAAAGTTGTTATCAGACTCGAATTACGTAATCAAAGCGCTAACGAACACATGCTCAATTTGGAAAACCAATAATTGGAAAAACTCCCGAAATAAGCCAGTTCACCATGCTGAACTATTTCAACGTATTCTTGCTATCAGGCAAGAGCTCGAAGATGTAGAATTTCAGCACGTATATGCACGCAAAGTAGAATACACTAACATTATAGCTGATATGTTAGCCAAAAAAGCTGTGTATACGAGTGAATGGCAAGAAGACAGAAGCGGAAATTTGACTGACCGCCAAGCCATTGAAGCATTTATTAGAGAAAAAAGACGTCAAAAGCGTATTGAAGAAGAATATTGCTTCAACAAAACGCACGTTGATCCTACATATTTGCAACCTGGCGATATGGTACTAATTACCAACCACAAACAGTCAAGTTTCGAAAAAAGAACAGCTGCGAAACTTTATCAAAAGAAACATGGACCTTTTATAGTAATAAAATGGTCAGGTTTCAACAGTTACCTTCTGAAACCTACAGATGGAACAACTGTAGATAGAATTTCGAACATAAGACAGTTAACGCTATTCCTAACTAGTAAAAACATCGAAGACATGGAAAAAAGCGACTGTCTCAAATCTCTACTAGACCAGCGTTCTATTGAAGAAAAAATCAAAGAATTTTTGTTCAAAGCTCGCGAAGCAATGTCTGACAGCGAGGAAGACGTTGACGACCCGCCAACTCGTGCACCGCAAGGTGTCGGTATTAATGAGCGTGACATTGCGGAAGCATCACCTGCTATTTTACGACAGCTTGAAAATACAGCACGCGACCTTTGAGCACAACAAAGAGCTGAAAAACGCGATCAAGCCAGTACTTCAACAGCTACCGAACTACAAGTAGAAGTTGAAGTGCACAACCCACCGATTACTGAAACTGCAGTAAATGGTGAAGTGCCAACTGAACAACAGTCTACGGAATCAACATCCACTGATTTACGAGAGGAAGTTGATCCAAATGACTCAGCTCAAAATACCAATGCCACTGAGGAGACTCAGACGAGCACAGAGGATCAACTAGAATCCTCAACTTCGACTGGGGCATCCGCAGCCACACCCAAACAAAGTGCACAACTCGCTCCTTCTGTTAGGAAGCCGCGAGGTCGACCTCCAAAGACACCTAAAATTGTGACAAACGCCGCGGAGCCGCAACCTTCAATGTCGCAATCTCAAACAGGAGATTTGACGACAGGAGGCAGCGCACAACCGGCAAAGGATTCAAATAAATTGACTAAATCTCAGAGAAAATCTGAGAGAATCAAGGCACGCCTAATGCGTATGGGTCAAGACCCACTTAGAACCTACGATTTCCATCAGATTGTCCCATATCATTACTCTGAGAAAAGTCTATATAAAAGTTACTTTATTGAAGACTCAGAACTTTCGCTCACAGAAGACTTACAAGAAGTTTTTACTGTGGAACCAAGAAACTTAGAGGTCAATAAAGTCACAGTTGAGATTAATCCTGAGGAAAATGAAATTAACATTTTCATTTCTCTCCCACCAGAATATAAACTGGAAGGGGAAATCATAAAGGTTGAAATTCCACCTCAGTGTGAAATACCTAGAAATGAAAATGCAATTGCTCAATTCTTAAAGAGTACAATTACCAACGCCATGAATGGCTGGTTACTTAATAAAATCTGAAATTAGTCAATTTATTTTGTAAAATCGTAACTGGAAATTTTGAACACTATAACCAGATAGTGACCAAAATACGCCACAGACCAGGATTCGCCGAAATCCAAGTCACAATGTAAATTTATTTTGATTGGCAAAATTTCAAACAGGAAATTAAAACAGTCAGAATGAATCACAAATACGAGAAAAAGTTTTAAATTTCAAATAATTTGACTAGAAGACACAACCAAACATACGTAAACGCGGACTGGGGCATTTCAAATGATCAATTTCGAAAATAATTAGATTTTTGAATAATCATAAATCACGTATGCCCCATTACAAGTCTCAACAAGTTAAAATTCGGTAAAAGACTGAAATTTAACTACAGTATTGGCTGAGTTTGGATTTTTTCGAAGTTGAAATTCGGTAAAAAACTGAAATTTAACTTCGAGAATCACTAAACACGTAAATATTCCACAAGGGAATAACCACGTAACAGCCAATACTCGGTTTAGATAGCTAAAAACGCAAAATTTGAGTAAAATCTCAGATTTTTGAAAAATAACGCTATTCAAAGCGTTACGCGTTACGTTACGGGCAAAAAACGTGAGCCACCGCATCCGCATGTACTCAGACGGAATAACACCGGCGAAAATGTGCTCTTATCACCATTTCATCACTTCGAAGGAAAGTTTGATTAATTTAGAAGTTGTTCTTAGCAAAGTTGTACTTTTGAGTAATTAAAGGCTACGTTGAAATTAACTAACGTGTTAATACACTCTTTAGCGATTTCTACAGTGCCAGCTGTATTGAAACGAGTAAGTAAACCTTCAATTACGTAGCATTTAGTCCAAACTAATATCAAACAATATACCAATCTGACTTCGATTTTTAACAGAAAAATGGAAGCGGAAATGAACAACGGTGACCATAACAACCACGAGCACACCATCGCCAACCAACGAATCCGTCAAACCTGCAAAATTACAAAAAGACATGGCGAAATATATCGGAAATGCTACGTGCAAAATGGTAACGGTCCAGAAACCATGAAATGGATTAAGTTAGAGTTCCTGCAATGGTGGGACGAGCTGACTGAAAATACGGATCATTACGAAGTATGCTTTGCCATTAAGGCGTTATTAATTGCACAAATGAACATAGATACTAATCTATCACGCTATTTGTTTGTTAAATCAAGGAGTAATTAGTTAATACGATAACGACGGCGTAGAAACTCCAGCGAATCGACGTATTTGCGGGTGAATCAGCGCACCAGATTGCGACGAATGAAACACATACAAGATGTGATCATTGTCGTGATAATTTTAGCCATATCATATTAATTTGCATTTCCGTATTTGTTTCTTATGCTTTAAATATAAATGTATTTCGTACCGCTTGCTTTAATCAGCTATTCACACTTTCATTGCACAGCTTTACATTGTATACTTCGCCGAAAGTAAACAATGCATGTTTGTACACAGCTTAATCACACACACATGAACAAATGGATACTTTGTAGAAAGTAACCTAATGTTCAACACACGCCTCATAAAATTAACAACTCAAACGCTTGATGGTATTTTAATCAGATTCGATACTAATAACATTTTCGATCGATTATTTAGTACCTAAGAAGAATGAAAAGCTGATACATACGATGACGAAGGCTGAAATGAAAAACATATCAAACAACATAAATACAAATTCAGGTAACAACTCGAAGTGTATTTATAATACTAAACGATTCGGTAAAAAAGCGGACAGCATGAATACTTTATTCTAAATTAGTATCTACAGTGAATTTATAACATTCGGTTTTCGTTTCAAAATGGTTAGCAACAAGCTACGTGAGTTGAAAATTACTCTAATAAGAGTTGGTTTCGAACTTATAATTAGATTTTGAAAATTAGCATTACATCTACGATCAATTCACCGGCGAGTGAAATGATTCTAACGTGGAAGAGCTACTTAGATTAAACCGAACGTTGAAAACAAAATTTTCAGAATAAAACAAATATCATTTAAGTACCAACTACATACTTCAACGTAAGTAAATAGTAAGTACTGTACGATCTCTCAAAGTACAGATTGTCATGATGGTATTTATTTTTTTTGAAATCACCCAATAGTGAGAATTAATTTAGCGACGATGATTCTAACCAATACCTACAATCAATTTACCGGTGAGTAAAGTGATTTTAGCTAGGAAGAGCTACGTAGAAAGTACCGATGGTTTATTAGTTTAGAATTTCGAAAAAATAGCTAAAAAAGCTACGAAACTGAAACCGATTATACTAAGACCAAATAATAGTACTAAATCAACCTAGATTTATGAATAATTAGCAGTAATAATTTATTTAGAAATTATGATCGCTAATAACGTTCACGTATTTTCATACAGATTCCAGATCGTATACGAAGGGCGAGCAAATTTTATCGTAGTATAAAATACCGCCAGCGGTACAAATGGAATATAGCGACGTTGCCAGACGTAGCATTTAGAAGTAGAAAATACAGGTACAGTGACTAATTATGTAGTCGTTTAGAATTTCCAGCATCAGTGTTAAGTAATACAATGTTTATTTTTCTCGGTGAAACAACTACGAGTATGATGAAAATAAGCAGATTTTCACAACAGAAAGTAGCAGTTGAAAAGTAATCAGAAAAAATTGAATTCAAACTGGAATAAATCGACAACATAGCAAACTCTATTCAGAAAGTTGCTTTTGGAGCTAAACGTACAGGTAAAACTTAGTTAGCATACTGAGATTAATGTACAAATCCATATACCCTGTCTAAACACTACAACTCGAAATTCGAAGAGATAAAATTACAAAAACGCAATTTTCAAACGCAGACAAGTTCAAAATTCTTTCGAAATAATAGATTTTGAAACATTTTCATTTTCGAAAAGTACATATCAAGAAATGTAATACTATACACAGATAGTGATTCATTTCACCAACATATGCCCTCTTGTTTGCGAGAAATCGAAATTGAGAGTTGAAATTCGCTCATTTTGAGACGTTTTCGAAATGATAACAATACATTTTGAAAAATCCTAGATACGAATGGAAATAATGGAGAGTCCAAAATAACTAAATTTTGTTGACTCGAAATTAGTTCAAATCTCAAAATACAATTTTGAAAATTCCAAATCGCGAATAAAATAACCGAAATAACAGATTTTGGATATTTTTTCACGAAATTTTTGTAATACAGTAAAAGACTGTGATGCAAATTTCTTCGAACGAATACTTGGAAAAGACACAAATAAAAACCACAGGAGTAATTACATTTAATTGATGACAAACAATACGAAATAATGCAAAATTCGATTTGACAATAAAAATTACCAGCAAGCAAATTTCAACCATCGACTCCGATAAAAGATTGGAATTGATGAAGAAATCTGACGCAATAATGACAAAACAAAGCAGAAATGCGCATTTAGCAAAAGGCAGATGTTCGATTTCGGAGAAAAGAAAGCGACGTGACTTGTAGCGATATCAAAATGGCTGACAGGCCGTTAAAAAATTCGATCTAAATGCGACGTAGTTTTATCTTAACAAAAAAAACCGCCGAACTGCGCATTTAGGCGCACATTTTGACAAACCCGTTCCAGGAAATCGGCGCCGTCCGATATTTTCTGCTTAGAACATTCTAGAAGGTTATAGTCAAAACCTGCCGTTCGAGCGCATCGCTACCAACACAACGCCGAATTCAACCAATCACGTTCGCTGCCGCCGAGTAGCGAAGTGGGGGAAGGACTCGGCAGTTGAAAGCAACGACGAACCTGAGTCAACTATCGAAATCATTATTTCGTTTCACGTGCTATCGAGTACATGTCTTTGCTCTTGCTATATGTTTTGTTAATGCGTTTTTGAATCTTTGTATTCTTTTTTCGCGTAATATTTTTTGCGTTGCTATCGTAAGTAATTATTACTTATTCGAGTATATTATTTTTCGTTTTCTCGTTTCAAATTTTTGAATATTTGTCATCAACTCCTGTGGTAAGTACAAACTCGTACAATTATTATGCTTGCACTATACTAAGCAGTGTTAACGTAAAAGACAATAGGCCCACCATGCCGATTTGTTTTTGAATAATTATTCAATATTTATTTTTTCGCTAACTCGGTATTGCCTTACAACTTCGTCTAAACACCTCGTCGCATTTCTGTTCACAGTGATGGCAGAACCTACGCATCTCGCATGCGACAAATGCGGTTTGGTGGTTACGTCACCAAGCAAGCAGTATGTAGGCGATAAAAAGGTTCCCGAATCAATCTACATAACCAAGTGTCAGCATCTTTACCATAAGAGCTGCATCATGAAAGCGATCAAAAACTCCGAACTCCGAAATCCTGCCGGCGTGCAGTTGACTAGGTGTACACATATTGGATGCGAACGAGACGTGATGGAGGACATTTGCTATAAGGTAGAGGTTACTCGCATCCCGATCCCAACGCCTGAACCTACGAGAGCCGCAACCGGCGAGTTGCAAGCTCTACGTAAGGAAATTGCTAAGTTAAACACGGACAAAGAATTACAACAGGACTTGTCCGAAGACATGTACAAGAAAATGTCAGATTTCGAAGTACAATTAACTGATGCTAATAATATGATCGCGAGTTTAAAAGCTCAATTGGAAACTACTACGGCGAAATACGAGGCACTTCGTAAAGCCAAAATGTCATCGCTATTCCCGAGCTCCACAGCGATAGCCAGTCACTTGAACCAGCAATCTGCGACCAGCTCGAATGCGACGACGCCAGCTTCGCTGCCAGCGGTTACGGCCACCTTACCGACGAATACGACGCCGATTTCGACGACCACGGCAACTACCGCGGCGACAAACGAGCTCTGCCAGGGGTTTGTACCGTCACCGTTCCCGCCACCACCTCCGGTCAACAACGGTACACCAGAGGTCACGCCGAAAGCTCCGAAGCCGTCAAAAAACGCGGAAAGAGGTATCCCCGCGCCCACGCCGGTGGGCGCAGGGATACCTCAAACAAACGCCGCTACCGCAAGCAACCTTACGCAAGGCCTCCACCGCCCGCCGCCCGGTTTCCCGATCATAACAGGCGCCGCAGCGAACGCCGCGACGAACGCTACGACGAACGCAGCGACGGACACTACGACGAACGCTACGATAATCGACGGTACGACGAATACGAGCACCATCACGACGAACGCCGCTACGACAACCGCCCCACGGACACTCGCTCACGTCGAGGACGTGGCCGACGGGGCGCTTATTAGTTTCAAAATCCCGTTCGTGCAACCGGGTACAGCGCCGACTGTACCGGATGCAAGTTCCCACTCGCCGATTTCATCTTACTGGGATTTCCCGCAAAAGAAGGAAACAGACTACTGGGGAAGACCACTCGCTCAAAGTGGCGAGCAGTCGAACTCCAGCGCGCCTGATACCGCCAACACGCAGAATTCCGTTGATCCGAACGCGAATTTGAACGTACCGAATCAAGCCGAAAGCGCTCAACCAACGGCGAACCAGTCTCCGGCGGTTGTACCAAAGAAGAAAAAGCGGGCAAAACCGGGAAAACAGTCCAATACGAAAGCAAATCGAGACACCTTCGATTCACGATACCGGGAGGTAACGCACGAAGTGTTAGCGCCATTCTACCCAACGAATGCCTACCCGCAACACTTTTCGGTCTGCGGTTTGAAAATCGGCGAAGCAAAACCCGTTATGGCTCTGTTCGCGTACAAATATTGGATTGTAGGCGACATCCATGCTCATGGTATCATGCATGCGATTACGGAAGGCAAACCATATCATGACAACATAGATAAACGCATGTATAAGCGTGACATGAAAATTTCGGAATTAATTGAATTAATCGTCGAATTAAAACAAATTCCGAAAAATCTCATGATATCCATTGGAACATATGACATCTTCGCATTTACGCCACCGAATACCTTCGACCTACATTTCCGGAAACTCATCGAAGTTTTAGGAGATAAAAAAGTCGAACAGGTAATCATGCTGCCACCGAATGCGAGCGGCCGATTGCACAATAACACATTCCGGCAAATTACCCAAACCTTTACGTACAACTGGGGAAACGGAAAATTCCAATATATGGTAGCGGGCCATTTGCTCAATAATTTGAACCTCGAATTGGCATCTGTGGACGAGCTTGGACCGAAGTATACGAAAGCTACATACCAAAAAGTAGCAAACTGTATTGCAGCCGTATTTATTCCGGAACCAGTTATCGAAAAAAGCGATTCAACCGTCGAGTTGAATAACGCTAATAGCGCCGCATCATCACCTGCAACGCCCCCAACATCAAAAGCGAAGCTTGATACGAACGTCGATTCGCAACAAACTTCCGCACCAGTGATGCCGCAGTTCAATCTGCCAAAATCGTCGTTCCAGCAAAGCCCGAATGACATCGTAACCGACACCCTGTCACCATCCTACGTAAACCCGCAGTTGCAGCAGGCAACAGCGAATTACCTGGGAAATAAAGCAGTGGGTACGCCGCCATACCCCAAAGTGGGTACAGCGACACCTGGATGTCATCCGCTAGATCCGCGCAACCAAAAGGCGAAATCAACAACTTCAACGAAAGTTGAGATTTCACCATACAGTGGCTTGCACCTAACAAATGTAGGTTTTTCTGACGACGAACAGAAACCGCTTACCGATAAGGAGGTGATCGAACGCGCCAAAGTCCTCACTAAAATTCAAGCCGATGTAAAAGCTAGTAAAGCGAAAGAGCAGGAGCGACTAGCCGCCGATGCCAAATCGCGCGAATCGTTGAAGGAAAAGATGGAGTGGAAGAAGGAAGCCGATAATGCTAAAGCTGGCATCTCCTCGTCGAAGGAGAAACCAGCCCGCAACGTTTCTGAAAAATCCGGGATTTCGTCGGATGATTCAAATAACAAACTCAGCACGTCTAAAACTCCATCCCGCGCAGCCTCCAAAGCAAGAGAACGCTCTCGCTCAGAGCACAGATCGTCGAATAGATCAAAAGATCGCAAGGTAAAGTCGGGAGATGAGTCAAACGTACTCAACACCGACTTATTGCCCAACCCGACCAATAAAGAGGACAAATACATCGGTTATATGGTGAAAACGCCACCATCGGGCAAACCTCCCACCGAAGCAGAGAGACGAATGTACGAGATATTCGGCAATACCGATGGTGTACCTGAGCCTACTGACTCAACGACCTCTGCCTCTGCTTCGGAAAGCGACACGACAAAAGTCGTCAAGTCAAAACCGCGCAAATCACGCAGCTCGGTGAAAGTTAAGCTCTCGCCGCCGCAAACGCTACTTACCTATATTCCGAGACAGCAGCGCGCAAAGCAGCAGCGAGTAAACGCAGCGCTTAAGCGCAACTTAGTTCTCAAAAAGGTATTCGGTAAACAGTCGCAACCGAAGGTGCAAACTGAAGCTGAACATCCTGCGACGGAAGGAACAGTCAGCACTCAGCCAAAGGTACTCGTGCCGAAGCTTGATTTAACAGAACCAACGCCGCATGAGAAACCAGTTAAAACGGTCGACTTAACCGAGTCAGCGGAATCCGATAAACCTCTCAAAACTATCGATCTCACCAATACGGTAGATCCTTCCGCCGAGGAGGAACTACCTCGAGGAGCGCAGTCAATCGAACAGCGCATTCTAACAAAGGTTGATACAGCGGTACAGGATACGACTCTAACTCTACATTCCGTCGAGAATGATGAGTTTACTACCATCCGACAAGTAGTAACCACCGTAGTCACTACTGAAGCGATTGAAACTACCGAGCCGGCTCATCTCGTTGGTACTTATGATCTGACTAATGAGAGTCCTCGCAACGACGAAGAATCTCAACAGCCAGTATCACCACGCACCGAAGCAGCGCTCCTCGACGAAGGAGTACAGCAAACGGGTGTACCGGCAATTGAACCTTCAAACGACGATGAAGGTGAAGACGACGAGGAGGATGAAGAAGACGAAGATCTTTAAACCAACTCGCGTTTTCTTTGTAAATAGTTAATAATTTTTTATCATTATCATTTCTCGTTCTCTTATATTTGCCAAAACTCACTGTCGTAGTAGTAATAAGCTATACTGTATGATTTTTTTGATATCAGAATACAAGATTTTGAATCAATGTTCTTTTCATTTACTTTGTCGAAACTATTTTGATTACAGCAATGAATATTCAAGAACGCTGGTGTGCCTTCAATGATATTTATTATATACTACGCTTTGTTGACAGATTAGTGCACGCATTCACAGTAACGTATGCCTTATCTGAAAAAACTAGATACATGAGTATTAAACGTCATAATCAAGATGACTGTTTCTATGTATCTACAACAACACGCTCAATGAGTATTAAACGTCATAATCAAGATGACTGTTTCTATGTATCTACAACAACACGCTCAATCGAACTCGATAAAGAATATTTCATTTTATGGTTCGCACTGCTGTTACTCTACGCAGACTTAATTTGGCAAATTTACAACATTGAAAGCTCACAATCGTCGAATTGTTGAAACTTTCAATACATCAACTTTCGAACTTCTCTAACAGGAGTTGATCGAAAAATAGAATTATATCCCAATCGTCGAATTGGTGGTCTTTTCTCTATGTTACAAACTCGTCGTAGTTTGTTGAGTTTTTTACTGCCAATTCTAATACTGTATATTTTTTCAACAGTATCGAAAAAATGGTTTGCGTATCGAAAATGCCAGTAGGGCATTCGTTCCGAAAGCCGTCGTTGGACGTGTTACACGAGCCAGTCCGAGGCAACGAAGTTCCAGTCCGACCATGGCCAATTATTCCACCGTGGCACCCAGAGTTGAGACGTTTACTCGCACCGAACGATGACACCGTCGAGCGTCGTCAAAGGTTCCAGCCGAATATTCTCACTCGCCGGCCGCCAACTCCGGAAGTAACCGACATTATCACGGTAATGCCAAGCGGCGAAGAGCGGCGATATTATGAGATCACCCGCAATGCCAACGACGAGCCGCAACTTCAACCAATCCAGGGACCGGCAAATTCTACCGATCAGCGACAAATCACCTGGACTCAGGTTCATCGGCGATCAACGGTACGTCCCCTCAACCGCTATGATTCCATCGTCGATGAGATACTCCAGTCGCGGTATGAGCCCGAGCCGAACACGGAATTCAATCGTCTACCGCTCAACGAAGCGCCGACGGCACATCCGTTCACGATCCTATTGGAACGAGTCACCGCGCCGCTTACTTACGTCGATGACATTCGAATTGCACCGCAATGACCAGTTTCTTCGATACTACCATTGTAAATTTTTCTATGTAAATAATTTTTTTTTTTTTGTATTTTTGTATTTTCTTTGTCAAACCTGCCTGCGTGCAGATATTTCAAAGTTTTTTCTTATTACTCTCATCATGGCTGTTTTATTATATCATGTTAGAATTACTTTTCTTTTGTTTTTGAGTAACATACCGGCGTGTATGAATTCGCTAATTGTTTTCCTTTGTATTCACTTTTAGAAGATTTCAAACGTGATTGTCGTATCACCGTGATGATATTCTGTTCCTTTTGTTAGTATTAATGATTTTGTTATTTTTTGTACATATTTTTGTTCAGTTCCTTTTATTCCTTTTATTGTTTTTTGTAATTTGACCCAGTGATGTGTTTTGTCACTTTAAAATTATGTTCTAGTATTAATTTTGTTAATTTTTGAGTATTTGTACATAGTTCCTACTGTTCGTTACTACCTCGTCGAAGGTAGAAGCGACCTCATTAGTAATAGTATTATTTGTTTGATTGTTTGCACTTTCGAAGAGTTTTTTACTTTATATTTTCTCTTTTCTATTATGCAAACCCTTAATGCAATATCGCCGTATATTGCAATTCGTTAAGCGTGATGACAACTCGTTGAAGTTATCTCACGTCAGCACCAATCGCCGAATTGGTACTACATACCCGTGCAAACTCGAAGAATTGATTTGCTAGAATCGATTGTCACGCAGTCTGATATTTTACCACCTCAGGATAAGATGGCGCATGAATCGACAAACAGGTTGATACTGTAAGCCGCAAAGTCTCTTTGAACGATATATGCAACACAACAGGTGTAGCAAGTTTAAAGAGCACTCTTTTTGTCCTGGTTGACATAGGATGCGTCATCGAACGCAACCATTTATTTATTTATTTATTGGACCGCAGCCCTCAACAAGCAACAACGGGTCAGTTGAATGCGCATTATCCGACATTCAGGTTGGAAATGTAAGTCGCTCGCTCTCACAAGAACATTAAAATAAGAGGTACTCTGCCAAGGCACGAATCGGATACGCGATACCTATCGAGCCTCTCTCTTTCTAGAGTCTTAGATTGAGGCGAGCTCACGCTATCCGAACGTGACCTAAAATGAAGAATTATCACGCTTCCCGTCCAACCGAGACGGCGCGAGTTCCACTGGACAGAGTTCCGATGGCTCCGTGAATAATTCCAATTTCGTACGTAACGCAAGAACGTTACAAATGTTCAGAGAGCTAAATGAATTACCGTGATGGTATTCGGGATTACCGCGGTGTAGTCCCTTTAAAAGATAAACTGACTTTCCTCTCAAATAAAACGATCAGTTGCAAAGCGCCTTCTCCGACATTCAGGTTGGAGATGTAAGCCGCAAGTCTCCTAGAAGAACATTAATTTAATAGGTACTCTGCCCTGGTATCGCAGGATATAAAGAAGCGACGGATTCGCGTTGTTTTCCTCGTGTTTTGTTGATACCTAAAACGACAACAGGTGCTCTGCCTGGGTAATACCGAAGTGGCTGTTAAAATCCTGCACGATTTTTTCGGAAACTTTGGGCCATTACCAAAAAGACAACAGGTACTCTGCCTGGGTAAACACCCACTATTTTTTCAACGCTGGGTGTTATTACCAAAAAATGACAGATAGTATCTCCACGAGGTGATACAATGTTCAGGGAGCACAATTACCGCGATGGTAATTAGAACTACCGCGGTGTAGTTCTCACACGATAAACTGATCGAGTCTTTCGAGCCATAGGAAAACGATCGTCGAATCGTATCTGAAAGCTCATTTCGGCCTTGTCACCTTGCTTGTAATGACAACCAGTTGAAGTAGGCGCTTTAATCGACTCTTAGGTCAGATTTTGTAAGCCGCTCGTAACACCTCCACTAGGAGCATATTAATAATTGGTACTCTGCCACGGTACGTCTACGCGCCAAGATGTTGAGAACTTGGGACAAGTCACCATCAAATCGCGAGATCTTGAGGAGACTTGTGCTCAAAGACTTCTTCACCTTTGGGCTGTGTAGATGATATTACCGAAAATAGACCGTAACACACTAGGTGTTATATTGGTATGCTCGGAGAGTTTATTTTTACCGTATTGGTATATGCAACTACCGTCGAGTAGATGCAAGGTATTATTCAAACTGGCTCACAATTACAGCAAGTTCAAAATTGGTAAATTAGTGGTCAAGGTTTACGAACCCTTTACACCCTGAAAAAAGGACATGCTATTAATTGGTACTCTGCCATGGAGGCATACCATGCAGACAACCTTGCGCAATGCAGCTTGTTCGAGAGCACGGTATTGCCATCTCCATTACCAATGGAAAGAACCGCCTGCTAGGGCGATTGTTACCTTGATCATTGGCGATGTGAGCCAAAAATGAACTGTAACACATAAGGTGTTATATACGCATGTTCAAATCAGGAAGACCGCTGATCAGCACTCTTGGTCGTCGAACCAATTGAAACCCATCCAAAGGACATGCACTATTTCGGTTCTCTGCCTCGGTGTTTCCCACCTTGATCTGGAGTCGGTCAGGTTCCCGGCCAGACGACTCACAAGTGGTGAAATCACCGAAAAAGATGGTGCTCTGCCTCGGTACCCACCTACCTAGTCAGCAAGCGGATACTTGTAACGTTACTCGAAGAAACAGACTCGGACAGTAACAGTTTACGGTTTCGCAGAAGACGAAGTAGTGAAGTTACCGAAAATGACCACGCGCCCATTCGCTGGAAAATAAATCGTTGTATTTGTCCCAGCGACTTGGCGATTGGAATCGAAAAGTAACATAGAAGATGTTGCAAGTATGTCCGAATGGGATGCTGACAACTAGGGAATTGAGAGGAACTTGGTAGCATGGTTTACGAACCATTTTTAAGAGCCGCATAAGAACATATTAATAATTGGTACTCTGCCACGGTACGCACCCCGTATCTGGAAGAAATCAGGCATGGTCCTGGAGGATTCCGCGGGTGATGACGTTACCGAAAAGGACAGGTACGCTGCCTGATAATGCCATGACTTGCACGGAACCGGTTACGGGTTCCAGCATGAGATGTAGCGATGACTACCTTTCTGCAAGTCATGACACACACGAAACCGATGACACAGCTTCAATTAAAGAAGCCAGTTTCTTTTCGTAGTTGGTGTTGTTCGAGCTTTCGTGTTATCAAAAATGCCAATTTTAACACAATTAAAGTGTTATAATATGTTCAGACGGACAACGCTGCAAGAAGGATATACTATAATAACAGGTTTCCCAGCCTGCAAATCCTCTGCGAGAATTGCAGAAATCGCTGTGTCATTATTTTGCATATCGATAATCGCGATCCGGCAGGCACGTGCCATTTTTCGCATTATCAACCTCAAAAAATGACAGATTTCTTGCAGACGTCGCAGCGAGCGATTTCGAAAAATGGACGTAACATACAAGATGTTACATATATATATATCCAATGCAGCGAGGCTACCAAGCACAAAATTTGAAATTTGAATACCATTCTTTGATTATTACGCGGTACCACCTATACATGAACCTGTTGCTGGGCCTTGATGGTCGATTAATTTATTTTCTCTTGTCTAAGTTATTCTTTACCGTATGCCTCTGCCATTCTCATCGTAGAAACGCAGGGGGGCAGGGGGACAGCTCCGCTGCCACGTACATGCATAGTATATCATGTTTTTATCCGTGCTTTTCTCCGCTGGTTACGCCATCGAGCAAACCTCAGAGGGGCATATGTGATATACTACTATGCCGTACGTGGTATGTATAGGGCTCGCCCACATGGTAACACTGCGTTGCACTAAGGCAACACTGCGTTGTATTCTCGTCAGCTAGCCATACGAGCCAAGCGACGAGAGTACAGAACGCCAGTAATGTATCCGAGTGCACGCGGGTATGTTATTCACGGTTAATGGGTTAATGCAGTCATTTAATTATAAGTTTTTACTCTCGAGTGTTAAGTGTTATATTTAGTGCTTTAGTTTTAGTTAGTTGTTAGTGAAACCAATGAATAGACGAGAAGGAGTGATGATCTACTCGTCGCCACTCTGGGTAAGTACTTGCACATATCAGTGTGAATAAGTTAGATCTCCTTGCCAGAGGAGATCACTTATCCAAACCTACACCACAGTGTGTAACACCAACGTGTGTATATTTAGTTTAAGAAAGTGTCTTGTTAACGTACATAAATACATAGAATATGTGATTATGTAAAACTTGTAACGTGTTGTTAATATTGCACACATTAAATATTATTCTCGTGTATAACTTGTTATTATTTATGGTGTGTATGATCATATGTTAAGAGTGTAAAAGCAACCATTTCCTACTCACGCCCTAGCCGAGCATGTGAGGTATTCCGGTGAGTATTTAGTAGAAATACTCTAAGGGATATTTCTTGGAAACAACACAATAGCAACCACAATCGATAAGTACATCTACCTATCACTGCTTTAAGTCATTTTACCCTCTTACACATGATTTTTGGGATTTTTGAAAAAGTGTGACGCGGTTTATTAAAATATGTTGAAATTTTGCGAGCAATTCGATAATTCAACAGAAAGTTTCTTTGAGCATTTTGCAGAATTTTGAGCCCAAAATTGGAAGGAAAATTTAGAGCATGAATTTGGCCATGATTTTCGGAGATTTTAAAATTATTGAAGAAAATTTAAAATTACCATCAAACGTTTTTTGAGTTTTTTTGAAGAATTTCAAGCTCAAACGTTAGTTTTGAGTTTCAAATTTTTTGAGAAAGTCTCATTCGACCTGTCGAAATGAGTTATATTTTGAGGAGAACATCTAAATTATCGAAAATTTTTGATAATTTAGAAAACTAACAAGAATGTTTTTTGAGTATTTTTTGTTGAAAAATTTTAAGCCCAAAATTGGGAGATGATTTTTTTTTTTGATTTTTGAAAAAGTCCGATGGAACGTATTTAAATGGGTCATAATTTTGCAAGAAATCAAAATACCTCGTCAAAAAAATTTTCTGGGCATTTTGTAGAATTTTTCTCGGGTTTTTGGGTATTTTTGAATACGATGTCATGCAGCTTTTATTAAAATGAATTAAAATTTAAATCAAAAATTTCTTTCAAATTAAAGCTTCTTTGAGCAGTTGCCCTATTGTAGAATTTTGAGCACAATTTAATCATGATTTTCAAAATTTTTGTATAAAATTAAAAATGACTATCAATCTTTTTTTGAACAATTTTGATGAATTTCGAGCTGAAACGTGAGTCCTGAGTTTCGTTTTTTTTTGAAAAAGTACCATTAATTCAGTCTATCAAAATGATGAGTTACCTATATTTTAAGAAAAAAATCAAAAATATCAAATTTTTTTTATATTTTTGAAAAACTTTTGATCTGTAAAATAGCTTAGATCACACTTTATTGACGAGAATGTTTTTTGAGCATTTGTCGAAGAATTTTAAGTCAAAAATGGGGTAATGATTTTTTTGGATTTTTGAAAAAATTCAATGAGACGTACTATTAAGTAAAATAGGCTGAAATTTCGCGAGAAATTCGAACACCTCGTCAAATGTCAAAAAAATTATTTTAGTCATTTTGTAGAATTTTTCTGAGGATTTTCGATATTTTTGAAAATTGTGTTATGCGACGAATCAAAATGGATCAAAATTTCAACAGAAATTCAAAAATTTCATTCAAAGCTTTTTTGAGCATAAATGTGATCATGACGATTTTCGGGGTTTTTAAAATTTCAGCTGAAAATTAAAAGTTACCATCAAACTTTTTTTTGAGCAGTTGAAATTTTGAGCTCAAACGTGAGTCAATTGAGTTTCTGAGTTTCGGATTTTTTGAAAAAGTGTCATTCAACTTCTCAAAATAAGTTGGGAAAAAAATCAAAAATATCAAATTTTTTTTGAGAATTTTTGAAAAAAACTCAGATTTTTAAAATTGCTTAGATTACAAAATATTTCAACGAGAATGTTTTTTGGGCATTTTTTCGAAGAATTTTAAGCCCAAAATTGGGTAATGATTTTTTTGATTTTTGAAAAAGTCTGCTAAAACGTATTAAAATGGGTTAAACTTTCTCAAGAAATCCAAGTATGTCAGTCAAAATTTTTTTTGAGCATTTTGAAGAGTTTTAAGCTCAAAATTGAGTCAGGATTTTCGATATTTGTGTAAAAAGTGTCATGGGACTTATCAAAATGGACCAAAAAGTTTGAAAACGCATCAAAAAACTTCTATCAACGCTTTTTTGAGTATTTCGAAGAATTTTAAGCCCAAAATTGCGTCATTATAGAACTCGTTCTGTGTTATTTTCATGTAAGTGACTTTTTGTTACATTTACAGCTTTTTGATTGCTAAAATTAATTTTTTTTCTATGGATTGAATTTGCCAAAAATTGCAAAAAACCTCATATTTTATCTAAATTGCCAGAAATTCTTGTTTCCTGACAAAAAGTGATAAGAGAATTTTTTCGCTTTTTTGCCAGCTATTGCCAAAAAGCTAAAATTGTCACAAAGTCTTGTTTTTTGCCAGAAATTGGCGCAACTTCTCGGTATTTAGCAATAATTTCTAAAAAAATCCCATTTTTCCTCAAAAGTTGCCCAAAAGTCTTAGGTTTTTTATTGCTGAAAAGTTGTTTTTTTTTCAAAAAATACACGAAAGGCTTGCTTTTTTACCCAAAATTGCCGAAATCGACCACTTTACGTTTCATCTAAAATTGTTAAAATCCTGCTTTTTGCCAAAAATTCAGAAAAATTTGGCAAAAAAAATGTCTATGAAGTTGAATTTTTTTCTGTACTTGAATCGTTCAAAAACTATAGTCCGGCATATGACAATAGGAGTAATTGCACCGCCCCCCGCCGATCCTCCGGGACAACTTTTTTCTTAAAGGGGACATCCTAAGGAACATTTTAAAGCAAACTTGCCAAAAAAAAAGTTGGCCTTACTTACAAAATGGCGGCCATTTTGATTGACAGGTCAGCCGAATTTGCAGATTTTGCGTTTCAACACAGGACTTGCACGAACATTTTCAAACTTTACAAAGGTAGATCGAAAGATCATGCAAAAATTTATCACCTGTCGAAATTTCAAGTGCTAAAGTGCGTTTTCCGATTTTTGGTGAATTTTTGAAAATCCAATTTTGGCCCAAAATGAGGGAAAAAATCAATATGTTATCAAATTGACTAAGAAAGCTGAAATTTGGGATATACCCTATTTTCGACATGCCAAATCGATTGGAAACGGTTTCAACCCGTTTTGAGCAGTTCTGGAGCCTCCAGCAGATTTTTGAAACTCGAAATTCTCACAAAATTCCATCAAATTGGAGTTGTAAAGCTAAAATTTATTCTAAAAACTAATTTCAATACGCTACGAAGTACTGCAGGTGAATATCAAGTCGTTTTGAAGCTTCCAGCGACTTTTTGAAAATTCCTGATACCTCCAGCAGATTTTTGAAACTTTAAATTTTCACAGAATTTCATCAAATGGAGATGGAAAGCTGAAATTTACTCTACACTCCAATTTTAACACCCTCTGAAAACGACTTCTGGTGGATTTCAAGTCATTTTAGAGCCTCCAACGACTTTTTTGAAAATTACTGGAGCCTCCAGTACATTTTTGAAACTTGAAATTTCCTCAAAATTTCATCAAAGCAAGATGGAGAGTTGAAATTAATTCTGCAAACTAAATTCAATACGCTACGAAGTTGACTGCTGGTGAATTTCAAGTCGTTTTGGAGCCTCCAGCAACTTTTTGAAAGGTTGTATGATGTTTTTTTGGAAAATTGAAATTTCTTAAAAGTAGCTGGAAGCTTCAAAATCATTTGAAACCACCATGTAGTCTGCAAAGTAAATTCCAGCTTGCCAACTCCATTTGATAAATTATTGTTGGGGAAATTTCAAGTTTCGAAAATGTACTAGAGGCTCCAGTAATTTTCAAAAAAGTCACTGGAGGCTCTATAATGACTTGAACCCACCTGAAATCGTCTTCAGAGGGTGTTAAAATTGGAGTGTAAAATAAATTTCAGCTTTCCATCTCCATTTGATGAAATTTTGTGAAAATTTAGAGTTTCAAAAATCTGCTGGAGGCTCCAGTAATTTTCAAAAAAAGTCGTGGTGGCCCTAAAATTACTTGAACCCACCTGAAGTCGTCTTCAGAGGGTGTTGAAATTTGAGTGTAGAGTAAATTTCAGCTTTCCATCTCCATTTGATGAAATTTTGTGAAAATTTAAAGTTTCAAAAATCTGCTGGAGGCATCAGGAATTTTCATAAAGTCGCTGGAGGCTTCAAAACGACTTGAAATTCACCTGCAGTACTTCGTAGCGTATTGAAATTAGTTATTAGAATAAATTTTAGCTTTACAACTCCAATTTGATGGAATTTTGTGAGAATTTCGAGTTTCAAAAATCTGCTGGAAGCTCCAGAACTGCTCAAAACGGGTTGAAACCGTTTCCAATCGATTTGGCATGTCGAAAATAGGGTATATTCCAAATTTCAGCTTTCTTAGTCAATTTGATAAAATTTTGATTTTTTCCCTCATTTTGGGCCAAAATTGGATTTTCAAAAATTCACCAAAAATCGGAAAACGCACTTTAGCACTTGAAATTTTGACAGGTGATAAATTTTTGCATGATCTTTCGATCTACCTTTGTAAAGTTTGAAAAAGTTCGTGCAAGTCCTGTGTTGAAACGCAAAATCTGCGAATTCGGCTGACCTGTCAATCAAAATGGCCGCCATTTTGTAAGTAAGGCCAACTTTTTTTTGGCAAGTTTGCTTTAAAATGTTCCTTAGGATGTCCCCTTTAAGAAAAAAGTTGTCCCGGAGGATCGGCGGGGGGGGGGGGTGCAATTACTCCTATTGTCATATGCCGGACTACTAGATGTTTTAACAAAAATCAGTTGCGAAAAAAAAATTGTTGACAGAGATGGTCAAAAAGTCTTGCTTTATGTCATAAATTGACAGAAATTCCCTTGATTTTTGACAAATTTACAAGATAATTTCATTTCCCTCCCAAAAAAATACCCAAAAGTCACATTTTTTTTTACCAAAACAAAAAGTTGCAACGGTCTTGCTTTTTGACTAAAATTCAGAAAAAAATCATTTTTTTTGCCAACAATTTCCAAAAAGTGCTGCTTTTTGCTGAAATTGTAAAAGTCTTGCTTTTCGACAAAAATTCACCTCATTTTCATAGCAAAATTGTCTAAAAGTCTCTTTTTTCTCCAGTATTACCTGCAAGACTCCTCTTTTTGCTAGACATTTTTTTTCCTCAAAACTAAATTTTTTGTGACTAATTCTCAAAAAATTCTGTTTTTTAGCTAAAATTGTCAGTCTTACTTTTTGTCAAAAATTTACAAAAATTCAGGTGTTTCTTACAACTTGGCCAAATATTTGACTTTGTAGCAAAATGGATGAAAATTGTTGTTTTTTTTGCAAGAAATTCCAAAAGGTTTCATTTTTGTTTTTTTCCCAAAACTGCCAAAAGACTCGTTTTTTGCCACAAAAATTAGAGGAAAAAGTATCATTTTTTTGCCTACAATTAAAAACTAGCCAAAAACTTCTACTTTTTGCTAAAATTCTAAAACTCATCCTTTTTGCCAAAAATTGTCAAAACTGGCTTTTATTATTTTTTGATTTTTTTAACGTTTTGGTTTCTTTTCATTTTTTTTTCTTGGTAATTTTTTTCAAACTTTTTTGGTTACTTTGGTTTTTTTTTATGAAAAAATCAAGGATGAGCCTTGTGATGGAAATTTTTGAGTTTCTGCCGAAATTTTAACCCATTTTGACAGGTCTGGTTGCATGGTCACTTTTTCAAAACCCCCGAAAATCATGACTCAAGTTTTAGTCTAAAAATTCGTCAAACCTGCTCGAAAAAAAATGTTGATCGAAATTTCCCATTTTCCTCTTCAACACCAACACTTACCAATGAATAACAGTGATCAGTATTCAGCATCAGTACATCGAACGGCGTCGTATGATTGGATACAGCGATACCGCCGGTGGGTCGATTCTCCCTATTGTGGAAAGTCAAAAAGCACCCCAGCCATCTGGCCATAACATGGAAACACATTATGTTGACTCGTTTGTATAGTAATTTTTTGAATCTCGATTCAGGTACATATCCGACGACAGCCATTCCAGCAATCAGCAGTCCTATCGAGGTGAAACAGTTGACGAATCGTACTGGGAATAAAATCGAGTATCTGATGACGGCACCGATGAACCACATCACAGCGATTTTCCAATCGTTATAGATACACAGACGTGGGTTTTTTCGAGTAAGTAGATTCCATGTCTGTAATATATGTACGTATACAATGATAATATTCGAGTTAAATACGACGTATTTAAAGTAGATGTTTTTAACGAATGATGTTTCATTAATCATTTTGGATGATTTAGTTACGTACACGTAGTTCTTCGGCTTCGAATCGTGATGTAATTTGATCCTCGACGATGGCTTCGATACCCGCTTTGATGTATGGAATAGCGTCGGATAAATCGTAAGTACTGTTTGGGCATTCTGTGAAACGAATTTCTTGATCATCCTGTAAAATTAATTTGGGAATTATTTGCTTGGTTTAGGTTAACCTCGTCACATGTGTGATAAGATAATTCAATCGTCGTGGTAGGAGGCAGTTGTTGGTTGTGGTTGAAGAGGCGACGAAATGTTTTAGCCACTGTAAACCCTTTCCGCGTGTCTAATAGATAATGTTGCTGGCAGAGTTTCAACGATACATCTGGTGCTTTTAAAATGGAATATTCGTAGTGAGCAGAGCAGCACCACACACATATGTTGGGCATGAAGTCGTTCGAACTGTTCCTCGACTAGAATGGATTATTTTACGAAGCCTGAATTCGAACTGGAGATAGATGATGTGGTAAGTGATTCTCGTTTTTGAAATTGTAAACCAAAATATTTCAATTTGTAATGTTTTGTTTTGTTTTTTTTTTATGATTTTTTTATTCTACATTGAAAAATGTTTTGCTCACGTTTTGTAACTTTTTGTGTTACCTTTTCAAACTTTTTGGTTTTTGTTTTGCTTTTTTGTTTTTTTGTTTTTTTTTTGGAAAAAATCTAGTGGTTATTTTTTTTTTTAGTAAAAATTGCAAAAATTGTTATTTCAAAAAGTTTTCAATTAGACTCACTTTTTTGCTGAAAATTGCTAAAAAATTTGACTTCACTTTCGCTAAAATTGGAAAAAAAATTTCATTTTTGGCCAAAAACAGCCAAAAATTTCGCTTTTAGTCAAAATTGGCAAATAGTCTGGGATTTTGATAAAAACAGCCTAAATTTCTCGCTTTACTTGGCAAAAAATATCACAACATCATTTCATTTAGAAATTGTCCAATAGTTTAATTTTTTTGCTAAAATTGCCAAAGTCTCGCTTTTTTAGGCGTAGATTTTCAATATAATTAATTTTTTTTATTAAAAAATGCCAAAAGGTCCCATTTTTTAAAATGCTGACCGAAATTTTTGATTTTTTTGTCATAACAGGGTGTCTATCAATCTTGCCTATCCTGGTTTTGTTCTGTTTTTAATCAAATATTTATCCCCTTGCTTTTTTTTTCAATTAGAATTTACATTTTCAATTTATTTCTAATGATTCGTGGAATTTTGAAAAATGACTGATGGAAAAATGTTGTGTAAAAATAGTGCTCTTTTTTTGAAAAAAAAAAAGTTTGAAAAGTTCGACATTCCAAATGAAAATTTGCATTTTTTTTTTTTTTTTTTTTTGAATACTTGATTACGTTAAAAAAAGTAGATATCATAATTTCATCACAAACACTAAAAACAATTTGGAAATTTTTTAAAACGAAAAACATATTTTCAACTGTTGGCTCTGCCTCACCCCCCCCCCCCCCCAAAGGTATAAAATCCTATAATACCGAAAAAGTGAACATTTAGGTGTAAAATTTTGACCCCTTTTCCTTCTTCTCCAAGAAAAAAAGTCGCGAGTTGTTTGCAAAGTGCTTCTCTCGTAAAAAATTGAAATAGTTGAGATATTTTTGAAACCTTCCCCCCTCTAAAAATAATCTTACATTGTTCAAAGACATTAAAAAACGAAAAATGGCGTGTAAATTGTTGAACCTCACATTACCAAAAAGTTTCGCTTTTTCAGGAGGGTTGCCAAAATTGTTGAAATTGCCAGAAATGTCGTTTCTTGCCAAAAATTGCTGAAAATTTTCATTTCTTGAAAAAAAATTCCCAAAAAACTTTCTTTTTTTAAAAATTGCCAAAAAATAATGCTTTATCAACAGAAATGACCGAAAAGTTTAATTTTAGTCCGGCATATGACAATAGGAGTAATTGCACCCCCCCCCCGCCGATCCTCCGGGACAACTTTTTTCTTAAAGGGGACGTCCTAAGGAACATTTTAAAGCAAACTTGCCAAAAAAAAAGTTGGCCTTACTTATAAAATGGCGGCCATTTTGATTGACAGGTCAGCCGAAATCGCAGATTTTGCGTTTTAACATATGACTTGCACGAACTTTTTCAAACTTTACAAAGGTAGATCGAAAGATCATGCAAAAATTTATCACCTGTCAAAATTTCAAGAGCTAAAGTGCGTTTTTCGATTTTTGGTGAATTTTTGAAAATCCAATTTAGGCCAAAAATGAGGGAAAAAATCAAAATTTTACCAAATTGACCAAGAAAGCTGAAATTTGGAATATACCCTATTTTCGACATGCCAAATCGATTGGAAGCGGTTTCAACCAGTTTTGAGCAGTTCTGGAGCCTCCAGCAGAATTTTGAAACTCGAAATTCCCCCAAAATTCTATCAAATTGGAGTTGTAAAGCTAAAATTTTTTCTAAAAACTAATTTCAATACGCTACGAAGTACTGTAAGTGAATTTTAAGTCGTTTTGGAGCCTCCAGCGACTTTTTAAAAATTCCTGAAGCCTCCAGCAGATTTTTGAAATTTTAAATTTTCACAAAATTCCATCAAATGGAGATGGGAACCTGAAATTTACTCTACACTCTAATTTTAACACCCTCTGAAAACGACTTCAGACGGGTTCAAGTCATTTTAAGGCCTCCAGCGACTTTTTTGAAAATTACTGGAGCCTCCAGTAGATTTTTGAAACTTTAAATTTTCCCAAAATATCATCAAACTAAGATGGAGAGTCGAAATTCATTCTGCAAACTAATTTCAATACGCAACGAAGTTGACTGCTGGTGAATTTCAAGTCGTTTTGGAGCCTCCAGCAACTTTTTGAAAAGTTGTATAACGTTTTTTTGGAAAAATGAAATTTCCTAAAAGTAGCCGGAAGCTTCAAAACCATTTGAAACCACCATGTAGTCTGCGAAGTGAATTTCAGCTTGCCAACTCCATTTGATAAATTAATGTTGGGGAAATTTCAAGTTTCAAAAATCTACTGGAGGCTCCAGTAATTTTCAAAAAAGTCGTTGTAGGCCCTAAAATGACTTGAACCCACCTGAGGTCGTCTTCAGAGGGTGTTAAAATTGGAGTGCATAGTTGATTTCAGCTTTCCACCTCCATTTTGATGAAATTTTGTAAAAATTTAAAGTTTCAAAAATCTGCTGGAGGTTTCAGGAATTTTCAAAAAGTCGCTGGAGGCTCCAAAACGACTTAAAATTCACTTACAGTACTTCGTAGCGTATTGAAATTAGTTTTTAGAATAAATTTTAGCTTTACAACTCCAATTTGATAGAATTTTGGGGGAATTTCGAGTTTCAAAACTCTGCTGGAGGCTCCAGAACTGCTCAAAACTGGTTGAAACCGCTTCCAATCGATTTGGCATGTCGAAAATAGGGTATATTCCAAATTTCAGCTTTCTTGGTCAATTTGGTAAAATTTTGATTTTTTCCCTCATTTTTGGCCTAAATTCGATTTTCAAAAATTCGCCAAAAATCGAAAAACGCACTTTAGCTCTTGAAATTTTGACAGGTGATAAATTTTTGCATGATCTTTCGATCTACCTCTGTAAAGTTTGAAAAAGTTCGTGCATGTCATATGTTAAAACGCAAAATCTGCGATTTCGGCTGACCTGTCAATCAAAATAGCCGCCATTTTGTAAGTAAGGCCAACTTTTTTTTGGCAAGTTTGCTTTAAAATGTTCCTTAGGACGTCCCCTTTGAGAAAAAAGTTGTCCCGGAGGATCGGCGGTGGGGTGCAATTATTCCTATTGTCATATGCCGGACTATTTCATACGAAAAATTGCCAAAAATTGATGCTTTTTTCTCAAAATATTCTAAAAAGTTTCACTTTTTTTTTTGCAAAAATTGACTTTCAAAGTTTTGCTTTTTGAATAAAGTTGCCAACAATTTTCAATTTTTACTGAAAAATATTCAAAGGTCTTTGTTTTTTTTTTTGCTAAAAATTGTTAAAAATTTCGACCTCTCTTCCGTTTAAAATTGGCAAAAGTTTTATTTTCGGCCAAAAATAGCAAAATGGCTCGCCTTTGTTCAAGATTGCCAAATAGTCTAAAATTTTTTTTTAAACAAAAACCGAACTGTTTAAAGTTTGAATTTCAAAAAGTCGTTTTATTTGAAAATTGCCTGAAAGTCTCGCTTTTTCCTAAAAATTGCCAAAATACTTTAGTTGTGTCTTCTGCTAAAACTGTCACAGTGTTGCTAATTGCCGAAAACTCTTTTGTTTTTTTTGGGGGGGGGGGGGGGGTGAGGCAAAACTTGTAAAAATGTTTCCACTTTTATCTCAGAGGATGCAAAAAAAGCATCCTCTTTTTTTTCAAAAAATCGCGAAAAGATCAATTTTGGCTTTGCCTGAAATTGTTGTAAATTTTCACAATTTTGTCAATAATTTTCAATAAGCTTCGTTTTTGACTAAAAATTGCCAAAAGGCCCATTTTGTCGAAAAATGCTCCAAATGTTGAATTTTTTGCCAAAAAATTTCGAAAAGTTTCATTTTTATTCCAGAAATTAGCCAAAAGTCGTGTTTTTTTTTACCAAAAGTTGCCAGAAACCTCTGCTTGTTGCTGATGATTTTTGTTTGTCGAAATGTTATGTTATTTGCTAGAATTGCCAAAGTCTTGTTTTTGATGACCAAAAATAATTACCACAAGTTTTCACTTTTTTTAAACCAAAAATTACTAATACGGAAATGGAAGAAGTAGGGGTATATGGATTTTCGAAAATCTCAGTTTTTACCATGAATTCTGGAGTAATTTTTTAACACGAACGAAAAAGATTCTTCGATAAAATTGGCCATCTCTAAAATTAAAGAGGCTACGAGCAAATTAATTTTCAAGGATACCCCCAAAATTTCTGTGAACTACTGTTTCTGTCTCCTTGAATTTCAAAGTTGGATAATTTCACGAAATGACATTTCTTGGTCTTTTTGAAAAGTTACACAGAGGAGTTTACATTTAATTTTTGAAAATTTTGAAACACTTGGGAAAAAATTTTGCTTGTAGCGTTTTCAGGTTTAGAGATAGGCAATTTTGCCAGAGAACCTTTAATATTCGTCTCAAAAAATTATTCCAGAATCCATGGTCAAATTTGAATTGGATTTTCGATCGAAAATCCATATACCCTTGCCCCTTCGATTTCCAGATTACTTGATCGCAGAAAAACTAAATAATTATGTTATCACTTTATCAGCTAGTCAGCCACAAAATTTTTCTCGTTCATGCACACATGTAGGCGAAGTTTTGTTCTTATCGGCGGTTATCACTTCTGTGGTTTCCGTTTCCCGGTTTCCCACGTCAGAGGATCGACGTTGAGGGCAGGGGGAGGGGTCTATATTGTCATATGCCACAGACTACTCGGAATTCTACAAGGCTTTCAACGATTCATATTATTACTCGTACATCGTACATACATCGTACATTCAGTATAATCGGTGATCGTAGTATGTTCAACGTTGACATATGTAGTGCGGTTTTTTGAAATGGGTGTGTAGTGTGTACTTTACTTACGTCGAGGTCCAATTCGTGTTGCAATTCTGGCAGCAATATAATGTCTCTTTGTATGGCCGAAGAAAAGCGCGGGATTTTTCCATTCTGTAAAATTGTCGCCGAGTACATCTTGCTGTCCACTTCGGGGGATATGATGGGGCCGCATTCGATGGCCTGATCTTCGTCATCTTCGATATCCGGTACTATTTTTTTCCTGGACTGGTCGATATACTGAAAGATGAGAAAAGTTATCTGAGTGAGAACACACTTTTGTCTTTTTTTAAAATACATTTATGTAGATTGTAGAACGTTAATTGAAATATGTGTAAATGGAATACGCCTTTCTATATTTTCCCTCTTCTTAGAAAAATTAAATAATGGGTGATGATGATGACGCTGATGACTGATGTTTCTGAAAAGGCAACTATGCTATGTAATACATGTGGAGAGTGTATGTGGTCACTATTTCTAGAAAAGAATGTAATCATGTGGCTTGTGATCTCGTATCGAGTCACGAGTGACGAGTGACATGTTTTTGAAGATATAGAACACAAATATGATTCGACCGGTTCCAAAACCCTTGGTAGCCCCCTCCCACTTGTCCTCAAATTTCAAAATATTTGAAATATTCGCGAAATTTTCCCATCAACCTTGATAGAAAACGTTGTAATTGAATTGAAGCATTGTTGCATTCTGTAGTGGTGACTCACGTGCATTTATTTTGAATTATACATATTTTATACAATTTTTTTAAACGTTTTTAAAGTTTTTTTTTTCATTTTTTGCCAAAAATTTCAACTCAATTTGATAGCTCGCGTGATACTTTTTTTCGAGATTTCAAAAATCGTCACCGATTTCCCGCTAAAAATTCGTTTAAAATGCTCTTTTAAACAGCACTTTCGTCGAAATATTCGAATTTCTCGCGATATTTCAGCTCATTTGATAGGTTGCGCGTGACATCTGTTCGTAAAACCCCAAAAACCAAGACCAATTTTGGGCTCGAAATTGTTCGAAATGTTCAAAAATTATTTTGATAGAAATATTCGAATCTCCGGAGAAATTTCCACTAATCGTGATAGGTCGCATAAAACGCTTTCAAAATGCCCAAAAATCAAGGCTCATTTTCGGGTCAAAATTTTTCAAAAATGTTCAAATAACATTTTATGTAATTGAAAATATTTGCCCTATTTTGATGGGTCGCATTGCACCTGTTTCAAGAACCACTGAAAATCGTGACTCAAGTTCCTGCTAAAAATTCTTCAAAAATGCTCGAATAACATTTTGATTGAAATAATTGCTATTCTTGGGAAATTTCAACCTTTTTTAGCACCTGGTTCAAAAACCCAAAAAATCATGATTTTTCCAGCTCAAAATTCTTCAAAAATGCTGAAAAAACATTTTGATTGAAATATTTGCAAATTCTAGCGAAATGTCAACATACTTTGATGTGTCCCATTAGACCTGTTTCGAAAACCCTAAAAATCGCGATCAATTTCCACCTAAAAATTATTCAAAAACACTCAAAAAACATTTTTGTCGAAATACATATTCGAATTTCTCGCAAAATTTCAACCCATTTTAAAATAATTCGCATTGAACTGTTTCAAAAATTGCAAAAATCATGAACAATTTCGTTCCAGCCCAAAATTCTTTATTAAAAAAATGGCCAAAAAACTTTTTTCGTTAATCTTCGCGAAATGTTAACTTACTTTGATAGGTCGCCCTAAAAATCGCGATCAATTTCCAGCTGAAAATTGTTCCAAAATGCTCAAAAAGAATTTTCGTTGAAATATTCGAATTTCTTGAAAAATTTCAACCCGTTTTGATGGGTCGCATGAAACCCTTTCAAAAATCCGAAAAATCATGACCAATTTCCAGCTTGAAGTTCTTCAAAAATGCTCAAAAAACCTTTTGATTAACTCGCGAATTTTTAATATACTTTGATAGGACGCATTACCCCTGTTTCGAATACCCCAAAAATCGTGGTGACCAATTTCCAGCTCAAAATGATTCCAAAATTCTCAAAAGTCATTTTCATCGGAATATTCGAATTTCTCGCGAAATTTCAACCAATTTTGATGGGTCGCATAAAAGTCTTTCAAAAACTCAGAAAATCATGACCAATTTCCCAACTCAAAATTCTTAAAAAATGGCCAAAAAAAACATTTCGATTGGAATATTTGTAATTATCGCGAATTTTTAACCTATTTTGATGGGTTGCAGTATGCCTGTTTTGAAAACCCGAAAAATCGCAACCGATCGCTCCACAAAATCGCTCAAAATTATTCCAAAATGCTCAAAAAATATTTTCGTCGAAATATTCGAAATTCTTGCAAAATTTCAACCTATTTTGATGGGTCGCATAAAACTCTTTCTAAAATTCCAAAAATCATGAGTCATGACCCATTCCAGCTCAGAATTCTTCAAAAATGCTCAAAAAACATTTTGATTAAAATATTCGTAACTATCCCAAAATTTTAACCCATTTTGGTGGGTCGCATTACCCCTGTTTCTAAAACCCCAAAAGTCGTAGTGACCAATTTCCAGCTTAAAAAAGTATTTTCGCCGAAATATTAGAATTTCTTGCAAAATTTCGACCCGTTTTGATGGGTCGCATAAAACTATTTCAAAAATGCTCAAACAACATGACCAATTTCCAGCTCAAAATTATTCAAAAATGTTCAAAATACATTTTTATTGAAATATTTGTAATTCTAGCGAAATTTTAACCTACTTTGATGGGTCGCATCACACTAGTTTCGAAAAGACGAAAACCCAAGAAATCGCGATCAATTTCCAGCTCAAAATTATTCCAAATTACTCAAGTAGAAATTTCGTCAAAATTTTTGAATTTCTCGCAAAATTTCAACTCATTTTGATGAATTGCATGAAACTCTTTCAAAAATCCCAAAAATCGTGACCAATTTTCAGCTCAAAATTTTTCAAAAATGCTCAAAAAACATTTTGATTCAAATATTTGTAATTCTCGCAAAATTTTAACCTATTTTGATGGGTCGCATGACACCTGTTTCAAAAATCCCAAAAATCGTGACCAATTTCCAGCTCAAAATTATTCCAAAATCTTCAAAAAGCATTTTCGTCGAAATATTCGAATTTCTCGAGAAATTTCAACCCATTTTCATAAGTCGCGTAGCATCATTCTGAAAATCCCCAAAAATCGTTATCCTATTTTTGGTTCAAAATTCTTCAAAAGTGCTCAACATTCTTGCAAAATTCTCGCGATATTTGACCCATTTTGGTACTTTCGAATAATTCTACATACAATAGCTGTTCATTCTACTCAAAAAAAAAGGGGGGGTACTTCAAAATTGGACTGAGCCCAATTGTGTGAGCTGTTTTTTTCGAACTTTGGTTCAATGAGCGTGGAATGAACGAAATTTATTCCATGAATATGAACTTTTTTGGACTTTTCAATTAATTACTCTTGAGAGACATTTAGAGCCCCAATATGCAACTGATTTTCTGCAAATTGGATAATCTAGGTTTTTAATGGCGTTGCCGGGTTGGCTCATCCATACCCCTCCTCCCACACCCTCCCAGCCCTTTTTAATAATTTTTGGGTCACTATTCCCGATTAAAAAGTGGGACATGTGACACATCGAATGACATGTTTTTGAAGGCGCGAAACACGAATGTGACATTGATTTTTTGATTTATCCAGCTCCAAGGCCCCCAGCAACCCCCCCCCCTCATCCTCACTTCCAAACATCATTTCCAAAAGATGATACGAGACGTGTGATATATCGAGTAATAGGTTTTCGAATACGCAAAAAAAAATCTGCGCGATTTTTCAATACCAAAGTTGAAAGTTAATCACCTCTAGGATGACTAACGAGGTCTAAATTCGCTACTTGATAATTAGGTTACAATACTTAATACTTTCGATTACACATATTGTAGCTATTCTTCATACTATGCGGGTTCTGGGTTCACCTTTGATTTGAAATAAATTACCGAACGATAAGCGTCCAATTATTTAAAAACTGGCACGTGATTCGAGTGAAATAAGCGTTGATATGCACGTTGAACGTTTAAAGACCGCGCCAAGTTGTACCTCTACCTATACGTGTTATCGATAAATGACACGCGAATGCAAAGGATAAAAAACTCGTCGTCGTGTGAAATGAACCTTAAATTTCCAAATTCGAGTACTTTTGAAGTTTTGAAAGCCTTTTTTGGATTTTTATTATCATGAAATATTTTCATTGAAAAAAGAAAACACCTTTTTATAGTCAAGTGATCAGCAATGATAATGAACGTGAATCAGGAAGATTAGATGACCCCCCCCCCCCTCAATCCTCCTATTCTTTCGAATTTCGCAGATAATGGGTTGGAAATTATTGATGGAAGAAATCAAAATTTATAGAGTACATACCTTGAATATTTGAGACATGACAACAACGATTCCTCGATGCACTCCTAAATGAACTTTGAATATCGATAGGATCACGATTAGTAGGAAATACCACCAGTACAAATACAGGTACCATCTTAGAAGCACGTATAAGTATCCTAAAAATTCCCAAAACGTGATCATTTTTTTTCTTCTTATAAAGTTTCAAATTCAAATTCGAGTTTCAAGTTTCACTATCAAGTTGAGTTATCGTATACTATACAACTAAACACAAAAGTAACACTCATCACGTCTTCGTCCTATAAGTATAACTTGGCGATCGAATCGTAAAACCATAACTGATACGATTCTCTCCCGAGAGGCGAATCTCTCCCGTAGGAGATAAATTAATTCGTCATTTCGTCTTATCGCCCTTGAAATTCGTTAATGCAACGATTCTCTCTCCGTAGTACGTACGTACTGCTCATTAATTTTAAGACTTTTTCTTCTCTTTTTTTTCTTTTTCAAAACTTAACGACTCGTTTGCTAGTATCGGGAGTCCAAAGAACGCTACTTGTACGTACTACGTAGGTAGTATAGGAACTCGATGATGTAGTGTACGTATTTTCAGCGTAATTTGCATAACAAACGAGAGAGAAAAAAAAGTCAATCGTGTTTGCAAATACTTGGTACGTGTTATTTTGATCTTTTTATAAGTGGCATTATGTACTTTTCAAAGGTTATCGTATCGTGTATCGAGATTCGAGAAATTGGGTGACGTTTATTTGAGCGTGAAGTTGTTGTTTCGTACTACAAATAGAATTATTAGTTAAATGATTATTACATAGTTATACTCGTACGTGTCACGTGTGCAAAATACTTACTCGTAGTTTTATGGCGTTTTTGCTCGACTAATGTACTTGTTTTTGTTTAAATTTGTGCAGATAGTAAAGTAATGGTCAGTCGCGAAAATGAACCCAAAGAAGAGCAAAACGATGTCGATATCAAAAAACGAAATTGTATATTGCCAATCAACAACTGCTGCTGTTGCTGCTACAGGCTACTGCTTCCATCTCATCAATTCTGGTAAATATTTTGTTTCAGTAACACCTTCGCTTTTTTTTTCTTTAAATTTCGATTTACCATTGATAGTCCAATCATTTTAAACTGAAAGGGTGCAGTTATTCTTGTGATGAAATAGGGTGCAAAATACTCAATAATAAAATTTAAAAAAAAAATTAAAGTCGAGTCATTTTACACCAAATTGGCGGATTTTTGCACTAGGGGTCTTCGATTTTTTTTTCAAAATCAGATCATGTTTAGAGGTCATCAAATGACGACGGATGACGCAAACCGGACATTTTTTCGATTTTTTTTGGTAAAGCTGTGGAATTTCAAAGTTTTTCAAAATGGCCGAAAATGGACGTAATTTTTCAAAACGTACAAAAGTAGATCGAAATATCAGGCAAAACTTTATCACCTGTCAAAATTTCAAGTGCGAAAGTGCCTTTTTCGATTTTCGGTGAATTTTTGAAAATCTTCAGGCCAAAAATGAGGAAAAAATCAAAATTTTACCAAATTGACTAAGAAAGCTGAAATTTGAGATATACTCTGTTTTCGACACGCCAAATCGATTGGAAACTATTTCAACCTGTTTTGAGCAGTTCTGGAGCCTCCAGCAGATTTTTTAAACTTGAAATTTTATCGAATGCAGTGAAGTCGACTGCACGTAGATTTTAAGTAGTTTCGAAGCCTCCGGTAACTTTTTGGAAATAATTACTGGAGCCTCCAGCAGATTTTTCAATGCTCAAAACGTCAATAAAATTTTACCAAACAGAGCTGGAAATCAAAAATGTACTATCAAGTCGACTGCAGATCGGTTCAAGTGATTTTGGAGCCTCCAATGACTTTTTGAAAATTCCTGGAGGTTCCAGCAGATTTTTGAAACCTGAAATCTCCTACAAATTTCATCGAATTAAGTAAGAAAACTGAAATTTACTCGGCAAACTAATTTCGATACGCTAAGAAGTCGACGCGGATAGATTTAAGGAAATTTTGGAGCCTCCAGCAACTTTTTGAGAATTCTGGAGCCTCCAGTAGATTTTTGATACTTCAAATTTGCGTAAAAATTCCGTCAAATGCAGTGAAGTCGACTGCAAGTAGATTTCAAGTCGTTTTGGAGCCTCCATTGACTTTTTGAAAATTACTGGAGCCTCCAGCAGATTTTTCAATACTCTAAATAACTATAAAATTCTACCAAACAGAACTGGAAATCCAAAATTTACTCTTAATTTCAACTTCAACACGCTATCAAGTCGACTGCAGGTGAGTTCGAGTCATTTTGGAGCCTCCAGCAACTTTCAGAAAATTCTGGAGACTCCAAATGGAGTTGGAAAGCCGAAATTCATTCTGTAAACTAATTTCAATACACTATGTAGTCGACTGCAGGTAGATTTCAAGTCTTTTCGAAGACTCCAGTAACTTTTAGAAGATTACTGGAGCCTCCAGCAGATTTTTCGATGCTCGAAATGTCCATAAAATTTTACCAAACAGAGCTGGAAATCGAAAATTTACTGTCAAGTCGACTGCAGATGAGTTCAAGTGATTTGGGAGCCTCCAATGACTTTTTGGAGATTCCTGGAGCCTTCAGCCCAAATTGGTTGGAAACTGTTTCAACTTGTTTTGAGCAGTTCTGGAGCCTCCAGCAGATTTTTTCAACTTGAAATTTCATCAAATGCTGTGAAGTCGACTGCACGTAGATTTTAAATCGTTTCGAAGACTCCAGCAACTTTTTGGAAATCACTGGAGCCTCCAGCAGATTTTTCAATGCTCAAAATGTCCATAAAATTTTACCAAACAGACCTAGAAATCAAAAATATACTATCAAGTCGATTGCAGATGGGTTCAAGTGATTTTGGAGCCCCCAGTGACTTTTTGAAAATTACTGGAGCCTCCAGCAGAATTTTCAATGCTCTAAATAACCATAAAATTCTACCAAACAGAACTGGAAATCCAAAACTCACTCTTCATTTCAACTTCAACACGCTATCAAGTCGACTGCAGGCGAGTTCGAGTCATTTTGGAGCCTCCAGCAACTTTCAGAAAATGCTGGAGACTCCATATGGAGTTGGAAAGCCGAAATTCATTCTGTAAACTAATTTCAATACACTATGTAGTTGACTGCAGGTAGATTTAAAGTCTTTTTGGAGGCTACAGCAACTTTTTGGAAATCACTGGAGCCTCCAGCAGATTTTTCGATGCTCGAAATGAAATCGAAAATTTACTATCAAGTCGACTGCAGATGAGTTCAAGTGATTTTGGAGCCTCCAATGAGTTTTTGAAAATTTCTGGAGCCTCCAGCAGATTTTTGAAACCTGAAATCTCCTACGAATTTCATCGAATTGAGTAAGAAAACTGAAAATTTCAGATGCAAATTGTTCCGCCTGTACATAGAACTTTGAAGTTTTTTTCAAATTGTAGTACATTGAGAGGGTAATCGTCAAATGATGAAAAAATCAGTGTTGCCACTTTCAAAAACCTGTAAAAATCGATTTAAAAACATAATTATGACTTGAACTCACCTGCAGTCGACTTGATAGCGTGTTGAAGTTAGAATGAAGAGTAAATTTTGGATTTCCAGTTCTGTTTGGTAGAATTTTATGGTTATTTAGAGCATTGAAAAATCCTGCTGGAGGCTCCAGTAATTTTCAAAAAGTCACTGGAGGCTCCAAAACGACTTGAAATCTACTTGCAGTCGACTTCACACTGCATTTGATGAAATTTTATCAATGCAAATTTGAAGTTTCAGAAATCTACTGGAGGCTCAAGAATTCTCAAAAAGTTGCTGGAGGCTCCAAAATTTCCTTAAATCTATCCCCGTCGACTTCATAGCGTATCGAAATTAGTTTTCCGAGTAAATTTCAGTGTTCTTACTCAATTCGATGAAATTTGTTGGAGATTTCAGGTTTCAAAAATCTGCTGGAGCCTCCAGGAATTTTCAAAAAGTCATTGGAGGCTCCAAAATCACTTGAACCCATCTGCAGTCGACTTGATGGTAAATTTTCGATTTCCAGCTCTGTTATGGTAACATTGAATGGACATTTTGAGCATTGAAAAATCTGCTGGAGGCTCCAGAACTGCTCAAAACAGGTTAAAACAGTTTCCAATCGATTTGGCCTGTCGAAAATAGGGTATATCCCAAATGCCAGCTTTCTTGGTCAATTTGGTACAATTTTGATTTTTCTTCTCATTTTTGACCTGAATTTAATTTTCAAAAATTCACCAAAAATCAAAAAAGGCACTTAAGCACTTGAAATTTTGACAGGTGAAATTTTTGCCTAATCTTTCGATCTACCTTTGTACGGTTTAAAATATTTCGTCCAAGCCCTTTGTTGAAACCCAAAATCTGCGATTTTGGCTGACCTGTCGATCAAAATGGCCACCGTTTTGTGAATAAAGGGCCACTTTGTTTTTGAGGACAAGGGCTAGAAATGTCCCGTAGGACTCTCCCTTTAAGAAAAAGTTTGTCCCGGTGGCTCGACGTGGGTGGGGGGGGGGGTGCAATGAATCCTTATGCGGGCTCCCCAACTAACATAATATAATTAGGTACTTTGCTCTCATTTCTCAAAATTTTGGTCTCTATTTTTGTCAAATTTTTGGTCACTTTTTTGCTATTTTTCAGTCACTATAAAGTCAATAAAAAAAATTAAATAGTGGATTTCATGCATGTACTTCAAAACCAGTGAGAATCATGACTTGAAGTTTTGGCTCAAAATTCTTCAAAAGTGATGATGATTTTCTACAGAAATTTCAACTTGTTTTGGTAGATTGCTTCTTGACACATTGTTTGAAAATCCTGAAAATTTTGATTCAACTTTTAGCTTAAAAATCTTCGAAAATTCTCAAAACAACCAGCTCTGTTGAGATATTTGATTTTTTCTTGCATATTTTTAACTAAGTTTGATAGCAGTTTTCAAAACTTGCAAAAATCGTGCCCCAATTTCGGGCTCAAAATTCTTCAAAATTGCTCGGGTATGTCCGTAAAAGTATTTATTTTTTTTCGCAACATTTTCATTTTGATAGATTGAATGGCACTTTTCAAAAATCTTAAAGTTATGACCATGATCTAATCAATTTTAGGATCAGTGTCAGTACTCTTCAATAAGGTTCGGAAAACATTTTCGTATAAATATTTAATTCATTTTCATAAATTGCGTGACACTTTTCCGGAAATCCCAAAAATCATCGCTCAATTTTGGGCACAAAATTCTTCAAAAATGCTCAAAAAATATTCTCATTGAAATAGTACATATGTATATGTGACCCGCTCTGACAAAACCGACCATTTCGACAAAATTTAAAAAAATGTTTTTTTCTCAAAAATCTGATCTTTCAACCCTTAAAACTCATTTTAAACATCATTATTTTGGACACTTTTTTTTGTCGAAACGGTCGGTTTTGTCAGAGAGGGTCACATATATTATGAATTTCTCGCGAAATTATAATCCATTTTGACTGATTGCTCGATCACTGTTGAAACGTGACTTGACTCATAAATCAATCAATATTTGTTTATTTGTCCTTCAGACGCAGTTCACTACAGTACACTAATGAGCGATGTTGAATCAATACGTTGACACTTGTCTGCTGCTAACTAGTCTGGCGCCAGTATCCAATCCATATGACTCGAATTGACCATTGGTGATGTCCCAGTACAAGGGGAGAGGCCAAGAATGTTGAATAGGCCAGTCCAGCCACCATGTCCACTGCTCACTGCTAGCAATACGAGTATTGTTCCAGCTACCAGCAACTAGCCAGTTAGAAAAATCGGTGCTATCATTACAAGTACTTGTAATTGATCATTGATGATACCCCTGCACAGGCAGATGTCAAGAACATTGATTTGGCCAGTCCACTTCTGTATGTGCTGCAAGCTATACAAGTTTTTCTCGAGCTACTGCCAACCTGCCAATTAAAAAGATCAGTCCTGTTAATTTCAACATCAATACAAGATGAAGCTGCCATCAAAATGGAGCCACAGATGAAACAACAGTACATATTACCCACGAATCGTTGATTTGGCCAGTGCAGCTATCATATCCATTGCTGAAGCTACCAGCGACCAGCGTGTCAAAAAAGTATGTCACTAAGATGAAGCTGCCACTAAAATGGAGTCTCAGATGAAACGACAGAATTACGTATCCAGCCGAATATAAGTTTGTGATCAATTCAACTAAACATATTATTAACGTAAGTCAATTCAACCAAATATAAATCATTATTGTGAGTAAAGTACATAGTGTAATCATAGATATAGTAATATAAGTAGTAAGTAGTTGAAGATCACCAGAAAAAGAATTCTGCCAATAGAGACTAGGTTTCAAAATGTTGATAGTTGAAAAATCTGAAGGTTTGAAATTACAAGCAGTTTGTAACCAAATACCCCAACACTCTGTCCAAGTTAAATGGTAATTTTCTAGGTTTTCCATAATACTCGGATCATGAGATAATCGAAAAGGGCCGTCTCTAGCTTCCACCATTATATCAAGTTATTTTTTAAAATGAGTTATTGATTTACATTCAACCACATATTTACCCATATAAACTGAAATTTTGATCACACTGACAGTATGAGTGACCTCAAACAGGGAAAATCTGTTTGATTTCTTTATTCAAATGTTGAGTGTTAGCAAAGCAAGACAAGCATTTGGACACTGTTAAATTTTCATTTTTTCCACCACACAAATCACTGAGTAAAGTAATGAGTGTGATTTATTAGCATGACAGAAACAGGCATTTTCACAACAAAAATAGGGCATTTTAATGACAAAAAATGATATTGCATGGGAAACGAATCATTTCATAATAAAATACTCCTTGATGAAACGAAAATCAAAATAAATGATAATTTACCTTCAGATTAGATTCCCTATACTAAAATTCATATTGTTAGCGGTACCATTATCGACATTATTTTTCTTCTACTGCCGCTGCATTCTGCGGAGTTTTGTCACTTTTCTCTTCAATCAATATTCTGTTGTCTTTGAGCGTTTTTTTGAAGTAATCAAAGTGGTATAACAGTTTACGGTGAGGGTAAACTTTTCCATCTGTTCCATTTTGTTTATATGGCACATACTTAGTAGGTGCATTCTCCTTCAGTGGAGAAAAGGGAAACTATTTCTTTTGCCAAAAATATAAAATGAATTTTCAAGATTCTACTAAATAAGAATAATTATTAACATGAGTAATGAAAAATTAGAACAGAATAACTTCAAATTTGTATTTCCTTCCTAAAAGCTTTGAAGATTTCAAATTCCTGACTAATTATCAAATGTATCAGGTTCTTCTGAGCAATATCCTCCAACATCTTATGATGACTATAGCCGCAACGAATTATTTTCCCATGCTTGGTGGTGTGTACATTTTATTTCTTTTATGTCGCGCTGTTTTCCATACATGGGATTTGGTCGCCCTCCAATTCTGAGTAGCATTTTAATCTAAAAAATAATAATTAATATGAATATGATATAACCCAAAATCAAATAACACATAATGCACATAAAATATAAAAAATTGAAAGACACACAAATACCCTATAACTAGAACAAATTTGCAGCTTAGTTACAAGATAACATGATAAAACCAAATAACAAACTGTAAGTACATAAAAAATATAAAGATTGAAAGACAGAGAAAGAACCTAAAACTATAACATTATAAGGTAATCATAACAAGAGTAGATAAACATAGTAAACAAAATTCATTTCAAGGAACAGGGAAACATCTCTGTGACTTACACTATAAATTGATTTGCTTGCAGATTTTAGAAACATCTGTGATATAGTCATTTTATATCAGATCCTTCTTGGAATATTTTTTTCTTTAACTCTGATTAAAGTGTCTACTTAAGTACTTATCCAGTTGGTATCTGTTTTCTAATAATGTTTTAATATCCGCATATTTATAAATCTTCTTTACATCTTTGAGATGTTTAAATAGGTGGTATGGCAGGTATGTGAACATGTACATGTCTGTATGATTCCAATTTTTTTAGACTTGCTGCCAACTTAAATTGTCAAAAATAAATTTTTTTCTTACCAAAGAAAGTTTTAATTTTGCAGGTTGATAATTGAAAACTTTTGCAAATGATTTACAGATCCGACATTTCAGGCAACAACACCACCGGCACACTCGAGTAACATAGGGGGCGACACCATTTTTTTGGAAAATGATTTTAATTTTGTAATTTTTCGATAAAAGCAGACACAACTAAGTACACGCAAACAATAACTATAATATTGAGTAATATATGTTCGCACCATCACATACATGGAATTTGTATAGATAGATACTTTTTTTCCATTTGGGTTATAAAACTTTACCACAATAACAGATAATATTGTATTGATTATCTCACACTGTATGGGAAAAAAAAACATTTCCTTTTTTTTGTGATAAAACAAAGGGAGTGTTATGTTCTCAAAATAAATTGGTCTAAAATGAGTTAAGCTCTTTATTAGAATTATTTATAATTATTAAATTTTACCTTAATTAATTTATATTGGACATATTACACTAGCGATACAACAAATTAATTAAATAAAATTCAAATTGATTTAAAGAAATTTACGTGAATAAAAATACAAAATCCGCACAACACCAAATAAAAAATTCAGAGGGAAATTACATTAAATTAAATTAGAAATTCACAAAATTACGTAAAATTACGTGAATGAAATTCAGAATTAGCGCCGAAAATTATTATAGAAAAATTCTCACTTGTAAATATAATAAAAGAATTAATATTGAATTTAAAAAAATTAGAAACTTAGAAAAATGAGAGAAATTCGGAAGAGATGTTAAGTTTCACCACCACTATACATATAACTGTATGTACGAAAATGAATAAGCTCGGAGAGCTTTTCTTAAAACAACTATTTATGGACAAAGGTTACATGAGAACTGTCATCGGACAATTTCTCTAGTTATGATTTTAAGTGAAGGCTCTCTTCACTCTTCAATTATAGATGGTGACATTATCTTCCTCTTTCCCCGGATCATAATTTAAAAATGCATCCGAAGGGTAAACAGAGAAGAAAAAGACAGAGGTGAAAGGAGAGAAGAAAAAGGCAGAAGAGAGAAGAAAAGGTTAAATCAAAACAGCATTTTATTGCCTATAAAATAGACTTGATTTAACTTGAAAAGAAGGAAAAATCTAACGTATAGGAAAAACAGTGGTTAATATGAAGATTGACAGGGAGATAAAGATATGGGATATGCTTGTCATATCTATATTTATAACAAGAGTCAAGAAGGGGATAATACGCTGTACCAATCAATAAAATTGCGCTAAATGCAATGTATATGCAACTTAATCAACTTACATAGTTGGTAGTTGCTGGCAACTTAACACCTCCCCCCTAGGGAAAATTTTTTTATGGAAATAAAAATTTTTGAAAATGTAAAAATTTTCAAAATTTAACAAAAATTTACACTAAATTTGATAAATTTTCTAAAAAGGTTTGTAAAATTTCCTAAGAAAATAAAAGTTTTGAGAAGAAAGAAAGTTAAAGATTATGACTATATAGTAGATATAAATACCTAATAATAATAGATGAAATTTTGTCTAATAATAGTTATTGTCTTCAGCATAATAATATAGTAAAGATGTATGCATAAAATTATAAAATAGTTAGATAATAATTTTAAGAGACTAGAAATGAGACTAGAAATGATTTAAGAGATTAGAACAAGTTCTTCCATGCAATCCTCGCCCGCCTGGACAGTGCGGATTGTTGCATAACCTATCAGGGATCGAATCGCAGCTTCCTCCTGCTGGATAACAAATTACAGATGGGCTCGGCTGGGGCGTGTTTAACGTGCTTTCCGGAATCATTAAACCTAGCTCGTCTAAAACATCTTGTATATTAATTGGGCTGCCTGGGTGTCCCTGCATGGACACCGACAAGAACTCTGAAGAAACGGAACTTGCCAGGGACGTCACCCTGTGGTGCACCGTGACTGTTGGAACAGCACTAGGAGTGTGAGAATGTTTTTTTTCCTTTCTAAAATTATGAGAAATCAGTCTTTCGTCAAAAACTACTCACTCACTCACTCACTCACTCACTCACTCAATCACTCACTCAAATTCATAATCAAAATGAGAATCATTTGAGGGAAAAAACACCTATACTCATTCACTCACAGATCAATTGCTGTAAAAAATGTTTCAAAATACCTAAGTACTTTTTTTTTTGAGCAATAATATCAAACACAGATTGATTCGAAGTAAAAATATGCAACAGCATACACTCGTAACAACCAACAACATGCAGCAGCTGACACGATTCCACGTAGGTACTTACCAAAAAAAGAAATACGTGAAACAAAATTTCTCTGTACCAAACCCCCTGCCCCTGGCACCCTGCACCAATGATGAGGAAAATACACTCATAACAACCAACAACAACAACGACGACAAATTTAAAAATCTTTACCTACTTTAAAAATATATATCTGAGATTATTTCAACGAGAGAATTATTCACTTATCATTCACATAGCCGTGGAGCGGAGGCCACGACCTACAAAATACACTCGCCACCACTGCTACAAACAACAACAACAACAACAACAATATACGACTGATAAAAAATATTGTGAAAAAATATCTTTCAAATTATGACGATTCGAAGTACAAAAAAATATGCAAATTTTGAGGTACCAACATGCTACAAAAATTCCCATTCATTCGACGCTTTAAAAAAAATATCCAAGAGTATTTCAATGAGAGAGAATTATTATTCTTATCATACACACAGGCCCGAGCCTACCTACTTACGATTCCATTCGATTCGCTTGTGAAAAAAACCTACCTACCTACCTACATTTGTCTAATTTGTCAAAATGTATCAACCATTAATTGTTTTGTAAATGATTCGATTTGTGATGAGTGAGTAAGGAGGGGGGGGGGCTACTTCAACTAATGATAATGTCAAACACATAAATATAGGTACTTTAAACAATTGTTAATTTTATAATGAACTACTACTATTTTTTTTTAAAAAAACACAAAACATAAAATTACATTTAGTATTAGACTTACAAATGGGTACAAGTTCTAGTACTAGCATTATTACTGCTGTACACTTTTGATAAATGATAACATTGCGTGGCTAAATATGTACAAAAAATAAGACTTGATCTTACCCATAGGGGTAGACAGTCAACTATGAAATTAATCCATTATAATATCTTCTAATTTATATGGTACCCTGAGCAAATGTCTTGCAATAGTTTTTCTGCATTGTCGTAGGTAGTATAAGGAACTGCGCCAAAAGTCATGATTTCCCAAAGTAATGTACCATATGAACACTTACCCACTGATATCTTACAAGGTAATGCATTCCCCTTTGTGGAATTGTAGTCCTTCTGTAAATGTGGTAAAACTAATTTCAGTTTTTCAATTAGATCATCCAATTTGATATTAATTGATTGATGGGTGTAATGGTAAATTACTATGTGTTTAACTGTTTAGGAGGTTCCGAATTTTCCAATTGATATTCCATATTTTTGACTTAGTACTCCAAGTGAGCATTTTTTACCATTTTTGCTAATACTGTTGGATAATTTTCCAATGTAGTTGTCATCAACAGACATCTGCATGATGACTATTGACACAATGCATTTGTCAATATCTCAATGACTAACAATGACCACTCCTACAGCCAATGTACTAAGTGAAATATTTTTAAATCTTACCTTTGTCAATTTTATTACAATTCATAGATATTATTACATAGTATTTAAACAGTGTAATGTACACTTTGGAGGAGGGAAATTATCACAAGGTGGAATTAAAATTGAAGAATATATGTCATTAATGTCATTTACATGGTAATGTATATACAAACAATCTTGCACAAAAATCAAGACAGGCTGCATCTATATAATCTGGGTGGACTATTGTAGATGTTAGCCTGACTAAACACATGTCACATTCAAATCTCATATTATAAGAATAATTGTCAGTGATAGGGTTCAATACCTGCGCCTTAATGTAACCATTTGCATTCTCTCATCATAACACCAGGTGTTAAGTGAATGTTCTTGTCGCATGTGTGTGAAACACTGTCAACATTCACTTTTGAACTTGCTCTCAACTGGTTGCAAAGGTAAGTAGTACTCACTAAGTACTCAGTATTCTTGAGCATCCATTATGATGGAATCATCATTCAGCCAGTACTTACACTACAGATAATTGCATCTTCAGAAAATCTTTGGGTTGAATGAGCGATCTCTCTCCATTGAATACAGCCATAATATCTTTGATAGATATTTCTGGTAACAAATTTACAATGATACTTTCCTCCTCTGTGATGTATCCATAACTTAAAATTTTTAAGGAGGTTTCATCGGAATCATCAAATTTTTATTTATTTCAGATGATTTATTTGAACAAATTAAAAAGTAATTAATTATCCTTACAAAAATATAAATCATTTATAATCAAATTATAAAAATCAAATAAAATAATAATGAAAGTACTCCCATAGTTGCATGAAGTTAGATTGTACCTAACTACAATCTTGTTCAATGAATACCCAAGGTCGATCAATGCTCTACACACTTAGTATTCTCTTATCTATGAGGACATCGGTGTTCTATCTAGTCCGTTTTTGATAAATTCACACTGTGTAAACATTTGTGTTCTTGGACAATTTTTTTGAAAATTTTGTTGAAATTTTCGTTGAAGGTTGCCAAGGGGGTGAAGTATAGAAAATTTTGATAAAATTTACATTTTTGTTGAAGGTCGCCAACAGGTTGAAAAGTAAGGGTATAACCTGTTATGAGTGGTATTTATGGGTTAATAAGGTGCCATACATAATGGGCGAGGGGGACTACCATTCACTGAACTCGAGTTATGGACATAGGTACTAGGTTAAACAATCTACCCACAAAGGCCGCGAATTGGTATATTCAATCCATAACTAAACGTTTATTTTAAAAAAATACTTCCTATATTTATTTTTTAATTTGATATTGGAAAAACAATAATAACACAACTTTGATAATGTAGATTTCCAATGTGATTTTTAAAAGCAGAAATGAATGACTGACAATAATTGACCTTCTTTTAGGAGTTAATATCAAAAAGTAGACAAACAAAATAATATGAGCCCACAATTTAAGTAACCACTGATTTTGTGTAATCAATTTTTACATTTTTGGGATGATATAAACAAGTCTTTCTGTCAAGTGCATCAAAATATTTTTTTGAAATTCCAGGCAGTAAGTTCATTGACCTACAATATTATCTTCTTAAAGTTGATAGAGCAGGTACGCATTTACCAAAAGCTTTTCTCAAGAATAGATACACCTATATTCTAGAAAAATGAATTACTTACTTTACGTTTATATTTAATCAACTTGAAGATCATTTTTTGTTTCTATACGGATAGGGATCAAATTTACAATTTTTCACTGTAATATTCTCTGACAACTTTACAAAAACACCAATTAGATCTTTGTTAAACTGTAATGTACACCGACTCAGCTTAACAGATTCTGTCATTATATTACAATCTTCTATTATCACTTTTTTCAATTCAGATAACTGTAATAATTCGATCAATGAACCCACACCATTGCATGTTACATTACTTTTAACAATTCTCAACATCTCAATTTCATAATTTTGAATAAATTTCTTGAACTTTTGTAATCCAGAATCAGCACTAGTACCAGCACTACCACCACCACTAACTTTTGAAACTTTTTTATTTACTAAAACTTCCAAAATATTGAATCCAAAATCTTTAAAATACTGTCCTTTAATGTGATACAAATGTTTCCCCACCTCCAGATGAATAGAGTTGAGGGGAAATTCCAGGCTGTATTGTACTACTTTAACCTGATAAAAATATCTACACATTAATATGAAATGTTGCCACTGTGTTGGTAGCCATAGAGTATTATTCATAGTAAATTTATAAAACTTATAAATTTTGGCAATAATAAACAACACAACTCTATTAAAGAGGGCAAACATCACTTTGTTATCTTCAGCTGCTTCTAGGTACTCATTTGCTATTTCATTCAACACTTCCATCTGGGTCGTTGATGGTAATGGGAGTCTAGCTGTAGGTAAGGTTTTCTGACGCAAATATGTTTTTGTTGATGGTTTTTCTCATCATATTAGTCACTTTCTGTTTGAGTGATGAAGCTGTTCTATAAAAATTTTGTATTGGATCCAAATTGAAGTCCGATTCAATTAGCTCCCATGTTTCTTCGGCGACCCTTACAAAGGTACATAGTATTCACTGATTTCACAGTATTCTTTAGCATCCATATGATGGAATCATCATTCAGCCAGTACCTTATGGATAATTGAGTCTTCAAATAATCTTTTGGTTAAATGAGTGATCTCTCCCCATTAAATACAGCTATAATATCTTCGATAGACATTTCTGGTAACAAATTTACAATGATACTTTCCTCCTCTGTGATGTAAACACAATTTATGGATTTAGAAAAAAAAGTACTGGAAATTTTCCGACTCATTTTTGATTTCTGTTGGCAAAACTCTAGGTTCATGTTCGAAAAATGTTTGCAAAATATATTTATAAATATCTTCAAAAATATAAGAAAATCTACAAAGTTATGTGACAATGCTGAGGAAAAAACCACTTACAAGTAATATTGGAATAATTAAAACTTCAGAAAGATTAAATACAAAATCTACCTCGTTTAATGTGATACAAATGTTTCCCCTCCACCAGATGAATGGTGTCGAGGGGAAATTCTAGGCCATAATGTTCTACTTTAACCTGATGAAAATATCTACATGTCAATTAAAAATTAACAATTATCTCTCTTGTGTTTAAAATTTCCAAATATTTCCAAGTTCAATTCCAGTGACAGATTTTGGATGGTGTACTGATTCTGAAAAAACTAAATAAAAAAGTTTTTCTTTTTAAAAAATACATTCCTTTGAAGAGTTTATTTTTGAAACAAGAGGTAGGTACTACCTACTATGTACAAACATTTTTACCTTTTGTTTTTTTTACATCCCCTACATCTAGAAACTCCTCCCCAATTTGTTTTTTTTCAACTCCAAGATAATTAATGAAATATTAATTCAGTTCATTTTAATTCACTTTCACTGTTATTTTCACAAAAAATTATCAAAAAAATTGATACCTATTTCTTTTCTACTAGGTACTAAATAAACATAAAAACATTTTTCCTTTTTGTTTTTTGCATCCTCTACAGCTAGAAGCTCCCCAATTCCTTTTTGGTTTGACTCATTGCCATTGCTCTATAAATAATTGATGAAAAAATTGATTCAGTATATTTTTTCACTTACAACTTATCATTGGAATGTTTTCTTTTTTTAAAAAAAACGACTAAATGATTAAAAATGAGCTTACTTACCAAACTTCAGGTGTTTAGTGAACATTCTCGTCGCATGTGTGTGAAAAACTGGCATCTGGCAACGTACACTTTTGAACTTGTTCTCCACTGGTTGCAAAGGTACATAGTACTTGCTGATTACACAGTATTCTTGAGCATCCATTATGATGGAATCATCATTCAGCCAGTACCTTATGGGGTTATAAAATCTTTAACACAATTATTAAAATCAAAAAAAGAATTGATATGAATAGACAAACTGAAACTTGATAATAATACATATTAGTGCAGATGTAGCCAGCCAGAGATCTGGCGGGTAGCCATAGCTGACTTTCCTCATAAGAAGGTCCATATTTTATAATATTCATTTTGATATCAACATAATTTTGATATGTAAATGGAAAATATGATTTAAACTTTGGGATGTACAGCAATGTGATTCACATTGACCATCCCTGCTTTGAAACAGATTTTGATGGTCTCTGTCAAATCTTTCTAAAACATAGATCAAAAATGAAAAAATTTACAAAATGTGACCCGAAAATGGTCAAATGAAACCAAATTTGAAAACTAATAAGTGAACCAACAGAAACATTTCATTTTAATTAGTGAAAATATTCACAAAATCAAAAGTTTACATAAGCAAGTTCAGTAAACTCAAAATAGAGTCAATACGCCGCTGAGAACGTTTCAACTTTACTCATACAGTATTTAAAAGCAAATGAATGCTTTAGATTACCTAACAAAGAAGCTGAAAAAAACAAACCAAAAGCGGGTCTAAAAATGATCAAAATAATAGCTAAATATTACATATTCATTAAATGTCTCTCTTATAAAGACACAGCCATATATTCGTAGCAAACATGAAAATGATTTTAAAACTAAATTTTAATTTTCTAACTTGACAAAATGAAACAAAACAAAACAATATTGTTAAAAAGAATATACTGAATGAAAATTTTTTAGATAGAAAAATGATAATTTTTTTTGCTCACATGCATTAAACAGTAGTGGTAATTAAAGTACCAACAACTAGTCGAGGAACAGGGGCTATTGAAGCCCAAAGCATATTCCACATACATCAGTGTGGTTGGCTCTGTTGCACATTTCTAACATGCGGATGCTGAGTTTGCTGAATAGGAGCTGGAATGCTATTTTGTTGCTGCCCTTGGCCTTGTGAAGATTGAGACATTCTATGCAACAAGTCTTTCCTGACCTCATTAACTGTTTCTAGGCAGAATGCAGGGTTAAATTTGTACAGATTTTCGACAGAAAGTTTAAAATTAATAATTGATGCATGTAATCTATCCAGAAACACAAAACTGCCTGTTTTGTTGTTAGTGGCCACATCACTTTGGGGTCATTATGAGTCAAAAACCCAATTGAACCCCGCCCCCCCTCAGGTTTCAAATATGAATGCCTTAGTGGAAAACTACTGGGATCTATTGTCCCAAATTCTTCTAAAGGATGAAGACTAAGATGTGAATTTAAAAGGGTCACACATTCATTATGATACCATTTCAATACAGTAACATTTTTTTAATTGTCAGTTTTATAGTTATAGGCTCCTTGCTTTCTCTTTTTTAAAACTTTATCTGTTTGGAAAGACAATTCCTCAACTTATTCTCCATTATTTTTCCTGTTGAGAAAATACTGTGTATTTTTCACAAATACTTACACCAATTCATTTATTCGGGTTAATTTGGCAGTTTTGTCTTTGTACAGTTGAAACATTTGGGCATTACGTCTTGTGGATTTATGTAATATGTATTTTTGGTCAACATGATGCAATCAATACAGAAATGATGTGCTATCTTCATAATAAAAATAAAAATCTGGTGATCTTCTGTCTATTCTATATGTATGACACATTTGGGGAAAAATATTTTCTGTACCTAGTTGAACTATTAAGATGTAATTTTTCAAAATAACTTTAGAATATTATTGTGTGTGGATTTACTTTCATATATTTTATGGCTTGTGTACCTATATATAGTATACTGTATGTGAAGTTGAAAATGTAAAACTTTGATCATTTCATCAATAAAGGATATACATGTGAAACAATATCTTTATTTCTAAATTTTTAAATTTAGCTTTTGATACCTTTCATCATTTTATAACGTTTTAGGTGGCCTTTTTCAAAGTGAATATTCCAACAGAGAAAATGATATTACTCCACTTTTCATGCAGGTCTCTTGTCCATTAAAGCATTGCCAAGTATTGATTTTCACCATATAAAATGTGGATTTAGCTAGGTTGGTTGCTGTCCCCTTGACTTTCTTAATATGGATCTCATCTTTGGAACTGACATCTTTATCAAGAATGGTTGAAAAATGTGTAGGTGAAAATCTTGAGTGGTTCAATAACCAAGAATTTCGCTGCACCCATTTCCTATTTCTGAAGAGCCTAATGATTACAATATTATGAATCATTTGACTCAAATTACACGGTTTTATATTAATGAAGGAGAAGAGACTACTCGATACATTGTGGTAAGTGTAAATGTTTATTTCACTGCTTCTATAATTTGGACTAATTGATTCAATTGGTGTTACGTAGTTTGGGGGGTGGGCTTGAAACATTGATGTTTTCAAACTTTCAAGTTCTAATTAAAGAGGTTGATATTGGAGAAGCTCTCACTAATTTTTTTAATCTCACTTTTACATCATCTAGTTCTGATAATTTCATTCAAACGGTATAATGTTAAATCTTTTTTCCATTGTTTCAGATCATGAAAAATAAAGAATATGCGGATTGGAGTAGTTATGGAGTTTCATAATCATGCTTATTTAAAAGTGTTTGGTTTTATCAACGTCCTCTCCAGATAACTGATTCTTATAGTTGTACTGGTTTTATCAACATCCTCTACAGATAACTGAATCTTGTAAGTTGTATGTTCCTAACGATGTCATCTTTGTTCATATGTTGATTCTGCTTTCAGTTACTTGCTTGATATTCCTTTACTTATATATTTTTTTGTGAAATTCAATTTTCTACATTGTGTTGATGACTGATGTGTTGTATTATGATTTCAGATTGTGGAAAATTGAAACCAGTTCTAAACGGATTATGAAGCATGTGCGGTTATACAAAATATCCCTCCGGATTTCTAAAGGAAGTGTTTTTGTGAACTGTGATCAGATTTAAGATATTTGAGGTAGGTAATAATTTTGCATGCATCCATATTATAGTTTTGTTTTTTTTTGGGGGGGGGGGATCTTTATCCTCACTTATAATCAAAAATGTCCTTTTTTGTAATTTATGTGTTTATGCTTTTTGAATAATGTGTGATTTGAACCATAAAAATGGGTTTAAATTTTGGCATCACATCAAAAATTTTCATCACAAATATTTTGATCATTTTTGAAGAATTTCGAGCCCGAAATTGTGTCATGACTTGCTGAATTCCTCTTGACCAAAAATTCAGCTCAATTAGACCGTAATTTCGATGAGTCATTTTTTGCCCCAAAATGCAGCTTTTTAACTCAAAAAATGACTCATCAAAATTACGGTCTAAACGAGGGGGATTTTCGGCTGGGGGGGTTTTTTTGGACGGGGAATTCGTTTCCGGTGTCGAATTGCCCCGTCAAAACCTCCTTGTACTCGAAAATTGCACTTTTTCAATTTCAAAAATAATGTCAAAAAAGCTACCGAAATTTGCACTTTTAAATGTAACGTTTTCTCGCACATTCAGGATTGGATTGACATAGACACAACTCTGAGTCTCTGAAAATAATTCTGAAAATATAAATAATTTCTATTTTCAGAATTGGTGTCATCGATCAACAAAACCGTAACTACATGAACAACGAATACAACGATACAATATTGTCCAAAAAAATTCATTATTCATTTAAAAAAGTAACAAAATTGATTAAAATAAATTTTCTGATAAAAATCAACTCGTAGAAATTTAAACCGCGAAAAAAAATGTTGAAAAAATTTGTGACGCAGGTGGGAATCGAACCCAGACCTCCTGCTCAGCAATCCGTTCACAATGCCAATAGTCCGGCATATGACAATAGGAGTAATTGCATCCCCCCGCCGATCAAAAAAAAAGTTGGCCTTACTTACAAAATGGCGGCCATTTTGATTGACAGGTCAGCCTAAATCGCAGATTTTGCGTTTTAACATAGGACTTGCACGAACTTTTTCAAACTTTACAAAGGTAGATCGAAAGATCATGCAAAAATTTATCACTTGTCAAAATTTCAAGTGCTAAAGTGCGTTTTTCGATTTTTGGTGAATTTTTGAAAATCGAATTTAGGCCAAAGTGAGGGAAAAAATCAAAATTTTACCAAATTGACCGAGAAAGCTGAAATTTGGGATATACCCTATTTTCGACATGCCAAATCGATTGGAAACGGTTTCAACTCATTTTTGAGCAGTTCTGGAGCCTCCAGCAGATTTTTGAAACTCGAAATTCCCACAAAATTCCATCAAATTGGAGTTGTAAAGCTAAAATTTATTCTAAAAAATAATTTCAATACGCTACGAAGTACTGCAGGTAAATTTTAAGTCGTTTTGGAGCCTCCAGCGACTTTTTGAAAATTGCTGAAACCTCCAGCTGATTTTTGAAACTTTAAATTTTCACAAAATTTCACCAAATGGAGATTTGATGGAAAGCTGAAATTTACTCTACACTCCAATTTCAACACCTTCTGAAGACGACTTCAGGTGGGTTCAAGTAATTTTCGGGCCTCCAGCGACTTTTTTTGAAAATTACTGGAGCCTTCAGCAGATTTTTGTAACTTTAAATTTTCACAAAATTTCATCAAATGGAGATGTAAAGCTGAAATTTACTCTACACTCCAATTTTAACACCTTCTGAAGACGACTTCAGGTGGGTTCAAGTAATTTTCGGGCCTCCAGCGACTTTTTTTGAAAATTACTGGAGCCTTCAGCAGATTTTTGTAACTTTAAATTTTCACAAAATTTCATCAAACGGAGATGTAAAGCTGAAATTTACTCTACACTCCAATTTTAACACCCTCTGAAGACGACTTCAGCTGGTTTCAAGTCATTTTAGGGCTTCCAGCGACTTTTTTGAAAATTACTGGAGCCTCCAGTAGATTTTTGAAACTTTATATTTTCACAAAATTTCATCAAATGGAGATGGGAAGCTGAAATTTACTCTACACTCCAATTTTAACACCCTCCGAAAACGACTTCCGGTGGGTTCAAGTCATTTTAGGGCCTCCAGCGACTTTTTTTGAAAATTACTGGAGCCTCCAGCAGATTTTTGTAACTTTAAATTTTCACAAAATTTCATCAAATGGAGATGGGAAGCAGAAATTTACTCTACACTCCAATTTTAACACCCTCCGAAGACGACTTCAGGTGGGTTCAAGTCATTTTAGGGCCTCCAGCGACTTTTTTTGAAAATTACTGGAGCCTTCAGCAGATTTTTGAAACTTTATATTTTCACAAAATTTCATCAAATGGAGATGGAAATCTGAAATTTACTCTACACTCCAATTTTAACACCTTCTGAAGACGACTTCAGGTGGGTTCAAGTAATTTTAGGGCCTTCAGCGACTTTTTTTGAAAATTACTGGAGCCTCCAGTAGATTTTTTAAACTTGAAATTTCCCCAAAATTTCATCAAACTGAGATGGAAATTCGAAATTTATTCTGCAAACTAACTTCAGTACGCTACGAAGTTGACTGCTGGTGAATTTCAAGTCGTTTTGGAGCCTCCAGCAACTTTTTGAAAGGTTGTATGATGTTTTTTTGGAAAATTGAAATTTCCTAAAAGTAGCCGGAAGCTTCAAAACCATTTGAAACCACCATGTAGTCTGCGAAGTAAATTTCAGCTTGCCAACTCCATTTGATAAATTAATGTTGGGGAAATTTCAAGTTTAAAAAATCTACTGGAGGCTCCAGTAATTTTCAAAAAAGTCGTTGGATGCTCTAAAATAACTTGAAATCCACCAGAAGTCGTCTTCAGTGGGTGTTAAAATTGGAGTGTAGAGTAAATTTCAGACTTCCATCTCCATTTGATGAAATTTTGTGAAAATTTAAAGTTTCAAAAATCTGCTGGAGGTTTCAGCAATTTTCAAAAAGTCGCTGGAGGCTCCAAAACGACTTAAAATTCACCTGCAGTACTTCGTAGCGTATTGAAATTAGTTTTTAGAATAAATTTTAGCTTTACAAGTACAATTTGATGGAATTTTGTGGGAATTTCGAGTTTCAAAAATTTGCTGGAGGTTTCAGCAATTTTCAAAAAGTCGCTGGAGGCTACAAAACGACTCAAAATTCACCTGCAGTCAACTTCGTAGCGTATTGAAATTAGTTTGCAGAATAAATTTCGACTTTCCATCTCAGTTTGATGAAATTTTGGGGAAATTTCAAGTTTAAAAAATCTACTGGAGGCTCCAGTAATTTTCAAAAAAGTCGCTGGAGGCCCTAAAATTACTTGAACCCACCTGAAGTCGTCTTCAGAAGGTGTTAAAATTGGAGTGTAGAGTAAATTTCAGCTTTCCAACTCCACTTGATGAAATTTTGTGAAAATTTAAAGTTTCAAAAATCTGCTGGAGGTTTCAGCAATTTTCAAAAAGTCGCTGGAGGCTCCAAAACGACTTAAAATTCACCTGCAGTCAACTTCGTATAGCGTATTGAAAGTAGTTTGCAGAATAAATTTCGACTTTTCAAGTTTAAAAAATCTACTGGAGGCTCCAGTAATTTTCAAAAAAGTCGCTGGAGGCCCTAAAATTACTTTAACCCACCTGAAGTCGTCTTCAGAAGGTGTTAAAATTGGAGTGTAGAGTAAATTTCAGCTTTACATCTCCATTTGATGAAATTTTGTGAAAATTTAAAGTTTCAAAAATCTGCTGGAGGTTTCAGCAATTTTCAAAAAGTCGCTGGAGGCTCCAAAACGACTTAAAATTCACCTGCAGTACTTCGTAGCGTATTGAAATTAGTTTTTAGAATAAATTTTAGCTTTACAAGTACAATTTGATGGAATTTTGTGGGAATTTCGAGTTTTAAAAATTTGCTGGAGGTTTCAGCAATTTTCAAAAAGTCGCTGGAGGCTCCAAAACGACTTGAAATTCACCTGCAGTACTTCGTAGCGTATTGAAATTAGTTTGCAGAATAAATTTCGACTTTCCATCTCAGTTTGAAGACATTTTGGGGAAATTTCAAGTTTAAAAAATCTACTGGAGGCTCCAGTAATTTTCAAAAAAGTCGCTGGAGGCCCTAAAATTACTTGAACCCACCTGAAGTCGTCTTCAGAAGGTGTTAAAATTGGAGTGTAGAGTAAATTTCAGTTTTCCATCTCCATTTTTGATGAAATTTTGTGAAAATTTAAAGTTTCAAAAATCTGCTGGAGGTTTCAGCAGTTTTCAAAAAGTCGCTGGAGGCTCCAAAACGACTTAAAATTCACCTGCAGTACTTCGTAACGTATTGAAATTAGTTTTTAGAATAAATTTTAGCTTTACAACTCCAATTTGATGGAATTTTGTGGGAATTTCGAGTTTCAAAAATCGGCTGGAGGCTCCAGAACTGCTCAAAACGGGTCGAAACCGTTTCCAATCGATTTGGCATGTCGAAAATAGGGTATATCCCAAATTTCAGCTTTCTCGGTTAATTTGGTAAAATTTTGATTTTTTCCCTCATTTTTGGCCTAAATTCGATTTTCAAAAATTCACCAAAAATCGAAAAACGCACTTTAGCACTTGAAATTTTGACAGGTGATAAATTTTTGCATGATCTTTCGATCTACCTTTGTAAAGTTTGAAAAAGTTCGTGCAAGTCCTATGTTAAAACGCAAAATCTGTGATTTCGGCTGACCTGTCAATCAAAATGGCCGCCATTTTGTAAGTAAGGCCAACTTTTTTTTTGGCAAGTTTGCTTTAAAATGTTCCTTAGGACGTCCCCTTTAAGAAAAAAGTTGTCCCGTAGGATCTTCGGGGGGGGGGGGTGCAATTACTCCTATTGTCATATACCGGACTACAAGCGGCTACCGAGCAGCTTGCAGGATTGCGTTTTTCAAGGATATACATGTGCTGAACTGCTTCGAAAACTACCCCCCATGCGCGCGCACGTTGCGTGCGTACATACACGTGTACGCCTAGTGAGTGGTTGCATGTAGGGTTTTGTAAATATGCAGATAGCAACCCATTGTCAGTAATCAGTAATCTCACATGGTCGACGGTCGATGGTAATCACTTGTACATATAGTAGCATAGTGAGTGTTTATTAAATTCGATCTTTGTCCTTTGTTAGTACCAGTATTAAGCGGCTGCATTAGGCTCTCGTTATTTTTACGCGTTTTTTCTCCTTTGCTGGAGTTGGAGCTTTGTATTTTTCCTGTTTCACTAAAGAAAGTCATCCACATAAAATGGATAAATTGGCTATAGATTTAGAAGATGGTAACCACGAAGTACGTATTGTTTACTGTGATTTTAATAAAATGCTTTATACCTCAATACAGGAAATTAACCAGCGTATTGTGTGGCTTGTGTTATTCAGGAATTAAAGCTGTCTCTACGAAGATTCATTAGAGTTGTGGTGCACGAGCGGAAATGCCGAAACACGAACTGTAAGTTGGCAAGCTGCCAACGCATGAAGCAAATTTTTCTACATAACATGCATTGCAAGTTGAGTGCGAGAAGTTGCCCACTTTGCGAGCGGGTAATAACGGCTTTGTACTATCATGGCGTTTATTGTGAAGTGAGTACAAGAAGCCGATCCAAAACAAAATCATGTTTTCCGATTGGAACCGAGATAATTTATTTCATTTTGATATTGATTTGATTCGCAGGACACGAAATGTGTTGTGCCTGGATGCCTGACTGTGAATCCGAAGGCGAAACAGTTTCGATTGCAGCTAAAATTACGCCAAGTCCAAAGTCGAATACGAATTTCGAGCGGTTCCGCATCAGGTGTGCCATCCAGTTCTGCAAGAGGCGTATCGTCTCTCTTTAATATTTCCTCTTTCGCTAAAGAAGACCATCCGCATAAAATGCTTAAATTGGCTATAGATTTAGAAGACGGTAACCACGAAGTACGTATTGTGTACTGTCATTTTCAATAAAATGCTTTATACCTCAATACAGGAAATTAACCAGCGTATTGTGTGGCTTGTGTTATTCAGGAATTGAAGCTGTCTCTACAAAGATTCATTAGGGTTGTGGTGCACGAGCGGAAATGCCGTAACACGAACTGCAGGTTAGCAAGCTGCCAACGCATGAAGCTAATTTTTCTGCATAACACGCGTTGCAAGTTGAGTGCGAGAAGTTGTCCACTTTGCGAGCGGGTAATAACGGCCTTGTACTATCATGCCGTTTATTGTGAAGTGAGTACAAGAAGCCGATCCAAAACAAAATCATGTTTTCCAATTGTAACCGAGATAATTTATTTCATTTTGATATTGATTTGATTCGCAGGACACAAAATGTGTTGTGCCTGGATGCCTGACTGTGTATCCGAAGATGAAACAACTTATTACTCATCGTCATCAGTAACTGTAGCGGTGTCCATTGTAAAGCCATCTACTGTTACCAAAAAATCCTTTGGATTTCCTATTCTTAAGTCGTTGACGTCGTCGTCACCTCTGCAGAGCGAATGTCGCTCTTCTGACGTGATTTGTTTAGTTTTTCAGAATTATTAAAATGATCCGCCTTTGTTTCTTTATACTGTATAGTATAGTTTAATTTTTATCCTTTTTTCGATTTTTTATCTTCATTATATATAAGTTTTTGTAACATTGATAATTGTTAGTGTGATAATTGTACTTTCATTAAATTCACATACTCGCATTTAAACTGAATTTAATTACACGAAATTCAACATAGTACAATATTTACATGTGCATAAAATACAATAGGAGAGTAACGATAACATTACGTATCTTTGGGCTTTCTGGAAGGGGGGATATTACCAAAACTCTCCTTTAATTTTGAAAATTCTCAAGCCATTTTGGTGGTTTTGATACTCGCGATGACCTGCGAAATGAAGGTTCTTTCTGTAGTGGTGGGATATTATCGATATTTATCGATATATATCGATATTTGCCGCCGTCGATATATATCGATATTTTAAATCCGATAATCGATTATCGGAAAATTTTTAAAAATTATGCAAAAATCTCGTAAATAAATTGTGCGAGGTGGTTTTTTGCTCTTTTTGAGCATTTTCAGACTCTTTTAGTGTAAAATAGTGATTATCACAGCTATTAATGGTACCCATGGCCGCCATGGGCCATATCTGTAGAATGATGAAATGTTGACATTACGTCATCAATGTCATCATTATTTTAAAAAGCGCCAAATCCGTAGCTAGATACTGAAAAAGCAAAAAGTAAGGAATAGAAACAGCTTAGAGATGACTCAGTTTCTCTTTTCATCAAAAATCAGCTGTTTTATGGTCTTTTTATGAACGTCAAAAACATCCGATATACATAAATCGATATTATCGATATGAAACCTCCGATATTTTGACGATATCGAAATTCCGAAATATCGATAATATCCCATCACTATCTTTCTGGCGGGTCATTTGCTTGATTGTAGACAGGTTCTGACACAGTAACATTATCTGTAACCAGAGTTGAACGAGTATATACTTTTCGACTTGATTTTCATGACGTTGAATAGTTTTCGTAGGCGTTGCAATATTAACAACTGGACCATTTATCGCTTCAATTACGCCTATTTCATCTTCAAATTTACTTTGAAACTTATTTTTGGTAAATGGACGTTCAATTAAAACTTCATCACCAACTTGAAGTTTCTGATTGAGTGAAAGAGGTTTTCCACTCGACATAATCGATTTACTTTTATTTGACCGATCATTCTCGCGAACCTCCGCTTCCTCAACGAATGGCCGAAGGGTAGGTAGCTTATCTTGAATTCGACAATTGAATAAAAGCTCAGCAGGACTTTTCCCCAAAGTTGAGTGGGGTGTTGAACGATACATAAGTAAGTATTTATAACAACCCCCCTGTTCGTCAAGTTCGTACAGCCTAAAAAGCTCTCTAAAGCTTGCAAAATTGATTCAAAAGTTCAAGTATTAGGAGTATTGAACCTCCTAATATCCCATATTCTCCTAATCAAATTGGTCTTATTTAGCATCTTTTAGACTCAAAAATGAGCAAATTTGAAAAATTGTGTTTTTTCACAATTGAGCTTTTCTGCAGAATAAAAGCTAAATAGCCTGTACGAATAGTCGATTATCACTAATTCAACATCGCTGATCACGCCAAGCTCGTTTATTTTGACCAATTGAGCTTTTTTCTATCTGAAAGTTTAACTTTACTGAAAAAATCTGCATTTCACTGGAACCTTTGAGCTTTTTGGCAGAACCAACACCGGAAACGAATTCGCCGTATGCAAAAACCCCCCAGTTCGTCAAGTTCTTACAGTCTAAAAAGCTCTCTAAAGCTCGCAAAATTGATTCAAAAGTTCAAGTATTAGGAGTATTGAACCTCCTAATATCCCATATTCTCCTAATCAAATTGGTCTCATTTAGCATCTTTTACACTCGAAAATGAGCAAAATTGGAAAAATTGTGTTTTTTCAAAATTGAGCTTTTCTGCAGAATGAAAGCTAAAATAGCCTGTACGAATTGTCGATTATTACTAATTCAGTATCGCTGATCACGTCAAGCTCGTTTATTTTAGTGGATCGAGCTTCTTTCTACCTGAAAGTTCAACTTTTATGAAAAAAAGATTCATTTTATTCAAGAATTTGAGCTTTTTGGCCGAACCAATGCCGGAAACGAATTCGCCGTACCCAAAAACCCCCCTATTCGCCAAGTTCGTACAGCCTAAAAAGCTCTCTAAAGCTCGCAAAATTGATTCGAAAGTTCAAGTATTATGAGTATCGAACCTCCTAATACTCTATATTCTCCTAATGAAATTGGTCTCATTTACCATATTTTATACTCGAAAAGATCAAAATTGGAATAATTGTATTTTTTCAAAATTGAGCTTTTTGGACGAATGAAAGCTAATTAGCCTGTACGAATAGTCGATTATCACTAATTGAGCATCGCTGATCACGTTAAGCTCGCTCGTTTTCAGAATCGAAGCTTTTTTGTATCCGAAAGTTCAACATTTATGAAAAAAAGCTTCATTTGGAAGGAAACTTTGAGCTTTTTGCAAGAACCAACACCGGAAACGAATTCGCCGTACCAAAAAACCCCCCTATTCGTCACGTTCGTACAGCCTAAAAAGCTCTCTAAAGCTCGCAAAATTGATTCGAAAGTTCAAGTATTAGGAGTATCGAACCTCCTAATACTCCATATTCTCCTAATAAAATTGGTCTCATTTCGCATCTTTTACACTAGAAAATGATCAAAATTGGAAAAGTTGTGTTTTTCTAAAATTGAGCTTTTTGGCCGAATGAAAGTCAAATAGCCTGTACGAATAGTCAATTATCACTAATTGAGCATCGCTGATCACGTCAAAGTCGTTTATTTTCAGCGTCGAAGCATTTTTATAGGTGAAACTTCAGCTTTTTTGAGAAAAAAGCTGCATTTTCGATAGAACTTTGAGCTTTTTGGCACATTCAACACTGGAAATGACTTCGCCGTACCCAAAAACCCCTCTATTCGTCAAGTTCGTACAGCCTAAAAAGCTCTCTAGAGCTCGCAAAATTGATTCAAAAGTTCAATTATTGGGAGTATCGAACCTCCTAATATCTCATATTCTCCTAATGAAATTGGTCTAATTTAGCATCTTTTATACTCGAAAATTATCAAAATTGGAAAAATTATGTTTTTTCAAATTTGAGCTTTTCAGCAGAACGAAAGCTAAATAGCCTGTACGAATAGTCGATTATTACTAATTGAGCATCGCTGATCACGTCAAGCTCGTTTATTTTGAGCGTCGAAGCTTTTTTGTATGTGAAAGTTCAACTTTTTTGAAACAAGGCTTCATTTTGGAGGAAACTTTGAGCTTTTTGGCAGAACCAACACTGGAAACCAATTCTCTGTACCCAAATACCTCCCTATTCGTCAAGTTCGTACAGCCTAAAAAGCTCTCTAAAGCTCGTAAAATTGATTCAAAAGTTCAAGTATTAGGAGTATCGAACCTCCTAATACTCTATATTCTCCTAATGAAATTGGTCTCATTTATCATCTTTTAGACTCGAAAATGATCAAAATTGGCAAATATGGACTTTTTCAAAATTGAGCTTTTTCGCCGAATGAAAGTCAAATACCCTGTACGAATAGTTGATTGTCACTAATTGTGCATCGCTGATCACGTCAAGCTCGTTAATTTCAATCGATCGAGCTTTTTTCCATCCGAAAGTTCAACATTTAAGAAAAAAAGCTTCATTTTCGAGAGAACTTTGCGCTTTTTGCAAGAACCAACACCGGAAACGAATTCGCCGTACCCAGAAACCCCCCTATTTGTCAAGTTCGTACAGACTAAACAGCTCTCTAAAGCTCGCAAATTCAATTCAAAAGTTCAAGTATTAGGAGCATCAAACCTCCTAATATTCCATATTCTCCTAATAAAATTGGTCTCATTTAGCATCTTTTATACTAGAAAATGATCAAAATTGGAAAAGTTGTGTTTTTTCAAAATTGAGCTTTTCTGCAGAATGAAAGCTAAATAGCCTGTACGAATAGTCGATTATCACTAATTGAGCATCGCTGATCACGTCAAGCTCGTTTATTTTGAGCGTCGAAGCATTTTTGTATGTGAAAGTTCAACTTTTATGAAAAAAAGCTTCACTTTTGTAGAAACTTTGAGCTTTTTGGCAGAACCAACACCGGAAACGAATTCGCCGTACCCAAAAACCCTCCTATTCGTCAAGTTCATACAGCCTAAAAAGCTCTCTAAAGCTCGCAAAATTGATTCAAAAGTTCAAGTATTAGGAGTATCGAACCTCCTAATACTCCATATTCACCTAATAAAATTGGTCTCATTTTGCTTCAAATATACTCGAAAATGACAAAAAGTGGAAAAATTGTGTTTTTTCAAAATTGAGCTTTTCTACTGAATATAAGTCAAATAGCCTGTACGAATAGTCGTTCGTCACTAATTGAGCATCGCTGATCACGTCAAGCTCGTTTATTTTGAGCGTCGAAGCTTTTTCATATGTGAAAGTTCAACTTTTATGAAAGAAAGCTTCACTTTTGAAGAAACTTTGAGCTTTTTGACAGAACCAACACCGGAAACGAATTCGCCGTACCCAAAAACCCCCCTATTCGTCATGTTCGTACAGCCTAAAAAGCTCTCTAAAGCTCGCAAATTCGATTCAAAAGTTCAAGTATTAGAAGTATCGAACCTCCTAATATCCCATATTCTACTAATAAAATTGGTCTCATTTCGCATCTTTTAGACTCGAAAATGATCAAAATTGGAGAATTTGTGCTCTTCAAAAATTGAGCTTTTCAGCAGAATGAAAGCTAAATAGCCTGTACGAATAATCGATTATTACTAATTCAGTATCGCTGATCACGTTAAGCTCGTTTATTTTGAGCGTCGAAGCTCTTTTGTATGTGAAAGTTCAACTTTTTTGAAAAAAGCTTCATTTTCGAGAGAACTTTGAGCTTTTTGGCAGAACCAACACTGGAAACGAATTCGTCGTACCCAAAAACCCCCCTATTCGTCAAGTTCGTACAGCCTAAAAAGCTCTCTAAAGCTCACAAAATTGATTTAAAAGTTCAAGTATTAGGAGTATCGAACCTCCTGATATTTCATATTCTCCCAATGAAATTGGTCTCATTTAGCAACAAATATATTTAAAAATGAGCAAAATTGACAAATCTGAAATTACAGAAAATTCAGCTTTTTGCTCGAATGGACGCCAAATAGGTTGTACGAATAGTCGATTATCACTAATTAAACATCGCTGATCACGTCAAGCTCGTTTATTTTAGTCGATCGAGCTGTCTTCTTCCTGAGAGTTCAACTTTTTAGAAACAAAGCTTCATTTATGAGGAAACTTTGAGCTTTTTGGCAGAAACGACGCCAGAAACGAATTCTCCGAACCCAAAAACCCCCCTATTCGTCAAGTTCGTACAGCCTAAAAAGCTCTCTAAAGCTCGTAAAATTGATTCAAAAGTTCAAGTATTAGGAGTATCGAACCTCCTAATACTCTAAATTCTCCTAATGAAATTGGTCTCATTTAGCATCTTTTAGACTCGAAAATGATCAAAATTGGCAAATATGGACTTTTTCAAAATTGAGCTTTCTTGCCGAATGAAAGTCAAATACCCTGTACGAATGGTCGATTGTCACTAATTGTGCATCGCTGATCACGTCAAGCTCGTTAGTTTCAATCGATCGTGCTTTTTTCTATCCAAAAGTTCAACATTTATGAAAAAAAAGCTTCATTTTCGAGAGAACTTTGAGCTTTTTGCAAGAACCAACACCGGAAACGAATTCGCCGTACCAAAAAACCCCCCTATTCGTCACGTTCGTACAGCCTAAAAAGCTCTCTAAAGCTCGCAAAATTGATTCGAAAGTTCAAGTATTAGGAGTATCGAACCTCCTAATACTCCATATTCTCCTAATAAAATTGGTCTCATTTCGCATCTTTTACACTAGAAAATGATCAAAATTGGAAAAGTTGTGTTTTTCTAAAATTGAGCTTTTTGGCCGAATGAAAGTCAAATAGCCTGTACGAATAGTCAATTATCACTAATTGAGCATCGCTGATCACGTCAAAGTCGTTTATTTTCAGCGTCGAAGCATTTTTATAGGTGAAACTTCAGCTTTTTTGAGAAAAAAGCTGCATTTTCGATAGAACTTTGAGCTTTTTGGCACATTCAACACTGGAAATGACTTCGCCGTACCCAAAAACCCCTCTATTCGTCAAGTTCGTACAGCCTAAAAAGCTCTCTAGAGCTCGCAAAATTGATTCAAAAGTTCAATTATTGGGAGTATCGAACCTCCTAATATCTCATATTCTCCTAATGAAATTGGTCTAATTTAGCATCTTTTATACTCGAAAATTATCAAAATTGGAAAAATTATGTTTTTTCAAATTTGAGCTTTTCAGCAGAACGAAAGCTAAATAGCCTGTACGAATAGTCGATTATTACTAATTGAGCATCGCTGATCACGTCAAGCTCGTTTATTTTGAGCGTCGAAGCTTTTTTGTATGTGAAAGTTCAACTTTTTTGAAACAAGGCTTCATTTTGGAGGAAACTTTGAGCTTTTTGGCAGAACCAACACTGGAAACCAATTCTCTGTACCCAAATACCTCCCTATTCGTCAAGTTCGTACAGCCTAAAAAGCTCTCTAAAGCTCGTAAAATTGATTCAAAAGTTCAAGTATTAGGAGTATCGAACCTCCTAATATTCCATATTCTCCTAATAAAATTGGTCTCATTTATCATCTTTTAGACTCGAAAATGATCAAAATTGGCAAATATGGACTTTTTCAAAATTGAGCTTTTTCGCCGAATGAAAGTCAAATACCCTGTACGAATAGTTGATTGTCACTAATTGTGCATCGCTGATCACGTCAAGCTCGTTTATTTTGAGCGTCGAAGCTTTTTCATATGTGAAAGTTCAACTTTTATGAAAGAAAGCTTCACTTTTGAAGAAACTTTGAGCTTTTTGACAGAACCAACACCGGAAACGAATTCGCCGTACCCAAAAACCCCCCTATTCGTCATGTTCGTACAGCCTAAAAAGCTCTCTAAAGCTCGCAAATTCGATTCAAAAGTTCAAGTATTAGAAGTATCGAACCTCCTAATATCCCATATTCTCCTAATAAAATTGGTCTCATTTCGCATCTTTTAGACTCGAAAATGATCAAAATTGGAGAATTTGTGCTCTTCAAAAATTGAGCTTTTCAGCAGAATGAAAGCTAAATAGCCTGTACGAATAATCGATTATTACTAATTCAGTATCGCTGATCACGTTAAGCTCGTTTATTTTGAGCGTCGAAGCTCTTTTGTATGTGAAAGTTCAACTTTTTTGAAAAAAGCTTCATTTTCGAGAGAACTTTGAGCTTTTTGGCAGAACCAACACTGGAAACGAATTCGTCGTACCCAAAAACCCCCCTATTCGTCAAGTTCGTACAGCCTAAAAAGCTCTCTAAAGCTCACAAAATTGATTTAAAAGTTCAAGTATTAGGAGTATCGAACCTCCTGATATTTCATATTCTCCCAATGAAATTGGTCTCATTTAGCAACAAATATATTTAAAAATGAGCAAAATTGACAAATCTGAAATTACAGAAAATTCAGCTTTTTGCTCGAATGGACGCCAAATAGGTTGTACGAATAGTCGATTATCACTAATTAAACATCGCTGATCACGTCAAGCTCGTTTATTTTAGTCGATCGAGCTGTCTTCTTCCTGAGAGTTCAACTTTTTAGAAACAAAGCTTCATTTATGAGGAAACTTTGAGCTTTTTGGCAGAAACGACGCCAGAAACGAATTCTCCGAACCCAAAAACCCCCCTATTCGTCAAGTTCGTACAGCCTAAAAAGCTCTCTAAAGCTCGTAAAATTGATTCAAAAGTTCAAGTATTAGGAGTATCGAACCTCCTAATACTCTAAATTCTCCTAATGAAATTGGTCTCATTTAGCATCTTTTAGACTCGAAAATGATCAAAATTGGCAAATATGGACTTTTTCAAAATTGAGCTTTCTTGCCGAATGAAAGTCAAATACCCTGTACGAATGGTCGATTGTCACTAATTGTGCATCGCTGATCACGTCAAGCTCGTTAGTTTCAATCGATCGTGCTTTTTTCTATCCAAAAGTTCAACATTTATGAAAAAAAAGCTTCATTTTCGAGAGAACTTTGAGCTTTTTGCAAGAACCAACACCGGAAACGAATTCGCCGTACCAAAAAACCCCCCTATTCGTCACGTTCGTACAGCCTAAAAAGCTCTCTAAAGCTCGCAAAATTGATTCGAAAGTTCAAGTATTAGGAGTATCGAACCTCCTAATACTCCATATTCTCCTAATAAAATTGGTCTCATTTCGCATCTTTTACACTAGAAAATGATCAAAATTGGAAAAGTTGTGTTTTTCTAAAATTGAGCTTTTTGGCCGAATGAAAGTCAAATAGCCTGTACGAATAGTCAATTATCACTAATTGAGCATCGCTGATCACGTCAAAGTCGTTTATTTTCAGCGTCGAAGCATTTTTATAGGTGAAACTTCAGCTTTTTTGAGAAAAAAGCTGCATTTTTGATAGAACTTTGAGCTTTTTGGCACATTCAACACTGGAAATGACTTCGCCGTACCCAAAAACCCCTCTATTCGTCAAGTTCGTACAGCCTAAAAAGCTCTCTAGAGCTCGCAAAATTGATTCAAAAGTTCAATTATTGGGAGTATCGAACCTCCTAATATCTCATATTCTCCTAATGAAATTGGTCTAATTTAGCATCTTTTATACTCGAAAATTATCAAAATTGGAAAAATTATGTTTTTTCAAATTTGAGCTTTTCAGCAGAACGAAAGCTAAATAGCCTGTACGAATAGTCGATTATTACTAATTGAGCATCGCTGATCACGTCAAGCTCGTTTATTTTGAGCGTCGAAGCTTTTTTGTATGTGAAAGTTCAACTTTTTTGAAACAAGGCTTCATTTTGGAGGAAACTTTGAGCTTTTTGGCAGAACCAACACTGGAAACCAATTCTCTGTACCCAAATACCTCCCTATTCGTCAAGTTCGTACAGCCTAAAAAGCTCTCTAAAGCTCGTAAAATTGATTCAAAAGTTCAAGTATTAGGAGTATCGAACCTCCTAATATTCCATATTCTCCTAATAAAATTGGTCTCATTTAGCATCTTTTATACTAGAAAATGATCAAAATTGGAAAAATTGTGTTTTTCTAAAATTGAGCTTTTTGGTCGAATGAAAGACAAATAGCCTGTACAAATAGTCCATTATCACTAATTGAGCATCCCTGATCACGTCAAGCTCGTTTATTTTGAGCGTCGAAGCTTTTTTGTAGGTAAAAGTTCAACATTTTTGAAAAAAAGCTTCATTTCAGATGAAACTTTGAGCTTTTTGGCAGAACCAACACCGGAAATGAATTTGCCGTACTCGAAAACCCCCCTATTCGTCACGTTCGTACAGTCTAAAAAGCTCTCTAAAGCTTGCAAATTTCATTCAAAAGTTCAAGTTAGGAGTATCGAACCTCCTAATACTCTATATTCTCCTAATGAAATTGGTCTCATTTAGCATCTTTCAGACTTGAAAATGATCAAAATTGGAAAAATCGTGTTTTTTCAAAATTGAGCTTTTCTACAGAATGAAAGCTAAATAGCCTGTACGAATAGTCGATTATCACTAATTAAGCATCGCTGATCACGTCAAGCTCATCAGTTTCGATCGATCGATCTTTTTTCCACCTGAAAGTTCAACTTTTATGAAAAAAAGCTTCATTTCAGAGGGAACTTTGAGCTTTTTGGCAGAACCAACACCGGAAACAAATTCGCCGTACCCAAAAACCCCCCTGTTCGTCAAGTTCGTACAGCCTAAAAAGCTCTCTAAAGCTCGCAAAATCGATTCAAAAGTTCAAGTATTAGGAGTATCAAACCTCCTAATATCTCATATTCTCCTAATGAAATTACCCTCATTTAGCATCTTTTAGACTCGAAAATGACGAAAACTAGCAAATGTGAACTTCTTCAAAGTTGAGCTTTCTGGCCGAATGAAAGCCAAATAGAGTGTACTAATAGTCGAATATTACTAATTCAGCATCGCTGATCACGTCAAGCTCCTTTATTTTGACCGTAGAACCTTTTTTGTATCCGAAAGTTCAACATTTATGAAAAAAAGCTTCATTCAGGAGGAAACTTTGAGCTTTTTGGCAGAACCAACGCCGGAAACGAATTCACCGTACCCAAAAACCCCCCTATTCGTCACGTTCGTACAGTCTAAAAAGCTCTCCAAAGCTCGAAAAATTGATTCAAAAGTTCAAATATCAGGAGTATTTAACCTCCTAATATTCCATATTCACCTAATAAAATTGGTCTCATTTCGCATCTTTTAGACTCGAAAATGAGCGAAATTGAAAAAATTGTGTTTTTTCAAAATTGAGCTTTTCTACCGAACAAAAGCCGAATAGCCTGTACGAATAGTCGTTCATCACTAATTGAGCATCGCTGATCACGTCAAGCTCGTTTATTTTGAGCGTCGAAGCTTTTTCATATCTGAAAGTTCAACTTTTATGAAAAAAAGCTTCAATTTTGGGGAAACTTTGAGCTTTTTGGCAAAATCAACACCGGAAACGGATTCGCCGTACCCAAAAAACCCCCTATTCGTCAAGTTTGTACAGCCCAAAAAGCTCTGTAAAGCTCGCAAAATTGATTCAAAAGTTCAAGTAGCAGGAATATCAAACCTCCTAATACTCCATATTCTCCTAATAAAATTGGTCTCATTTCGCATCTTTTAGACCCGAAAATGAAAATTGGAGAATTTGTGCTTTTCAAAAATTGAGCTTTTCTACCAAATGAAAGTCAAATAGCCTGTACGAATAGTCGATTATCACTAATTCACCATCGCTGATCACGTCACGCTCGTTAGTTTTGATCGATCGAGCTTTTTTCTATCCGAAAGCTCAACATTTATGAAAAAAAGCTTCATTTTCGAGAGAACTTTGAGCTTTTTGGCAGAACCAACACTGGAAACGAATTCGTCGTACCCAAAAACCCCCCCTATTCGTCAAGTTCGTAAAGCCTAAAAATCTCTCTAAAGCTCGCAAAATTGTTTCGAAAGTTCAGGTATTAGGAGTATCGAACCCTCTAATACTCTATATTCTCCTAATAAAATTGGTCTCATTTAGCATTTTTTATACTAGAAAATGATCAAAATTGGAAAAGTTGTGTTTTTTCAAAATTGAGCTTTTCTGCAGAATGAAAGCTAAATAGCCTGTACGAATAGTCGATTATCACTAATTCAGCATCGCTGATCACGTCAAGCTCGTTTATTTTGAGCATCGAAGCTTTTTTCTACCTGAAAGTTCAATTTTTTTGAAAAAAGCTTCAATTAAGATGAAGTTTTGAGCTTTTTGGCAGAAGCAACACTGGAAACGAATTTGTCGTACCCAAAAACCCCCCTATTTGTCAAGTGCGTACAGCCTAAAAATCTCTCTAAAGCTTGCAAAATTGATTCAAAAGTTCAGGTAGCAGGAGTATCGAACCTCCTAATACTCCATTATTCTCCTAATAAAATTGGTCTCATTTCGCATCTTTTAGACTCGAAAATGAGCAAAATTGGAAAAATCGTGTTTTTTCAAAATTGAGCTTTTCTGCAGAATGAAAGCTAAAATAGCCTGTACGAATTGTCGATTATTACTAATTCAGTATCGCTGATCACGTCAAGCTCGTTTATTTTAGTGGATCGAGCTTCTTTCTACCTGAAAGTTCAACTTTTATGAAAAAAAGCTTCATTAAGGATGAAATTTCGAGCTTTTTGGCCGAACCAATGCCGGAAACGAATTCGCCGTACCCAAAAACCCCCCTATTCGTCAAGTTCGTACAGCCTAAAAATCGCTCTAAAGCTCGCAAATTCGATTCAAAAGTTCAAGTATTAGAAGTATCGAACCTCCTAATACTGTATATTCTCCTAATAAAATTGGTCACATTTCGCATCTTTTAGACTCGAGAATGATCAAAATTGGAGAATTTGTGCTTTTCAAAAATTGAGCTTTTTAGCAGAATGAAAGCTGAATAGAATGTACGAATAGTCGATTATTACTAATTGAGCATCGCTGATCACGTCAAGCTCGTTTATTTTGTGCGTCGAAGCTTTTTTGTATGTGAAAGTTCAACTTTTTTGAAAGAAGCTTCATTTTAGAGGAAACTTTGAGGTTTTTGCAAGAACCAACACCGGAAACGAATTCGCCGTACCCAAAAACCCCCCTATTCATCATATTCGTACTGCCTAAAAAGCTCTCTAAAGCTCGCAAAATTGATTCAAAAGTTCAAGTATTAGGAGTATCGAACCTCCTAATACTCCATATTCTCCTAATAAAATTGGTCTCATTTCGCATCTTTTAGACTCGAAAATGAGCAAAATTGAAAAATTTCTGTTTTTTCAAAATTGAGCTTTTCTGCAGAATGAAAGCTAAATAGCCTGTACGAATGGTCGATTATTACTAATTCAGCATCGCTGATCACGTCAAGCTCGTTTATTTTGAGCGTCGAAGCTTTTTTGTATGTGAAAGTTCAACTTTTTTGAAAAAAAGCTTCATTTTAGAGGGAACTTCGAGCTTTTTGGCAGAACCAACACCGGAAACAAATTCGCCATACCCAAAACCCCCCTGTTCGTCAAGTTCGTACAGCATAAAAAGCTCTCTAAAGCTTGCAAAATTGATTCAAAAGTTTAAAATTTACGATGCAGCGCTGCAGGCGGTGAAAATGAGAAGTTCTTTTGTAATCCTGATTTTAGGATATAGAAAGGTGTATTTACAACGTATTTTTGACGATTACAAAAGAAGTTCCGTTTTCTGCCACCTGAAGCGCTGCATCATCCTGTTTAAAATTTGTTGTCTTCAAAATTCAGCTTTTTAGCCGAATCAAAGCTAAACAGGGTGTACGAATAGTCGATTAGCACTAATTAAGCACCGCTGATCACGTCAAGCTCGTTTATTTTTGTTGATCGAGCTTTTTTCTACCTAAAAGTACAACTTTTTTGAAAAAAGCTTCATTTTCGAGAGAACTTTGAGCTTTTTGGCAGAACCAACGCCGGAAACGAATTCGCCGTACCCAAAAACCCCACTATTCGTCAAGTTCGTACAGCCTAAAAAGCTCTCTAAAGCTCGAAAAATTGACTCAAAGTTCAAGTATTAGGAGTATCGAACCTCCTAATATCCCATATTCTCCTAATAAAATTGCTCTCATTTCGCATCTTTTATACTCGAAAATTACTAAAATTAGCAAAATGAACTTTTTCAAAATTGAGCTTTTTTGGTCAAATGAAAGCCAAAAAGGCTGTACGAATAGTCGATTATTACTAATTAAGCCTCGCTGATCACGTCAAGCTCGTTTATTTTGGTCGATCGAGCTTTTATCTACCTGAATGTTCAACTTTTTAGAAAAAGCTTAATTTTTGAAAGAACTTGGAGCTTTTTAGCAAAACCCACACCGTAACCGGATTCTCCACCTGCGAAAACCCCCCTATTCGTCACGTTCGTACAGCCTAAAAAGCTCTCTAAAGCTCTTAAAATTGATTCAAACGTTCAAGTATTAGGAGTATCGAACCTCCTCATATGTCATATTCTTCTAATTAAATTGGTCTCATTTTGCATCAAATATACTCCAAGATGATCAAAAAGGGAGAAAATGCACTTTTTCAAAATTGAGCTTTTTTGCTCAAAAGAACGTCAAATAGAATGTACGAATAGTCGATTATCAATAATTAAGCATCGCTGACCTAGTCAAGCTCGTTTATTTTAGTCGATCGAGCTTTTTTCTACCTGAAAGTTCAACTTTTTTGATAAAAAGCTTCATTTATGAGGAAACTTTGAGCATTTTGGCAGAATGAACACCAGAAACGAATTTGCCATACCCAAAAACCCCCCTATTCGTCAAGTTCGTACAGCCTAAAAAGCTCTCTAGAGCTCGAAAAACTGATTCAAAAGTTCAAGTATTAGGAGTATCGAACCTCCTGATACTCTATATTCTCCTAATGAAATTGGTCTCATTTAGCACCTAATATACTCGAGAATGATCAAAATTGGAGAATTTGTGTTTTTTTAAAATTGAGCTTTTCTGCCGAATGAAAGCTAAATAGCCTGTACGAATAGTCGATTATTACTAATTCAGTATCGCTGATCACGTCAAGCTCGTTAATTTCCATCGAACAAGCTTTTTTCCACCTGAAAGTTCAACTTTTATGAAAAAAAGCTTCATTTTAGAAGAAACTTTGAGCTTTTTGGCAGTATCAACACCGGAAACGAATTCGTTGTACCCAAAACGCCCTGTTCGTGCAGTTCGTGCAGCCTAAAAAGCCCTGTAAAGCTCGCAAAATCTTTTATGCTCGAAAATGACAAACAGTGGAAAAGTTTTGTTTTTTCAAAATTGAGCTTTTCTGCCGAATGAAAGCCAAATAACCTTTACGAATAGTCTATTATCACTAATTCAGCATCGGTGATCAGGTCAAGCTCCTCAGTTTCAGTTGATCGAGCTCTTTTCTATGTGAAAGTTCAACTTTTTCGAAAAAAGCTTCATTTTGCTGGAAGTTTTGAGCTTTTTGACAGAATTAACACCGGCAACGGATTCTCCACATTTCAACCCCCCCTCCCCTGATATGACAGTTTGTCAATCCCGAAAAGCTCTTCAACTTTTTCTCCATCTTAACAGACTAAACAGTAGAAATTCCATTTTTTGCCACACGAGGCGCTGCAGTATTTTTTGAAAAAAATTGATCATGATTACACACTTACCTGAGAAAATACTGTAATCAGATGTGGTAATTTTTCATAAATAAAATGATGCTATTGATATCTTAAACGCTATACCCATAAGTATTATCAATATGAGATCCAATATCAAGATATCAATGTGGAAAATTGATAGCAACTATATATCATATTGTAAAAAATTGAGAAAGCAGCCAAAAATATGGTTAAAAATTGAAATTAGGGAAAAAAATGTTGTTTATTTTGAAGATATTAATATACAATAGCATATCAATATCTCTTTAAAAAATATTGTGATACATAAATGTACAATTTTTAAACATATCAACACCACTAAAAGTAAGGTTTTCAAACTCGCCATAAATTTACTCGCAAACAAACTCTTGAAAATCCATCATGGATGATCATTCCTTTGCATGGCTTAGCTACTTCATACTTCTGCACCCCTTCCTATTGGGACAGCTTTGAATTTCTTCAACTTCCAATCCACAATCTGAAATTATAACAATGAAAATGTGATATAAGGTAAGTGCATAGATAAGTATGTAAAAAGTCAAGTAGAGAAAAATGTACAAAATACATATAAGGTAAGTATTTTACAATACATCAAGCAAATTAACTTGAAAGCACATATAAACTAGACAGTGTGCGTAGCCTATTTAAGCACCACACAATTTTGAAAAAAAGCACAACGCAAATTTCGTAAATAGATCGCGATTTTGAAAAAAAATCACAACACGATTTTAAAAAAAAAAGACATCGCGATTTTCAAAAAAAAAGCACAACGCAATTATGATTTTGAAAGCACAATGAAATTTCATAAAAAAAAGAAAAACGCAGTTTGGAAAAAAAGCACAACGCGATCTTTCAAAAAAAGCACACACTACGCAATTTTGAAAAAGAAGCACAACTCAATTTTGAAAGTAAAACAACGGGATTTTGAAAAAAACAACGCAATTTTGGAAAAAGCACAACAAAATTCTGAAAAAACCGCGCAACTCGATTTTGAAAAAGAAGCACAACGCGATTTTGTGATAAAAGCACAACGCGATATCGAAATGAAAGCACAACGGAATTTAAAAAAAAAGCAGAACGCGATATTGAAATAAAAGCACAACACAATTTTAAAAAAAAAAGTTCAACGCGATTTTGAGAAAATAAGCACACACAACGCACACACAACGCAATTTCGAAAAAAAAGCTCTACATAATTTCGAAAATAGTACGCAATTTTGAAAAACGGTACAACGCGGTTTAGAAAAAAATGACCAACACAATTTTTGAAAAAACGCGATTTAGATTTCCAAAGCAAAACGCGATTTTAATTTTGAAAGCACAACAAAATTTCAACAAAAAAAGCCCAACATCGATGAAAAGCACAACACGATTTCGAAAAAAATCACAACGCGATTTCCCAAAAACACACAACGCGATTTTGAAAAAGAAAGCACTACCCAACTATGGAAAAAATCAAGGTTAAAAAAAACGCTTTCAAGTAAAAGCACATCGCGATTTCCGAAAAAAAGCACAACGCGATTTCGGAAAAAAAGCAGAACGCAATTATGAAAAAAAACAACACAATTTCGGAAAAAATGCACAACACAATTTCAAAAAAAAACAACACAATTTCAAAACTAGACAGCTAAGCAAAGTGTGCGTAGCTAGCTGCCTTTTCTACAGCTATAACCGTTATTACATCTAGGTAGTGCATAAGTGAATCAACCATGTCACAGTAATGAGAATTTTTGAAACTCTCACTGCTTCAAAATAATAATTGTTTTTCAGTGTTTTCATATTTTCCAAATTACAATAGGTATTTCAGAATAATTTATAAGCTTGTATTGCTTCTAAATTAAGAAATTTCTAGTTGTTTTTCATAGTTTGCATTGTTTTAAAATTTACAAAATTTCAAATCAATTTCCCGAATTCCCCATCGCTACAATTTCATAAAGTTTTCAATAAATTTTCAGAATTTTGCATTGCTGCAGAGTTAGGAAATTTGCAATCAATTTTTAGAATTCACATTGCCTCTAAATAGTCAAATTTTGAATAATTTTTCAGAATTCTTATTGTCTTTAAATTAAAAAATTGCAAATTCAATTTTCAAGTTCATATTGTCCACAAATTGTAAAACGTTTACTCAATTTTTGGAATTTACATTGCCTCCAATTTTTCAGAATTCTCATCTTGTTCATAAATTAATATTACAATACTTATTTCATATAATTTTCAAGTTCACATTATCTGCAACTTACAGAACTTTTAATCAATTTTTGGAATTCTCAGCGTCTCTAAATACAAATTTTCATATTATTTTTTTTAGAATTTCCGTTGTCTTCAAATTTATAAATTTTCAAACCAACTTTCAGAACTTGCTTTTTATTCTAAATTAAGAATTAAATCTTATAAAATATGTTAAGAATTTGAATTGCCTCTAAATTACACGAAAAAAATATGGGTAATTTTTACAAAAAAATTTAACTAAATACTGGTATTTAGCACAATTAAGTACCAGATCCCATTCAATAATTTTTACTGTAATCGTATAGTAAAAATTATCATTTTAATAAATTTTGCTATAGGTACCAATAGTAAAAATCATTTTGTTTTAATAATTTTTACTAAATCATGATAATAAAAATTTCATGTTTCAATTGTACAAAAATTAGTTTAATTACTCATTTTGAAGTAATTTTTAAATTATAAGTAAAAAGTTGAAAATTATTCATGTCAAGGTAATTCTTACTATACTTATGGCTATAGGTAGACAAAAAATAAATGAAATGAATTTTTAGTTAGCAAATGATATCATAATTCATAACTCAATTTCAGCATTATTTAGCAAATGATATAATTCATAACTCAATTTCAGCATTATTTTTGCCCCATTATCATGTACTACATAGGTAGTAACTCCGAAGCATTTACCTATCCAATTTTCCTACGAAAAATCTGTCACCTACCTACTTACCTCACGGGGATTCGAACCTGGGTCCCTAAATTTCCTATTCCTACCTACATGCCCTATCCACTCAGCCACAAATTCAGTACGAGGGTTAGGGCATTAAAATAATATATTTGTTTGGTAAACGCCCCACCAAACCACTCCCACTTGGAATTTACAGCTAACAGACCGGGGGTGTAACAGGGTACAATGAAACACAGCTGGTGATGGAATAGACTGGGGGTATAGCAGGGTACAATGAGCAGCAGGTGTTCTACAAGTCCCCTTTTCCCTTTTTTAGGATTTAATGCATTAAAATAATGAACTAAAATTGCAATTACTCAGCAATTACCCATCCGAATTGAATGAAAATAAATCTATACCCTCCGCCTTAATGATTCTCAAATGGTGTCCAATAGGTACAAAAAACGGTTGGATAGCTTAAGAGAACATTCATTGCAATTGAAATTTCAATTTATCAAAGCGAAACCAATAGTGTGCTACGCACATTAAAAAAACAACGCGATTTTGAAAAAAAAGCAGAACGACGCAATTTCAACAAAAAAGCACAACGCGATTATGAAAAAAAAACGCGATTTTAGAAAGAAAAGCACAACGCGATTTTGAAAAAAAAAGCACTACGTGATTTTGGAAAGAAAAGTGCAATGCGATTATGAAAAAAAACAACAAGATTTTGAAAAAAAAGCACAACGCAATTTCGCAAAAAAACAACGCGATTTTGAAAAAAAGCACAACGCGATTTTGAAAAAAAGCACAACGCGATTTTGAAAAAAAGCACAATGTGATATCCAAAAAAAGCACAACACGATATCAAAAAAAGCACAACGCGATTTCGAAAGAAAAGCACAACGCGATTTCAGAAAAAAAAGCACAACGTGATTTTGAAAAAAAAGCACTACGCAATTTCAAAAAAAAAGCACAACGCGATTGCAAAAAAAGCACAAAGTGATTTCAAAAAAAAGCACCACACAATTTTGGAAAAAAAAGCACAACGCGATATAAAAAAAAACACATCAGGAATTTAAAAAAGAAGCACTACTCGATTTCGGAAAATAAACACGAGATTACAAAAAAAAAGCACCACGCATTTTCGGGAAAAAAGCACAGAGCGATTTCAAAAAAAAACCACACAGCGATTTTGATAAAGAAGCACAACGCGATTATGAAAAAAAAACAACGTGATAAAAAAAATGCAATTTTGAAGAAAAGCACACAAGATTTTGAAAATGAAGCACAACTTTGAAAAAAGCACAACGCGATTTTGAAAAAAGCACAACGCGATATTGAAAGCACAGCACAATACTGAAAGCTCGAATGTATAACGGGATGCGGATAGAACTTCTCTGGAGCACAGCCAAAGCGCAAATGACTGTTGAGATTTGATTACAAAGGGTAGCCACCTGCTTTTGTTGTATAGAATTTTGAAAAAAAAACCAACGCGATTTCAAAAAAAAAGCACAACACAATTTTGAAAAAAAGCATGAGATTTCAAAAAAAAGCATGAGATTTCAAAAAAAAGCACGTGATTTCAAAAAAAAGCACCACGCAATTTTGGAAAAATAAGCACAACGCAATTTCAAAAAAAAAACACAACATGATTATGAAAAAAAACAACCTGATTTTAAAAAACGCGATTTTGAAAAATAGCACAACGCGATTTCGGAAAAAAATGCACAACGCTATTACGAAAAAAAGCAGAACGCGATTTCAAAAAATAAGTACCATGCAATTTTGAAAAAAAAGCACAACACAATTTCAAAAAAAAGCACACTGCGATTTCGAAAAAAAAGCACAATAAGGTTATGAAAAAAACAATGTGATTGAAAAAACGCGATTTTGAAAAAAAGCACAATGTGATTTCGGAAAAAAAACCCAACACAATTTTGAAAAAAAAGCACAACATGATTATGAAAAAAAAGCACAACGCGATTTCAGAAAAAAAAGCACGTTGAGATTTCAAAAAAGCACGAGATTTTTAAAAAAAGCACTACATACGCAATTTCGGAAAAAAAGCACACCGCGATTTCGAAAAAAAAAGCGCAACACGATTATAAAAAAAAACAACGTAATTTAAAAAAACGTGATTTTGAAAAAAAGCACAACTTTGAAAGAAGCACAACGTGATTAAAAAAGCACTACGCGAATACGAAAGCTTGAAAGCACTATGCAACATCGAATGCAAAGCATAATACCAAAAGCTGGAAAGTATAACGCGACACAGATAGAACTTCTCTGGAGCACAGCCAAAGCGCAAATGACTGGTGGGATTTGATTACTAAGGGTAGCCACCTGCTTTCATTGTCTAGGTACTGAATGTGAGTAAATGAAACACCTGCACGCACAAGGGAAAGATAACACTGTAGATAAGAATATTTTAGGACACCTGCAGTGTTACATTTTAAAAGGGATGTCGGCTTCCCTTTGATAAAGATAACACCGCAAGGGTTCGGCTACACTTTTGATAAAATCTTTTCCTTTGTTCAATTTTGAAAAATAAATTCGAAAATTGAACAATAGAAAAGATTATAGAACCCCTGTGGTGTTACATAAATTTCAAAATTTAACTAACATCGGCTTCCCTTTTGATATGGCCCTTTTCCCCTTTTTATTCTTTTTTTGGTACAAATTTTCGTAATTAATTGCAATTACTCAAGAAGCTAATTGAGTAATTGCAATTATAATTACGGCGTTCCATGCCTCACATTAAACCACATCTACCTACAAAAATTTTTAAAAAATCGGCCCATCCATCTAAGAGAACATTCGTTCCAAAGAATTTTTCCACTTTCAGACCGAAACTAATAGTGTGCTATGCACACTAATATTATTACATACTCTTAATCAAATAAAATTGAAAGAATGAGATCATATTCATAAAATTACTCAAGTAAATAGTACTACATACCTGAGTATTATTGTAATTGTAATTGGCTGAAGCGAATACCAAATACTACCAGGATTACTGGTACACGCAGTATCAATTAGTCATTACAAACACACTCTTCAGCATCATAGTTGACGATTGTACACATGGAAATCCGGTGGTGGTGTCAAAAACCAAATTGACTACATCCTAGTACAGAAGAGGTGGAAGTCAGTGATAACACAGTCCAAGACTTATCCTGGAGCAGATGTTGCATCCGATCACCAAATGCTGGTAGCTTCCTTCAAATTGCATCTTTGCAGTGGGAAGAAACCAACAAAGAAAAATCACATATACCTTATTGACCAAGAAAGGAAAACAAATATTGATTACACGAATGAAGAGGACCCAAATACCTTATGGGAAAATATGAAGGCAGAAATCCAAAGGAAACGCAATTTGGTGATCAAGAATAGGAAGGAAGAACGGAAAAAACGTCAACCATGGATGTCAGAGGAAACATTGAAGCTCATAGAAGAACGCAGAAAAGTTGAACTGGAAGGAAATGATAATGGATACAATGCCTTGAATAGATGCGTACAGAGAAGTTGCAGGAATGATGAAGAAGCTTACCTGAACAGGAACAGATGTTGTGAGGAAATTCAAGAACATGCTGACCACAATGAATCATGCGTACTATTTAAGAAGATAAAATAGATCAGAGATTTTAAACCACAATCACGTGAAATCACAGCTGAGGACGGAACAGTCGCATGGGACTCTAAAAAGATTGTACCAAGCTATATCGGAGTGAACCATAGAACCCAAATAACAATAAAGTACCAGGAATTGAGATAGATAGTGTAGAAGAGCCAAAAATCTTACTTGACAAAGTGAGAGATGCCATCAAGGCGTTGATAAAACGTAAAGCACCTGGATGTGATGGTATTGAGGCTGAGATACTACAATCCATGGGTAAGAAAGCAGAGAAGGTGATCTGGAAGATATGCAACAACATATGGCACAAAAGAGAATGGCCAGAAACGATGTAATACCATAGTGAAGAACACTGGCCAGTATACCTAAACTGAACCTTTAATGTTTGTATTCGATCAACAGATCAAAATGAAGGAATCTGTTTAGAACGCTCGTAAGAATTAACGAATCATTGTCATCGAAGAAAGGGGAAATCCCGACTGCAGATAGGGATTTGCATCCCAACTGCAGATAGGGATTTGCCTCTATTATAGCATGATCCCATTTAATCAACAGGGTTTTCAACAAATCTTCAAGATGAGTGATCGTTTCAATTATTAAATCAATCAAAACTATGTTAATTGCAGATAATAACAAAATAATACGATTTCTTCTTATCAGGTTGTAATAATTTTAAATAAACACCATTTCATCTCTTTTTTCTCCTCCCATATTTCTTGATTAAACAGAATCACTACTTTTTTAAAAGGTTTCATAACATTATGAATAATTATGATCATTGATTTACTGTATGATGAAATTCTAATTTTTGTCGACATATAAATTACAAGTTTCTGTCGATAAAATGACACGATGCAAGAATTCCCCCTCCCCCCCTAAAAACACGCCTTCAAAGTTCAATCCAACACTAATTCATTGTATGTAGGTACATACTATTTGAAAATATTATAATTCAACAAAAATAACTGATTACAAAAATATGATCAAAATTTCAAAAACTTGTTTTCTAATAATGTCGTAAAAAATGCAGAGAATTCATAATTGTTTTGGTTTTTCTCCTGAATGAATGGACAGCTTTCTGATATTGCTTCCACGTCAACACTCGTGGACATTCAAATCTTAACCTTGAGGTGGGTTGGAAATCCTGACTTTAGAGAAGAAAAGTGCGCCACTTCACACTACACAAGCACCAAAATTACATCTGGAATCAGTGATCAGGATCAGGACCCTTGGCAATCGCTTAGGACCTTAGGGGTATAGGTTGAACCAACAACATGTTTTATGCATAGATGAATAAAGTCTTAATCTCAGATGTAAGTTGTACCTAATTATGTTTTGAAGTCAAAATATTTCAAGAGCAATTTTTGATTTTTGGCGAATTTCTGAAAATCAAAATTAATTTTATCAAATAGACCTAGAAAGTTGAAATTTGGGAAATACCCTACTATCAACACACCGAATCGATTGGAAACGATTTCAAGCCGTTTTGAGCAGTGCTGGAGCCTCCAGCGGATTGAAACTTTTACCAAATGAAGTTGGTGAGCTGAAATTCACTGTGCACCCTAACTTCAACATAATGATCGGAATTGAGATAGTTTCCAGTCATTTTGGAGCCTCCAGCAACTTCTTGGAAATTCCAGTTTTTCAAAAAACACCATTTTTCCAAAATCGACGCGTTCCAGTTGAAAAAATATAATATATTCAACTGTTTTTTTATTCTCAGATGATTGAATTTTTCATTAAAAAAATCAGTGGTTCATTTTCGATGATTTAATTTAAAAAAATTAATACTAAAATAAAAACGACCGGTATCTACAAAAATACTGGAATAAATATAAAAAAATATGGCGTAAAATTGAACATTTAAAAATAATGAAAGAGCCAGTTCCGCATTGATTGAGGGGAAAAAATGAGTATTAAAATAATCCTTCGACGAGTCCAGTTTCGGTATTCAAATCGATATCATAAATACACGGCCTGATCGATAATCCGGGCATCTTGCTTATCTAAAATCGAAACCCCACCCCGAAAAAAATGATTAAAAATCTGAGTATTCAAGGCAGGATGAGAACTCGTATTTAAAAAAATATAATTTACCGTTCCGGCGATTACGACGATAAATCCGGCTCCTGCAGATAAGTAGGCATCTTTGATGGGCAACGTGTAACCGGTTGGTACTCCTTTCAGGGCAGGATTTCCAGTCAGTGAAAGGGCTGTTTTGGCCATACATACGGGGAGGTTTTTGTAACCCTGAGATCGAAGAGGAGGGGAACAGAGAGTAGAATTGTTAAAATCTCGTATTTTTTTTCGTTTCGTTTAAAATAATACGTTTGAAAAAATACCGCTTACTTTATCTTCGTATCTTTTCAATTTATCAAGAACTGGTTGAGGGATATCGACTCCTACTGATCCGTACATTTCAACAGCGACTTGTTTAATTTTATCGGCTAGTGAGTTTTCGGCGTCGTACAGGAAACTGCGTCAAATTACACAGATAATTATTATATTCGAATAAAATATTCGTAAGAAATGCGAGTAGCAATATTAATATTTATGATAAAAACAACGTACTGGAAATTATTTTTGGATTCGCTGGCTTTGACGACAGCATCGGCCAAGTCTAGAGCACCCTCTCCACCAAGTAACCAGTGTGAAGAAACGACCACATCTGAGGCACCACTTTGAGCGCATTCTTCTTTAATCACATTCCATTCGGCTTCGGTATCAGTCCTGAAGTAATAAATAAGGTACAAATTTAGAAAAGTATCCACAATAGAAATAAATCAAGAAGAGTGACCAAAAAAGAAATTCGAAGAGAGATGCGCGACGTTAAAATTCCGTGAGGAATTAAAATATATTTTGAGCGTTTTTGAAGAATTTTGAGCATCGAAATGCGATCTGGATTTTTGGGATTTTCGAAAAAAAAGTGTCTTTTGACAAATAAAAATGTGGGAAATTTCGACAAAAATCAAAAATTTCCAACAATCGTGATTTTTTTTTGATTTTTAAGAAAGATCATCCCCCCAGAAAAATTGGTTGAAATTTTCAAAAAATACAAATAAAATTTCAAAATTCATTCTAAGCAGCTCTTGAGAATTTTTGAGCTCTACTCCAAAATCAGATCCTTATTTTCGAAAATTCCAAGACTCGTTAACAGATTTTAGGACTCAAAATTCTTAGAAAATGCTCAAAATACATTTCAAGTCAAAAAACTTAATTATTCGAGAAATTTCAACCAATTTTGATTAGTCACATGAAACTTATACAAAAATTTAAAAAATCGTGGATAGATTTTGGAACTCAGTCGCAAAATTTCAAAAATCATTACTCAATTTTGAGGCTCAAAATTCTTTAAAAATGCTCAAAATACATTTGAATCAAAATATTTGAATTTATCGCGAAATTTTAACTCACTTCGATAACTTGCATGACACTTTTTCGAAAATCTTAAAAATCATGACCACATCTTGAGGCTCAAAATTATTCAAAACTGCTCAAAACAATTTTTATGGGAATTTTTGATTTTCTGACGAAATTTTAACATATTTTGATAGGTCACATGATGCCTTTTTTCAAAAATCCTTAAACTCATTTCCGGATTTTGAGGCTCAAAATTCTTCAAAAATGGTCAAAATTGATTTTATCTGAAATATTAAAATTTTTCGAGAAATTTCAACCAACTTTGAAGAGTCGCATGAAACTTTTACAAAAATTTCAAAAATCATGACCAAATTTTGGTGCTCAAAATTTTTCAAAAATGCTCAAAATACATTTTAATCTAAATATTTGAATTTATCGCAAAATTTTAATCCACTTTAATAAGTAGCTTGACACTTTTTCGGAAATCTCAAAAATCATGACCATATTTTAAGACTTAAAATTGTTCAAAACTGCTCAACAATTTGTTCATGGGAATTTTTGATTTTCTGACGAAATTTTAACCTATTTTGATAGGTCACATGATGCCCTTACTTTAAAAATCCTAAAACTCGTCACCAGATTTTGGGGCTCAAAATTCTTTGAAAATAATCAAAATAAATTTTAGTTGAAATATTTCAATTTTTCGACAAATTTCAACCAATTTTGAAGAGTCACATAAAACTTTTACAAACATTTTAAAAAATCATCACCCAATTTCGGTGCTCAAAATTCTTCAAAAATGCTCAAAATACATTTTAATCAAAATATTTGAATTATTTGCAAAATTTTAACCCATTTTGATAAGTCGCATGACACGTTCTCAAAAATCTCAAAAATATTATGACCATATTTTGAGGCTCAAAATTGTTCAAAACTGCTCAAAAAAATGTATGGGAATTTTTGATTTTCTGATGAAATTTCAACCTGTTTTGATGGGTCACATGTTGCTTTTTTTTCAAAAATCATAAAACTCGTTACCAGATTTTGAGGCTCAAAATTCTTCAAAAACAGTCAAAATAAATTTTAGTTGAAATATTTCAATTTTTCGAGGGATTTCAACTAATTTTGAAGAGTTGCGTGAAACTTTTACACAAAATTCAAAAATTATGACCCGATTTTGAGACTTATTCAAAACTTACAAAAAAATCACGACTCAATTTCGGTGTTCAAAATTCTTTAAAAATGCTCAAAACACATTTTATTCAAAATATTTCAGTTATTCGCAAAATTTTAACCCATTTTTATAGGTTGCGTGACACATTTTTCGAATATTTCAAAAATCAAGAAGACCACATTTTGAGGCTCAAAATTATTTTAAAATATTTTTATTGCAGTATTTTCAATTCTCATAAAATTTTTTTGAGTTGAAAAATGCGGTCAGGTCTTTTGGGATTTTCAAAAAAATTGACACTTGAGAAATCAAACCGTTAAAAATTTTGACAGGAAATCAAAAATTTCCTTCAATCGTGATTTTTTTGATTTTTGAAAATATTCCTAATCTTGTAAAATTGGTTGAAAGTTTTACAGAATATTAAAAAAATGTCAAAATTCATTCTGAGCAATTTTGAAGAATTTTCGAGATCTACAATCAGGAAATGATTTTTTGGAGTTTTGAAAAAAATGTCATTTGACCCATTAAAATGAGGAAGGTATAATTTTCTCAAAAAATGAAAAACAAATTCAAAATTCATTTTGAGCGGTTTTTAATTATTATGAGCTTCAAAATCGTATAAATTTTTCCAAAAATTTCAAAAGAAAATAATTTTTTATACTTGGAGCATAAAATTATTCAAAACTACTGAAAAAAATCGAGAAGAATTCTTTTTTTTCTGCCTAAATTTCGACTCCTTTCAATGGGTCAAATAATACCTTTTTCAAACATCCCAAAAATCATGACCAGTAGATTTCGGGGCTCAAAAATTCTTCAAAAATGCTCAAAACAGAAATTCGTCTAGATATTTGTGAATCTTGCGAAATTTTAACTCATTTTGATAGGTCGGAAGGTCACCTTTCAGTTTTGAACGTTTTTGAAAAATTTCATGGTCAAAACTCAGATTATAATTTTTATGATTTTTTAAAAAAGGTGTCATTTAACTAGGTAATCAAAATAAATTGAAATTTTCACAGAGAATCAAAAACAAATTTCAAAATTTATTTTGAGCGGTTTTGAAGAATTTTTGAGCTCAAAAATTGGGTCATGAATTTCGGGAATTTGAAAAAAATATTATGCCAGCAATCATCCTTGGAAAAACCTCTCCCACTTAAACAGACTTGAAGAAATCATTATAACCAGACTGAGAATTGGCCACACAAAAATCACACATAATCACCTATTTGAAAAGGCCCCAAAACCCACATGTCAATTCTGCCTCTCAGAACTTATATCTGTCCAACACTTACTATTTCAATGTCCCTCCTTACATCAGCACAGACTGTCCCTACAAATAGATGAAAGATCCCTATTCATACCAGACGACCCTTCAGAAATTAAAAAATTCTTAGACCTAATTAAAAAACTTGACCTTACCAACTCGATTTAAATCTCATACGACGGGTGTAATAATCAAGTAATTACAAACACCCAAAAAAAAAAAAAAAAAAAAATCAAAATGGGTTAAAATTTAAGCAGAAAAAATCAAAAATTTCTATCAAAACTTTTTTTTTATTAATAAATTGTTTTAATCTCACGTTCAATTTATCGAAAAATTTCATCACATTTTGATAGATCGCGTGACACTTTTTCAAAAAATCTCAAAAATAATAACCAGATTTTGGGGCTCGAAAATTCGTCAAAAAAATGATCAAAATACATTTTAGTCGAAACACTTCAATTTTCCGAGAAATTTCAACCAATTTTGAAGAGTCGCATGAAACTTTTACAAAAATTTCAAAAATCGTGACCAAACTCAAACCCTTTTAAAAAATCACGACCCAATTTTGGTGCTCAAAATTCTTCAAAAAATAATCAAAATACATTTTCGATGAAATGTTGAAAAATAAAAGGCACTTTTTCAAAAATCCCAACAATCATGAACTAATTTTGATGCTCTAAATTCTTCAAAACTGGTCCAAAAAAATATGTATTCGCAAATTTTTGATTTTTTTCAAAAAATTCAACCAATTTTTACGAGTCAAATGACATTTTTTTCAAAAATTCCAAAAACCATAGCCAGATTTTCAGGGCTTAAATTTTTTGAAAAAATCATGACCCAATTTCGGAGCTCTAAATTCTTCAAAACTGGTCAAAAAACAATTGATGATAATTTTTTATTTCTTGTCAAAATTTTAACTTATTTTAAAGAATCAAATCACGACAAATCACGTATTTTTCAAAAAAAACATAACCTCAGACTTCATGGCTGAAAATTTTTTAAAAATGCTCAAAATGTATTTTTTTGAGTTTTTTTTAATCCAATTTCGAGTTCAAAACTTTTCAAAAATGCTTAAAAAAATTTTAATAAGAATTTTAATTTGTCACCGAAATTTAAATCCATTTTTATGGTAAGTATAAATAACACCTTTTTCAAAAATCCCAAAAATCATGACCCAAATTCGAGGCTCAAAAGCGTTCAAAAATGCTCAAAAATTAAAATTCACTTTCGAATAATTCTACAACGACCAAAAATTCCAAACAGAAATAATTCAAGAGGAGTGACTAAAAAAAGAATCCAACTTACGACATCGAATTAATAGCCACGACCACAGGTACACCGTGCTTTTGAGCATTCGAAATATGTTTCTTTAAATTTTCACATCCTTTACGAACTAATTCCAAATTTTCCTGATGAAAAAAAAAACAAAACATCAAAACAGAGATTACAAAACACGTTACAATCAATTTGCATTATTTTTTTGCACGGGTAAATGAACAGAATAAGACGTACTTCGCTATATTCCGATTTCAGAGGCTCTCCAGAGACGACAGGGGGTCCACCTCCGTGCATTTTGAGTGCTCTGACGGTTGCCACGAGTACAACAGCATCGGGCAGTAAACCGGAGTATCTGCATTTAATATTGAAGAATTTTTCCATACCTGACAAAAAAAAGAGAATGAGTTTTGAAATAAAAAAAAATCAGTAGGTATTCGAGGGGAATTTACGTTGTACGTACCGATATCGGATCCGAAACCAGCTTCAGTTACTACAAATCCACTTTTACCGACGAGTTTTAATCCGATTAGATCAGCGATTATGGAAGAGCATCCGTGGGCAATGTTGGCAAAAGGTCCAGCGTGTACCATGACCGGTGTGCCTTCCAGAGTCTGCATCAGAGTTGGTTCGATGGTGTCACGAAGTAATACAGCCAGTGCTCCGGTCGCTCCCTAGATTCAAATTAAAAAAATAAACAAATTATTCTTCGTGAACGTTTTCTTAAATTTTGAAAAATTACAATCTATTTCAAGAGATCACTCGATTAAATGAAAACTAACCAAATCGTCTGCAGTGATATCATTTCCTTCGGTATCTTGGGCGACGATAATTTTCATCAATCTTTCCTTCAAATCGGTCAGATTCGTCGACAGGGCTAAAATAGCCATAATTTCGCTAGCCACCGAGATATCGAAACACGCCTCTCTGGTGAAATTCTTCTCAGTGGGTGATTTTCCGATGGTTATCTCGCGAAGGAATCTATCATTGGTGTCGACAACTGCGAACAAATTTTTAAAAAAATAATATTATAATTCAACGTAGTAAAATATGATCACAAGGGGACGGGGGGAGGGGGTGAAGAAGGACCTAAATCCATACCTCGATTCCACGAGATCGTTTTACGATCGATATTCAGTCTAACAAATCGTTTGATTTCGTCTTCGGTCAACGAATCAGGATCGGTTTTATCAATACCCAGTTTCTTCAGCCTTCTTAATTGAATAGCGGAGAATTTTCGGACACCTTTTATTTTCGGTACCAGCCTGCTGTAGAGGCCATCATCGGTTTGGGTACTTTCGTGGAAACATCTGGCGTCAATTTGAGCAGCTAGTAAATTATTGGCGGCAGAAACGGCGTGAATGTCTCCGGTCAAGTGCAGGTTGAATTCTTCCATCGGTATAACTTGCGAATATCCTCCTCCTGCGGCTCCACCTGCCATAAATAATTTCTTCGTTAATAAATACGATTACTGGACCATTTCTCGAGTCACAAATCGAGAAAATTTACCTTTGATACCGAACGTGGGCCCTTGAGAAGGCTGTCTAACGCAAGCTACAGCGTTCCTAAATTTATGAGCGGCTAATGCTTGAACTAGACCAATAGTCGTCGTACTTTTACCTTCTCCCAAAGGTGTCGGAGTTATGCTACAAGAATACAAAATTATACATATCTTGTTTATCGATACGCATATTATGCGAAAAAATACTCGCAGATAAATATATTCACGTCCTTCATCTTGAACTTACCCAGCAACCACGACGTATTTGCCATTAACCTGGTTAGATAAACGCTTCAGCACAGATAGGCTGACTTTAGCTTTCTTCGTGCCGTATAATGAGATCTCTGACGGTGATAAACCAATTTCCGAAGCCAAATTACCGATATCTTTTGGAATTTGAGATCGTGCTACTTCGATATCACTGTAAAAAAAAAAAAAAAAAAAAAACATGAAATATTAGAAAAAATGTTAAAAATGAACGAACATTTAACTAAAAATTTTCCAAGAAATTTGTCTTTGAAAACCAGGAATTTTCACTCTAATACAGTCTCTCTGCGAATAATTTAATGATTAAATTGTAATTCAGCCTTCAGGATGTATTTAGAAGAAAAAAAAAAATAACCTGAGATTTCATTTTTTCAAGGCTCCATTTTCCAAAGGCTTACTTCCCTTTTCAAAAAAAATTGCTACCTCTCATCATAACTAAACTTCAGTAACGAAAAAGGAGAAAGCAAGAAAAAATCTCTAAAAAAAAACAGAACACAAAATTTTTTTTTTTTTTTTGGGTGATGAAAAAAGCAAGACTGACAATTTCAGTAAAAAGGGAAGAAAGGGATTTTTGAAAATTTCTGGTAAAGAAGCTTGACTTTTGGCCAATTTTTGAAACTTCTTTTGCAAAAAATTGACAATTTTTAGCATTTTTCTAAAAATGAGAATTTTAAAATTTTTTTTGAAAAACAAGAATTTTAGTAAATTTTTGGTTAAGAGCAAGACTTTGACGATATTTTATCCAAAGGTAGGCCTTTTCAGTACATAATTCTAGGCAAAAAAAGTTATACTTTTTAAAAATTAACGTATGACAAAAAAACGTAATTTTTGGAAACATTTTTGAAAAAAATGAAAACTTTTTGGAATTTTTTTTTGCAAAAAATGGACAATTTATAGCGTTTTTGCTAAAACGAGAATTTGTTATGACTTTTTGGAAATTTTTGGCAAAGATAGCTTTGAAAATTTCAGCCAAAAGCAGACATTTTCAGCAAATTCTTGGCAATTTATGAGATGACAAAAAAGTGTGACTTTTGGAAACCTTTTGGATTTTTTTTTGCAAGAAATCAAAATTTTTAGAAATTTTCTAAAAATTGAGAATTTTTGAAATTTTTGAAAAACGAGATTTTTTGATCATTTTTGACAAAGAGCAAGACTTAAATTTTCAGCCAAAAGCTGACTTTTTCAGCAATTCTATGCAAAAAAGCTACACTTTTTGACAATTTATGACAAAAAAGCGTAACTTTTGGATAATTTTTGAAAAAAATTGAACTTTTTGGAATTTTTTTTGGGAAGAAATCGACAATTTTTAGCATTTCTGCTAAAACGCCAGAATTTTTGTGACTTTTTTATAAACCAGTTTTTTTGATCAAGTATTTTTGGTGAGAGGCAAGACTTTGACAATTTTAGACAAAAGCTGACCTTTTCAGGAATTCTTGCCTAAGAAATTATAATTTTTGGCAATTTATAGCAAGTAAAGGAGATTTCTGGGTAATTTTTGAAAAAGTAAACATTTTTTGCAAAAAAACGACAAATTTTTGTCAATTTTTGAAAAATTGAACATTTTTATCAAAAAAAAAAAAGACTGACAATTTCAGCAAAAAGTAGGATTTTTTCAAACCAAAGTATTTTGACAAACAAAAACATATTTTTTGGAAATTTCTGGGAAACAAGTAAAACTGTAGGAATTTTGTTAAACAGCGAAAATTTTTGTCAAAAAATATCAATTTTTGGAAATTGTTAATAAAAAATTTTTGTAAGACTTTTTAGCAATTTTTGACAAAAAAACGAGGCTTTCGGGTAAATTTTGGAAAAACGTAAGACTGAAAATTTGGCCAAAAAGCGAGAATTTTTGTCACAAAACTGAACTGTTACAATTTTGGCAAAAAAAAATTATTTTTAGAAATAATCATTTGCAAAAAAATTCTTTTTGCATTTTTTTGGTGATTTTTTTAACGTTGACAAAACAGAGTTTTTTAGATAATTTTTGCAAAAAAGTGTGATGTTTTGGCGAATTTTGCTAAAAAACGAGATATTTGGCCAGTTTTTGGGAAAAAGCAAAATTTTGTCAATTTTAACACAAAAGCTGAACTTTTTTTTTAGCAATTATTTATTGTCAAAAAATTACATTTTTTTGCAATCTTTCAAAAAAGCGAATTTTTTTGTAAATTTGTGAAAACTAGAATTTTTGATAATTTTCGGCAAAGAGCAAGACTCTGAAAATTTTAATCAAAAGCTGACCTTTTCAGGCAAAAAAGTTATACTTTTTGGAAATTTATGACAAAAGAACGAGACTTCTGGGTAATTTATGGAAAAAAGTGAGAATCTTTTGCAATTTTGCTACTCGTAAAAAACGAGAATTTCTGTTTAAAAAAAACTTTTGACAACTTTAGAAAAAAAGAGAGCTTTTTTGGCAATTATCAGCAAAAAATGTATTTTTTTTGAAATAATTTTTATCGAAAAACGAATACTTTTTTGCAACTTTCTGGTAAAAAAAAAACAGACAAGACTTCAAATTTTGCTAAAAAGCAAGAATTTTTGTTTAATTTTTGGCCAAAAACAAGACTGACGATGCTTTTTCGACATTTTTTCGAAAAAAACAGAGATTTTTTGGCAATTTTTGAACATGAGCGAGACTTTTGAATAATTTTTTTTTTTTAAAAAGTAACTTTGGAATTTCTTGCAAAAAAAACAACAAATTTTTGTCAATTTTTGAACAAGCGAAAATTTGTGTCGAAAAACAAGACTGACAATTTTCAGCCAAAAGCAAGATTTTTTGGAACTTTAATTCCTATTTTGACAATCAGAAAGATATTTTTTGGAAATTTCCTGCAAAAAACCGAGGTTTTATACGAGGTAATTTTTGGGGAAAAAAAAGAGGCTATAAATTTTGTTAAACAGAGAGAATTTTAGTCAAAAAATAGAAATTTTTGAAAATTTTCGGTAAAAAATGTTTGAAAGATTTTTTTAGCGATTTTTGGCAAAAAAGTTATACATACTTACTTTTTGGAAATTTATGATAAAAAGCGAAACTTTTAAACAAATTTTGAAAAAAATGAAACTTTTTGGAATTTTTTTTGTAAGAAATAGACAATTTTTAGCATTTTGGGTAAAAAGAGAAAATTTTTGTAAATTTTTGAAAAAAAAAGAATTTTCGATCATTTTGGGCAAAGCGCAAGACTTTTACAATTACAGCTAAAAAACAGGCCTTTTCAGCTATTCTTGGCAATAACAAAAAAAAATGTAACCTCTGAGTTTATGCAGTTCTTGAAAAAAATTCAACTTTTTTGGAATTTTTATTTTTGCAAAAAATCGGGCAATTTTTAGCATTTTAGCTAAAAAGCGAAATTTTTTGTAAATTTGTGAAAAACCAGAATTTTGGTAACTCTTGGCAAAGTAATCAAAAGCTGACCTTTTCAATAACTCGGCAAAAAAGTTATAATTTTTGGAAATTTATGACGAAAGAGCGAGACTTCTGGGTAATTTATGGGGAAAAAGTGAGAATCTTTTGCAATTTTGCTACTCGTAGAATTTCTGTTTTAAAAAAAAAACGTTGATAATTAGAGAATTTTAGTCAAAAAATAGAAATTTTTGGTAAAAAATGTTTGAAAGATTTTTTAGCAATTTTTGGCAAAAAAGCAAGGCTCATGGACAGGCTTTTGAGTATGATTTTCGGGGGAGGGGGGGAGGGAAATGGGATTTTTTAACAATTTTGTTAAAAGGGCGAGATTTTTTGTCAATTTTCAGCGACAAAAAAGAGCCTAATTTCTTTTGGCATTAGCTAAAAGCAAAAGTATCTTTTTATTAAAAAATAAATTGTATCTTTCAAATTTCAGTCCAAAAATCAAGATTTTTTGACAATTTCTGAAAATGAGCGAGATTGTTGAATAATTTTTGGAAAAAAGTATGACTTTTAGGATTTTTTTTGCAAAAAAAAAAACAACAAATTTCTGTCAATTTTTGAAAAATCGAGAATTTTATCAAAAAGCAAATCTGGATTTTTTGGAACTTTTAACAAAAAAAAAGATTTCAGGTAATTTTGAAAAAAAACATACTCTAAAAATTTTGCTAAAAAGCGAGAGTTTTTGTCACCAGACAGAGCTTTTACAATTTTAGCAAAAATCAAAATTTTCGAAAATTATTAACAAAAAAAATGTTTTTGCAACTTTCGAGAGATTTTTTTGCCTATTTTTGAAAAAACATAGATTTTTAGGAAATTTATCGGAAAAAAGTGTGACATTAAAGCAAATTTTATTAAAAAAAGAGTTTTTGGGAAAAAGCAAAATTTTGTCTATCTTAACAAAAAGCTGAACTTTTTTTTTTTAGCAATTATTGTCAAAAAATTATACTCCTTTGCAATTTTTTCGATAAAGCGATACTTTTTTTTCCATGTTTTGTCTAAAAAAGCGAAACTTTTTGGAATTTTTTACAAAAAAAAAAAACAAGATTTCGGGGAAGTTTTCGAAAAAAATCAACGCTGGAATTTTTTGAGAAAATGTGATAATTTTTGGCAAAGAACAAAACTTGAAAATTTCGACAAAAGGCGAATTTTTTTGCTATTTTTGACAGAAAGCGAGACTTTGATCACTTACTAATTTTGTCAGCATTTTTCTTTTCTTCAAAAGATTTAATTATTTGAAACTTTTAATTTAAAAAAAAGGAACTTTAGTGTCCAAAAATTACTTTTAGTAGCTTGGTTACTTGAAAAGTAATCAAATAAGAGCCTGATTAAACCATAAATTCGCTTTTAACCATTTGATTTATTACTACATCGAAGCATTTTTTTTACCTCGGCACCGGACGAATATACTTCAAGGGTAACGCAGTCAAATTCCATTTATTCTGCGCCCACTGGTTCGCAGCTCTTTGCGCCGACAGAACGGTATTTTTCATCAGCATAGCCACCGTCATCGGACCAACTCCGCCCGGAACTGGTGTAATGTAACTGGCCACTTTGATAGCCTCTTCGTAGTTCACATCTCCTAACAGTCGTTGACCACTTTTCTTCGATTCGTCTACATACAAAAATTCATTCAACAAAGGGACGTTAATATTCCATAAAGACAATATTATTCCATGTCTTAAAATTCTAGAACATTGAAAATTTACCTTCGGTAGCGTTGATACCGCAATCGATCACAACAGCTCCTCGTTTGATCCATCCGCCTCTAACATAGTACGGTTGACCGATAGCTACTACAAGGATATCAGCTTCGCTGACCTGATCAAAAATAAATAAATCACACAAATCAGTTTGAAAATTACCCCAGAACGTTTCCAGCATTAATTGATCTTACATATTAACTGAGGAGTAAACTAACCAGATTATGAACATTTTCAGATTTCGAGTGACATACGGTGATGGTTGCTCCTTGCCATTTGAGTAATTCTGATACCGGAGTACCGACGATCTTACTACGACCCAAGATAACCGCTCGTTTACCCATTATATTAATACCAGTCCTGAAAAACGAGTAAAAAATTCAGTAAAATGTTCGCAAATTTTAGTAAAAAGCTAAAGGAGCACGAACGAACCTTCGAATCAATTCTAAAACACCATTCGGCGTACAAGGAATGAAACCGGATAAATCTCCAACAGCTAGTTTGCCTTGATTAAGGGTATGTAATCTAAAACACCAGAAAATTACTCATAATGCAATAGCAGTTCGGTTATTACTCCAAGTTGAGTATGAATTTACCCATCGACATCTTTGTTCGGTGAAACAGCATCGGTAATCAAGTGCGAGTCGACTGGATTATCGCAATCTAGAGGCATTTGAACTAAAATACCGTGAATCGAAGCATCGTTATTCAGATCCTTGATCAAGTTCAGTATCTGTACGTAAAAAAACACAATATTACAATCAAACAGAACGTAATCAACGTAAAACGTACGATCAATCAGTAAACTAAAACCCAAGATTAGTACTTCGTGCTGATGAGTATTCTGAGGCAAATTGAACTTCGTAGCGTTGATTCCGATATCTTCGGCTGCCTTTAGCTTCATCCGAACGTAGACATTCGAATCCTGCCTTTCTCCAACTTGAATCACAGCTAAACCGGGCCTGAATCCGTTAAAATTATTCTGCATTTCGGTAACTTGTTTAGCCAACGAGTCACGTATCTCTCTGTAAGTATAAAACAGACACAAACGACGATTAAATCGAACTAAAAATCTACGGTAACGTTAGTATATCTGGATGGATTTACTTTGCGATAGCAGTTCCGGAAAGGATTTTAGCGTTGACAGCTTGAGCTTCGGCCATGATGGAGTATCGCCTGCCAAAAAACAACGTACAACGAATTAGAACCATGACTAGGACGACTTTCGAAAGCTTAGATACGATACTGAATTTACGATCAACCATCTCGCCACCAACAGATGGGCGTTCGGATGAGCAGGATCGATTACGATGAAATGATTATCTCAGCGGCCAGATTCGGCTTTTCAATCGGATAAATTAATTATACTCACGTGATTGTAATCTTGGGATATCTTCGATGATTGAAAATATAATTTAAGATGGCAGGAAATTAGACGAAAGTAATTTGCATTACTGATTTACTATTACTGCACTACACCGGCACGAGGAGTTAATCGAAAAATACTTTTCAGATCGACGGTTTCAACGGTTACTTATCGTTGGGACGTTATCTTCGAGAACTTTACTAGTGTAATTGATGATGTATTATCTAATCTCTCTGTGATGAACTGAAAAATAAAAATGTACGAAAATATACATTATTAGAATCGTACGTAGGTTAGGTATATCTACGTGTAAAGCGAGCAAACTATTAAGATAATGATAAGGTAAATTATGTAATACCTGTTGATCTAATACCACACATGAAGCATTTATACAGAAATACGTACAATAATCATATCACAACTAGTGATGAACCTTCACTGACAATTAACTTGATGAACTTTACCCCATTGCTACAATTACCGAACCCCACTCTTATTCTCAATTACTCAATTAGACCCATATAAAAGACCTACAGTGTGCTTTTCATTCAAATACTAGGTGTATTTTATATTGTCCATTTTCCATTTTCCATTTGGGTACCAAGACCAAGATTCCTCTATCTGTAGAACATCTAATCGACGTATTAAGATTTAATGGCGTCTCTAGTTCTTCTAGAGTATCGTACGATCGTCATACCATATACCATTTTACATTACACGAAATATTTTATTATCTTATTCGTAATTTAAACTAATTTAACTGGATTAAAAATGAACATACCTCGATGAGTAATCTCTTTCAATTTAACATTAACAGACCCATATAATTAAAAAAAAATGCAAACCGCGTGCTCGTGATAACTAGTTTACCAACATAGGAGTTCCCGCTAAAAAAATCTTTGTTTTCGAGGTGATAATATGGCGTTCCTAATATGGCTATGGTGATAAGGAAATTGTTTACGGATTCTACGCACGTTGCGCTGTATGACGTTGAAAAGAAATTATCGAAATGTTGCAAGGGGTCAGGAATAAATGCAATTTTCGTTCGTACGTCAGTTATTTTGAAATTGAAATATGAAATATTCGACTTGGAAGTTGGAAGCTGAAATATAGGTACCTACCAGGATTCTCAAGATGCAAATTAATGAATAATGAACGACTGAAATTGAATTGAATAGGTGAAGCTGAAGGCCTTGATATTTGATTAAGTCAATTGAGACTCGAAGGGACAGATTTGAGATTACAGATTATAGATTCCAGAAGATGGAGAAATGGGAGGGGGAGAATTTCGGAGAAAATTTCATTCTTTGAAAGTTTGAAAACTGAAACCCCCTTCTCTCGTCTCATCTCATCTTTTCAACGAACAGACTCTCAATTCAATCAAAATGAGGAAAAGAATAATATTCAAATAATATTCAAATAATTTATTGCTGTAAGAGACCGCAAGCGGCATTTACAAGTCATGTTACAATATTATTACATGGTATTGCCTATTGAGCTACTCTACAACATTAAAAATACAATAAAATGAAACGGATAGAAACAAAACAATAAGATAAAGTAATGGATACATATACTTAACTAATTAAATAGGGTTAGAGTTTAGGAACTCATCTACATCATAAAATGACCTTTTTAGTAGCCATTTATGAAGAGCTTTTTTAAATAGCTTTGTATTATGAATATCTCTGATTTGTGGAGGGAGACTATTAAAGATTTTGACTGCCATAGTATCTATTCCTTCCCTGTTCACTTTAGTACTCATTTGATCAGCAAAGATTGAGTTTACCCCTCTAGTATTATAACCCTTGAAGGGCATAAAGTCAGAGGGCTCAGAGGACCCCCCCCTCCCATTTTGATTTAAAACTCGAAAAAGATTTTAAAATGAAGTGGCGAAGCGGCACATTCATTATTACTAATCTGAATGTGCTGAGTTCGAATACGAGTTTGGCGTATTTTTTTGATCCAACGGAACCCCCCCCCCCTCCATTTTGGTTTAAAACTCGGAAAAATTTTAAAAATGAAGTGACATATCGATTATTACTAATTTGAATGTTCTGAGTTTGAATATTGAGGTATTTTTTTAATCCAACTGATGAACACACCCCCCCCTCAATTTTGTTTTAAAACTAGGAAAAAATTTAAAAATGAAGTGGCTCATCGATTGTAACTAATCTGAATAGGCTGAGTTCGAATACTGATGTATTTTTTTGATCCAACAGACCCCCCCCCAATTTTGGTGTAAAACTAGGAAAAAATGTAAAAATGAAGTGACATATCGATTATTACTAATTTGAATGTTCTGAGTTCGAATATTGAGGTATTTTTTTGATCCAACAGATGAACCCCCCCCCTCCTCCATTATGGTTTAAAATTAGGAAAAAATTTAAAAATGAAGTGACATATCGATTATTACTAATTTGGATGCGCTGAGTTCGAATATTGGGGTATTTTTTCGATCCAACGGACCCGTCCTCCTCCCCTCTCACAATTTTTGGATCATTTTGAAAAAAAATTTTAAAAGTGCGAAGTGGCACATCGATTGTTACTAACCTGAATGTGCAGGGTTCGAATATTGATGTATTTTTTTGATCCAACAGACCCTCCCCCCCACATTTTGGTACAAAACTCGGGAAAATGTTAAAAATGAAGTGATACATCGATTATTACTAATTTGGATGTGCTGTGTTCGAATATTGCGGTCCTCCCCTCCCCCTATTTTTTTGACTAACTCGAAAAAAATGTTTGAAGTGCGAAGTGGCACATTCATTATTACTAATCTGAATGTGCTGAGTTCGAATATCGATGTATTTTTTTGATTTAACGGAGCCCCCCCCCCCATTTTGGTTTAAAACTAGGAAAAAACTTGAAAATGAAGTGACATATCGATTATTATTAATTTGGATGTGCTGAATTCGAATATTGAGGTATTTTTTGATCCCATGGACCCCTCCTCCCCTCCCACCAATTTTTTAACTAACTTGAAAAAAATGTTTGAAGTGCGAAGTGGCACATCGATTGTTACTAACCTGAATGCGCTCAGTTCGAGTATTGATGTATTTTTTTAATTTAACGGACCCCCCTCCCTTCCTCCCTCCCTCCCTCCCATTTTTTGGACCAACTCAAAAAAAAATTTTAAGAAGTGAAGTGGCACATCAATTTGTTACTAATCTGAATAGGCTGAGTTCGAATATTGATGTATTTTTTTGATCCAACGGAACCCCTCTCCCTCCCCTTCAATTTCTGGACCAGCTCAAAAAAATTGTTGAAGTGCAAAATGGTGCATCGAATGTTACTGATCTGAATGTGCTGAGTTCGAATATTAGTGTATTTTTTCGATCCAATTTTCCAACTTCTCTGAATCCTCCCCGCTTCCATTCACCTGATTGAACGTGATTAAAATTTCAATAAATCGAATATTGAAATTTGAAAACGATAAGTATGCAACGTGCAATTTGCCAGGTCATCAAAGAACGCTGAGTTCAGATATTGGTATTTTTTTTTCATTTTTGTCACCGACACCCCCCCCCCCTCCCAACATTCGGCCTAAAATGACTGAAATAGGTACCGAAAAACTGAAAATGACGTGTGGCGTGTCGCTTATTATGTTTTCGAGGGCGCTGAATTCGAACATCGAGGTATTTTGACGATTCAACCCCTTCTGAATCCGCAATCGTGTCCTTAACTAAAATCAAAGTCTTAATTATACTTGCCAAAAAATTGAAAAATTGAAAATGACATGTGACACGTCGTATGTTGGTTTTTTGAAGGCACAGAGTTCGAATATCGGGGTGATTTTTGGATTCAAACTCCCTGAATCCTTATTTGTACCCTTAGCTCAAGGTCAAAAAATCAAAAAATTGAAAATGGCATGTAACATATCGATTGTTGGTGTTTCGAGAGTGCAGAGTTCGAATATTGAGGTATTTTGACGATTCAATCCCTTCTGAACCCGCAATGTTGCCCTTAACCGAAAGTCCAAAACTAAAGTCGAAAAACCAAAAAATTGAAAATGGCGTTTGATATGTTGTATGTTAGTTTTTCGAGGGCGCAGAGTTCGAATATTGGGGTAATTTCTGGATTCAAACCCTCAAATCCTCATTTGTACCCTGAACTAAGGTCAAAAACCAAAAAATTGAAAATGTCATGTGACATATCGTTTGTTGGTGTTTCGAGGATGCTGAGTTCGAATATTGAGGTATTTTGATGATTCAACCCCACCTGAACCCGCAATGGTGCCCATTAACCAAAACCAAAGTGGAAATATAGGTACCAAAGAATTGAAAATGACATGTGACATGTTGTATGTTGGTTTCTTGAAGGCGCGAAGTTCGAATATTGGGGTAATTTTTGGATTCAAAGTTTCAACCCCTCTGAATGTTCATTTCATATTTTGTGCCCTTATAAACCAAAGTCAAAATCCCCAAAAATTGAAAAGGGCATGTGACACATCGTTTGTTGGAGTTTTGAGGGTGTCGAGTTTGAATATCGCGGTATTTTTTCGATTCAACCCCTCGCAGTAATCATTGGTGCCCTAATCAAGGTCAAAGCACCGAAAAATTGAAAATGGCATGTGACATATTGTTTGTTAGGGTTTTGAGGATGCTGAGTTCGAATATTGAGGTATTTTTTCAATTCAACCTCTCTAAGTCTGAAATGATCAAACCCTCATCGATGCCCCAACCAAGATCAAAAAACCGAAAAAATGAAAATAACGTGTGACGTGTCATTGGTTGGAGTTTTGTGGATGCTGAGTTCGAATATTCGGGTAATTTTTGGATTCAACCCCTCTGAATCCTCATTTCTGTCCTTGACCAAGTTCAAAATATCAAAGACTTGAAAATTGCATGTAACATATCGTTTGGGGTTTCGAGGGCGCCGAGTTTGAATATTAGGGTAATTTTTCGATTCGGCTCCTCTGAATACTCATCAGTGCCCCAACCAAGGTCGAAATATCAAAAAATTGAAAATTATATGTGGCATGTCGTTTGTTAGGTTTTCGAGGGCGCGCACAGTGACTCGGATTGCGAAAAAAGGCGCGCATGGCATTTTACAGCAAAACTATGAGCATATCAAAAGTTGAAAGTAGTGATTCCGTAGTAATTTTCAACGAGGAATTCAAATCCGATGTCCTTTTTTTCGCCAGACCCCTTGGGGGGGTGGTACCAAAATCAAATTTTGTAAAAATGAAAAAAAAATCGAGTGACATGTCAAAATGTTGGTTTTTTGGGTCGAGAAACACGAATCTGAGGTCCTTTTTTACCTCGGACCCTTTGGGGGCCCTTGGGGAGGTGCTGCCGAAATCAAATTTTCTAAAATGAAGAAAATCGAGTGATATGTCAAAATATAGGTTTTTTGGGTCGCGAAACACAAATCTGAGGTCTTTTTTCCCCTCAGACCCCTTGGGGGCTCTTAGGGAGGTGCCACCAAAATAAAATTTTGTAAAAAAAAAAAAAAAATCGAGTGACATGTCAAAATGTTGGTTTTTTGGGTCGAGAAACACGAATCTGAGGTCCTTTTTTACCTCGGACCCTTTGGGGGCCCTTGGGGAGGTGCTATCGAAACCAAATTTTGTAAAACTGAAAAAAATCGAGTGATAGGTCAAAATGTAGGTTTTTTGGGTCGAGAAACACGAATCTGAAGTCCTTTTTTTCATTCAGCCCCTAGAGAAGGTGTTACCGAAATCAAATTTTGAAAAAATCACAAAAATTTGAGTAAATTATCAAAATTTAGATTTTTTTGGTTGAGGGTTTTTATTAGTCAGTTTTTCAATCATTCGACCCGATATCTTCGTTTATTTTGTATCATTACTAGAAGATCCGCGCTTAGTCGCACCGTAAGGAACACACACCCAAATTCTACACTTTTTAACACACATTTTCCCGCGATCGCGATTTTGAAGGGAGTTGAATGAAAAAACTTATGCCATATTACATTACAATTATTTCGCGTTAATTTAGTTAAAATGTAGTCGCGTTTGAGACGAGATATCTCAAGAATGGTAGCACCTCTCCAAGGGCCCCCTAGGGGTCTGAGGGAAGAAAGGACCTCAGATTCGTGTTCCTCGGCCCAAAAAACCTATATTTTGACATATCACTCGATTTTTTTCATTTTTACAAAATTTGATTTTAGTAGCACCTCCCCATGAGGTCTGAGGAAAAAAAGGACCTCAGATTCGTGTTTCTCGATCCAAAAAACCTACATTTTGACATATCACTCGATTTTTTTTTCATTTTTACAAAATTTGATTTTGGTACCACCCCCCAAGGGGTCTGGCGAAAAACATGGACATCGGATTCGAATTCCTCGTTGAAAAATACTACGGAATCACTACTTTCAACTTTTGATATGGTCATAGTTTTGCTGTAAAACGCCATGCGCGCCTTTTCTTGCAATCTGAGTCACTGTGGGGCGCCAAGTTCGAATATTGGTGTATTTTTTCGATTCAACCCTTCTGAACTCTCATCGGTGCCCTACACCAAGGTCAAATTATCAAAAAATTAGAAGTCACGCGTGACACCTGATGTCAACTTGATGTTTCTATGAGCTATTCGACAAAAAGACGTCGCACGAGTACATTATCACTTTTGAACTGAATTTTTGGGGAAAACTTCCTGTTGTGAATTATCTGCAAATAAGCTACAAGGTAAACGCTTGATGTATATTTTTTTATCTGCGATACGTATAAGTAAACAAGTATTATGTGCAAACAGTACGCATAGAAAGTAGGTGCTGTTTTTCTAATATTAATTTGACGTTAGTTATTTCAGCTTTACGATAGTCAAAAATGGTTCAATATTTTTCTGTATGTATATTTTGCCCGACCAAATAATGCATGCACTTTGGTAAGAAAATCCTTATTCGATATTATTATTTTTTTTTCCATCGAATCATAACACACTATGTTTCTAGCAATGTATAATAGGCTGCCAATGTAAAGCAGGCTACCTCTTAAACTCTAGAGAAAATTGCGTTTCACCCCTTGCGTGTTCAAGGAATACCTACTTGGGTAAATTTCAAGCATTGGATAGAATAGAAAAGGTGTGCAAATTTTCATTTAGATATCATAATAGGTAGGTAAGTATACGTAGGTACATATTTTAACTTGTCTCACTTTCTGTAATTACATTTCTATCTAGTTCTAGGTGAATATACACACCTGTGTACTTGATAAAGTAGATCATAAAAAAAAAATTTAATTTGAACAAATTCATCGGAGACCTTGATTATTTCAAGTTGAAAGTTATACTCAGGAAATACATATCAGCTCAGGAGATATCCCTAGAGGAGGCTATTGATCCTCAAACAGAGAACATTTTCAAAAAAATCGTAGGGCTACCAAAAATTCGTGTTTTTACCCAAACACAGTCAGTATTGCTTTTTGCTTAAAATTGTCAAAATTCTCTGTTTTTTTGCGACAAATTCTAAAGTTTCATTTTTTTATAAAAAATTACCCAAAAGTCTTTCCTATTGCTGAAAAATTTAAGATTTTTCGCAGTTTAAAAATCTCGATTTTTTCACGTAAAATAATTGTCATAAGTTGCAAAGTGAAAAATTTCACTTTTCGAAAAAAAAAATTGCGAAAAGATGTATCTACAATCTACATATCTACTTATTAAGTATTCTCAAAAAACCTGATCCCGATTCTGAAACCAGTTTGATCCTCAAACCGAAATTTCTAAAGCCCCAAAAATCCTGAAAAAAGCGAAATATAGCAATCGAAATGATCGAATTATCGGTTTTCGAAGGCGCTGATCCCCGATTCGGAATCAGTTTTATCTCAATTATGAAGTCGAGTCCGCCAGAGCGTCAGAGAGATTTTTATGGCCCAAAATTTGAAAAAATACAACATGGGTAATGGGTATTGAAGTATGGGTTTTCAAAGGCACAGATTCAAATTCTAAAATCCATTTGACCTCAAAATAGAAAGTGCAGTCCCTTCCCAAGCTCTAAAGCAATATTCGAGGCTCACTTTGAAATCCACGAGAATGATGAAGAAAGGGGAGCCAGTGAAATTCAAAAGCGAAGATTCTTCGATACTAAATTCAATTTGATATAATATGTACCTACCTACTCAATAATTCACCTCCATTGCAACAAAAAAAATATTACTCAAGTGTTCTCCCGAAATTTGTGGGATTTTTGCGAAAATTTGAGAAAATTTATCAGAAACTTTCTAGAAATGGCAGTTGTTGAAACACCATCGAAGAAGTTACGTGTGTGGGTTGCAAAAAATTTGTCATTCTAGTGTCGTCTTTGAAGATTTGCTGTCCCATGCCACGCACACGTGTTTTATGCACATTTAATACATAAATGTACATCACTGCTCGTATTATAAGTAAGAACCCTGATTACAGCTGAGAAGATTAAGTAAGCTACTGAACCATAATTTAGAAGTGAATTATTGCGACTGCAATTTCAACTTTATACGGGATCATTCACTCGAAATGATACAATAACAATTTTGAAGTGAAATTGTCTCCCATCTGAGGTACTTCATTGCTATTTTTATCCTTGAATCATGAGTGGTCTTCGACCTCAAAATACTGGTAGGTGATATGTTGAAATTTTAAAATAGGGTTTCAGAATTATTACTGTCAATAAATAGATTTCGTAATTTCATTTTTTTCTCTCGATTTCCTTTTCCATTCATTTTTTCTAGTTTTCTTTAAAATAGAAAAATTCTGACACGAAAAAAATGTTGAATACTTACCTTCCAAAATTCTAAAAAATTCATTTTCCAAACGATTTGTCTCTCTTGATTGGTCAATTTTGGTTGACAATTTTTTTTCTTTTCACTGCCAAGCAAATTTTTGGATTAAGTTGGTCATTCTTTTATGGTTTGTAATTTCCGTTGAAATATATAAATTTTATAATTTATCATTCGGCTATTTTGGGAATCACTTTTTTCATTCACTTTCATCTGATTTTGAACCAATCAATGATCTAGAACGAATTTTAGATGACTTTTTAGTACAATTTTGTGATTTTTTTCAAAGTTTTTGAATTTTGGTAAGATTTGTTAAACACATGTGTAAGTAAGATACTTTTCGGATTTAAAATAGATTTCGTTAAAATTTTTTGAAAATTGAAATTGAAATCGAAATTTATATGTAGGGTTCTACTTTCTTCTGCAATTATTAATTTTGAGTTGGACTTATGAACAACTTTTGGGTAATTTGCCCATTCTTGGTAACTTTTTTTTTTCACTGCACATTGTGCAAACATGTTCACATTTGAAAAGAACGTCAGAATTGTAACCGAATTGATCCGACCTCAATTTGAATTTTTTTGGTACTTTTTTATTCACGGAGCTCATGATAACTGGAAGGTTGATGAAACCGGCAAAAAGCACTTCAGGTGCATTCTCCCATTGTAGTGTGAAAATTTGAAACCCTCTAAGTAAATTTGGAGAGGCGGTGGGCTTTCCTAAACGTTGGTAGAAAGTCGAAAAACATGGAAAATAGCACAAAATTCAACTTTTTTGACCCTGATGAGGGGTCAAATGGGGGTTGGAAGGTTGAAACATGCAAAAGGTACTTCGGGTACATACTCCCATTGTACTGTAAAAATTTGGACCCTCTAGGTCAATTTGGAGGGGCTGTAGGCTTTCCTAAACGTCAAAAAACATGTAAAATAGACCAAAAATCCACTTTTTTGACCCTGGAGAGAGGTCGCATAGGGTTGGAAGGTTAAAACCTGCAATAAGTACTCACGAGGCACCCTCCCATTGTATTCTGAAAATTTGGACCTCCTAGATCAATTTTAGGGGAGATGGGGTCAATAATGGGGGTAAAATGTGGGTTTTCCCACCTGAAATGGAGTGGGGATGACCTAGAAAGCTGAAATTTGGATATGTTGATCACAATGGAGGTAGTGACCAATGGTATATATTTGGACTGTTTTTGTTCATTTGGGGCCATACATAAATGCATATATGTGACGCGACGCGACAAAATCGACCTTCGAGCCGAAAACAAGTTTTTGAGTTATGGGGGTTAAAGTTTTCAGTCCAGTTCTGCTCATTTAGCGGAAGCGCTTGCGTTCTAATCACGTTCTCCAGCTAAACTGAGCTAAACATAGTCTTCGATAACGTTTTTTGTCAGTTTTGTGTGAACATCATTGGGTAAAATGGTTATTTACATTGAAACAGAAGGCTCAGTCGTGATTGCGCTCATTTTTTCAAATTTTTTAAAATTTTGTTCATTATTTCAATTTTGAAATCGATCTGGAGGCGAAAAAAAGCGTTCTACGAGAAATATCCATCGAGCAAAGTTGTAGAGAATTAAATTTCCAAAAACCTATAAGAGGTTTATTTTTCTCAAAAATGCATAGTTTTTCCGTTTTTCTCAAAAAACAGAAATTTTATGGTAATCATCATGAGGTTTTTGTTTTTTGAGAATAACGGAAAAACTATGCATTTTGGAGAAAAATAAACCTCTTATAGGTTTTTGGAAATTTAATTCTCTACAACTTTGCTCGATGTATTTTTCTCGTAGAACGCTTTGTTTCGCCTCCAGATCGACTTAAAAGTTAAAATAATGAAAAAATCAAAAAAAAATCAAAAAAATCCAAAAAATGAGCTCACTTCTGACTGGATTACCCTGTATATGGAGCTATGCAAATCATAGGAACTTCTGGGTGGTTTTAAATGATTTTTGAATGCCCGAGTACCAAAAATCCGTCAAAAAGTGAAAAATGATTTTTTCGGCCCGAAGGTCGATTTTGTCGCGTTGCGTCACATATGAATACACGTACTTAGTACCTTGTGGTGCCCGGGTCTTTTATGGTAATTGTGGTGCCCGCGTACATAGAGGATCACATAAATAGTCCGGCATATGACAATAGGAGTAATTGCACCCCAGCCCCCGCCGATCATCCGGGACAACTTTTTTCTTAAAGGGGACATCCTAAGGAACATTTTAAAGCAAAGTTGCCAAAAAAAAAGTTGGCCTTACTTACAAAATGGCGGCCATTTTGATTGACAGGTCAGCCGAAATCGCTGATTTTGCGTTTTAACGTAGGACTTGCACGAACTTTTTCAAACTTTACAAAGGTAGATCGAAAGATCATGCAAAAATTTATCACCTGTCAAAATTTCAAGTGCTAAAGTGCGTTTTTCGATTTTTGGTGAATTTTTGAAAATCAAATTTAGGCCAAAAATGAGGGAAAAAATCAAAATTTTACCAAATTGACCAAAAAAGCTGAAATTCGGGATATACCCTATTTTCGACATGCCAAATCGATGGGTAACGGTTTCAACCCGTTTTGAGCAATTCTGGAGCCTCCAGCAAATTTTTGAAACTTGAAATTCCCACAAAATTCCATCAAATTGGAGTTGTAAAGCTAAAATTTATTCTAAAAACTAATTTCAATACGCTACGAAGTACTGCAGGTGAATTTCACGTCGTTTTGGAGCCTCCAGCGACTTTTTGAAAATTCCTGAAACCTCCAGCAGATTTTTGAAACTTTAAATTTTCATAAAATTTCATCAAATAGAGATGGAAAGCTGAAAACTCTACACCCCAATTTTAACACACTCTGAAAACGACTTCTGGTGCATTTCAAGTCATTTTAGAGCCTCCAACAACTTTTTTGAAAATTACTGGAGTCTCCAGTAGATTTTTGAATCTTGAAATTTCCCCAAAATTTTATCAAACCAAGATGGAGAGTTGAAATTCATTCTGCAAACTAATTTCAATACGCTACTAAATTGACTGCTGGTGAATTTCAAGTCGTTTTGGAACCTGCAGCAACTTTTTGAAAGGTATGACGTTTTTTTGGAAAATTGAAATTTCCTAAAAGTAGCTGGAAGCTTCAAAACCATTTGAAACCACCATGTAGTCTGCGAAGTAAATTTCAGCTTGCCAACTCCATTTGATAAATTAGTGTTGGGGAAATTTCAAGTTAAAAAAATCTGCTGAAGGCTCCAGTAATTTTCAAAAAAGTAGCTGGAGGCCCTAAAATTACTTGAACCCACCTGAAGTCGTCTTCAGAGGGTGTTAAAATTGGAGTGTAGAGTAAATTTCAGCTTTCCATCTCCATTTGATGAAATTTTGTGAAAATTCCAAGTTTGAAAAATCTGCTGGAGGCTCCAGTAATTTTCAAAAAAGTCGCTGGAGGCCCTAAAAGTACTTGAACCCACCTGAAATCGTCTTCAGAGGGTGTTAAAATTGGAGTGTAGAGTAAATTTCAGCTTTCCATCTCCATTTGATGAAATTTTGTGAAAATTTAAAGTTTCAAAAATCTGCTGGAGGCTCCAGTAATTTTCAAAAGAGTCGCTGGAGGCCCTAAAATTACTTGAACCCACCAGAAGTCGTTTTCAGAGTGTGTTAAAATTGGGGTGTAGAGTTTTCAGCTTTCCATCTCTATTTGATGAAATATTGTGAAAATTTAAAGTTTCAAAAATCTGCTGGAGGTTTCAGGAATTTTCAAAAAGTCGCTGGAGGCTCAAAAACGACTTGAAATTCACCTGCAGTACTTCGTAGCGTATTGAAATTAGTTTTTAGAATAAATTTTAGCTTTACAACTCCAATTTGATGGAATTTTGTGGGAATTTCAAGTTTAAAAAATTTGCTGGAGGCTCCAGAATTGCTCAAAACGGGTTGGAACCGTTTCCAATCGATTTGGCATGTCGAAAATAGGGTATATCCCAAATTTCAGCTTTCTTGGTCAATTTGGTAAAATTTTGATTTTTCCCCATTTTTGGCCTAAATTCGATTTTCAAAAATTCACCAAAAATCGAAAAACGCACTTTAGCACTTGAAATTTTGACAGGTGATAAATTTTTGCATGATCTTTCAATCTACCTTTGTAAAGTTTGAAAAAGTTCGTGCAAGTCTTATGTTAAAACGCAAAATCAGCGATTTCGGCTGACCTGTCAATCAAAATGGCCGCCATTTTGTAAGTAAGGCCAACTTTTTTTTTGGCAACTTTGCTTTAAAATGTTCCTTAGGATGTCCCCTTTAAGAAAAAAGTTGTCCCGGAAGATCGCCGGGGGGGGGGTGCAATTACTCCTATTGTCATATGCCGGACTATAAAAACTGACGCACCGAGGGCTCAAAACGTCGAGAACTATCAACATTTTTGACCCCCCGACCTTTTTATCCAAAGTTGGGCCTACCGTAATAGCCATCATTTTTTACAAAAATTTGGCTAAAAATGAACAAAATTGATGACTGAAAAGTCAAGAAGTTTTCTCTGGTGAAAATTCATCGATTAGGTAGTTATGTAGTTACCTACTAGTATAATATGCGAGATAACACGTCAGTCGTCAAAGTCAAATATCTTGTTGCAAATATGTTGAGATTATACGTATTAAAGCATTATTTTGGTAATTTGATATTTATTTTTGGAATTTTATGATAGACTACTTGAAACCAAGCTGGGTGCTTCAGTAGCAAATATATAGGGTACCTACACAATGTACACTTTACTATTGTTCTTGTTCTGATGTCAAGGTGTTTCTGTGAGCTATTCGACAGTTCATGTTCATAAAGACGTCGCACAAGAACCTATTAGATTCTTTTACACTGATTTTTTTTTTTTTTTTTGAAAATTCGCTGTTGTGAATTATCTGCAAACAAGTTACAAGTAAGCGCTTAATGTATTTTTTCATCAGCGGTACCAGGGTGTCTACTAAATCCAAAAAACAAAATTTCGTACCTTTTTCGTACTTTTATCGTACGATATATTTCAAATAGTTACACTTTGTAACTATTTTTGCATTTGAGGGAGTGGGGATGGGTATAAAAATTTTCACTTGGGGGCCCAAAATAGGATTTTTTCCAATTTTAAAAGAAGAAAAAATTGGCCCGAGCGAAACAAGGGCGAAAGTTTTTGAAAATTTGATTTCAAAAGACTTGAAAACAATACCTTGCACAAAAAAAAGAGGAAAGGCCCGAGCGAGGCGAGGGCAAAAACTTTGAAAAATTCCTATTTCGAGAGAACTATAAAAAAAACAATGTTTTTTAATGCAAGGAGTTCGTTTTTTGGTTTTTAAAATTTTAGAATTGAAAACATTTGTTCAATAGGATGTTAATTTTGATGAAAAAAAACAAAAAAAAAACTAGACAGCTAAGCAAAGCTTAGCTGCAAAGTGTGCGTAGCTAGCTGCCTTTTCTACAGCTATAACCGCTATTACATTTATCTAGGTAGTGCATAAGTGACTCAACGACTCAACCATGTCACAGTGATGAGAAATAATAATATTTTTGAAACTCTGATTGCTTCAAAATAATAATTGTTTTTCTGTGTTTTCATATCTTCCAAATTACAATATTTCAGAATAATTTCTAATAGGCTTGCAGTGCTTCTAAATTAAGAAATTTCTAGTTTACAAAATTTTAAATTAATTTCCCAAATTCCCCATTGCTACAATTTCATAAAGTTTTCAATAAATTTTCAGAATTTTGCATTGCTGCTAAGTTAGGAAACTTCCAATCAATTTTTAGAATTCACATTGCCTCTAAATGACCAAATTTTGAATAATTTTTCAGAATTCTTATTGTCTTCAAATTACAAAATTTCAAATTCAATTTTCAAGTTCATATTGTCCATAAATTGCAAAACGTATACTTAAGTTAATTTTTGGAATATACATTGGCTCTAATTTTTCAGAATTCTCATTATCTTAATAAATATTACAATTTACATACAATAACTCATATCATTTTCAAGTTCACATTATCTACAACTTATAGAACTTTTAATTAATTTCTGGAATTCTCAGTGTCTCTTAATTTAAATGACAAATTTTCATATTATTTTTTTAGAATTTCCATTGTCTTCAAATTTATAAAATTTCAAACCAATTTTCAGAATTTTCCTTTGATTTTAAATTGTTAAATCTAATGAAATATGTATGTTCAGGATTCGCATTGCCTCTAAATTACATGAAAAAAATATGAGTAATTTTTACAAAAAATTTTAACTACATACCTATTTAGCACAATAACTGGATTCCATTCAAAAATACCTATAAGTATGATAAAATTTGTTTTAAAACTCAATATTTCCAACTGTTCAGTTACAATAATAATTTTTACTGTGTATCTTATAGAACAAATTAGGTATCATTTTAATAAATTTTGCTATAGGTACCAATAGTAGGTAAAAATCATTTTGTTTTAATAATTTTTACTAAAGCGTGATAATAAAAATTACATATAAACCAAGTTGTGTAAAAATTACTCATTTTAAGGTAATTTTTATATCATAAAAAAGTAAAAATTACTCATCTTAAGGTAAAATTTAAATTTTACTATACTTATGGCACTATAGGTGGTAAAAAGTATTGGAATAAATGAAATTAAAATTCATTTAGCAAAATAATATCGTATTTCATAACTTAATTTTTATAAATTAAAATGAGGGGGTTACAGGGTTCAAAATCCGTTTTTTTTGCACCATCATCATGTACTTACTCCGCAGCATTTACTTATCCAATATTTCCTATGAAAAATCCGCCACCTACCTACTTACCTCATGGGGATTCAAACCTGGGTCCCTAAATTTCCTATTCCTACCTACATGCCCTAACCAGTAACCACTAAGCCACGAATTCACCACGAGGGGTAGGGCATTAAAATAATATATTTGTTTGGTAAACGCCCCACCAAACCACTCCCACTTGGAATTTACAGCTAACAGACCAGGGGTGTAACAGGGTACAATGAAACATAGCTGGTGATGGAATGGACTGGGGCCTGGGGGTATAGCAGGGCAGGGCTGTTCACTGATAAACATAAACGGTATTGGTACCTGTTATTGGTATTTAGCATTCAGTACCCAAGATGGTATTGGTATTTCGGTATTTTCAACACATGTTATTTTGGTATTGGTATTTTGGTATTTTATGAAATTTTTTTTCGGTATCTGGTATTGGTATTGGTATTGTACCAATATAATACCGAATAAAAAGTGTGTTTTTGGACCAAAATTAAAGGAATTTTTCTAATTTTTTTTATTTAAACACCTCGATTTGGGAGTTTAAGGTTCATCATTATCACTTACAAATTTTTCAATATTATGAGTAATTTATTAGTTATTTTTTTAAAATAATTTTATAATCAATCAAAAAATTCAAAATACCACAAAATACCAATACCAAAATATATCATCAAAAATTATTTTGGTATTGGTATTTTGGTATTAATACCATTATAAAATCTTCATTGGTATTTTGTAAATCGGTACTTCGTCTGTCTAAAAATCGGTATTGGTAAACAAAATGATAGAGGAGAAGGTACAATCATGGACCCAGGTACAAATATGGACCCCCCCCCATGGTTTAGTGTACAACCACTAGCGCTACAGTCATGCTGGGTACCAGGGGTGCTAACCGTAACCGCAAAAAACCGAAAACCGTAACCGAAACCCAAACAAGAACCTAATTTTAGCCATTTTCAAACCCTAACTGAAAACAAAAACCGAAATTTCATAAGTTTTTTAAAAACCCTAAAAAACCATAACAATAATAATGAAGCAGAGTGAGTGAAACCAAAACCTAAACCGATATAATTTATTTCGTTTTTTTTTTGGTTTTCGGTTTGGGTTTTTTCAGTTTTTTCAATTTTTTTGGGGGGATTTTTTCACATTTTCGACTTTTGAGACTCGAAATCCGGGGAAATTGATAAATTTAATGAACCTATCAAATTGGTTCCTTGGTTGTTGACTTGTTGCTTTTTGGGTTGTTGATGTTGAATGCCAAAATGCTGAATGCTGAATGCTGAAATGCCCGTTGCTGGTTGATTGATACGTTGATAGATGAATGGGCTTGTTTAATTTTTAAGAATGTTGATATTTTTGAAGTAGTCACACATTTTTTTCAGGGCAGTGAACATAAACAGAGAAAACGAGAAAAGGCTCGGAAGAATAAAAGAATCATTTTGCACACCTAAATTTGAGATTTGTTACGCATACCGCGTTCAATTAAAAAAATCGCTTTGTGTTTTGAGGTTGTGAAATTTTGAAGAAATTTTTAAAAAATACGTAAACCGAAAAAAACCGAAAACCGAAACCAAAACCGAAATTTTTGTAAATAAAACCGAAACCCAAACCGAAACTGAAATTTTGAATTTTAAAACCAAAACCGAAACAAAAACCAAAAAATGTCAACGAAAAAATTGGAGTGAAACCTTAACCTTAATAAAAATAATTAAGGTTAGCACCCCTGCTGGGTACTAAAAATTATACTAGTAGTGTAGTATCGATGATCCATGCACTTATTTCGGATCCATGCAAACTTGGGTGTCTCTCATCAGCAATTGTTTTTTTTTTTGCGCATTATTTTCTTCACAATGGAAAATTTTACAAGTTTTTCATTCTGTAATTCTAATTCATCAACTTCAAATAAAGTTTGGAAAAAAATTATTAGCGAAGTAAGTACATAGCTTACAATGTGTACTTTCAAAATATACTTTCATATTTGTCTGTACTTTTAAGTGATTTTCATAATTTTTTTTCATTTTTCATCAACCTGGCCAATTTTTTGCATGGGTATAAATATGGACCCCTAAATTTTTTTCATCCAATTTTGATTCAATGGTTTTTAGAATACCGAGAAAAGTGTTATTTATAAAGAAGACAAGGTCCAATGCATCAAAAAACATCTTTAAATAAATTTTTGTTCAATTTTCTGAAATTTTTATTCATTTTTTGAGGGGGTCCACATTTGTACCAGAGTCCATATTTGTACCATTGTATGTCACTTTTCTAAAATTCAAATTTCTCCGTGAGTTTTCAACAAAAAAATATTTTTTTTACACAATATACTAGAGTCTTTGGCCTTTCAAATGGTATATTCGAAAAAAAAAATTGATAATTTTTTCTACCCCCATATTTGTACCTTTTCCTCTATTTGTAAATTTTTTCAAAATTTGCTGGTATTGCCGGTATTGGTATTTTGGTACTTATATTGGTGAACAGCCCTGTAGCAGGGTACAATGAGCGGCAGGTGTTTTGCAAGTCCCCTTTACCATTTTTTAGGATTTTATGCATTAAAATAATGAACTAAAATTGCAATTACTCAGCAATTACCCATCCGAATTGAATGAAAATAAATCTATACCCTCCGCCTTAATGATTCTCAAATGGTGTCCAATAGGTACAAAAAACGGTTGGATAGCTTAAGAGAACATTCATTGCAATTGAAATTTCAATTTCTCAAAGCGAAACCAATAGTGTGCTACGCACACTAAAAAAGGAAAGGTTCCAGCGAGACGAGGGAAAAAACTTTGGAAAAATCCTATTTAGAGAGATAAAAAAAACAATGTTTTTTAATGCAAGGAGTTCGTTTTTTGGTTTTAAAAATATTAGAATTATTGATAGGATGTTAATTTTGATGAAAAAAGAAAGTCAGAAAACAGGGCCGAAGTGAAAGCGAAAACTATTGAAAAATTGTATTTCGAGAAGTAGGTAGCGAGAATTTCATTGGTTCAGATGTTCATTTTGAAACATTAAAAATTGAAAAGGTACTTCTGTTTTCCAAACATAATTTTGAATAATTTAAGAAAGAGAACACAATAATTTAGCCGGAGCGAAGCGAGGGCAAAAGCTTTTGAAAAAATAAAGATTTTGAGGATACATCGGTGATTCTGAACGGCAAATTAACAATTAAATCATTTTGACGTTTTTTCCTACTTTTTTGGGTCATTTTCCAATTTCGTACTTTTTTTTGTTCTTTGTAAATTCGTAGTTTTTTCAGCCCGTAGACACCCTGGTGGTAATAATCAAGTATTTGTATATGATAACTGATAAGTAACTATAAACAATACGCATAGTTGGTAGGTACTGTTTTTCCAATATTAATTTGACGTTAGTCGTTTCAGCTTTATGAAGGTCAAAATGGTTCGATATATTTCTGTATGTGTATTTTGCGTTATGCTGGTTGCTTTTCACCTGGAAAATATAGGTCAGTAATCAAATTTTTTTATAAGTAGGTACGATTTGAATTTTTGAAATGAAGCTATAGCTAATTTGTCAAGTAACTGAGTGAAGAACATAATTTCCTACTTAATTTTTCAGACGCTCAACGGCAGTGCCCTCCGGGTCAAGAATTTACAACTTGCGGAAGTGCTTGTCCGCCAGCTTGTAATCAGGACCCAAATCGAGCATGCACTCTGGTAAGTAAAAATCTTTTATTCGATATTATTTTTTCATTGAATCATAATACGCTATGTTTCTAGCAATGTGTAGTAGGCTGCCAATGTAGACTAGGCCTCCTCTTGCACTCTTCAGGAAATTGCGTCGAACCGAAAGATTGTTAAATTTCAAGCATTGCACGGAATAGAAAAGAAGTGGAAGTTTTCAATAAATATTCATTTAGATATCATAATAGGTATACATATTTTAACTTGTCTTACTTTCTGTAATTGCATTTCTATCTAGTTCTGGGTAAATATTATATGTGTCATGTGTACTTGATAAAGTAGATCACAAAAACAATTAAAATATTGGGAACAAATTCATTAGAGACCTTGATTATTTCAAGTTGAAAATTACTCAGGAAAGACATTTCAGCTCGGGAGAAATCCTTGGAGGGGAGATATGGGTCCTCAAACAAAGCGCATATTATTTTTTCGCTCTAGCTTTTACTAAATCAGTAATGGAATAAAAATAGTACTGTTTGAAAAATGACGATGTTTTAGATTCTGCATCGACGAGTACTACGAGTATGTAGACCATTGCCATCAGAATCCACCACCTTTATTCAGGGTTCTTACTGAGCAGTTGAAAAATACCCAATATGGTCACTAACAAGCACCAATCGCGTTTTACATGCTAAAGTCTCAATTCGGACAGTTTTTATGACAATTTTCGAAAAGTTTGAATTTCCAAAATTGACTGGAGGATGGAGGCCTTCGAAACGACTTGAAACCGCCTCCAATCGACTCGCCATCATCGAGTACAATTCTATGGAAATTTCAACTTTCAAAAATCTGCGCGGGGTGGGGGAGGGGGTTCCAGAAGTTCTAGAATTGCTCAATACGATAGATTTAGTAAACGTTTTCAATGGACTTGAATGGTCAAAAATGGAACGCACACCAAATTTTCAACATAGGTACCTCTACCTACCTATGCGTAAGTTTGGTAAAATTCTGATATTTTTTCGAATTTTTGGTTCAAATTTGATTTTTAAAAATTCAAAATTCATCAAAAATCATTGTCGAAAATTTACACTTTCGGAAGAGATTTCAAGAAGTATCCATTCCTCTTCCTAGAAAATTAATCACCTAAATATTCCACTTTTTTGCATTAAAAAAATATCAATGACTAAGAAATGTCTACCATTTTCATTTTCAAGGAAGATTTACGAAAAATTATCATTTTTTTGGCCAATAATACCCAAAAATTCGTGCTTTTCCCAAAAAAAAGATAGTTTTCCTTTTTGATTAAAATTGTCAAAATCCTCATTTCTTCGAAAAAAATTCTAAAAAGTTTTATTTTTTTTCCATAAATTGTCCAAAAGTCTTAGTTGAACTTTTCGAGAAGAAAATCACAAATTTTTACTAAAATTATCAAATTTTTGCTTAAAAGTTTTCTTCTTCAAAATTATTTAAAAGCCCAGCTAAGGTATTTGCCAGAAATTGCCAAAGTATCTCTTTTTTGCAATAATTCTCACAAAGTTCTTTTTTTTGCTAAAATTGTCAAAAAACCCTGCAGTTTGCCAAAAATTGTAAAAAAATCCTCCTTTTTAATTAAACTTCTGAAAATACTTAGTAGTGATTCAGAAAATTTCGAATTTTTGCTTTATCAAAAAAAATTGTTCAAATGTCTTGTTTTTCTGCCAAAAACTGTCAGAAAAATTGTCCGTTTCGTTTCATTTTTTCAAGAATTGCCTTTTTCGTCGAAAATAGCCAAAATCTTTACTATGCTGGAAAAAAAAAATTGTCAAAAAGTCTCGATTTTTCGTCAAAAAGTTTCGAAATAGTTCAACTTTTCAAAATACATGCATTTCAATTCGTAATACTTATTCTGGTTTTTTTCATGTATTTTTTCTCTATTAAAATGTTTTGCTCGCATTTTTTCACTTTTCTATTCGAGCTTTTTCAGTTACAAAATTACTTTTTTTTGAGGGGGGGGGGGGGGGCGAATTGAGTACGAGCCCAACGGTCGCTCCACTCGGGTCTGTTTACTTTTCATTTTAAAAATATTAATCAATTTTCAAAAACTGATCATTCAAATTCTAAATTTATTTTGGATCGAATGGAATTGACAATTTTTTCAAAAACTTTTTTTAGGTATTCTCTCGAAACTCAAGTTTTCGAAAGATTCGCCCTTGCTTTGCTGAGGCCAATTCTTATCTCTAAACTAAAAAAAAATCCCACTTTGAAACATCCATACTTGAATTCAAATATTAATTTTGGCCATTCAGAAGTTTATAATATGTCTGGCTTTGGAGCTATATTATCTAAAATTATAAATTAAGAAAAAGGAAAAATATAAATTTTTAGAAAAATTAATATAATTTTTTCTATAATTTCAATTGGAATCTTGGGTTTTATTGTATATCAATATGTAATCGGCAAAATTATTGTCATTTCATCTTTTATTTGTATTTCATCTTAAAAACTCGTCATTTTATTCGACAAAATTGGTATTTTTTTTTCTCATACCAGTCGAAAAATTTCCAGCCAACAGCCTCCCCCCCCCCAAAAAAAACCTTCAGTTTTTTTCTTGTCATTAATCGACTTATTTTGACAAAATTGAATACAATAAAATTTAAAAAAAAAATTGTTTAACTCGCATTCAAGTATCCGAACCTGAGAAAAAACAGTAGGAGAAAGATTCCGGGGCGGGCCCAAAATAAAAAGTTCAGTCTCCTCCCAAGTTCCACACAAATACTTGGGGCTCAGCATTTTCAAACTTGTAATAAGGGTATTGAATTAAGTAGGTTTTCAAAGGCACTAATTCCGATTCTGAAATCCGTTCAACACTGAAAAATAAATTGACCTCACTCCAGAGCCCCCGAGGCATGTTTAAGGGCCCAAAATCTCAAAAAAAAAAACAATATATATAAGTAGCAAATCATAGATTTTTTTCGACCGATTTATAATTTATATTCTGAGTCTTCATTCTATTTTACCCCAAAATCTAGACTGAGCAACCAGAGGAAGATTTGTGGCCTAAAATTTTGAAAAAAAAATATGGACACCAAAATCCAGGTTTTAGAACACTGATTCTGATTTCGAAACCTAATAATGAAAATTGAGCTTTTCACAATAAAAGTTTAAGGTTCAAAATTAAAAAAAAAAAAAAAATTGTAATCACACAGATTAATAATTTTAGAATTTTAAGGTCTCTGAGTTCAAATTTTTACTCATTTTTTGGGTTTGAGCCTTCGGTATACCCCCTGGCTAGTTTTCTAGCTGGGGTTAGGGGAAGATCCAAGTGTTCAAATATCGACTTGGAAATAAATTTTCATCAATTTTGAAAATAAATAGATTAGATCAAAAAGCATATTTTTTTTAAAAAACCAAATAATAATAATCCAATCATTTTAAATAAACAAAAATTTGCATTGAAAAATACTCAGTTCTTTTTTCAAAAAATCACAAATTTTCAATTGATATTTTTTTTCTTGAAAATCTAGAAATCAGAGGGGTGGCCTGATAAAAAAATCCCAAATTTATTACATAACATTTTCTACATACGATAGGTAATCTTCAAAACGTATCAACATAAACGAAATGAGAAATCTAACGAATGTGAATTAAAAATGATAACAAACCTACTCTAATTTGATCTTTCATCGATTGTGAAAATAATAAACCTATGAGCCTATCTCCTTCACTTCACATGACTTCCCTCTAACAAATCAAATCTCCTCGATGCAAAATTTAAAAAATAGTAAAAAAAATGTAGTCAATTTTTCAACACGTATTTCGTAAAATTAGCTTTACATTCGAGAGAAATCCTTGCAGTAAAAATTGTTTATTGTGACAAACATCAGCGATACATTTATTTAAAACACGAGAATAATAAAATAAAAAAACCATTGTACTACGAGTACCTATAAGTATTACAATGCATATAAAAGTACAATTTGTTACTTAAAAAATACATAATTTACATAATAAAAAAAAAAAAAAAAAAAAAAACGATACAAACTCATACGCTATTCTACGGTATTACAAAGAGAGAGAAAAAAACAATCAAAAATAGAAACTACGGTAAATGTCACAGTTGAATTGCAGCGTGAGTGATATTTTGTAAAGATTTTTTACGATGCGATTTAGAATTATTATTTAAATGCAATTCGATAGCTAGGTTTTCGATCTCAGCCTCCAATGTTTTATTTCTACGAAACATTTCGATATAACTTAACTGCAATTGTTTTTGATAACATAGTACTTTTTCTTTCTCCGTAACCCAAGTAGATCTCTCTTGTTCCCACGAATTTCTTTCTTCGTGCCATTTTTTGATCACGTTGCTAATTTTTAATTTAATTTTATCAATCAGATTAATAGCGTTTTCTTTCTCTTCTTCGTTGATTTTCTCCGAATCAGCTTTATTGTATTTTTGTTCTTCGCTGGTTACCTGCGGAAATGAAACAGACGGCGACGATTTTATAAGTAAAGATAATGAAATATTTCACAGTCGATTTCGATAGACAGCGAAGTAGGCAGATTAGTAGATAGATACGTACTTCATTTTCTAATTGCCATAATAAATTAAATATTTCCGATTGGACTGTTTTATCGGTGATGCCGGTTTTGGTTAGTTGTTCTTTTAGAGTATCGATCTCGTTGTCTTTTTCTAATACCGATGATTTTAGTTGACGAATTTCGTTCTTCAACGTAGATATTTCTTCGCCTTTGTTGGAATGGTCGTCCTGTAGAATGCCCTTTTAATGAGGAATAAAATAATTAATAAGCAATTTAAAAAAAAAAATCGTCAAAATATACAGGGTGTTCCGGAAATTGTTTGCTGAAATTGGATAGTTCTCGAGGAGACGAACAAAAAACGTTACTATGACTAGTTGCCTATCTCGTGAGTTGAAGGAGCCTCGTGCAGAGACGTTCCGAATGTTGGAGGGGGAGGGGGGTGTCTAAAATACCCGGAAATAGAGACCAGTTTAGAAATAATCCGATTATTGTGACATCATTTTGGCCTAAAAATTCTTCAAAAAAGCACAAAAATATTTTTCATAGAAATTTTTGATTTTTGCTAAAATTTTAACCCATTTTGAAAGATTGCATACAATCTTTTTCAGAAGTGTCAAAAATCATGACGTCATTATGATCTAAAAAATTTTCAGAAGTGCTCAAACAAAATTTATTTTATGGGAATTTTTGATTTTTTGACGAAATTTTAACCTATTTCGATGGGTCACATGACACATTTTTTTTTTTTTTTAAATCCCATCCCAAAACTCATCACCATATTTTGGGGCCCAAAATTCTTCGAAAATGCTCAAAATACATTTTAGTCGAAATATTTAAATTTTTTGAGAAATTTTACACAATTTTGATAAGTTGCATGACACTTCTATAAACATTTCAAAAATCACGACCAAATTTTGGGACTCATTCGAAAATTCCAAAAATCATGTCTCAATTTTAAGGTTACGAAATTTTAATCGAAATATTTGAACTTATTCTCGAAATTTAAACCCCCATTTTAAATAGGACTCGCACGAAATTTTTTGAACTGGACAAAAATAGATATAAAGAGCATTCAAAAATCCATCAAAAGCCAAAATTCCAAATGTTGAGTGTATTTTTCGATCTTTGAAGAATTTTTGAAAATTTTCAAGTCAAAAATGAGGGGAAAAATCAAAATTTTACCAAATTGACCTAGAAAGCTGAAATTTGGGATACCCCCTATTTCCAACCTGCCAAATCGATAGGAAACGGTTTCAAACCGTTTTGACCAGTTCTGGAGCCTCCAGCACATTTTTGAAACTTGAAATTTCATCAAATGCAGTGAAGTCGACTGCAAGTACTTAGATTTCAAGTCGTTTCGAAGACTCCAGCAACTTTTTGGAAATTACTGGAGCCTCCAGTAGATTTTTCAATGATCAAAATGTCCATAAAATATTACCAAACAGAGCTGGAAATCAAAAATTTACTATCAAGTCGACTGCAGATGGGTTCAAATGGTTTTGGAGCCTCCAGTGACTTTTTGAAAATTCTGTAGCCTCCAGCAGATTTTTGAAACCAGAAATCTCCTCAAAACTTCATCGAATTGAGTAAGAAAACTGCAATTTACTCGGCGAACTAATTTCGATACGCTATGAAGTCGATACAGATAGATTTCAAGTCGTTTTGGAGCCTCCAGCGAATTTTTTAAAATTACTGGAGCCTCCAGTAGATTTTTTAAGCTTGAAATTTCCACAAAATTTCATAAAATGCAGGGAAGTTGACTGCTGGTGGATTTCAAGTCGTTTTGGAGCCTCCAGCGACTTTTTGGAAATTGCTGGAGCCTCCAGTAGATTTTTCAATGCTCAAAATGTCCATAAAATTTTACAAAACAGAGCTGGAAATCAAAAATTTAATATCAATTCGAGTGCAGATGAATTCAAGTGATTTTGGAGCCTCCAGTGGTTTTTTGAAAATTCCTGAAGGCGCCAGCAAATTTTTGAAACCTAAAATCTCCTCAAAACTTCATCGAATTGAGTAAGAAAACTGAAATTTACTCGGCGAACTAATTTCGATACGCTATGAAGTCGATGCAGATAGATTTAAAGTCGTTTTGGAGCCTCCAGTGAATTTTTGGAAATTACTGGAGCCTCCAGTAGATTTTTTAAGCTCGAATGGAAATTTCATCAAATGCAGTGAAGTCGACTACAGGAAGATTTCAAGTCGTTTCGGAGCCTCCAGCAACTTTTGGAAATTACTGGAGCTTCCAGCAGATTTTTCACGTCTCAAAATAACTATAAAATTCCACCAAACAGAACTGTGAAATCTAAAAATTACTCTGTATTCCAACTTCAACATGCTATCAAGTCGACTGCAGGTGGATTCAAGTGATTTTGGAGCCTCCAGTGGTTTTTTGAAAATTCCTGAAGGCGCCAGCAAATTTTTGAAACCTAAAATCTCCTCAAAACTTCATCGAATTGAGTAAGAAAACTGAAATTTACTCGGCGAACTAATTTCGATACGCTATGAAGTCGATGCAGATAGATTTAAAGTCGTTTTGGAGCCTCCAGTGAATTTTTGGAAATTACTGGAGCCTCCAGTAGATTTTTTAAGCTCGAATGGAAATTTCATCAAATGCAGTGAATTTGACTGCAGGTAGATTTCAAGTCGTTTTGGAGCTTCCAATGACTGTTTATAAATTACTGGAGCCTCTAGAAGATTTTTAAAAGCTCAAAATGTCCGTCAAATTTTACCAACACAGAGCTGGAAATACAAAATTTACTTTGCACTACAACTTCAACACGCTATCGAGTCAACTTCAGGTGATTTCCAGTCAGTTTGGAGCCTCCAGCGACTTTTTGAAAATTTTGGAGCCTCCAGCAGATTTTTGAAACCTGAAAATTCCTCAAAATTTCATCGAATTGAGCAAGATAACTGAAATTTACTCGGCGAACTATTTTCGATACGCTATGAAGTCGACGTAGCTGTAGATTTCAAGTTGTTTTCGAGCCTCCAGCAAATTTTTGGAAATTACTGGAGCCTCCAGTAGATTTTTGAAACTCGGAATTTCCAAAAAATTTTATCAAATGCAGTGATATTGACTGCAGGTAGATTTCAAGTTGTTTTGGAGCCTCTAACGACTTTTTGGAAATTACTGGAGCCTCCAGCAGATTTTTTAAAGCTCAAGATGTCCATCAAATTTTACCAAACAGAGCTGGAAATTCAAAATTTACTTTGCACTACAACTTCAACACGCTATCGAGTCAACTTCAGGTGATTTCAAGTCATTTTGGAGCCTCCAGAAACTTTTTGAGGAGTCTGGAGCCTCCAAATACAGTTGGAAAGCCGAAATTCATTCTGTAAACTAATTTCAATATACTAAGAAGTCGACTGCAGGTAGATTTCAAGTCGTTTTGGAGCCTCCAGCAATTTTTTGAAAATCACTGGAGCCTCCAGCAGATTTTTCAGGGCTTGAAATTTCCATAAAATTTCACGAAATAGAGCTGGATATCCAAAATTTACTCTGCATTCAATTTCAACACGCTAAGAGTTTGACTGCATGTAGATTTCAAGTCGTTTTGGAGCCTCCAGTGACCTTTTAAAAACTACTGGAGCCTCCAGTAAATTTTTGAAACTTGAAAATTTCATCAGAATCGAGTTTCAAGTTTTTTCGATGATCAGGGGAGGGTAGAGGGGGCGTGTGCAATTACTCCATTTATGCCACATGGCGGAAAAAGAAAAACTGGGTGAGGGGGGGGGTCTAGAGTAAAAAGTTGGAAAAATTTCTGTCTCGTCTCACCCTCCCCCCCCCCCAACCACTGGAGAACCAGTCCTAATAACGTTTTTAGTTCGTCTGCTCGAGTACTATCAGCAGTTGAATTTTGGCAGACGATTTTCGGAACACCCTGTTGAATGTAGATATTCAGATACAAAAAAATCGAACATACTTCGTCGATTTGCGTCTTGAGACGATTTAATTCGTCGGATTTCTGACAAAGTTTCCATTCGGTTTCTTCTAAGCGTAATCTTAAAGCATCTATTTCCTCTCTGAGGGCTGAGATTTCACCCACTGCGTCTGAGTTTTCTTCTTTCAAACGTTTCTTTTCTTCTTGTAACTGAAAATGAAAATAATTTCCCCATTAACTAGATACCCAATAACACCCTAAATATACGAGTACCTTTGTAGAATTGACTAATTATACCTGGTAAGTCTGTATCATGAGCATTTGCTCCAATTTGAGTGACTTTTGCGCAGCCGCTCTGAGTCTGCTATCGTGTAGAGCTTTGATTTTTCTCAATTCTCTTTCGTAAGCGTGTTCTTTTTCTTGGTAAACTTTAAATATGACTTGTTCGTTGTGTTCCATCGTCTGCCTGAGGTACGACAGTTCGTAATCTCGTTCCCTCAGAGCAGCCTCCATTTCGGCAAATGAAGAAGACTCGCAAGGAGATGAGGCCAGATCTAACATGCTGCCCGAACCTTCGGACGCTGCTACTCGTTCGATTGATCGAAACGATGACTTGGAACTGGAATATTACCATTCAACTTTTACTTTGGGTCAAGTAGCAACTAGCAAGTACAAAAACATCACTGAGAGAACCAAGTCACCAATTATTGCGTCCAGTTTTAAAATTAACGTTAATTTACACGAGCCATGATAAAGCACTGACGATTTTAGGGTAAGTGAGTTGAAAGCGTTAAGTACAAATAGATGAGAAATGTATTCATATGTGCTGGAGAAATGTTATGTGACGAGCATTACGAATTAGTCCAAGTTACTGTGAGAAGCTCATAATTTATGTACACATGGTGCAGTATTCAGTTAGTAAATGAATCAACCAGTAAAATTAAAGCATTTTTATTTTAGTGCAAGCAGTTCAAGTAAATTATTTACAGAAGTTTATTTTTTAAAAAAAAGTTCATTTCTTTCATTTTTTTAATCTGGCCCCTCTGGAACCTCTCATTCCCCTTCATGAGACCCTCAAAAAGGGTACAATTCCTTAAAAATTGAAATGAAATATGGCTGGGGTGTCGTTTACTCATCAAGTTTTTGGTGGTGATGAATTCGAATAATCACTTATTTTTTTTTGATATAACCTCACAAGACCCTCTTTGGGATTACTTTTGGTCTTGAGTCTCATCAGCAGGAACTCGGCGAAGGTTCGGAATTTTTACAAGTTTGCATGTGATATTTACTGCACATCAAAATGAACAGTTTTGGGGATACATTTTCGCTCGATATTAAGGTTAGTTGTGCGTTTCAGTCTCCTGAGCTGAGGGGGCTAAAGGAGAGAAAATAATTTTAGTTTCAGTTTTTGGTCAGTAGGTCCGGTCCCCCCTCCCTCCCCCAAAAAAATGTTGAAGGATTTTGACCAAATTCAGTGGAGACCTTCATTTTGAAAGTTGAAAGTCACTTGGAAAAAATTGAAATCCAAGACCACTTTTAAGGATCCACTAAGCGGTTAAAAAATTGCAAATTGGCTATTTTTGGAAAAATTTATGTTTTGAAAATATTTTCTTCCCTAAATATACCTACATTGCATTAATTAAGTATGTCAAACATCGATAAATATCATTTCTCAAACTGGAATACAGTGGTGCCAAATTTTCGGCTCATTATTTTCCATTTCAAAAAAAAAGAAAAAAAATTTACAAGTTTTTTGCCACTTGAATTTTTCCAAACTTTTTGAAATCAGCAATAATGGCCAAAAATTTGGCACCATTACAACCATCTTTGGTTGTCTTCTATTTTCAGGTAATTTTAACAAGTTTTTGAGAGTTATTTTATGCAATTTTTGCTGAATTTTGTTCACAGTTACACAGAAACTACCTACATCACTTTTTGGAAATTTTTAATAATCTGAATATTGAATTGGACAATATTTTTTTTGTTTTTTGTTTTTGTTTTTTTGTTTTTGATTGTCTGAATGGGATTTTAACGAGGTTTTAAACGTCTTGCGAAATTTTGTTCCGTAAATTATCAGCTAAATTTGTCTAAATTTAGTGAAAATTGAAAAAAAAAAAAAACATTTAAATTATTAAAAATTACAAAAAACGAATAAAATGTTGGCAAAATTCGTTGAAATTAGTCAAATTATGACTTCAAAAAATGGTAAAAATAATATTTTTACGTAGAACACCAAAGCATTAAAATCACTCAAAATGGTCAAAAACTGAATAAAATTTCTAGAAAATTGGGTATTTGCCGAAAATTTAATAAAACCTAACTAAAAAATATTGTAAAAAATGACCTAAAAAAAAATTGAATTGAAAAAAACGAAAAAGCTGATGAAATATTAGCAACGTACGTTTGATGAAATTTATTTAAAATTGCATATAACTCAAATTTAGTAAAATTTACATGAAATATCTACTATGAAAAAATGTGTCAAAAATGACATAAAACCTTAAAAAGATATATAACCCTGATGAAATTTCAGCAAAATATTTTTAAAAATGGTATTGGAACGTTTATGAAACATTAAAATTTATTTACAGTTTTTCCGCAAAAAGTATGAAAATAGGTATAATTGAAAATATGATTCAAAATCGCTGAAATTTTGTTATCATTCGTAGGTAGTTGAAATTGCAATCCATCTGTACCTCTCCTTCCCTCCCAACCTCTTCAACAAATTGCCATTTGAATCCTATTTTTTATAATTTTACCCAAAGTTTTTGAATTAAAATGATATCCTTACGTCATCTTATTTTTATCTTCAAGTTTCAAAATGAAATTTCAACAAATTTTCAACATTTTGACGTTTTTGCTTTCTACATAAATTTTATAATTTTATCCAAAGTGGAATTTTATTCAAATTCAAAAATATTCAAGTTTTGTCAAAAGGTCAAAAATTTTCAAAAATTTCAATTAAAATTTTTTAAAAATCACGATATCTGACCAAGTTTTATTATATTCCAATTTCGCCATAACGTAAAAAATTCTCCTGCCAAAGTGTTGAAAAACTGGCAGAATTTTTGAACTGAACAGATAAATCAAAAAATGAAGCAAAAATACTTCATAAGACAAAATTTTAGATGCTAAAGAGCATTTTTCAACATTTGGTTAATTTTTGAAAATTTGCACAAAACTGTGAAAAATCTTGTGGAAATTTCAACTTTCAAAAATTTGTCTGGAGGCTTCAAAAGATGGCTTATAAAACCATTTCCAGCCAGAGACAAAATTGTAGGGGAGGGGGAGGGTATAATAAAGAAACTTATTTGGCGAATTTTTTGGAACTTGTAGTTCTGTTTCTGAATTTCTGCATCTAGAAAATCTCACTTTTAAAAAAGTCGAATGTAATTAAGAAATTGTCTTCTTGTAAGAAAATAATATAGACCGGCATATGACAATAGGAGTAATTGCACCCCCCCCCCCGCCGATCCGCCGGGACAACTTTTTTCTTAAAGGGGACATCCTAAGGAACATTTTAAAGCAAACTTGCCAAAAAAAAAGTTGGCTTTACTTACAAAATGGCGGCCATTTTGATTGACAAGTCAGCCGAAATCGCAGATTTTGCGTTTCACAAAGGTAGATCGAAAGATCATGCAAAAATTTATCACCTGTCAAAATTTCAAAAGCTAAAGTGCGTTTTTCGATTTTTGGTGAATTTTTGAAAATCGAATTTAGGCCAAAAATGAGGGAAAAAATCAAAATTTTACCAAATTGACCAAGAAAGCTGAAATTTGGGATATACCCTATTTTCGACATGCCAAATCGATTGAAAACGGCTTCAACCCGTTTTGAGCAGTTCTGGAGCCTCCAGCAGATTTTTGAAACTCGAAATTCCCACAAAATTCCATCAAATTGGAGTTGTAAAGCTAAAATTTATTCTGCAAACTAATTTCAATACGCTACGAAGTACTGCACGTGAATTTCAAGTCGTTTTGAAGCCTCCAGCGACTTTTTGAAAATTCCTGATGCCTCCAGCAGATTTTTGAAACTTTAAATTTTCACAAAATTTCATCAAATAATGGAGATGGAAAGCTGAAATTTACTTTACACTCCAATTTTAACACCCTCTGAAGACGACTTCAGGTGGGTTCAAGTCATTTTAGAGCCTCCAACGACTTTTTTGAAAATTACTGGAGCCTCCAGTACATTTTTGAAATCTGAAATTTCCCCAAAATTTCATCAAATGGAGATGGAGGGTTGAAATTAATTCTGCAAACTAATTTCAATACGCTACGAAGTTGACTGCTGGTGAATATCAAGTCGTTTTGGAGCCTCCAGCAACTTTTTGAAAGGTTGTATGACGTTTTTTTGGAAAATTGGAATTTCCTAAAAGTAGCTGGAAGCTTCAAAACCATTTGAAACCACCATGTAGTCTGCGAAGTAAATCCCAGCTTGCCAACTCCGTATATCCCAAATTTCAGCTTTCTTGGTCAATTTGGTAAAATATTGATTTTTTCCCTCATTTTTGGCCTAAATTTGATTTTCAAAAATTCACCAAAAATCGAAAAACGCACTTTAGCACTTGAAATTTTGACTGGTGATAAATTTTTGCATGATCTTTCGATCTACCTTTGTAAGGTTTGAAAAATTTCGTGCAAGTCCTGTGTTAAAACGCAAAATCTGCGAATTCGGCTGACCTGTCAATCAAAATGGCCGCCATTTTGTAAGTAAGGCCAACTTTTTTTTTGGCAAGTTTGCTTTAAAATGTTCCTTAGGATGTCCCCTTTAAGAAAAAAGTTGTCCCGGAGGATCGGCGGGGGGGGGGGGTGCAATTACTCCTATTGTCATATGCCGGACTAATAATTTACTAGATGGGTACTTGAATTATCAATTTTCGAAAACTTCAGCCCTCCCTCGCTTTGCTCAGGCCTGAGAGTTTTTCTTTTTCGAAATCAAAATTTCTATAAATTTACTATTCAAACACAAAAAAAATGTTTAAATCCAAAAATCAACCCCTTGCATTTATGTAGAAAAAAAAAACGTTTTTTTTCACTTCCTAAAATACGAAATTTTTGAGTGCTTTTGCCCTCCTCACTTCATTCGGGCCTTCTTGCTTTTCTTTTTCAAAACTGAAATTTCAAAAAAAAATCATTAAAATTCTGAAATTTTTATGCCAAAAAAATCAACCTTCTTCTCCCATTCAAAAGCTCTACAATGGGGGGGGGGCTATTTTCATTTTTTTTTACAAAATAAAAAAATTCCATGTTTAGAGGTTCCTAAAAATTTAAAAATGAAAACGAAAATTTTTCATAAGTCACATAGGTCATGAGTATAACCTAATTACTTACATTTTATATCAATTGGCAAAATTGTCTTCTCATCTTTTATTTCACATTAAAAAACTCATTTTTTTATTCAACAAAATTAGTATTTTTTTTTCTCATTTCAGTCGACAAAGTTTTGGTTTACCACTTCTCCTTCCCCCCTCCTAATGCTTTGTTTCATCCATACCAGTTCAAAGTGAATTTCAGCTTTCCAACTTGATTCAACTTTCAAAAATTTGCTGAAGGCTCCAGAACTGCTCAAAACGATTTGAAGTCACTTCCAATCGATTTTGAGGCCGACAATAGGACAACACACCAAATTAAATCTCTTTTTGTCAATTTGGCTCAATTTCGATTATCCCCCCCCCCATTTTTGGCTCGAAGATTTTTAAAAATTCAGCTAAAATCGAAAAATACACTTCGGCATCTGAAATTTTGACCAATCATGTATTTTTGCACGTTCTTTCGATTTAGCTTCATCCAGTTTAGAAATCTTTCTGCTAGCTGAACCCCCCCCCCACTTGGATTTCTCCAAAATTGCAGCTTTCCCCTCTAATGACATAAATTTAGAAAACTCCAATAAACTAGAAAAATATACCTACATTTTTTAATATTCTAAAACTTTCATTTGACATTTATAAATCACCATTTATGGAGGAATTCCTTGGCAACCAGTTGGAAATAACTAAACCAGTTTATAAAACATATGTAACGTATTGATACGCGATATAATGACGTCAAAAGGTGGCATCTCTTTCTACTCGTAGTATCGTCTTCGTCTTGATTTCTCATCAAAGTCATTCAGTCAAAATTCACATCGAGTTAGAAGATGTATTGGGGGTATCAATTTCTTGCCAGAGGGAGGGACAGAAGAGAGGAAAGGGGTATTATACAAAAAAATAAATAACAATTACGTACTTCTAAAATACCTCAACCAGAGTGAAACGAAAAATCACACATTTAGTTTAAAAAAAAATCACCAATCATCATTCAATTCATCCTTCCAGCCTTCATGGACCACCCCCCCCCCTCATCCAAATTCTAAACCACCATAAAGCTGCATCTCAGCGTATAGAAACAAGCTATAAAATCTACGTTTATGGGTGCGATAGCGATATATACCTACCTAAACATAATATGGATGCTGAAGATAGAGAGATACTTACTATGTACTAGAATCTTTGAAACTATAGGTAGGTGGAGTTTTTCTTAAATTAATATTATCCAGACTATCGTAACCGCTTCTTAATTTACGGTTAACGGAAAATGGCAGCGAAGACATGGCGATTGGCGATGCTGACCTTAATTTTCTTTCTACTGGAACATAATTGTGTGAGGTTTGCCGAAGTAAGTCGCTGCTACCTACGAACACACAGCACAATATTCCTATTAGTATTTACCTATTATAAACTTATAGATTTTTTTTTATTTAATTCGTTAGGCTGCGTACAAAACGCGGAATTCTAATTTACATAATAGTATGAGTTTTTATTTCATTACCCACGAGGATGATGAGTGAAGAGTGAAATAAAAATACATCTTATATGGTAAGGGATATTTATAAGGAAATGAAAAGGCAGAGGCAGAACATTACGTCTCCCAATAATAATAATATAATAATGTTTACAAAACAGCTCCTCATCGTCCTCATCGACTCTCTCGCTTATTATCGCCAGAAAAAAGCGTATCTTTCGATTCTTCACGGCCAGATGAATGGGGCAATTACATGGGTGAAAACGACATACGAGTACACGCGAAATTGAGGTGTATTTTGCTCTCGAGTGATGTTTATATGTACATAGGTAATGTTGTGTTGTGTACTTACTTCCATAGTGAGGAATATGGAAAGATGGTCTTGTTAACGTTGGCGTCGAACCGTACTGTTGACCGTCGCAATCATTGAATCTTCGTGATAATGGTTTGAAGGCGATCGGTTTGATAACACATTTGCCCTGTAAATTACAACGTAGGTATTATTAAAATGTTAATCGAATTACTAACCAGTTTTTTTTTTTGCATTTATGGGTACATGAACTATGCGAAACGTGTTCCTAGATGAAGAGCTTTGTGAGCTCTTCTAATCAATGCCCAGCTGTTTATTTCAATTTATTAAATTGGCAAAAAAATAAATAAAAGGGTAAGAAACACGATATCAGGCGAATAATGATCGTTTTGGGTAACGATGATTATCTCCTTTTTTTTATATCTTCGTTAAAAAAATGAAGAAAAAAATTGTAAAAAGGTACACGAATCAATCTGATCGAAGGTGGGAAGTCAACTGAAATGATCCACGACCTACGACAAAAAAATAATGCAATTGCAATGTCATTCTCAATTGTTTTCAAATGTTGAGCGAAATTTAGAAGAAAAGTTGTTTCGATGGTGGTGTTTTTTTCATGATGTCACAATCGAATTTTGCAAAATTTCAAATAGTTTTTTTTTTGTGAATTTTGAAGTAGATACTTTTCAATACAAATTATTTGCAAGTTTCTTTCAATTTTTGTAAAATTTCACTCAAATGTCATCATTTAAAGAAAAACTCATTTTTTTCTTTTTTTTCAGATTATAAAGAACTTTTCAATGTTTTTTTTTCAATTTTTTGTTTCAAAATTGTATCCAATTTTTATCATTTTCAAAAAGCGTTGAGTGATTTTTAATACTTTTTAGCGCTAGAAACACTTTTCAAAATTTAATCTTCATTTTATGCAATTTTCATAAAATTCAACTCAATTTTTTGCCATTTTTACAACCTTGACAATTTTTTTTCGAGTTTTAAGGATGTTTTGAATATTTTTCCTTCACTTTATGCATTTTTTACAATGTTTTATACAATTTTCGTCACTTTTATCACATGTTACATCACTTTCAAAATTTTTTTCTTTCAAAATTTCACCCAATTTTCACCAATTTAACAGACTTTAACAAAATGATCTAATATTTTTTTTGTCGAATTTTAAGTAAGTAATTGTTTCAATTTTACGAATTTTTCACAACGATTCATTCAATTTTTGCAAATTTTTATTCAATTATTGCCATTTTGAGGTACTTTAACACTAACTTTTTATACTTTTCTTTTTTCAAATTCATTTTTCAGTGTTTTTTTTTTTTTTTTTTTACTTTACGAAATTTTTATAATGTTTGATTCAGTTTTAGCATGTTTTCATTCAGTTGTTGCCACTTTCAACTCATTTGATTTCTCAAAAAATTTTGAATAATTTTAAGAAATTTATTGAACTTGGCAGCATTTTGAAATTCAATCCTGATCATGCTCATGAAGTTTATCATTCAATTGTTTCAAAATTTCACCCAATGTTGTCATTTTAACAATGTTTACAAAATTTTCTGTTTTGTTTTTCATTTTTTTTTCTCGTAATTTTTCAATGTTTTCCATTCTCTTTTTTTAATTTTAAATATTTTTCATTCAATTTTTGAAATTTTTTACTTGTTTTTTTTTCATCTTTTTGAACACATTTACACAATTTTCACAATTTTTTCAAACTTTTAGTTACTTTTTGAAATGTAATTTGTTATTCCATGGAATTAACAGAAAGTTTTAGTGACTTTTTTTTGAATTTTGGAAAATTTTTCAACAATTTATTTTGGTCTTATGCATTTTTTGTAATGTTACAGTGATTTTTTTCAATATATTACTTTGGGTTTTGCAATCTTTCAATTTTTTTCTCATAACAACTGAGCATTTTTCATTATTTATTTTATTGAATCTTTGTAAAATTTCATTTTTTGATAATTAACAAATTTTACGATATTTTTGGAATTTTTTAGTAAATTAACTTGGGACAATTTTTAGTTATCCAGTCATTCTTTTATGAAACTTTCGCAATGTTTAATAATATTCTACTTTTCACAGTTTTCTCTAAATTTTGTCTTGATTGACCCTCAATTTTTGTCGAATCATTCATGAACGAATTGGTCAGTTTTTTGAAAGAACCGTTCGCCAAGGAATTGTCATTTGTTAAATTTATGAATCAATTCGTTTGCGAATGAATCACTTATACAAATCGATTCGTTCGCGAATGATTCACAAAAAATGATTCAATTCGTTCGTGAATGATTCGCCAAAAATTGAGTACATGAATCGATTTGTTCGCGAACGAGTCACTTATACGAATCAATTCGTTCGCGAACGAGTCACTCGTACGAATCGATTCGTTCGCGAACGAGTTACTTATACGAATTGATTCGTTCACGAACGAGTCACTTATACGAATCAATTCGTTCGCGAATGATTCACAAAAAATGATTCAATTCGTTCGTGAATGATTCGCCAAGAATTGAGTACATGAATCGATTTGTTCGCGAACGAGTCACTTATACGAATCGATTCGTTCGTGAATAATTCGCCAAAAATTGAGTAAATAAATCGATTCATTCGCGAATGAGTCACTTATATGTATGTACGAATCGATACGTTTGCGAACGAGTCACGTATACGGATCGATTTGTTCGCAAATGATTCACAAAAAATGATCCAATTCGTTCATGAATGATTCATAAAAAATTGAGTAAATAAATCGATTTGTTCGCGAATGAGTCACTCATGCGAATCGATTCGTTCGCGAACGAGTAACTCATACGAATCGATTCGTTCGCGAACGAGTCACTTATACGAATCGATTCGTTCGCGAACGAGTCACTTATACGAATCGATTCATTCGCGAATGATTCACAAAAAATGATTCAATTCGTTCGTGAATGATTCGCCCAAAAATTGAGTAAATAAATCGATTCGTTCGCGAATGATTCACAAAAAATGATTCAATTCGTTCATAAATGATTCACCAAAAATTGAGTAAATACATCGATTCATTCGCGAACGAGTCACTTATACAAATTGATTCGTTCGCGAATGATTCACATAAAATGATACAATTCGTTCGTGAATGATTCACCAAAAATTGAGTAAATAAATCGATTTGTTCGCGAATAAGTCACTCATACGAATCGATTCGTTCGCGAACGAGTCACTCATACGAATCGATTCGTTGGCGATCGCGAATGAGTTACTTATCTTATACGAATCAATTATCAATTCGTTCGTGAATGATTCGCCAAAAATTGAATAAATAGATCGATTCGTTCGCGAACGAGTCACTTTAACAAATCGATTCGTTCGCGAATGATTCGCCAAAAATTGAGCAAATAAATCGATTTATTCACAAATGAGTCACTTATATGTACGAATCGATTCGTTCTCGAACGAGCCACTTATACAAATCAATTCGTTCGCGAATGATTTACAAAAAATGATTCAATTCGTTTGTGAATGATTCACCAAAAATTGAGTAAATAAATCGATTCGTTCGCGAACGAGGCACTTATACGAATCAATTCGTTCGCAAACGAGTCACTTATACGAATCAATTCGTTCGCGAACGAGTCACTTATACGAATTAATTCGTTCGCGAATGAGTCACTTATACGAATCAATTCGTTTGCGAATGATTCAGTAACTATTGATCAACTCGTTAACGAATGATTCACCTAGAAATCAATTAATTTCGGTTCGATTCACTTTGCTTGAAAACACATCAGCAATTTCAATACAATAGTTGTTTCACAAAAACCAAATCAATCATCAATTAATTGATCCGTTTGCGAATATTATTCCCATTTTATGGGATAATCAAAATTGGGAAAATTTAAAAAAAATTGAATGCATTGAGGCATTATAAAAGTAAAAAATAAATACAGAAAATGAAAAAAGAAACAAAAATTTGTTAAAAACAATAGAAATTGAATAAAATTTTGCAATAATCAATGAAACATTATATGAAAACAACTTGAAACAAACACAAAACATTGAAAAATTAAAATGAAAAAAATTAGTATGAGACTCGTTAAAAAAAAAATCAAAAATAATAAATTTGAAAAAAGATCTTAAAAATGACAAAAAGTAAAAATAAAATTATAAAATGCTGTTGAAATTTTTTTTCAAAAAAATGATGAAAATTATGAAAAGTTGAGGTTAAAAAAGCCAAATAATGATGGAATTCTGCAAAACTTGAAAATTACTCCAAGATAATAAAAAAATAAAAATAAAAAAACAATGAAAAAATGACAAAAAAAATAATAAAAATTTGTTAAATCCGGTAAAAATTGAACTAAACATATTGAAAATTGCACAAAACAAACATAAAATACTGAAAAATTGTCCAAAATCCAAAAAAAAAACCGTAAACATAAATGTAAAATTATGAAAATTACACAAAGTAAGAATAAAGTGCTGAAAAATGCAGGAAATTTGACAAAAAATACATGAATAAAAAAGATCAAACTGCAGGGTGTCTACTAAATCAAAAAAACAAAATTTCGTACCTTTTTCGTACTTTTATCGTATTTTTTTCGTACAATATAATTATTAATAGTCATACTTTGAATCTACATGGAGGGGAGGGGGTGTGTCATGTCATTTCGGCCACAAAAATCAAAATTTGAACGTGCTAAGCAGTGTGGTCTGGACCGTCAAGAGCCAATACGAGACCGGAACGAATTTTGAAAGAGCTATAAAAAAACAATGTTTTATAATGCAAAGAGTTCGATTTTTGGTTTTTGAAATTTTCGAATTGGAAAGATTTTTTTAGGATGTGAATTTTGATTTTGTTTAAAAAGTCAGAGAACAGGCCCCAGTGAAAGTGAAAACTATTGAAAAAATGTATTTCGAGAAGTATGCGAGAATTTTATTTCATCATTTTGAAACTATAAAAATTGAATACTAAGTTGATATATTTTTTTCAAGAATTTCAATTTTGAAAAAGAAAAGAATTCCAAGCGAAGCGATGGCAAAAGGTTCAGAAAATTTGTAGTTCGAAAAGTAGAATAAAATCAATTTTAATGTAAGAAACTTTTTTTTTCATTTCAATTTTTTTAAATTTTATCAATGGTTTTTGAAATTGTTTGCTTGGAAAAGGCATCAAATTGGCCCGAGCGAAGCGAGGGCAAAAATTTTTGAAAAAATAAGAATTTTGAGGATATGTAGATATTGGTGACTTTGTCGGAAAATTAACAATGGAATCCTTTTAAAATTTCGTACAAATTTCGTAAATTTCGTACATTTTTGACGTTTTTTCGTACTTTTTTGGGTCATTTTCCAATTTCGTGCTTTTTTCGTAAATTCGTACTTTTTTCGTGCTGTAGACACCCTGAACTGAGAGAAATTGGGCAAAAATTGAACGAGTTATCGCGATAGATTGAGTTAAATGAAAATAAAATTTTGAGATACCTATTCTGAACATTTTTGAAAATTTAAAAGTAAAAAATAAAAATGAACCTTCATAAAAATGGCATAAAAGTGAGATAAAATATTGAAAAAATTTCTAAAAAATATTTAATGGCTGTTTTTAGTCATTCTTTTGCCTCCAGCAATCTTTTAGACACTCTAAAAATAAAATAAAATACTCGACAATTTTTTTGGAAACAGGAATTTTCAAAAAAAAAAATGCATCAGAGAATCAGCTCTAGAGCAATTTAAGGCCATTTGTAACTGATTTACAAGGTTAAGAAAATTTAGTCCTTAAATCAAATTTTAATTTCTTCTCTCAATTACAAATATATAAAATTTTGAGGATTTTGATTCTTTGCATTTTCAGAAGTTTGATACAATGTTGGAAAGATTTTCAAAACTTAACAACAAAATTGGTCAATTGAGTATTTTTGCATGCTCTTTTGATCTAGCTTTGTTAAGATCCAAAATTTTTCTGACAGATTAAAATTCCATCCTTCAGGCTGCTCTTGGGTCTTAAAACATTAACAAAAATCGAGTCGAAGTGATTATTCTTTGTACTCGTAATTTTTCAAGAGGTGGATTTTTTATTTGTGATCTTTTGAAATTTTTCTGCAACTGCTCATCCAATTTTTGATCTTCATGCACAAAACAGGCAGCACTTCTGGTTAAAACAATCTCTCACCCGAATTGATCTCGTATTCGTAGCTGACACACTTGAACGAATTTTCACGCACCTTTCGGCTTTCGTGACTATTATTAAAACAGTGTAACGTTAATTCGTACACAAGTAAGTCGGACACGCAATCGAATCGTATAATTCGACGTTCGGTTTTCTGCAATCTGCACCACCCCTCCGGCCCTCCCTCCGGGTGTTTTTCTCTAATCCTAAAAATAGGTAGACTAAGAGAACCTATTTCTCCATAAAGTACCATAAGAGAAGAGATCTACGTCTAGCAAGTACCAACCTTATTAAGAGCTGAGGTAATTTTCGGCGGCGTCGAATCAGTAACGGTGTGTTGCAATCCGGCTATCGAAGACGTGACTGAATTGATGGTATTTTGTGGAAATGTGGCTTTGGGAAGATCTTCGCGTTCACCGTTGATGGCGCAATCTTCGGAGACGAATAAACGCTGATTTCCATTATCCATGACGCGCAGCGGAATTTTCTCTCACACTTCCGCGGCGGCGGCGGCTTTTTTTTTCTTCTCTGAAATCAACCAAGCGATAAAGTATATTAAAATATGGCGTTTTATCGAATCAAATCAATACTCGAATCGATGAGAATAAATTGAAAAGGATCTAGTCATATTTTGGCACTTTTCAGGAAACAAAAATGCCAGAGATGGTTCAGTGGCAACATTTTTATTGATTATAAAATCACTACTTTCTCGACACCCCCCTCTCCCATCACCCCTGTGACATTCATTGAACACGTATTAGTATTTCGTAACCAGGCAGAAGAATGGCCATGCAGAGGAACGAAAAATAGGTTTTTCATTACCTATAACCCTTTTGTACATTAGCTATTATTTCGATAAATTCCTCGGCAGAAAAATGAGTTCAAACGTGTGGAAAGATCAAAAGCGTACGAATACTTGCAGGTATTTGAACAAAAACACACGCACGCATTTCTCTCGACTCAACACCTTATTGGGAGCTCGCGGCTCGCGGCTCACAGTGGTGATACTCGTAGTCTTTGTATAAACGTATCCGTGATTTCACGATTTCCTCGGTTCATAGTAGTACGAGTACAGTACACATACGATCTACGAGGCACAGTCTCGTGCATTAAAAGAATAACAACGACAGCATCGAGAACAGAACACATCTTAAACGTGGCTGTATTTGACAATAAACCACATCTAATATGTATGAATGCCTTATTGTGTACTGTGTAGATATTATGAAAACCGACGCATTGTATTATCGAGCGGATGAAAGATGGAAAAAATAAATTACGAAATGTACTCGTCGTAATTCGTTGATGACGACGACTTGTGTAAAATATGGCACGCGAACAGAGAATAGATTCAATAGGTGGACCGGAGGGGTGACGACGGTGAGTAATCAGAATCACACACAGGATCCTCCAGAGCTGTGAGTCATTTTAGAATTTGTACTTTTAAAAGCTCAGTTGGCTCACTTTATACGAATCTTAAGGCACTAGATTCCCAAGTAATTCTCGAAAGTTGTAAATCTACCATTGTTTGTACCCCCCCCCCCAAGAATTGATCAATTCTTTAATTTACGAATCAATTCGTTCGCGAATGAGTCACTTATACGAATCGATTTGTTCGCGAACGAGTCACTTATACGAATCGATTCGTTCGCGAACGAGTTCCTTAAACGAATCAATTCGTTCGCGAATGATTCACGAAAAATCAAGCAAATGAATCGATTCATTCACAAATGAATCACCAATACAAATCCATTCGTTCGCGAATGATTCATCAAAAATTAAGTGAATAAATCGATTAGTTCGCTAACGAGTCACTTATACGAATCGATTCGTTCGCGAACGAGTCCTGTAAACAAATCAATTTGTTCGCGAATGATTCACCAATAATTGAGCAGATGAACCGATTTGTTCGCAAATGAATCACCAATACGAATCAATTCGTTCGCGAATGATTCATCCAAAAATTAAGTAAATAAATCGATTCGTTCGCGAACGAGTCACTATACATTGAGAAAATGAATTGATTCGTTCGCAAATGAATCACCAATATGAATCAATTCGTTCGCGAATGATTCATCAAAAATTAAGTAAATAAATCGATTCGTTCGCAAACGAGTCACTTGTACAGATCGATTCGTTCGCGAACGATTCAACAAAAATTGAGCAAATGAATCACCAATATGAATCAATTCGTTCGCAAATGATTCATCAAAAATAAAGTAAATAAATCGATTCGTTCGCGAACGAGTCACTTGTACAAATCGATCCGTCCTTCGCGAACGAGTCACTTATACGAATCGATTCGTTCGCGAATGATTCACCATACATTGAGCAAATGAATTGATTCGTTCGCAAATGAATCACCAATATGAATCAATTCGTTCGCGAATGATTCATCAAAAATTAAGTAAATAAATCGATTCGTTCGCAAACGAGTCACTCGTACAGATCGATTCGTTCGCGAACGATTCACTTATACGAATCGATTCGTTCGCGAACGAGTTCCTTAAACGAATCAATTCGTTCGCGAATGATTCACGAAAAATCAAGCAAATGAATCGATTCGTTCACAAATGAATCACCAATACGAATCAATTCGTTCACAAATGAATCACCAATACAAATCAATTCGTTCGCGAATGATTCATCAAAAATTAAGTGAATAAATCGATTAGTTCGCTAACGAGTCACTTATACGAATCGATTAGTTCGCGAACGAGTCCCTTAAACGAATCAATTCGTTCGCGAATGATTCACCAAAAATTGAGCAAATGAATCGATTCATTCGCAAATGAATCATCAATACAAATCAATTCGTTCGCGAATGATTCATCAAAAATTAAGTGAATAAATCGATTAGTTCGCTAACGAGTCACTTATACGAATCGATTCGTTCGCGAACGAGTCCTGTAAAGAAATCAATTTGTTCGCGAATGATTCACCAATAATTGAGCAGATGAATCGATTTGTTCGCAAATGAATCACCAATACGAATCAATTCGTTCGCGAATGATTCATCCAAAAATTAAGTAAATAAATCGATTCGTTCGCGAACGAGTCACTTGTACAAATCGATTCGTTCGCGAACGAGTCACTTGTACAAATCGATTCGTTCGCGAACGAGTCACTTGTACAGATCGATTCGTTCGCGAACGATTCACTTATACAAATCAATTCGTTCGCGAACGATTCAACAAAAATTGAGCAAATGAATCACCAATATGAATCAATTCGTTCGCAAATGATTCATCAAAAATAAAGTAAATAAATCGATTCGTTCGCAAACGAGTCACCTATTAATCGATTCGTTCGCGAACGAGTCACTTGTACAAATCGATCCGTTCGCGAACGAGTCACTTATACGAATCGATTCGTTCGCAAATGAGTCCCTTAAACGAATCAATTCGTTCGCGAATGATTCACCATACATTGAGCAAATGAATTGATTCGTTCGCAAATGAATCACCAATATGAATCAATTCGTTCGCGAATGATTCATCAAAAATTAAGTAAATAAATCGATTCGTTCGCAAACGAGTCACTTGTACAGATCGATTCGTTCGCGAACGATTCACTTATACGAATCAATTCGTTCGCGAACGATTCAACAAAAATTGAGCAAATGAATCACCAATATGAATCAATTCGTTCGCAAATGATTCATCAAAAATAAAGTACATAAATCGATTCGTTCGCAAACGAGTCACCTATTAATCGATTCGTTCGCGAACGAGTCACTTGTACAAATCGATCCGTCCTTCGCGAACGAGTCACTTATACGAATCGATTCGTTCGCAAATGAGTCCCTTAAACGAATCAATTCGTTCGCGAATGATTCACCATACATTGAGCAAATGAATTGATTCGTTCGCAAATAAATCACCAATATGAATCAATTCGTTCGCGAATGATTCATCAAAAATTAAGTAAATAAATCGATTCGTTCGCAAACGAGTCACTCGTACAGATCGATTCGTTCGCGAACGATTCACTTATACGAATCGATTCGTTCGCGAACGAGTCCCTTAAACAAATCAATTCGTTCGCGAATAATTCACCAATAATTGAGCAGATGAATCGATTTGTTCGCAAATGAATCACCAATACGAATCAATTCGATCGCGAATGATTTAGTAACTATTGATCAACTCGTTCGCGAATGATTCACCTACAAATCAATCGAATGATTCACCAAGAAATCAATCAATTTATTTACTCAATCGCCAGTTATTGTTCGTAAATGATTCGATTCGATTGTAAACAGATCAAATGCTGTACAAAATATGTTTCAAAAAAAGTGAATCAATTCGTTCGTGAAAAATTTTTATTTAAAGAAAAGGCGGTCTTCTCACACTAAATGCGTGAGTGCTTTTTTATTCCAAATTGCCGAACAAAAGTCCTGTTTTTTGCCAAACCTGCTTACCTATAAAGTTATGTTTTTTTTCTTTTGTCAAATTTGCGCTAGACAAAAAGTGTTGATCTGGGAAGGGGGGGGGGGAGAATGTCAAAAATCGTCAATTTTTGGCAAAATAGTCAAAAAGTGCCCTTTTTTTTGGGCACAGTTTCTAAAAAATTTCCATTTTCGTGAAAATCGTCAAAAGTGTCAAAGGGGCTAATTTTTGCCGAAATTGTCAAACACTCCTGTTCTTACCAAGATTGCTCAAAAATCCTGTTTTTGCTAAAATCGTCGTAAAAATTTCCATTTTTTATCAAAATTACCTAAGAGTGTCAATTTTTGGCGACGAGTTGACAAAAAATTGTATACTTAATGTTTTTTCATCGTAATTCTCAGAAAGTAGTTCTTGATAAATTAGTCATGGTCGTCTTTTTTATAAAAATTGCCAAGAAATTTGTGCTTTTTTTGCCAAAACGTTCAAAAATAAGCACCAAAGTCCTGCTTTTAGAAAATTTCCTTATCAAGTTCTGTATGCGTTTTTTTTTGTCTTTGCTCAAGCAAGTCCAAATGTGTCAATTTTTTTAGTGGTGGGGAGGGGGAGGAGGGATATCAAAAAGTTTCCGTTTCTGGTAAAATTGTTGAAAATGAAAAAAAACACGTTTTTTGGCTTTTACGAGGAAAATTCTTATTTTTTCAATTTTCTGAAATTCAAAAAAATTGTACTAAAAGCTCTCGCGTTTTCAATTTAAAAAAAAATTTAAAAATTCAATTTTACAAAAAATCAAATTTTTTGGTATCAGAATTCTTTTGATGATTTGCTTTTCAACAAAACACGCCACGGCCTATGAGCTTTTTTGGGACCCCTCTTGTATGGAGCTCTGCCAAACTGTAAAATTGTTTTTGAAAACTGAATAATTAATCAAAATATGTAGAACGAAAAGTTTCCATTTTGTTGCCGGGATTATTTTAAAATAACACAGTTCTTTTTCAAGAAAAACCCTCCCTCGACCCACAACACAATTTTAGATTTATTGTATACACCCCCCCCCCTCCTCCAAAACAAGGAGCACCTATAAAAAAATGGAAAATTTTTTCGTTTCTAGTCGGAATATTTCCAAATTAGCGATCTTTTCAAAAAAAATCCAACCCCCCCCCCCACAACAAAAAAAGGGAAAATAATATTTCTGATTTTATTTAATTTTTTTCAACGTTGGGGCTCCATAAAAATGAGCTAGGGAAGGTTTTTTTTGTAAAATGACGATTATTTAGAGACATTCTGCCCAGAAATGAATAATTTTCGAATTATTTAATTACAGACTGTCAAATCCGCCTGGGTTTGAATTAGGGTTTTCAGATGAAATAGCTGTCATTGGACCTTCTCCCCTCCCTCCTAAGGCAGGCTGGGATGGGGTTTGTCTTTCCTCAGCCGTTGAAATTTTTTTTCGTTAACCTCAACTTTGAATTTCAATTGCTCCGAACTCTCTGTGGATACTTTTTTACATAAAGTTAACTTTCACGTACATAAATTCGTAAAAAATCTCCTCTTTGAATAAATTATAGTTCCACTTTCTCCCCTCCCCCTATCATATGAGGGTTAAAAACACTTGTTGAGGTTAAATTGATGGAAAATATTGCGTATTGCAAAATTGAATTGACAAGGGAAGCTTTTGAACCGAAATTCTCAAATTGACAAAATTTCATGTCCTGAAGTTCATTTTTGAATTTTTGAAAATGTAAAAAATTCAAAATACCTATTTCGAAGGCAATAATTGAAGAAATTATTCACATCGGTTCGCTTAGCTCTAAAAAAAATTCAAATTGCAAAAAAATTTAAAAATCGCCCTTAAAACAGTTTTTTTTTATTTTATAAATTTCCAAAAAAATTTCCAAAAATCCAAAAGTGAACTTGAGCATATGAAATTTTGGTTATTGGGGATTTATAACAGTTCTCCTCTTTACAATGAAACAGAAATGTGATGGAATGGTGAGCAAGAACTTTTCAAAAGGGGGGGGGGGATTAAAGATAAAATCTCATAAACAAATTTTTACAAGAAAATTAAATGAATCAGAACAAAATCATTTTCGAATCGATACTACGTATAACGTCGAGCAATAGTAAAAGAAAGTTGACCTGCTCTCCACCGACGACGTTCTCTTGCATATACAAAACAACAACAACAACAACCGTTGATACACCAAAGACCTACTGCGAAGAGTACTAAATCAATAACATAAAATATTATCGCATTTCATCTCGAATCTCGATATTATCGAAGGCATTTTTCGCCAATTCTAGCTCGTATCTTCGATTTCGATTCTATGGATGGTCCAGCAGTTCAGTGAGAGTTTCTAGAAACTGGAGCAATTTCAAACCGTCGTGCTGGTGGTAGTTTCGAGGTTGAAAATTTCCCTACTCGTGGCTCAGAAAACGTGACATGACGAAGGCAAAACGATAGCTTGAAAGAGGAAAGTGTCGGATGCTGGCTCGTCGCGAGAGCCAATCTATGCAGAAAGTGCAACTCGCCAGTGCATTCCACTGCAAACACATAGTGTGGTGTGTGTTCTATGGCATAGCACATCACAGCTCGACGACCATTATGTACTTATGGTATACCATGTAGGTCCGACTATATATGCTAGAAAATCAGATATAATATAGGTAATAAATGGCATAGAGGTACGCGAAAGAGCCGCGCAAGATATTGGGTCCACGGATGACCGGACAACCTCCATTGGACCAAGGTCAAGTGAAAAAACCGGTAAGCACCTGCTCACTTGGAAATTGCCTGCTGATGCCGATTCTCCAGTTCGCTACCATCTACTATACTCTTCCATCTCGTACATCTACACAATCTACATAAAGCTGTATATTTTGCGTTTACGTTCGTTCGTTTCTTTCTTTCAATATAGTTTACCGGAACGAGATTTCTACCTTCTAGCTTTAGCCCTCCACCTTTCTTCCCACCTTATATACTCCGTTTTCGGGTGTTTTTTCTCCACGTTTGTCTCATAAATCATACAAGTAACAGCGTTTTTTTTTTGGTGCGGAGAAGAGCTTTAGAAACTGCCCAGTGCCCATGGTCGTTCGATATTTTAGAGCGGTTAGATTTTGTGTTCTGGTTAGTTAACGAGAGACGAGATATACAGACGGAAAATGATCGAACTGGTGTGATTTTGGGATGAAATCGGGCTCAAGTAGTGAATTGCAATTTCTTGGGGTATAATAAACTGCATTTCATGATAGAAGCATGAAATTCGATATGATGTGTAGCGCAAGAAACCCGGAAGGAATTTATTAAGTATTTCTAGGAGGCATTCGAAAAACCTCATAGGAGGGGAAAAGAAGAGTGTTTCAAGACTTCATTTGACCCATTAGAACATTTTTTTAACTGCGTAAGTATTTGTACTTAATCAGTTTTGAAGTAGTGCTTTTCTGCGCTTTCAAAAATTTTCCGTCCAGCTCAAAACTCTTTCTTCAAATGATCCCTTTTTCGAAAAAAAATCACTCCCCTTGTGTGGATCCCCCCTCACAACCAAATTGGAAAAGATGAAATAGAAAAATTCAAGTCCGTGAAAAAATGAAAATCATTCTTCATTTCCTATCAGAATTCTGCAAAATGAACCCTTATTTAAAAAAAACTCTCTCCACACCCTCACCCCCTGCTCCTCTCCCCCTGACCACCAACGTTTGCTTTCTTATACAGGGTGTCTAACAAAATTTCAAAATGAAAAAATAGGACTTTTATAGGACTTCTAGCAGGACTTTCAGCAGGTCATTTTCCAGCATTACTGTGGAATTTTGTAATGTATGGGGGGGGGGGGGTTCAAAATTTATATTCAAGTTTTTAGCGACAGGAATTTTAGCGGAACTTTCAACAGTACAGTTTTTGAACACTTGGTATTTTTCAAGAGTGGGGAGGCATGCAGTGGGCGAGGCAAAACTTTACATTCAAATTTTTCGCTTATCCAATGTCTTCAAACATCCCAAGATTATTTTCAAGCAAGCGTACGTCGAAAAGGTAATTTTATCATTACAATTTTTGATGTATTTAGGTTCTTGTCAATGTAATGAAATTTGGTGAATAAAAAACTTGTTTCAAAATAACAAATTTTTTAAAAATGTAAAAAAATTAATAGAAAATTCGGAAAAAAGCACAAATTTTTCGATGTTTTGCTTCAAAATTTTGAAATTTAAATTATGATTTTTTTGAAAATTTAAAATTGGAAAAGAAAAGCTAACGGGCCCGAGCGAAGCGAGGGCAAAAGCTTTAGAAATTCAGTATTTTGAGAGGTATAAAAACGATGTTTTTTGAGTGATAAGTTACTTATATTATTTTGCTACAAAATCTTAAAATTTAAATGATGATTCAACACCCCAATTCAACAAAAAGAAAAGAAAAATTCAAACTTGAAAAAGAAAAGCAAACAAACCTGAGTGAAGCAAGGCTAAGCTAAAAGTTTTCAAAAAATTCATGTTTTGCTGAGAAGTAAAAAGAAATCGGTAATTTGGTAAAGAAGGAGGAGTTTATCTTTCTGATTCAAACTTTGAACATTTCTTGAATTTGAACAATAAGTTACATAACGGGAAAAGCAAAAGCAAATAGCCCGAGCGAAGCGAGGGCAGAAGCTCTCAAAAATGTGTGATTCAAGTTCTACAAAAGTCGACAAATCATCTCTTTTCTACAAGTTCGAAATTCCGGAAAGAAAGGGGGGAAAATTGAAAATTTGAAAAAGTCATATTGGAAAAAAATAGGACTTTTGGATAAAATTGTTGAAAAATAGGACACTAAAAGGACAAAAAGGTGTCATAGGCAAATAAAAGGACTTTTATAGGATATATAGGATAAATAGGAGTGTTAGACACCCTGTTATATCAAGGCCTCCGAAATTGGAAAAAATTAATGAATTAATTAATTACCCGTATTTAATCAAAAATTACCATCGATTCAACAAAAATGGAAAATTACTCGCATTTCAAAGTTTGACCAAAAATTACTAGTAATTTACTACAAAATGGCCTCTTATTCTCCGAAAAAAAACAGTAAATTACCATAAATTATACTAATTCGTCAAAAATTACCAAAAAGTTACCAGAAATGTATCATAAATAACCAGAAAATCACCACAAATTACCAGTAATTTATTACAAATTACCAACTAAAAATTACCAGTAATTTACCTAAATCAAAACTACCAGTGCTTACCTAATTTACCAAAATCAAAATTACCAGTAATTTACCTAAATTTACCAGAAATTTACCACAAGTTACCAGCCAAAAACTACCAGTAATTTATTGAAAATTACCAAAAATTTACCAGAAATTGACCAAAAATTTACCCAAAAAATTACCAGAAATCAACCAAAAATTTGCCAAAAATTACCAGAAAACACAAAAAATTTACCAAAAATTACCAGAAATTACCCAGAAATTAATGGAAATTTGCCAGAAATGACAAGAATTCAACCAAGAATTACCAAAAATTTACCACAAAGTATCAACCAAAAATTATCAGTAAATTACGAAAAATTACCAGTAATTTACCAGAAATTTTTCACAAGTTACTAACCAGCAACTAGCTACCAGTAATTTACAGAAAATTACCAAAAATTTACCAAAAAGTACCAGAAAATACAAAAAAGTTGTCAAAAATCACCAAAAAAATGTTCACAAGTTACAAACCAGAAACTACCAGTAATTTACTGAAAATTACCAAATATTTACCAAAAATTACTAGACAATACAAAAAATTTACCAGAAATTACTAGAAATTTGCCAGAAATGCCAAGAAATTAACCAAGAATTAAAAAAATTCACCAAAAAGTATTGACCAAAAATTATCAGTAAATTACCAAAAATTACCAGTAATTTACCAGAAATTTTCCATAAGCTACTAATCAGAAATTACCAGCAATTTACTAAAAAATTACCAGACAATACAAAAAATTTACCAGAAAAAACAAAAAATTAATCAGAAATTTACCAGAAATTACTAGAAATTTGCCAAAAATGCCAAGAAATTAACCAAGAATTACCAAAAATTTACCAAAAAGTATTAACCAAAAATTACCAATAATTTACCAAAAGTTACCAGAAATTTACCAAAAATTACCAGTAATTTACTACAAATCACCAAATAAAAATTACCAGTAATTTACCAAAATCAGAATTACCAGTAATTTACCTAAAATAACCACTACTTTACCAAAAGTTAACTGCAATTTACTGAAAATTACCAAAAATTTACCAGAAATCAATCAAAAATTAACAAAAAAAACTTACTGAAAATTACCAGAAAATACCAAAAATTCACCAAAAATTACCAGTAATTTACTACAAATCACCAAATAAAAATTACCAGCAATTTACCAAAATCAAAATTACCAGTAATTTACCTAAAGGCTAAAATTGCCACTACTTTACCAAAAGTTACCTGCAATTTACTGAAAATTACCAAAAATCTACTAGAAATTAACCAAAAATTAACAAAAAAACTTACTGAAAATTACCAGAAAATACAAAAAATTTACCAAAAATTTCTAGTAATTTACTACAAATTACCAAATAAAAATTACCAGTAATTTACTTAAAATTACTACTACTTAACCAAAAGTTACCTGCAATTTACTGAAAATTACCAAAAATTTACCAGAAATTGACCAAAAATTAACAAAAAAACTTACTGAAAATTACCAGAAAATACCTAAAAAATTTACCAAAAATTACCAGTAATTTACTACAAATCACCAAATAAAAATTACCAGTAATTTACCAAAATCAAAATTACCAGTAATGTACCTAAAATTACCACTACTTTACCAAAAGTTACCTGCAATTTACTGAAAATTACCAAAAATTTACCAGAAATTGACCAAAAATTAAAAAAAAAACTTACTGAAAATTACCAGAAAATACAAAAAATTACCAGAAATTTACCAAAAATCACCAGTAATTTACTACAAATCACCAAATAAAAATTACCAGTAATTTACTAAAATCAGAATTACATACCAGTACTTAATTTACCAAAAATTACCACTACTTTTCCAAAAATTACCAAAAATTAACCAAAAATTACCTGCAATTTACTGAAAATTACCAAAAATTAACAAAAAACTTACTGAAAATTACCAGGCAATACAAAAAATTTACCAAAAATTACCTGAAATTTACCAAAAATTACTAGAAATTTTCCAAAAATGACAAGAAACTAACCGAGAATTACCAACAATTTACCACAAAGTATCTACCAAGAAGTATCAGTAACTTACCAAAAATTTCCAGTTATTTACCAAAAATTACCAGAAATTTACAAAAAATTACTAGTTAGTTACCAAAAACTACTAGTAATCTACAGAAAATTACCAAGAAATTAACCAAAAATTTACCTAAAATTACCAGAAAATACAAAAAATTTACCAAAAATTTACCACAAAGTATCAACCAAAAATTGCCAGTACATTACTAAAAATTACCAAAAATTTGGCAAAAATTACTAGTAATTTACCAAAAATTAACCGAAAAAATAACCGTAATCAGGTTTGAGTGTGCCTTCATTGATCACCTTTTCAGATTTTTCCGAAAATTTCAAATTATTGCTCTGGAAATGGGAAAAAGGAACTTTTAAAAGTAGCACCACAAATAAAAAATTCCAGGAGGGAGATTTCAAAAATTAATTTTTAGATCAATTTGTAAATTTTTGACGCTTTTAGAGCGATTTGGAATTTGGAGGCTCACAAATACCCCCCTCCCCCCCCCAAAAAAACAGTTGTTGATGCGCGAAAGTTGAATTTAAAAAAATTATTCACTTCGGTTCACTTCGCTCGAAAAATTTCATATTTCACGAAAAAGTTTAAAACTTGCCTTCGAAGCAAGGTTTTTCAATTTTACATATAAATTTTCAAAAATTTGTAAAAACCCCATAAATGAACTTCAACGCTTCAAAAAGTTTCGAGTGTATCGCTGAGGATTTCGACCAAAATCAACGAAGATCTTCATTTTCAGTTGAATTTACTCAGAAAGAATTCAACTTCTGGAGATGCCTCCGACGGGGAGATATAAATCCTCAAAGATGGGGCATTTTCAAAAAAAACAATTTTTTTTCAAAAACTTCTCTTTGAGCACCCATGGTGGCAGTTTCGCCATTCTTATCCTCCTATGGCTCTTTCGAGTCACATTGTTGATAAAATTGTAGGTATATTACAGCGTTACAATGCCGCAAATTTTACGTAAGAGTAAAATCTGTTTAATGACAAGCAGGTATAGACGAGAGGTACCACATGATTTGCATATACGAGTACCTACTTCTATATAGCTAGTGCCTGCCTACTCGAATACACGACAGCAACGGCAACGCAATGAGTTTCACATCAGAAAAAGATTGCAGATCACGTTTAAGCATGACAAGATCGCATTCGCGGCAGTTATACGATTATTATTATATTCGTACATGGAGTAATATAAATAAATGATACGGCAAAACCACCGCCGACTCGTAAGAAACTAGGTCATTTGAACGCTGAAGCTTTTGAAATAAACATACGACTAAAAATATACATACAAGAGGTACATTCAAACTACTTTCTTCGACAACAACAATAAAAACTCACCGCCATCAACGACTAACATTTTGCTGCTGAGTACTTAAAGAGAGGACAGAATTAAAAAATAAAGATCGAGAATGAAATGTAATGGTAGCTTAATTGATTATTTTTTTCCCTCATAGACTATACTGAATCAACTACCTGCAGAAGCTGACGATGAGATCGCGATGACTCAATTCTTGAAATATTTTTCGGTTCATTGATGACCGTGAACTTGACTGCGAATATTTATCGACACTGGCGTGATGTAGGGAGCCATTCCAGCCATTTGTAGTACAGGTAATTTTATTCTTAATTTGTTGCCCGAATATTTGTTTCCACTCTTCTACGGTTTTACGAGACAATTTTCGTTTACCGAATATTATGATTCATTTCGTCTGCGCGAATATACAGGAATAAGCGCGAAGATCCACTCTCTATGCCATGAATGAATCACGAGTAGTAATAATAATTCATCAACGTCGTCCCAACAATCGTGGGAACGATTACGTAACCCGCAAGTTGAACCGATTTTCTCACGATATGATGAGAAATTTGATCGACAACGACACCATCACACCATCGCCGCTGTGGTCGCCTCGGATTGAATTTTTTTTTTTACAAGTTTATATCACTACGCCAAACCGACCGGATTTGATTATTATAATTTTATAGTCGCAGCTCTCTGAGAGTTCGCAGATCGCGGGTTTCAAGTGTAACGTAATTTTTGTATTTTTTTTCTTTTTTAGGAAATACCTAATCAACGGAAAATTATCATTTTTTTATATAAATCGTGGGTAGAGATAATCTCTTCGAGTATTTCGACGTGTCAAATTAACGCTTCGCATATGAAGTAAAATATTCGAATATTTTTTAAATGACTTCATTTATCGAAATTAAAAACTCGTCGTAGAGGGTTATAAGTGTTCGGATGAATTCCGACTCGTATAGAATGAATTTTTTTTTAAATCGTCAATTTTAATCTGACACGGATAATTATGTTTTCTGCGCTGGAGGTCCCACTGAAAGCGTGGTACTGATCATTTTTCAAGTTGAAAAAAATCATGCCCAGAGTCGGACTTCAAAAAAAGAAAAAATTTCATTATTTCCTAATATGTATTTTAGAGTAGGTAGGTGTATTTTCACTGATTTTACAACAGATATTTCGTCTAAAAGTCTCCATACTTTTATAAGATTACAAGTGCCTCACACCTCCCCATCATGGGGGCCAAAATGGTTGACGCCCTCGCAGGACTACAAGTTTTTAAATGTTTCAAACTTGAAGAAATCTAGAAATGAACCGTGGAACTTGAAATTTCAGTTTGTTGGAGCGGGGGAAGGGGCGGTAAAGCAGGATGTCTACCTAAAGATACTCAAAAATCGTGACTTTTCGCGACATTTTTTCGCGAATTTTTTTCAGTACCCTCCCCCTCTGGAATTTTACAACGAAAAAAATCGAGTTTCCAATAAAGCTCACACTTTTTTGGGAAGGAAGGAGGGGGGGGGGTTGAACAACTGTTAATAGTTTCCATGTGAAATAAAAAAAATGTGTGAAAAGTGACTTTTCGCGATCTTTTTTCAACGAAAAAAACTAGGTTTCCAATGAAGCCCACACTTTTTTCTGGGGTGGGAGAGGATGGGTTGGATGAATTTTAATAGTTTCCATGTTGAATGAAAGAAAATGTATGAAAAGCGACTTTACGCGATCTTTTTTCGCGACTTTTTTTTCACTAACTCCCTTTTTTTAACGAAAAAAACTGGGTTTCCAATAAAGCTCACACTATGGGAAAGAGGGGGGGGGAGAGTTTAACAACTTTCAATAGTTTCCATCTGAAATAAAAAATATATATGAAAAGCGTCTTTTCGCGATCTTTTTTCAACGAAAAAAACTAGGTTTCCAATGAGGCTCACACTTTTTTCTTGGGGGGGGGGGAGGGGATGGGTTGGATAAATTTTAATAGTTTCCATGTTGAATGAAAAAAATGTATGAAAAGCGACTTTTCGCGATCTTTTTTCGCGACTTTTTTTTCACTAACTCCCTTTTTTCAACGAAAAAAAACTGGGTTTCCAATAAAGCTCACTCTTTGGGAGGGAGGGAGGGGGGGGGAGGTTAACAACTTTTAATAGTTTCCATCTGAAAAAAAAAATAATAATAAAAATATATATGAAAAGCGTCTTTTCGCGATCTTTCTTCTTGACTTTTCTTAACAAAAAAATACAACTGAGTTCCCAATAAAGCTCACACTGGGGGGGGGGGGTTGGACAATTTTAATAGTTTCCATCTGAAATAAAAAAAATATATAATACGTATGAAAAGCGACTTTTCGCGATATGTTTTCGCGAATTTTTTACACTAACTCCCTTTTTTTACCGAAAAAAAAAAAATAAAAATGTTTCCAATAAATCTCAAACGGGGGGGGGGGGTGGTTTAATAGTTTCCCATGTTGAATAAAAAAATGTGTGAAAAGCGATTTTTCGCGACTTTTTTTTCACCAACCTCTTTTTTTCAATGAAAAAAAACTGGGTTTCCATTTCCAATAAAGCTCACACTATTTTTGGAGGGGGGGGGGGGTGTTGGACAACTTTTAATAGTTTCCATCTGAAATAAAAAATATACATGAAAAGCGAATTTTCGCGATCTTTCTTCTTGACTTTTCTCAACGAAAAAAACTGAGTTTCCAATAAAGCTCACACTTGGGAGGGGGAGGGGAGGGTTTGGACAACTTTCAATAGTTTCCATCTGAAATTTAAAAAATATATAATATGAAAAGCGACTTTTCGCGATATTTTTTCGCGACTTTTTTTTACTAACCACCTTTTTTTAACAAAAAAATGTGTTTCCAATAAATCTCACACTTGGGGGGGGAGTTTTTGGACAGCTTTTAATTTTAAAAAAATGTATGAAAAGCAACTTTTCGTGATCTTTTTTTGTGACTTTTTTTTCACTAATCCCATTTTTTTAACGCTTTTTTTAACGAAAAAAACCTGGGTTTCCAATAAGGCTCAAACTGGGGGGGGGGGGGGTGGACAACTATTAATAGTTTCCATCTGAAATAAAAAATATATATCTACTTACATAAAGCGACTTTTCGCGATCTTTTTTCGCGACTTTTCTTGACGAAAAAAAAACCTGGGGTTTCAATAAAGCTCACACGGGGGGGGGGCAGTGCTTGGACAACTTTCAATAGTTACCATCTAAAAGCTCACACTTTTTGGGGGGGAGGGGGGTTTGGACAACTTTTAATAGTTTCCATCTGAAATAAAAAATATATATCTATGAAAAGTGACTTTTCGCGATCTTTCTTCTTGACTTTTCTTAACAAAAAAAAACTGGGTTTCCAATAAAGCTCACACTTTTTTGGTGAGGGGGGGGAGGGTTGGACAAATTTCAATAGTTTCCATGCGAAATTTGAAAAAAAAAAAAAAAAAAAAGTGTATGAAATACATACTCTAAGGACATTGCAAAAAATGAGACAAAAACGATTTTTTCTTTCGTATTTAAATTGTGTTATCCAAATTTCCGATCTTTTTTTTTTCCTTTTCTATCTACTTGACTTTTTTCTGTTTCAAGACCTTAATAATTCTTCAATTGTTCTTTTTCTAGTAATTTCAACGACTAATTTTTCTTCTTATTTACCTTTTAATTTATATCTTTGTGCTTTTTATGTACATAGATGCAAGCCTGAATACCTACAATACTTTTTATGTGAGAAGTTCATTCTTTCACTTTAAAACTTTGAAAGTTGAATGATTATTTCTTCAGAAATTCGAACGAAGCGAGAATAAAAGCTTTCAAAAATTTGTATTTTGAAAAGTAAAAAAACATGTTTTTCTTTCATCGCGAGCCCTTCTTTTGCCCGACCCTCTGGAATGAGGAAGTTGGGGGTAAAGTGCCCTCTTTGGCCTCCTCTCGACGGCCCTGCTCCTCCAGCAATCTAACAATAATTTCTAGAAAATTACAATGGGTGCTTAGTGCTTATTTCTGAAAATACGTTTAAATGGCCCAAACTAGACGAGGGTAAAAGCACTCGAAATAATTGAATGATCATCTTAAAACTTATACAGGTAAGTAAGTATCTTTATTTCGTGGCAAATGAACTCAGCAATATCCGCGATTGATTTAGCCAACGATTTGAAAATATCTATACTATACAGCTGCAAGAAAAATAAATACCCAAAAAATACCCGAAAAATACACGAAAAATCGGAAAAAAATTCCCAGCCCGATCTATGGCACCTAGAGAGCTAATTTTTTTTTTAATCGACAGCTTAACGTCTCTAGAATATAGGAAAAATACGCGGGGGCAAAAATTTTGTAATTAAAGGGCCCAAATTTTGAGTTTAAATGGGTTGTTTTTGCCGTTTTTTCGATTATTCTCAAATATATCAAGAACGAAAAAGGCTAGAAGGGTGGATAATATCTCATTTTAAAGAGCATTAAATCCTGAACATTTCCCTCGATTACATTACCCGTCTAGAGTTTTTAGTTTTTGAGCTATTTTGAATCCAAATTTGAATTAAATTGAATTAAATTATCTCGAAAACTAAAAATGCTAGATGGGTACTGTCAACGAGGGAAATGTCCGAAAATCCATGCTCATTACAATGGCGAAGACAGATTAGCAAAAAGTTTATTATATCGTGCGATTTTGATCGATTTTTATGGCATTTTATTACAAAAAACCGTTAGGACGATGCGTGTACATTCACACCCACACAAGCATACGCACAACCACCAACGTAATTCCAGACATGATCACGCGACATGCGCGCGCATACAAACCTCCCACTCCTCCTCCAACAACGGAATTCTTCAGTGCAATGCGAGGATTATGATTTATGCATATCGATGAAGCGTGAAATTCTCAACAGAAACAGATACATATTATTGCTAATGTTATAATGTTAATCCGTCTGTCTTCGGTGCTTTGCTTTCGCGTCTATCATCTTTCATTTTAACATAAGTTTTAATCGAAGCATATACTTGGGAGCAAACCTCTTCTGAGAGTGAGCGAAGGGGGGAAGAGCGAGTTCCGAGGGCGAAGCCCGAGGAACGAGCATGGGGGTTGGGCCGCGAAGCGGCCAGGGGGCGTAGCCCCCTAGTTATTATATACGACTCATGACATTAAAAAATGGAGAAAAAATACGAATAAACGGAACCATTACGCAATTACTCACGCCAATTATTAATAAACAAGTTTTTACTTTCTACTGGAAAATATACGACTCGAGTGAAAAAATTGGTCGACTGGGTTTAATTGGATGTAAAGACTCGGTAGTATAAATTAAAATGACATAACACATAACCCTTCGTACGTATACGTATACATACTATACGAGTGCATACGTTTGAATCCTACTCGTAAATTGCCAGCAACCAGCATACGAGTACATAGATTAACGAGTCGGGTCTAATTAAGACATTGAAATATGGTTTATGAAAGAAGAAGATACTTATGCTGCGTTTAAAAATACAGTACCTTCTTCCTACTTGATCTAACTATAGTAACTACATATAAGCTGAAGATAATCTTATTGCAGTACCTATACCTAAGTTTTTTTCATTCTGCACAAAAAAGGGGGAGGGTTTACTACTTTTTTTTTTTACGTTTTCAACATTTAAAGGTGATCACGACGGATTAGCTTTGAACTTGAGACACGTTGACCGAGCAGTGTACTAAAAAGTCCACGTGTGGCTTCCCTGTTCAACGTTTCGTAAAAACTTGGAAGTAGGTATCGTATTTCTGCTGCTTGTTTATTATTGTTGGATAGGTACTAAAAAAGAAGCTTTGTGGGGTGAGCTGGAGAAGTGGAGAGGGAGGGGGTTGAAAACCAGCTATCCACCATCTTACCACTTTCTCGCTTAATTTCGAAGTTTATGACAAGCCAAAAAATTGTTAGCAAAAGTAATTATTCTGTGGTATGGTTCCTTACATTTTATTGCATCTCCACGCCTCTTTAAAGCTCTGCAAAATTGGATTTTTTTTGGGGCATTTTCAACGGTTGAATATTCCAATTTTTTATGTCATTTCTGGAGGAGCCAGACTCATTTGAAATTTTGTAACTTCGTACTATTCTGGATCCTCCAGGGGGATTTACAATTTCTGTAGAATGGAAAAAATTTTCCAGAAAGGTATAATATAGAAATGAAGTTGGGTTGCTAAAAATGGAGTTTTGACTAATTCTCGATCTATTTAACGAGTTTATCTGCATTTGGTAATGTAGGTAAAATAGGCTTGTGAACAAAATAAAAATAAAATAAAAACAGTGGACTTTGTTATTTAATACTTTTTTTACAGGTTTGTGAAAAAATGAAAAATCTTAAAAAAATTAAAAAACGTGCCAAAAGAAGCACCATGTACCTACGTGATTTTGAAAAAATAAAGCTTAACTAGGTACTAAACTAAAATTAATCAGTCCGCTTGTCAAAAAACACAATACGAATATTTGGCGATGTAACCGAAAAATAGGAACTAAAATTCTTACAATGAAAAAAATTGTCTGATGATAAAGTTGAAGCTGACATGAAGATTTACTACGGGATGAAATACTTTATTGTTGAGGTGGAAAAGTCCCTCATTTTACTACGTTGCTATCCTCTGGCAGCAAAGTCCCTCGCCAGGCTACATTGTACCATTATTCGATGAGAATAGCTGCATAAGAAATCCCAAATAAATTAGTTGTTGATTAAATAATGGAGACGCCGATGTAGGCGCTTTAAATTGAAGTAACAATTGGACCACAGTAGGTAAGTAGGTTTTCAAGAAATAGTAGACTCATTATTTTTTGAAACTTTACATTAGTCCACTCAATAAAATTGATGCAAATTAGATAAAAGCAAAACTACAAAAGAATGAGAGGCTTCGAGTAGAAATTTGAAAATAGAATACCTACTGGTGAAATTCATTTCCCTAGGTTTAAACCTTTTTTTGAATTTTTCACTACCTACTTTTTGATGTCCGTAGATACTTACAATTTGGAATTTGGAAATTGTTGTAATTTCATACATGGCCAAATTTCTATCTGTTTTCAAGTCGTATCTCTGTGGAGAGGTGTGTAAGATTTTCACCAAGTAGATGGTGCAGTATGGATGAAAGTTTCACCAATGGGAATGGTGGAAATTGCAGGTGAAGATGCCGCTGAAGCGAAGAATGAGTTGTGTGGAGGCGTCATGGTGGACTGGGATGTTTGTGTTTCCATTTGTTCATCAGTGTTGAAGATTCGTTGAGAGTTTGCGGTGAAACTGACAAATGTTGTGTTTGGTTGAGGTTCAAACTGTGCTTGAAGAGAATTTTGAATTGCTAGCAAAGCTTGTTGATTGTTCAGCCACATTCAAGACTCAATCCTGCTCTTCATATTCAGCATGCAAGTGATTTGATGCATTGTCATCATCAGTTTTGTCATCATGGCCAGCTGCTTTGCGCTGTTGTTCAACTACGTCTAATGGTTCCATGATCAGTTGATCTCGAACAGCAGTTACAAATTCTTCAAATTGGGTTGTAGCAAACATTGGTCCAAAGTCATCCACAATCGGACAAAATTCATTGAAGAAGTCCAATGGAGCCATGAGTTTAATTTGACTGTTGAAGATTCCTTGCCAATTGGCACGAAAGACGCGTTCGAAAGCGTGAAGAGTTCCTTTGTGTTGATTCTTAAAACGTATCATTGGCATGAGCAGTAGTTCTTGTACATGTTTCTTTTGAAATTGTCTAAGTAGCAAGATGAATTGCTGTTTGAACAAATAGGCAGACACATTGTTGTATGCGTCCCAATTTCCAATTGAAAGTATAATCCGTGGTGGGAGTAGCGGTAGGGAGGTGATAAAAGTGACCAGCTCGGCGATGCTTAAATCTCTGCGATAAAGCGAAGGATGTAGGTCATCACGCATATTGGGTTTCAAGCGCAAGATGTATTGCACCATTCCGTAGACAAAACCATCTCCCATCATTAAAATATCTTGCGCAGCAAGCGCTGTTTGAGCCGTGCGGTCTCGATTATGGATGCCCAAGAGCGTATACCGCATTGGGTATTGATTTAGGGGGTAGAATGGTTTCATCGAGTTGGAATCAATATTATACCTAGTTTGGAAGCGGTTGTGAGCTCGTCTGGTTTGCTCTTTCGGATCTCTGCGCTGATGACTATTCTGATCCTGCTGGGCTGGATTTGCTTGAAAAATACTTTGCGCTTGATGGTGCATGGCTCCAGCTGTGGGAGCATTCTGTTGCGAGATCAGTCTTCCTTGATTGTCGTACTGCGGATGATTTTGATCCAAAATGGGCATTGGTGGGTTATCTGGCAGTGGTCGAACGTTATCAAGATTTTGTGCTTGAATTTGAGCTTGTTGCTCACGTTGATATTGTTGGTACCCGCGCTGTTGGCCAACTGGATAATCACTTTGAGACATGCTGGTGGTGGGAGGGGGTGGTGGCATTGCTCCTCTCTGAGGTTGAATTTGAGTATTTGGACATTGTGTCAGTGCGACTGGTGGCGGTCGTGGTACCGGAATGTTTTCTTCACCAGGCATTTGGCTCGGGTTGTGTTGTAACATAGTTTGCCACGGCGGTCTATAATCGCAATTAGTGTGAGGAGTACTTGCAGTCAGTGCAGCAGCTGGGGCTGTGTAAGACGACGACTGTGCTCCCATCTGTACATCCAATTGCTTATCACCAACTGCAGGTATAAATGGTGCCATAGGAATACCTGGCGGCGCTGTGTAAGACAATGACTGTGATCCCATCTGTACATCCGATTGCATATCACCAGCTGCACCAGGTGTGGGTAAAAATGGTGCCGTAGGAATACCTGGCGGTGGGCGGATTGCAGCTTGATTGTTCGAAGTAGAGCTTTGAGGCAAAAAATGAGTGGTATGTGATGGTGACTTAGAGCGACTCAAATAACGACTGCTGGTCTGCGACGAAGGTCCTCTCAGGCGCATTGGCTGTGTTCCAGCAGCTGAACTAGCTCGAGCGTTTTCAAACTGATCTTCCAGCATCCCACCCTGTGCGATGGCTAGCTGGTACACGTTGTTTAGTTTCGAATAACGATCCTGCAACTCGTTGATATCTCGTTCGAAGCTGGATAACTGCTCTTGCATTGCAGCCATCGTTTCGCCACGATTATTGTATTTGTCCAGCGATAGCTGCACTTCGGCGATGAGCTTGGAATCGGCGATGTTGCGCATGTCAGTAGCCTGGAGTTTCATCATCAGCGGAAAAATTTGATTTTTTTGCAGCGGTACATGGCAATCCTGATGGGCGCATTTTACAGTTTTTTCGCAGTTATCATAGAAAACAGTCGGCGCATTGAACATCCAATCAACACAGGTCCTGTGATACAGATGTTTGCATGGCAAAGCTGAGAGTGCATCCGCGTATGCCTCAAAGGGTTTCTTAGGCAACGGCAGGTAAATAATTTCCTTGCAATATTGGCAGACTAAGGATGGATACACTGACATCTGTGGGTAAAGCAAAGCGAAATGCGCGGTTGTAGATAATCTAGTCAAATTAGCTCATATAAGAACTCAACCTGGAATAAATTGGGGGAAAATTTTTTTTCGCGCCAAAATGCTCAGGATGGTGTCCTAAATGACATACTAAAACCCACCCGAAATCCGCGTGGTGCTTCTCCCCCCAAACCCACATTTGTACCCCCTAGCACAGTTTTTCGCCATTTTCTCCACCGCATTGCATTTTAGCAAAAAATACGTGATTAGATAAAAGAATCTACATCAAATTTCCAATCTAATGATGTATCAACTTTCTTTGTATGTTCAAGAGGGGTGGAACTACAGCTATTCAAAAAAGGGGGGTTTCCTGAAAAATACATAAAGGATATAGGCGCCTAAGGGGGGTGAAATGGTACCCATTTTTTTATACCTATTAACAATCGAGATTGCGCGGTATACAACTTATTTCATAAACACGTTTTTTGGATGTATTTTTGACCCCCAACCTGCCCAACCAAACATCATGTACTTCTTTTGAAATTTTTGTTTTGGTGCGCCGTGCTGAAAATTTGAAAAAATGTGTTTTATGGGGGAGGGGGGTGATTTTGGAATTTTGTGAAACATGAATATCAATGAGTAGGGTGTCGTTTTCTTATGATTCGATACCGCTGAGCACGAATATGACGTCAGATTTTGTTTTACACCCACACGGCCCCTCCGTACCCCTCAGCCCCCGCTTTTTAACAATAGCGTTTTTTTCTTGTTTCCTATCACTTTTTTCGAAAAATTAACTCTATTCAATTTTAAAGAGCGCGTAAAATTTTATATGAAATTGATTCTACGAAATTTTTTGTACGACCCCCCCCCCAATGCAAAATACGCCTCTAATCCTTCAGTCGGTGTTTTAGCGATGTTTTTCCTAAAGTAAAATGGAAAATAATCGATACTTCGGCAGTATGTGTTTGATTAGAGGTTCAACTGCCTCCGTAGGATGCAATAACGGCTGACCAATTAACTCCTCCCCCCCCCCACAAAAAATTGAAAATAAAAATTTTCTGCAAAATTTTCTTATAAGGTAAACATCTTGCGTATCGTGTAAGTTAAAATTGGATAAGGTCTAATCGAAGAACACCCCCTCTCCCCCAACAAAACAATAACCTGGTATGTGTTGGGGAGGGGGGTGTCAATCGATTCCAAAAGGGAAGGGGGTGTGGATCTGAAATTTTTCACGCGCAAGTTTCTCCACTGTACCCACTTTCCATGCTGATATCAACTCGAACGCTTTCAGGTACCATTTCACCCCCCCCTCACCCTTAGACGCCTATATCCTTTATGTATTTTTCAGGAAGCCCCCCCCCTTTTTGAATGGCTGTAGTTCCACCCCTCTTGAACATACAAGGAAAGTTGATACATCATAAGATCGGAAATTTGGCGTAGATTCTTTTATCTAACCACATATTATTCGCTAAAATGCAATGCGGGGGAGAAAATGGCGAAAAACTGTGCTGGGGAACACAAATGTGGATCTAAGGGGAGAAGCACCACGCGGATTTAAGGTGGGTTTTAGTAGGTCATTTAAGACACCATCCTGAGCATTTTGGCGCAAAAAAAAAATTCCCCTAATTTATTCCAGGTGAAATCCCTATTTGACTGTATTAATAGTCCAGTAGAATTAGCAAAAAAATAGGGTCTATAGTGAATCTCTAGGTGGCAAGCTGATTTTTGGTACACTGGTCCATTTTGATGTCCTGAAAACGAATCCATGGAGTCCCCTACTGTCCCGGGTGTGTTTTTCCCCAAATTGTGGATCTTAGCTCCCCAAAATCGGTTTTTGACCAATTCATCGAAAAATATTGACTCTAGCGTAAAAATGGTTGAAGAATGTTGTTCTACGACGAATTTCCCACCAGGTGAGCCATGTATCGATTTTCCAGTCCCAAGGGGGGTGGACCTACGGCGCTTTGAACATAAGGGGATCTGTAATAGCGCTATTACATTAATTTTTAATATTGGTCGTAATATTTTTAATCGTTTAAAAATGATATGGGGGTACTTCTTTTTGTTTTTCTGAGATACAGAACGGACTATAGCGTCACCCCTCCCCCTCCCCTCCCCCTCACCATTCAGTTATCTGCCGATATAACGTATGTCCGGTGAATTGAAATGTATCTACAAAAAAGTGTAAAAATGTCAAATGGAATGTTGATACGCGTTTCAAAAGCCAATTTTAACGAAGCGTAACCGATTCTCCATCTTTGTGGATCCCAAGCCCCCCAAAACTTTTTTCAATCCATCTTCTTCAATATTGGTCAAATTAAAAAAATGCTACAATTGATATGTTCTAATCCATAAAATTTGCCATAAAATGAATCTTCGTTCATATTCTCGCCCTAATGGGGGGGGGCCTAAAACATTGAATAGGTACATACCTACTTTCTCGTTCTCACAATGTGCAAATCTCTAGTTATGAAATTTCCAATTCAATCGCAATAGGAAACGTAAAAATTTCAGATAAGATGGATACCTTAATCATTTTAATCAAATGTATGTATGTATAAAAGACAAAAAAGGTCTTCGCAACATTTTTTTCAATTTTAGATTTCAACTTCAACGTGTTTGCCTGAAAGTCCAATTGCTAGAAGATTTTCAAATTTTAATCACTGATTTAGAATCTCTTATGTAATTCTTCTGAAATTCCTTATTCAGTTTTGCTTCAAGTTCACTCACTAGTCAGTCTTGAGAAACGAGTCTCCACGGTTTGGTTGTTTCGCAAATAACCGAAAATATGGATTTCCTTCCCTCCCTTCCCCTCCAAACTTTTATATGTTTGAGATGAAAATTATTTTTTTTAGCAAGACTGTTGAAGGGAACACCTTTAAAAAGAGGTACGTAGAGGGAATTTCTGGTTCAATGTTACGAAATGAGATAGTGCCTCTTAGATAAATTTGGGAAGGTGGGAGGGGAGGAGGGAGTCTTCGTCATACTCATAATGTTTTATCAGGCGAATTATTTGACTTCTGTTACGAGATGTATTTTCCAAGTGTTTAGATAAAACTCTTCAATCCTTTCTTCTATCCCTTTCCTGAGTTTCCACCCTACTTTTTCACTGAATGTGATTTTCTGTCTTTGGTGAAGACTCCCTCCTCTCTTAACGTCACCCTTTCAAATTTATCTAAGAATTTATATAATTACTTATCTACCTAATTTCAAATTTTTACGTTTCATATTGCGATTGAATTGGAAATTTCATACCTACCTAGAGATTTTCACATTGTGAGAACGAGAAAGTAGGTATGTACCTATTCAATGTTTTAGCCCCCCCCCCCCATTAGGGCGAGAAATATGAACGAAGGTTCATTTTATGGCAAATTTTATGGATTAGAACATATCAATTGTAGCATTTTTTCAATTTGACCAATATTGAAGAAGATGGATTGAAAACAGTTTTGGGGGGCTTGGGATCCACAAAGGGGGAGAATCGGTTACGCTTCGTTAAAATTGGCTTTTGAAACGCGTATCAACATTCCATTTGACATTTTTTTTTTTTACACTTTTTTGTAGATACATTTCAATTCACCGGACATACGTTATATCGGCAGATAACTGAATGGTGAGGGGGAGGGGGGAGGGGTGACGCTGTAGTTCGTTCTGTATCTCAGAAAAACAAAAAGAAGTACCCCCACATCATTTTTAAACGATTAAAAATATTACGACCAATATTAAAAATTAGCGCTATTACAGATCCCCTTATGTTCAAAGCGCCGTAGGTCCACCCCCCTTGAGACTGGAAAATCGATACATGGCTCACCTGGTGGGAAATTCGTCGTAGAACAACATTTTTCAATCATTTTTGCGCTAGAGTCAATATTTTTCGATGAATTGGTCAAAAACCGATTTTGGGAAGGTTAAGATCCACAATTTGGAGAAAAGCACACCCGGGACAGTAGGGGACTCCACGGATGACGGATTCGTTTTCAGGACATCAAAATGGACCAGTGTACCAAAAATCAGCTTGCCACCTAGAGATTCACTATTCGATGCTAATTCTACTGGACTATAAGAGCACTTTACACAAATTTTTCGAAACGTTTGATATCTTAAAAGCATAGTAAGCTTATATGTAAAATAGGTATAAAAACATAAAACTCACCCTTTCAATTGAATTAGGTATGTTGTTTCCTAATCCAATCAAATGTATGGTCTTGTCATCCCACGCCTCGATGTCCTTAGGGTGCAGAAGGTAGGCCCTGTGCCAAATGGTGGCTGGTGGAAAAAAACCCTTCTCACAACCTATTGTTTCCGGTCACACGCGGTGTAGCAAAATTTTGCCACTGAATTCAAAATTTTCATACGAAATTACGCACAATTTACAGGCACGCGCGGGTACTAAAACATGCACACGTGGTTGCGAATTTATCCAAAGCAAAAAAGCATTAAAAGTTCGGATTTTTATAAATTACAAACGCGAAATGATTCTTTCGAAATAAATTCACATGATAACGCAAAACTAAACAGAAATCGCGCACTAATTAGTACTTTTTAGCACTCGAAACGCAAAATACTCTCGGAGGAGACGTTACTCGCAAGACGACAAAGAACATAATGATAAGGGTCTGGTTTTTGCGGCATTGCGGCATATGGCTCCCTGCAACCGGCTAGAGTAGCTGGAGCGGATTATCTCTTCCCCACTACACCGCGTTCGACTGTGGCGAGTTGTCGTGTACGTGCCCTAGACGTACAACAAAATGGCGGTGGTCGGTTCGTCACATGTTACATAATACATACGTACTTGTGTCGTAGTGTGTGTGAAGTTCGTTGGAGAATTACTAGGAAATTTCAACCCAGTTGTCCCAGCTGCTGTGAGCTTCTTATAGTTCGGCTAGGGCTCTATAGTTCGGCATATGACAATAGGAGTAATTGCGCCCCCCCCGCCCATCCACCGGGACAACGTCTTTTTTCTTAACGGGGACATCCTAAGGAACATTTTAAAGCAAACTTGCCCACAAAAAAGTTGGCCTTACTTACAAAATGGCGGTCATTTTGATTGACAGGTCAGCCAAAATCGCAGATTTTACGTTTCAACATAGGGCTGGTACGAAATTTTTCAAACCTTTCAAAGGTAGATCGAAAGATCATGCAAAAATTTATCACCTGTCAAAATTTCAAGTGCTAAAGTGCGTTTTTCGATTTTTGGTGAATTTTTGAAAATCGAATTTAGGCCAAAAACGAGGGGAAAAAATCAAAATTTTACGAAATTGACCAAGAAAGCTGAAATTTGGAGATACCCTATTTTCGACATGCCAAATCGATTGGAAACGGTTTCAAGCCGTTTTGAGCAGTTCTGGAGCCTCCAGCAGATTTTTGAAACTCGAAATTCCCACAAAATTCCATCGAATTGGAGTTGTAAAGCTGAAATTTATTCTAAAAACTAATTTCAATACGTTACGAAGTACTGCAGGTGGATTTCAAGTCGTTTTGGAGCCTCTAGCGTCTTTTTGAAGATTCCTGAAGTCTCCAGCAGATTTTTGAAACTTCAAACTTATACAAAATTTCATCAAATGGAGATGTACAGCTGAAATTTACTCTACACTACAATTTTAACACCCCCTGAAGACAACTTCAGGTAGGTTTAAGTCATTTTAGAGCCTCCAGCGACCTTTTTTGAAATTTACTGGAGCCTCCAGTAGATTTTTGAAACTTGAAATTTCTCCAAAATTTCATCAAACTAAGATGGAGAGTCGAAATTCATTCTGCAAACCAATTTTAATACGCTACGCCGCGAAGTTGACTGCTGGTGGATTTCAAGTCGTTTTGGAGCCTCCAGCGACTTCTTGAAAGGTTGTATGGCGTTTTTTTGGAAAATCGAAATTTCCTAAAAGTAGCTGGAAGCTTCAAAACTATTTGAAACCACCACGTGGTCTGCGAAGTAAATTTCAGATTGCCAACTCCATTTGATAAATTAATGTTGCGGGAATTTCAAGTTTCAAAAATCTACTGGAGGCCCCAGTAATTTTCAAAAAAGTCGCTGGAGGTTCTAAAATGACTTGAACCTACCTGAAGTCGTCTTCAGAGGGTGTTAAAATTGGCATATAGAGTAAATTTCAACTTTCCATCTCCATTTGATGAAATTTTGTGAAAATTTAAAGTTTTAAAAATCTGCTGGAGGCTTCAGGAATTTTCAAAAAGTTGCTGGAGGCTCTAAAATGACTTGAACCCATCTGAAGTCGTCTTCAGAGGGTGTTAAAATTGTAGTGTAGAGTAAATTTCAGTTTTCTGACTCAAGTCGATGAAATTTTGAGGAAATTTCAGGTTTTAAAAATCTGCTGGAGGCTCCAGGAATTTTCAAACAGTCGCTGGAGGCTCCAAAACCACTTGAAATCCACTTGTAGTCGACTTCAAAGAGTATTGAAATTAGTGGATAGAATGAATTTGTGCTTTTCAACTGCATTTGAGATTCTATGGAAATTTCCAATTTGAAAAAGTTGCTGGAGGCTCCAAATTGACTTGAATCCACTTGCAGTTGGCTTGATGGCGATTTGAAATTAGTTTGCAGAGTAAATTTTTGATTGCCAGCTCTTTTTGTTGAAATTTTTCAGAAATTTCAAGCATTGAAAATCTGCTGGAGGCTCCAGTAATTTCCAAAAAGTTGCTGCAGGCACCAGAAATGACCTGAAATCCATGTGCAGTTGACTTCAAAGAGTATTGAAATTAGTTGACAGAATGAATTTGAGCTTTCCATCTGCATTTGAGATTCTGTCTGTGGGAATTTCAAGTTTCAAAAATCTACTGCAGGCTCCAGTAATTTTCAAAAAAGTCGCTGGAGGCTCTAAAATGACTTGAACCCACCTGAAGTCGTCTTCAGCGGGTGTTAAAATTGGCATATAGAGTAAATTTCAACTTTCCATCTCCATTTGATGAAATTATGTGAAAATTTAAAGTTATAAAAATCTGCTGGAGGCTTCAGTAATTTTCAAAAAAGTCGCTGGAGGCTCTAAAATGACTTGAACCCACCTGAAGTTGTCTTCAGAGGGTGTTAAAATTGTAGTGTAGAGTAAATTTCAGCTTTACATCTCCGTTTGATGAAATTTTGTAGAAGTTTGAAGTTTCAAAAATCTGCTGGAGACTTCTGGAATTTTCAAAAAGTCGCTGGAGGCTCCAAAACGACTTGAAATCCACCTGCAGTACTTCGTAACGTATTGAAATTAGTTTTTAGAATAAATTTCAGCTTTACAACTCCAATTCGATGGAATTTTGTGGGAATTTCGAGTTTCAAAAATCTGCTGGAGGCTCCAGAACTGCTCAAAACGGGTTGAAACCGTTTCCAATCGATTTGGCACATCGAAAATAAGGTATATCCCAAATTTCAGCTTTCTTGGTCAATTTGGTGAAATTTTGATGTTTTCCTTCATTTTTGGCCTAAATTCGATTTTCAAAAATTCACCAAAAATCGAAAAACGCACTTTAGCACTTGAAATTTGGACAGGTGATAAATGTTTGCATGATCTTTCGATCTACCTTTGTAAAGTTTGAAAAAGTTTGTGCAAGTCCTATGTGAAAATGCAAAATCTGCGATTTCGGCTGACCTGTCAATAAAAATGGCCGCCATTTTGTAAGTAAGGCCAACTTTTTTGTGGGCAAGTTTGCTTTTAAATGTTCCTTAGAATGTCCTCCTTTAAGAAAAAAGTTGTCCCGGAGGATCGGCAGGGGGGGTGGGTGCAAAAAAAATTAACAATTTTTAGGTATTTTTAGCAACTTAAGATGATAAAGAGGCTTTTGAATTGTTAAAAGCTCAAATTATCGGCAAAAGGCATGATTTTTCGATAATTTTTGTGTCGAACCATTGTTGAAAAAGAGCTAGATTTTTTGGAATTTTTTGCTTAAAAAAACACACAACTTTCGGAGACTTTGACAATTCAAGCAAAAAGCCGGATTTACAGGAAATTAGTCACAAAAAAGCGAGGGTTTCGAGTACAATACATACCTACCTAATTTGAAAAAAAAGTATATGTATATAAAATAAAAAAATAATGAAAATCTTCAGCAATTTTGCTCATGTGAGAATTTTTTTAAAACGCCAAAACTTGCGAATGTTGGCAAAAAGACGGAATTTTTGGACACTATATTGGCTGTTTCTTTTTGCAAACGATGAGACTATTCAATATTTTTCAAGTAAAAAAATGACACTTCTCCTCCGCTGATTTTTGTCATTTTTTTCTATTGCTCAAAGACTAGAATTTTTGGCAATTTTTGACAAAAAGCAAACTATTGAAACATTTTTTGAAAAAAAAGTACCTATATTGGTACCCAGGACTACCTGAATTTCTGAATTTTTTTGCAAAAATAAGAGAATTCGTGACGTTTTATTTTTGGAATATTTGCAAAAACCAAGTCTGACAATTTTAGCAAAAAACAAGACTTTTTGGCAATTATTTATAAAAGATCCATCTCCGAGACATTCCTGGAGCCTCCACATGCAATTTTCAATTCCTCCAGAATTTGAAAATTTCTCCATAAGGCGCGAAAATGAACTCGGGCAGCCAAAAGAATGAGCTGTAGCTTATTCTAGACCTTTTAACGAGTTCATTCACATTTGTCACAATTTCCACATCCTCTCTCTGAGGATCCATATCTCCCTTCCAGGAGCACTTCCAAGGCTGAAAATTTTTCTAAGAGACTTCCATCTCAAAATGAAGGTGTTCACTGAATTTTCCCAGATTCCATCGACTTTCTATTGCAATCCATCCTTTAAAAAAGCATAAAATTTTCAAAAATGGTAAATTTTGAATTTCTCTCAAAAATTTGGCAAAAATCAAAAAATTCATTGGATCGACTGAACTTTAGGTTATGGTGGTTTCAAACCACGCCCTCTCCAAGAATCATCGCGGTTCCATTGAACACCAGGAGAGGTTCCTTGTTCCTTACCTTAGGCTTCAGCCAGACCTGGGTAGTTCTACCAATTTTACACTTTTTGTGTCCGTGTAAAATTTCACTTACAGTATGCACATGAAAAGTAATGGTGAATGGTTTTGTCAATAAAAGTTGTCCCCATCTAACATTTTCAGGAACTACAATGAATTTGACCCCCTCCCCCCGGGCCACAGACCCCCTTATATGATCAAAAGTTCCATCGTCATGGCTGTCTCACATCTCGTTTTTAAATAGTTACATCGCTGGTTAGCAAAGAGTCGTGATGTTATGCAATTTTGACATTCGTTTTTTTATTCCTGAAAACTACACGAAAATTACAGTATGAACATAATTCACTTCAGTGACACCTATATGCTGTGGAGTGACCTCACACCTCTGTCTTCGAGTTTTTGTTCCCTCGGCGTGGTTAATTTTCAATGCATTCCCAACGGCTCACTATTTACAAATTTTGATGTTTGAAAATGGCAAAACTGTTTAGGCAGTTAACCAAATCTTGTCCCCTGATAAAATACTGAATCCGAACACCGCTATCCAATATAAAAACATGATTCCATGAAAATATGGTTATTTATCTTTTGCCGATTCTTTCGTCATGGTTTCTCAGCTTCGCCATACACAAACAGAGATAAACTGAGAAATGTTGAAAAATTATTATGTGGTGAGTACTGATACTACTTACACTAAAAAACACGAATTTAAACAATTTTACATTTATATTATCCCTACTTAATGAAGTTTTATCCACCGTCATGGGGAATGACGTTTTTTCCTTCGTCATGGAATTTATACTTTTTTGACCAAGCCGGAGAAATTTTCACCTAGAAATCCTTAAAATTCATGGTATATTCTCAATTTAAAAATTATTTGAATTACTGAAACACATTTCTTAATTTTGTTGGTGATCAGTTCTCTCAAAAAAGACCAGTTTTGATTCGAAATTTGCAGAAAAGTCCCACATTTTCAAATGGCTCTCCCCCCTCCCCTGAGAGATATGAATTGGGCACAACACTATCAATGAAGTCTCAAGTGTATATATTAACCATTCCAACCAAAAAAAAATTCTCAAAAAAATTTTTTTTTGGCGAGGAAACATACTGCAAAATTGTGTAAAATTGATAGAACTACCCACCTGCCGCCGCCGCATCGCCATAGTACTATAGGAGCAATCACATCGAGACCGGGACGCTCCAGGGCATTTGGATTTTCACTACACAAACAATACCCTCGACCAAAACACGTACACGTGAGTTAGAACCGTGCAAATACAGGTCAAGTATGTGCCTATAAGACGTATTTAAAGCGCATTACAAAATGTCCTAAAAAGAAAAATACAGTTTACCGCTGCAGCGGAGCGGCGTTGAATCGCCTGCCGAGGAAATAAAATAAAAATCCAGTCACGAATATAGATATACTATAGGGACACTACGTAGTAGGTACGTACTACGTACACAATGACGCGTATTCGGTCATAGAAAATAGATATAGTATAGTAACGTGAAAAGCTCCGTACAAAAGAATAAAATAGAACCGGTTTTGGTAAAAATTACATTTAGATAAACAAAATATACATACAGTGGGTACCTCTAACCTACTATAGGTATAGTACGTATACGTAAGATGAATATTATAGCGAGATGAAATTCACGCGAACTCTGCATCACTTTGGCTGGCCACTTTCGGGCGCCATACGAGAAAAAAAAACCGCGTGCGAGTCCTGCGGTTATCACGATCTCAAATGCAGCTTTTTCTCGGTATTGGGCAATGCCAGTGCCTGTGCCAGCGACGCCAGCGTCACTCACTACTCAGCGTCACAAGAACACGTATAATTTAAAAAGAGGAGAAAGCAAACTGCACACATGTGGACCTTGTCTCATGTCATATAATCCTTTTCTTTGGCATATTTCACGGCGACTCGACAACCGAGCAGAATGCAACGCCATAATCATCTTAGCGCAGATATACTCGTACTATACGTGGACGTGCAACGATGTGGTTTTTTTCTACTCATCTTTAGATAAATCTTCTTTTCGTGTGAAAGCTTTACACATCTAGTCTCGCACATCCTCATTTAAGCGTATTTAGAGAGGTACTTGGACCTTGATGAAGGGCAGAATTGGCCATTGGTGGGGGTGCGGGGAAGAGGATATAAGGATGATGTCTAATGAAGAATAAAATAAAAGATAGATTAGATACCTTGTACTTTGAAAAAAATGTCACTAAAGTTAATTTGGACGGTTTTTAGACCACTTTTTAGGAAATCAGAAATTTCCAAAATATACCTGAAGGCTCCAGAACAGCCTGAAACGACCTCTAATCGACTCAAAATATTAAAAATGGGGTACTAAGTGAATTCATTTCAACAACTCAATTGGGTAAAATGTTGAGGAAATTTCAATTTTCAAAAATCTGCTAGGGTGCTCAAAAACTACCACTCAAAATTGTTCGAAACCGTTTCCAATATCGATTTGGAAGGTCGAAAATAGGGCACACACCAAATTTCAACTCTTTTGGTCTATTTGGTAAAATTTTGATTTTTTTCCATTTTTGACTCAAGTTTGGTTTTTTAAAAATTCATTAAAAATCAAAATGGTTTGCAAACTCAAAAATTTGATTTACTGTTTCCAAATCTGTATTTGGAAAATCAGATCATCTCGATTCAAACCTGATGGATAATTATTTCAGCTGATTTTCAAAACGCCGTGATTTTAGAATTTTTTTGTTGATTTGTCATTGAAAATGAAAGGTCACAGTAGAAGTGACTTACGTAACTTTTCTCATAAGGATTATAAAATTACTTACTTACTTATTGTCATACATGAGTTCTTATTCTACCATTTTTGGAAGGAAATTTGTACTCACCTGAAACAAAGAAAAATTAAGGTGGGATTAGTTAGTTATAAAATTAATTGATCAATCAACAAAAAATATGAAATGATAATGGTCGAAGGCCAAAGTAAAAATTCTGACGATTTCGAATTTTAATAAAGGGCCAGGAATGAATATTCACAAATCAGGTATCATAAAAATTGTAAAGTTGATTGTGGAAATCAATCAAAAACATAAAAAATTAATAAGCCATCAGAAAACGACAAAAATTTGAGAAAATCTCTCATTCGGGTGAAATTTTGCACAAACTGCTCAGAATATTGCAAAATACAGAGAATTAATGGAAAATTCACAAAATTGAATGATGATTTGTCAAAACTGCAGAAAGTGTCATAAGTCATAAAAGTTGTCAAATCCCCCTCTCCAAATACATGATTGAAAATTACCAGAAGTTGAACACGGAATCTAGTAATGGAATTATTTTTGAAAAAAATCACTACAACTCTGTTTAGTAAAATTTTATGAAATTTCGAGCATTAAAAAATCTGCTGGAGGCTCCAGTGATTTCCAAAAAATTGCTGCAGGCTCCAAAACGACTTGAAACCTATCTGCAGTCGACCAATTCAATGAAATTTTGAGGAAATTCGGGTTTCAAAAATCTGCTTGAGGCTCCAGGAATTTTCAAACAGTCGCTGGAGGCTCCAAAATCACTTGAATCCACCTGCAGTCAACTTGATAGAAAATGTTAGATTTCCAACACTCTGGTTGGTAAAATTTTATGGAATTTTGAGCATTGAAAAATCTGCTGGAGGCTCCAGTGATACTCAATAATTTGCTGGAGGCTCCAAAACAACTTGAAAGTCATCAGTAGTCGACTTTATAGCGTAATGAAATTAGTTCGCCGAGTAAATTTCAGTTTTCTGACTCAATCCGATGAAATTTTAAGGAAATTTCATGTTTCAAAACTCTGCTGGAGGCTCCAGGAATTTTCAAACTGTTGCTGGAGGCTCCAAAATCACTTGAACTCACCTGCAGTCGACATGATAAAAACTTTTGGATTTTCAACTCCATTTGGTAAAATCTAATGAAATTTCGAGCATTGAAAGATCGGCTGGAGGCTCCAGTGATACCCAATAATTTGCTGGAGGCTCCAAAACAACTTGAAATCTATTTGTAGTCGACTGGATAGCGAATTTTGGATTTTCAACCCTGTCTGGTAAAATTTTATGGAATTTCGAGTATCGAAAAATCTGCTGGCGGATCCAGTGATCTCGATACATTTTCTGGAGGCTCCAAAACGATTTGAAATCTACCTGTAGTCGACTTCATAGTGCATTGAAATAAGTTCAAAAATAAGTTCACCGATTAAATTTCAGTTTTCTGACTCAATTCGATGAAATTTCTAGGAAATTTCAGGTTTCAAAAACCAGCTGGAGGCTCCAGGAATTTTCAAACATTCGCTGGAGGCGCCAAAATCACTTGAACCTACCTACAGTCGACTTGACAGTAAAGTTTGGTTTCCCAACTCTGTTTGGTGAAATTTTATGAAACTTCCAGCAATGAAAAATCTGCTGGAGGCTCCAGTGATTTCGACAATTTTCCTGGAGGCTCCAAAACGACTTGAAATTATATCTGTACTCCACTTCACAGCGTATTGAAATCAGTTCGCCGAGTCAATTTCAGTGTTCTGACTCAATTCGATGAAATTTTGAGGAAATTTCCAGTTTCAAAAATCTGCTGGAGGCTCCAGGAATTTTCAAACAGTCGCTGGAGTCTCCAAAATCACTTGATTTTCCACTTACAGTCGACTTCAAAGAGTATTGAAATTAGTAGATAGAATGAATTTGTGCTTTCCAACTGGATTTGAGATTCTGTGGAAACATCGAATTTGAAAAAGTTGCTGGAGGCTTCAAATTGACCTGAACTCACGTGCAGTTGGCTTGATGGCGATTTGAAATTAGTTTACAGAGTAAATTTTTGATTGTCAACTCTTTTTGTTGAAATTTTATGGAAATTTCGAGCATTGAAAATCTGCTGGAGGCTCCAGTAATTTTCAAAACGTCGCTGGAGGCTCCAAAACACCGATTTAAAATTAGTTTTCAGAGTGAACTTTTGACTACCAACTCTTTTTGTTGCAATTTTATAGAAATTTTAAGCATTCAAAATCTACTGGAGGCTCCAGTAACTTCCAAAAAGTCGCTGGAGGCACCAAAAATGACTTGAAATCCATCTGGAATTGACTTCAAAGAGTATTGAAATTAGTTGACAGAATGACTTTGTGCTTTCAAAGTCCATTTCCAAAAATTTTCTGGAGGCTCCAAAACAACTTGGAACCTACCTACTGCAGTCGACTTCATAGCGTATTGGAATTAGTTCGCCGAGTAAATTTCAGTTTTCTCACTCAATTTCATGAATTTTTGAGGAAATTTCAAGTGTCAAAAATTTACTGGAGGCTCCAAAAATTTTCTAAAAATCGCTGGAGGCTACAAAATAACTTGAACCCACCAGAAGTCGAATTAATAGCATGTTCAAGTTGCAGTCCAGCGTGAATTTCGGATTTTCAACTTCAATTGTTGAAATTTTGTGGTAATTTCAAGTTTCAAAACTCTGCTGGAGGCTCTAGAACTGCTCAATATGATTTGCTTTCTTGATTAATTAGGTAAAATTTCAATTTTTTTTTTGCATTTCTGGCTTAAATTTGATTTTTATAAATTCGTCAAAAATCAAAAAATATACTTCAACCTTCAAAATTTTGGCTGGTGATAAATTTTTGCATGTTTTTTCGATCTAGCTTCGTCCAGTTCAAAAAATTTAGGTTGACCTCTCAATCAAAATAGCCACCCACCATTTTGTTACCAGGGCTAAATTTTTTTGGCAAGTTTGCTTTAAAATATGTCCCCTTCGAGAAAAAAATCGTCCCAGTGGATCGGGGGGAGGGGAAGGGGGCGCCGCAATTGTTCCTATCGTCATATGCCGGACTAGGTAGGTATTAATTCTGTTAGTTCTTCGACTATTTCATTAATGTGATGCATTTTCCACGGAAATTGTCGCTGTAGTTGGTACATTTGCACTTACACATCGGAACCTCCAAGTATAATTTCAAACACTATACGACTAGGTACAGTAATTATTATTCCTTCGGGTATATAATTTCATCCATGAAAAGAAAAAGCACCATCATCATGTCTGTCGATGGTGAATGGCGTTCAAATGCGTGCAACAATAATTTTTCGTCGCTTCCTCTACCAATACCATACCATATCTCAAGCTGTCAAGCACTTACCTCATCATATTCATACCACTGTCTTTACAATTAGAAATACCTCTCACTATCATCTCGAGAAAAAAAAAGCAGAACTACAACTTCCGTTAAACGATTAAAAAGTCAAGAAATTGAAGAATTGTGCTGTGGTGTGTGTGGGTTTCGGTAGCAAAATCGTTTCGGAAACTGCAGGATGTAGCGTAAAAAATCAACCAGTTTTTTGTACCTATCAATATACGAGTATATGATGGCAACTGGCGGCATTCGGTTCAGTTTCAGAGCATCTTGTATTTTTTAACAAGACGGATCATCATCATATAATATACCGGTCGTGTGATTTACATTTTTTTTCATTATAACGGCCCGATTAGCAACCGGCTTTTCGGTTCAGTCGTTTTAAAACAGAACGTACCTATAGGTACTCGTAGTATAGTGGTAATCGCGATCGCGTGAAAATTAACTGCATCTCATATACTCGTATGTACGAAAACGATAAACGTGTGTAGCATGAACAATTTTTTTCGATCGAATCGTACGTAGGTACCTTAAAAATATGAACAGGGGCAAGAAGAGTTCGGCGGATGTTAAAATGTTTAACTTTTGATGCCCGCGTGTACCGTTCTGTTCGGTTGATGGGTTCGTGCGTAGTAGCGACTGACTTGAGAGTTTAATTACAAGTATATTCTAATTAATAGGTGTACGAAAGTGTGAGGTAATGTAACGTCGCGGTTCGAGGCCACAATCGCGTCAGCTTCTGTGCATTGCTGTACATATAACCACGTCCACGTCTTGTGTCTTCTCGTGTAATGAAGATCTTGGAGCGGTGTACTCGCGGTGCTCAATGCTCATCTGCCCAGTGTGGTTCACGTAACCAGATTACAATAATTAATCAAGTAATTACCGCCGGCATCGTGTTTTAATATACCTTTCGTATACAATGTACGCGTAAAAAGATACAGCTGTATGCATTTTATCAGCCATTAAGAATGGTACATATATCCTCTCACTGTCGGCGTGAAACACGAGTACTGGTACGAGCCAAAAACGACTCGATTTTTTGGCTAGTTTTATTATGAGGTCATCAGGTTTCGAGTTGATGGTCATTTGTTATTCAATCGTACTGATTTGCGATTATTATAGTATCCGTGTACGGTTTTTTCCAACGTTGTGTTTACTTTTTTGCATCGGATCAGCTTCAGACTTGATGATGGAGATTCTCGAATGCGGAAGAGTGTTTTATTTTGCGTGGTTGTGAACTTCTAGGCTCTTATACTGTAGTCCGAGAGTTGCTGGACAGTGGACTGACGATATAAATTCTTTCGTGATTAACTTCGAGATTCATGATCGTCAATTGCACCCCCCTCTCGATCCTCGGAGACAACTTTTTTCTCGAAGGGCACATCCTAAAGACCATTTTAATGCGAACTTGCCAAAAAAAATGAGCCTTACTAACGAAATGGCGGTCATTTTGATTAACAGCTCAGCCGAAATCGAGAATTTTGCTTTCCTACATAAGACTCGCAGGATTTTTTGAGCTGGACAAAGCTAGATCGAAAGATCATGCAAAAATTTATCACTAGCCAAAATTTCAAGAAATGAAGTGCATTTTTTGATTTTTGGGGAATTTTTGAAAATAAAATTTAAGCCAAAAATAAAATGAGAAAAAAATCTAAATTTTATCAAATTGTCCTATAAAGCTGAAATTTGGGATATGACCTATTCTCGGCCAGCTAAATCGATTGGAAACGGGTTCAAACCGTTTTGAGCAGTTCTGGAGCCTCCAGAATATTTTTGAAACTTGGAATTTCCACAAAATTTCATCAATGAAGTTGGAAATCCGAAATTCACGCTGCACTCCTACTTAAACACGCTATTGTCAACTACCGATGAGTTTAAGTCATTTTGGAGAAATTAGTGGAGCCTCCAGCAGATTTTTCAATGCTCGAAATTCCATAAAATTTTACTAAACAGAGTTGGAAAACCGAAATTTGCTATCAAGTCGACTGCAGGTGGGTTCAAGTGATTTTGGAGCCTCCAGCGAACGTTTGAAAATTCCTGGAGCCTCCAGCGAATTTTCAATGCTCGAAATTTCCGTAAAATTTTAACAAAGAGTGCTGGCAATCCAAAATTCATTCCGCTAACTAATTTCAAATCGCTATTTTGGAGCCTCCAGCGGCATTTTGACAATTACTGGAGCCTCCAGCAGATTTTCAATGCTCGAAATTTCCGTAAAATTTTAACAAAGAGAGCTGGCAATCCAAAATTCACTCTGCTAAATAATTTCAAATCGCTATTTTGGAGCCTCCAGCGGTATTTTGAAAATTACTGGAGGCTCAATTTGGAGCCTCCAGCAAATTTTTCAAATTCGAAATATTCACAGAATCTCAAATTCATTTGGAAAGCAAAAATTCATTCTGTCAACTAATTTCAATACTCTTTGAAGTCAACTGCAGATGAATTTCAAGTCATTTTTGGAGCTTCCAGCGAATTTTTGGAAATTACTGGAGCCTCCAACAGATTTTCAATGCTCGAAATTGCTATAAAATTTTAACAAAGAGAGCTGGCAATCCAAAATTCACTCCGCAAACTAATTTTAAATCGGTATTATGGAGCCTCCAGCGACATTTCGAAAATTACTGGAGCCTCCATCCGATTTTCAACGCTCGAAATTTCTGTAAAATGTTAACAAAAAGAGTTGGCAATCAAAAATTCACTCTGAAAACTAATTTCAAATCGCTATAAAGCCAACTGCAGGAGGGTTCAAGTCAATTTGGAGCCTCCAGCAACTTTTTGAAATTCCAAATTTTCACAGAGTCTCAAATGCACTTGGAAAGCACAAATTCATTCTGTCAACTAATTTCAATACTCTTTGAAGTCAACTGCAGATGGATTTCAAGTAATTTTTGGAGCCTCCAGCGGCATTTTGAAAAATACTGGAGCCTCCAGCAGATTTTCAATGCTCGAAATTTCTATAAAATTTCAACAAAAAGCTTTGGTATATCAAAAATTCACTCTGCAAACCAATTTCAAATCGCTATCAAGCCAACTGCCGGTGGGTTCAAGTCAATGTGGAGCCTCCAGCAACTTTTTGAAATTCGAAATTTCCACATGGATCTCAAATGCACTTGGAAAGCACAAATTCATTCTGTCAACTAATTTCAATACTCTTTGAAGTCAACTGCAGATGGATTTCAGGTCATTATTGAAGCCTCCAGCAACTTTTTGGAAATTACTGGAGCCTCCAGCAGGTTTTTAATATTCCAAATTTCTATAAAATTTTTACAAAAAGAATTGGTAATCAAAAATTTATTCTGAAAACTAATTTTAAATCGGTGTCTTGGAGCCTCCAGCGACGTTTTGAAAATCACTGGAGCCTCCAGCCGATTTTCAATGCTCGAAATTTCCATACAATTTTTAACAAAAAGAGTTGGCAATCAAAAATTCTCTCTGCAAACTAATTTAAAATCGCTTTCAAGCCAACTGCAGGTGAGTTCAAGTCAATTAGGATCCTCCAGCAACTTTTTCAAATTGGAAATTTCCACAGAATCTCAAATGCAGTTGAAAAGCACAAAATCATTCCATCAACTAATTTCAATACTCTTTGAAGTCGACTGCGAGTGGATTTCAAGTGATTTTGGAGCCTCCCGCGACTGTTTGAAAATTCCTGGAGCCTCCAGCAGATTTTTAAAACCTGAAATTTCCTCAAAATTTCATAGAATTGAGCCAGAAAACTGAAATTTACTCGGCGAACTAATTTCAATACGCTACGAAGTCAACAGGAGGTAGATTTCAAGTCGTTTTGGGGCCTCCAGCAAATTTTTGGAAATCCCTGGACTCTCCAGCAGATTTTTCAATGCTCGAAATTCCATGAAATTTTATCAAACCGAGTTGGAAATTCAAAATTTACTATCAAGTCGACTGCAGGTGGTTTCAAGTGATTTTGGAGCCTCCAGCGACTGTTTGAAAATTCCTGGAGCCTCCGGCAGATTTTTGAACCCTGAAATTTCCCCAAAATTTCACCGAATTGAGTCAGAAAACTGAAATTTACTCGGCGAACTAATTTCAATACGCTACGAAGTCAACTGCAGGTAGATTTCAAGTCGTTTTGGAGCCTCCAGCAAATTTTTGGACATCCCTGGAGCCTCCAGCAGATTTTTCAATGCTCGAAATTCCATAAGATTTCACCAAACAGAGTTGGAAATCCAAACTTTACTATCAAGTCGACTGCAGGTGTGTTGAATTCATTTTGAAGTCTCCAGCTACTTTTAGAGAATTCTTGGTGCCTCCAGCAAAGTTTTGAAACTTGGAATTTCCTCAAAATTTCATAAAATTGAGTCAGAAAACTGAAATTCACTCCGCGTACTAATTTCAATACGCTATGAAGTCGACTGCAGATAAATTTCAAGTCGTTTTAGAGCCTCCAGCAAATTTTTGGAAATTACTGGAGCCTCCAGCAGATTTTTCAATGCTCGAAATTCCATAAGATTTCACCAAACCGAGTTGGAAATCCAAACTTTACAATCAAGTCGACTGCAGGTGTGTTGAATTCATTTTGAAGTCTCCAGCTACTTTTAGAGAATTCTTGGTGCCTCCAGCAAAGTTTTGAAACTTGGAATTTCCTCAAAATTTCATCAAATTGAGTCAGAAAACTGAAATTCACTCCGCGTACTAATTTCAATACGCTATGAAGTCGACTGCAGATAAATTTCAAGTCGTTTTAGAGCCTCCAGCAAATTTTTGGAAATTACTGGAGCCTCCAGCAGATTTTTCAATGCTCGAAATTCCATAAGATTTCACCAAACCGAGTTGGAAATCCAAACTTTACAATCAAGTCGACTGCAGGTGTGTTGAATTCATTTTGAAGTCTCCAGCTACTTTTAGAGAATTCTTGGTGCCTCCAGCAAAGTTTTGAAACTTGGAATTTCCTCAAAATTTCATCAAATTGAGTCAGAAAACTGAAATTCACTCCGCGTACTAATTTCAATACGCTATGAAGTCGACTGCAGATAAATTTCAAGTCGTTTTAGAGCCTCCAGCAAATTTTTGGAAATTACTGGAGCCTCCAGCAGATTTTTCAATGCTTGAAATTCCATAACATTTTACTGGAGTTGGAAATGCAAAATTTGCTATCAAGTCGACTGCAGGTGGGTTCAAGTGATTTTGGAGCCTCCAGCGACTGTTTGACAATTCCTGGAGCCTCCAGCAGATTTTTGAAACCCGAAATCTCCTCAAAATTTCATCGAATTGAGCCAGAAAACTGAAATTTATTCGGCGAACTAATTTCTATGAACTCGACTACAAATGGATTTCAAGTCGTTTTGGAGCCTCCAGCAGATTTTTCTATATCTATACAGTATACAATACGACATTAGATTTTTGTTTAGATTTCAAGCGCAATTATGCCAAACATTTTTTTAAAAAACGCATTTTTTTGCCTTTTTGGTAAATTTTTTTCAAGTAAGTATATTTACTCATAGGCAAGAAAAGTTTTTCATTCGTCTTTTCTATCAAGAAAAATATAATAAAACATTTCGAAAATACAGAAAAGATATTTTTTGAAAATTTTTTGCAGCAATTTTGTATTTTACTCGCAATTTTTGAAAGTTTTTTCTCGATAATATCAACTTTGAGAATTTTTTCAGAATTTTCAATCCATGCTTTCGATTGTGGTTTTAAAGATTGCAAAATCTGAGGTAAAGTCTTAAATCGTGAAATCTGAGATTTTCCCCCTTCGCCCCTCCCGCAAAAAACAGACAAGGGTGCAACATTTCCAAATGGTAGCAGAGCGTGGTTGCTATTTTATGGGTAATTTTTGTCAACTTGTTATACTATCTATAAATCACCAAAACAATTTCAAAACTGCGATAACAAAAAAATCGAACAATTTACAAACATAGCTCAGGATTTTTTTCACATCTCTAGCTTTAACACTGCATCGAAATCATTCGAGTAAATATTTTGAATTATAAGATTCGAATGTGAAATGAATTTTCATCATTCGTACATTCTCAAAATAACTCTAAAGTTGATTTTAATTCGAAGGTTTACCAAATAAGTACCCAAGTAAACGAAATAAACACACAATTTTCGCTTTCTTTCCCAAGCTCTTCGACAAATAGCATCTCGCAACAAGAACCAAGAAGCGTGAAATTTCGAGGGTAATTTACTCGTACTTGGTCGCTGATTCGTTGGCCTTCGACACCGCGTAAATCAACATCAACAATCAACATCGCGATTGCAACATTGTAAATGTAAACGATCGATATACATATTACCTAACTAATGAAATTTCGAGCTATTTATTTAGCAAAACAATCATTACGATTTTTCTTTCTCCAATACCAATGGCATTGAATCGAATGCAAAGCTCACGAAATTCACGAATCATAATAATAGCATTTATAATACGAAGTACGAACGAATATCCAGCGATCGAGACGATCGTTCATTAGTCATTATATACGAGCAATCAAAGCCAAAAGGTCATTAAACGTGTGGTAAGGCTGCGAGTTACGAGTATTATAATTGAATAATTATAGAATAATCGTAACTCGAGAGCTCCGATAGATGCAACTGTTTCATTTACCAACGATATAAGTTCTCTTATCGTAGCGTCGATTTCGCTATTATTACCTATGCGATATGGGCTACTTATGCGTACACTATATCTACATATGGTACATAGCAGAGGATGTAAATTACAAACGTGTGTTTTCAGCACATTATGCATTTTACAGCATCCTTTATCGATATACAAACCACGATAACGAAGCGTAAATCCTTCTGAATTGTACCTAAACCCAGGCTGCTGGTATAGGTAGTTTATGCAATACCTACTCGTCGTATATTAATCGTGTATCGGACCCAAGAACATGGCGAAATATAATGCAGTACATAGGTACATACTTTAGTTTTAACGTTTGTCGAGTCCAGTTACGCGCTGCTGATTATTCTTAATAGGCTCGGTTAAGCAGCTGGATAAAAAAACAGAAACACCGGAGAACCTATCAACGTTTTTTACTTACGAAGTCTTATCGCATCGACGATTTTGGTTGAAAAAAAAAGGAACACTTGGAAACTGCATTATTAAGTATGACGCATATACCTAATTCCAAATTGTTTTGGTATTACATGATGAAAGTGACGAATTAACCTTTGTGTGGCATTGAAAAGGATAATTCGGAGATGATAGGAACGTTTAGAATCCACGATGATTTTGGAAGGAAGGAGGGTGAAGCGTTTAAAATCCTCAATTTTGAAAAATCATTATTTTAGATTTCATTTTCGAACAATTTGTTGCCACGTTAATTTTTTCAGCTCAAAATTATAGAATTTCTCAAAAATGGTGAAAAAATTTGGGAGCATTCAACCCCTCCCCACCATTTCATTTCAAGTTTCTCATAACCAAAGCCCCTTCTAACCAAAAAAATATTCCAACTACTATAAAAATTGTATAAATTAAAGTTAAAAAATCATAATTTAAAAAAAAAATTTAATTTAAATTTAAAAAAAAATCATACCTAGGTACAAAAATATGTAACCACACAAAATTTTAGATGTTGATTTTAATTCCTAAATTTTTGGCAAACTTACAAATATTAAATACTTTGGCAACATTTTTACATAAAAATCTAAATTTGATAGAACTGAGATAAAAAGTGAGGTAAAAAGCTAAAGTTTCACTCATTCATACCTCATGTTGAACTATCAAAATCAATAAATGGCGGGTTCGCGCCAATATTAAAGCCTTCAGCAGATTTTTAGATTTTTCTGAGTTGAAAAAAATGCTGAATTTCATGTTGAACCTCTTATTCTTTATTGACCATTTATTAGAAAACCTAAAAATCTGCTGAAGGTTCCAATAAAAGAGCACATAACTAGAACTACCCACCAATTGATTGGAAAGCAAGGCTCGTACTCAATTTTTTTCAAAAAAAAGACTTTAGGTAACCAAAACAGCTTGAAAAAGTAACCAAAAAAATGGCAAAACGTGAGCAGAATGGTTTCAACAAAAAAGATCGCTGAAAAAAAAGAACTTCTGCTTTTCAATTCTAAAAAGTTGAACTATTTTGAAAGTTTTTGATAAAAAACCTTCAATTTTGAGTAATTTTTGGCAACCGAGTGAGAATTTTTGCAATTTACAGCAAAAAAGCTAACTTTTGGCGTTTGTTTGCAAAAAACTGTCAATTTTCAGCAATTTTATTGGAAACAAGAATTTTTTACAATTTTTGGCAGAAAAGCAAGACTGGACAATTTCTGGAGACTGGAAAATTTTTAGAATTTTTTTTCAACAAACGAGAATGATTAAATGCGAAAGTAAAGTATATTTTTCGCAATTTTTTGGGGGGATTTTTCAGGTAAAAAAAAAACGAGCCTTTTCAGGGTGTCAAACAAAATTTCAAAATGAAAAAGTAGGACTTGAGTAGGACTTTTATCAGAACTTTCACCATGCCAAAATTTTCATTCAAGTTTTTAGCCAAATTTTTGTAAAAAAATGTTTGCTTTTCTGATGATTTCAATCCACCTTATGATTTTATTTAAACAAGTAGACGCCAAAAATATAACGTTTCACTCCAATTTTTTGTTTTATTCTCTTCTTATCAATTTTTAAGAAGGGCAAAAGCTCTCAAAAACGTGTAATTCAAAATCTAAAAAAGTCGACAAATGAGCCTTTTTCTACAAAATTTGTTCAAAATTCCGGAAAAGGAGAAAAATTGAAAATTTGAAATAATCTTATCGAAAAAAAAGTAAGACTTTTGGATAAAATTGTTGAAAAGTAGTTTTTCAGTAGGACTAAAAAAAGACTTTTGAGAAAAAGTATGACTTAAGAAGGACTAATAGGACCAGTAGGACCTTTTAGACACCTTGCATTTTTTTTTTTTTTTTTTTTGCAATTTTGGCTCAACAAATCGACACTTCAATTGCTCAAATGCTTGAATTTTTTGCAATGTTTGCCAAAAAGCAACATTTTTAGACAACTTTCAGAAAACAGTAAAACTTTTTCGCATTTCAACATGTAAAAAATAACAATTATTTTTTTCTAAAAAAAAGTAACTTTTGGTAACTGTAACAGCCTGAAAAAGCAACCAAAAAAATGACAAAACGCGAGCAAAGCAGTTTCAAACAGGGAAAGATCACTGAAAAAAAAACTTTTGCTTTTTAATTTTAAAAAATTGAACAACATATTCTGAATGTTTTTGATGAAAAAGCTCCACTTTTAAGTAATTTTTGGCAACCGAGTGAGGATTTTTGTAATTTAGAGCAGAAAAGTTATAACTTTTGGCAAGAAGCAACACTTTATGGCAATTTTTTGCAAAAAAAAATGACAATCTTCAACAATTCTGTTGAAAATCAATAATTTTTCACAAATTTTGACAGAAAGCACGAACTTCGGGAATTATTGGAAAAGCGATACTTTTTGGCAATTTTTGGCAGAAAAGCAAGACTAAACATAAAACAATTTTTGGAAATGGAAAATTTTTAGGAATTTTTTTTCAACAAACGAGAATTTTTCACAAAAAGCAAAATTTGTCAATTTTAGCAAAACTTGACAATTTTTGAGATTATTAAGTATGTGAAAAAAAATCATATTTTTTCGCAACTTTTTTTGGGTAAAAAAACGAGAATTTTGGTTATTTTTTTGCAATTTTGGCTTATCAAGGGACACTTCAATTGATCAAAAGCTTCAATTTTTTGCAATTTTTGGCAAATGCAACACTTTTAGACAACTTTCAGAAAACAGTAAGACTTTTTCGCATTTAGGTAAACATGTAAAAAACAACAATTTTTAGCTGTTTTTCTGAAAAAAAAGAACAAAACGAAAATTTCAGTAAATAATTGAAAAACGAGGATTTTGACAATCATTACAATCATTGACATGAAGCAAGACTGACAATGAAGCGATTGAGGGGTTTCATAGAAAAGGGGCCTTAGTCAATTTTTTTTCACTGATTTTTACAAGTTCAAAATGGACTTGAAAATTTTTTCTACAAGCAAACATTTTCTAATTTGTTTTTTTCATGGAAGGACACTTCAAAATCACCGAATAGGTATGGTGAAAATTATTTTCAAAAAAATGTTTCAATACATTCAAAATTGTAAAAGAAAAAAATGACCAAGACCCCTTTTCCATGGAACCCCTCGATTGTAGCAAAAAGCAGGATCTTTTTGGCGATTATTGACAAAAAATTTATTACTATAGAAATCATTGTCAAAAAAACAAGATTTTTTTCAATTTTTTCTTCAAGAAAGAGAGATTTTTGGGTGACTTTTAAGAAAAACAAAAATGAAATTTTTCGAGCAAAAAATTAGATTATTTGGCAATTTTGACAAAGTAGAAGATCTTCTGTTATTTTTGACAGAAAGCGAGATTTTGATAATTTTAGCAAAAAGTAGGGCTTTTTACATCAAAAATTATATTTTAGCACCTGAAATTCTGGCAGGTGATGTATCTTTACATGCTCTTTCAATTTAACTTCGTTCGACTCAAAAATTTGTCTGCCAGTTGCGATCAATAGTATTCAGCTTTCTATTGGTGGTTGTGAAAGATAATTTTAGAGCTCATTATCACAATCTTAAACATTTTTAGGAATGCAAATGTTACTTCAAAAAATGGATATTCGCACTTTGAGCCCCATCTTGAGCATTTTTTGGCCAATTAATGCACCATTTGGTTTGTAAAAGAAGATTTCTACGACAAAATGATCGAATTTGAAAAAATTTATTTCCTCACATATCTACAGAAAACTAAACTGCTCTGAAATGCACTTGAAATTCAACTGCCCAGAAATGCATTTTTTGTTTGCAATTATTTAGCTCAATTTTTCAAATACGTAGGTAAGTATAGTTTTTTCATGAAAAATTTCAAAATGTTTCTTTTTCGTTTTTCAGTCAAAAAATTGTTTGAAAACCCCCAAAATGATGCTTTTTGTAGGTATTACATAGGTATTTTTTCTCAAAATTCTTTCCCTGTGGGAGACTTACTACCTAGATCCTCTTCTTGAAACACTGCAGCTTTGGCAGCTGATGTCACCTATTTACAAAATTCGATAATTTTTGAGTGAAAATTGCGAAGTTTTTGGACATTTTCCTTAGTTTTTTTTCAAAGGACAAAATTGCCTGATTTTTTTCGTTCTTATTTTTGGAGCAATTTAACAACACATATGATTCATCTTCTATCCCTCTTTCGTCCTTGTTGAAACTGCGGTAGATTTTATGCCTATGCTTATTTGCCTTCAACTTGTCTATTCACACCATCACCCCCCCCCCATCCATCTGTTCCATCATGATTCATGCCTCGTTACATAACTATTAACGCGATATTTAGACCCAACATCTTCTGTCTTTTCATTCAAAGTATAGGTAGGTATGATTCATCGTAACAATTGAGTTTATCATAATTGATAAGATAGACTTCTACCTGCATTGAATTAGGTACCATTGCAAGGGCGATGGCAGAAGATTAACAATCAACATTCAAGATTTGATCGTAGTACACCTCAAAACGAATCTTGAATTGAACATTTCAAAACACCCCAATCACCAATTATCTACTTATTCGTTAAAGTAGCAAACAATCACTCAATACTTAGTCTGTTCTTTGCATATTCAGTATTACAACCAGCAAATAGGCATAAATCACAATACCTACTAGTAAAGAATCAACTTGGAAGGAAGTTCGAACACGATGGCAAAACCAGAGACTCAGAGAGAGTACAACTAAACCATAAAGTTCTTATATGCGTTGGTCTTATTCATCTTTCCCACAATAAAAAAGTACATCTACATCTCTCTAGCTATATAGCAAACTAGTCTCGCAACGACTACGTTTCAATATCTACTTCTGCCGACACCGACGCCTGTGTACCAGACACGAATACGACCTCTGGCTGCAATCTCTGATCTGGGTGCGACCTATTCTATGATGAGAATCGATTTCAGTACACCCAGCAGTCCAGCACAGTACTCCAGCAAAAACTTGGAAATGTGAAAAACATTACATACAGAAACTCGTTAAAAACATCATTTTGCAAAAATATACCGGTCACAGAAAGTACCATACCTAGGTACCTACCTAGACTATAAGAACTTCTGCAATGCAGTGAATTACTAGAGCACGAAAGACGACAATATTATCGAGACCGGAGACGGTTTTGTTTTCATTTAGGATGAACTTAATGCCTTGTAAGTCATGTATGGTTGTTTGTAGACGAAAAGAATACCATAATTAGTTCGTAATGTGTGTAAAAATAAAAAATTATTCCTCTTTATGCCCTTTTTGGTGTTATCGAAATGTAAACAACGTACAGCGAAATGGTTTCGTTCGAAGCTAAACTCTAAAACCGAACGTTGAAGTGGTTTTTCGATCGTAGTGTTGAACAAAAAATTCAACATGTACCAGAATTGAACATGAAATAATTAATCTTCCATTGATACGAATACAAATAATTAATATCAACGAACTCCCTTCCTAATCCTAATCGATGTTTCCTTCGAAGACTGAAATCGAACATCGAAGTACGGTTTAGCTCATCGTACGATTGATTCCATCATTCTCATCGATCTTTGATCGTGAATTGAAAATAAATACGCATAATTGATATTAAATAAGTGTAAAATAGATGAAATTAGATCCTAATGATCTGTAAACATGAATCAATTTACTCTATTTTCATCTCATTACCATGAAGAATAAAGTACTCGTACTGTAACCGAACATCGACGTACGATTTACGTTGATTCCACATCATATTCTAATCAATCGTTATAATAATTGTGAAACGAAAATAAATATGCATAATTATTAATATTAATATTAATATTAAATCATACAATCGATGAAATATACCATCACCATAAGGAATATCTGAAGTTTTCGTTAGGTGCTTACCTTTTACTGCAAATCAGATTTCACCGGAGTTCTCCAAACAATAATCATAAATCATGGAACATTCACAAACTTCACGAAGATCATGGAATATTATTCTAATTATCGTGTTAAAAAAAAAATAACCGCAAAACACTTCACTATACGACCACGATGAGACGAAGAAATGTAGCGATAAGGTAATCCAGAAGGAACGACAGCACAGCACCGACACTAGGACACCAACTGACTGGTCTGGAACTGGTGATTGTATGAATCAGACCAGTTGTTGGCGACCAGCTGAGTCGAAACATCCGCGTACTATTATCATATTCCACCAGCACCAATACCAGTACACATGTTACAAGTTATATGAATTTAAAACGTGAATATTACACACCATTACATTAGCAATTCTAACAACTACATGTAGACGTTTAATAATGAATATGAGCCAATTCCGGTGGGTATTATGGTGAAGGCTTAGGAGTTAGGAGTTGATAGATTGAACTTTGAATGAACTTGATTCGAAGGAAGATCAATTTTTGAGGGGTTTAAAACTTGAAAGTTGTTCTTTGACAGTTTCATTTTGAACAAACCTTAAAGTGGTGCTGGTAGCCCTCGACCAAGTTGAAAAAATAAAAAAAAAAAATTGAAGAAATCTCATTTCCACATTAGAATGTTCTAGGTGCATCAGGTGGTTAATCCCCTTCTCAGGAAAAAACCATCGTTGGACTTTGGGCCCCCACATGATGTTCAAATTTGAGAAAAATGAAAAAAATAAAACAAAAAAATGGTCCCTTTCATGAAGCTCATGAAATTGAAAAATATCGAATAATTATTTGAAAATTTTTCATCTCTAGGCAGATACGTTTAAAATAACTATATTTTCAAGAACCCCTCCCCCCTTTGCTCTCCAAATGATGTTGGTCCACTTGCATGAAGCACTCTCGAAGTTGAAAAATATCGAAAAACATGAAAATTGATGTTGGAGGTAAAGTACCTACAAATTATTTGAAAATTTGTCATCTCTGAGCAGAATACCTCAAGATAACTCTTTTTTCAAGTAAAAATTTCCCCTCAGTCGTCCCCCCCCTCAACAATGTTGGTACTCAAGTTTAATAAAAAATTAATCAAAATAAATTAGTATTTTAAAAAAATTCACTCTCTTTCAAAGTTCTTTAAAATGACTTCTCTTATTCTAGAACTTTTTGGATGTTTCATTTTCACTGTGGCAATTGACAATTTACACCGAAAGTGATCAATTACTGAAATCAATACCTACCTTCAAAATAATCTTTCAATAAATCAAATTACCTGAGTATTTTTAAAAAGTGAGGAAGGGAGCAAGTTCCATTTTTTCATCATGGAAGTGGAGGATAGTGTGCTTTTTTGAATAGACCAAATTCAAGGATTAAATTTTTTTAATAAAACGTAAAAATAACTACAATAATTATATTCATTTTTTTTTTTGAAAGCAGACAGTTTTTACTTTTTTTTATCATACAGAGTGGTCAGAAATATTCAACAGTATTTGTTTCTAATGAAAATATCTAAGGATTACTATGTACCTAAAAGTAGAAAAAAAGTGAAAAATTGATTTTTTTCGGATTTTTGATTCAACAATTACATTAATAAACCCATGCATGCATTTAACAATTTTTTAAAAGCAGTTTTGAAAAATGTTTAGTCCTGAAATCTGGTCGTGATCTTTGCGATTTTCGAGGACTTATAAAAAAAGGGTTAAGAATACCTACGTAAAAAAATCAAAAAATTCGAATCAAAATTTCTTTTTAGAGTTTTTGAAGAAATTTGAGCTCTGAAATTAAATTTTTGCGAAAAATCAAACATTCCTATTAGGTTTTTTATGCAGTTTTGAAGGCTTTTAAGCTCCGAAATTATTGGATCATGTTTCTTGGGATTTTTTTAAAGGCCCTTGTGATTGTAAAAACAGGATACAATTTTGTGATGAATTAAAATATTTCCTGCGGACCTTGATTGCTTTCTTTTATAACTTTTTGAACCATTCTGCCAGTACCAGTATAGCCCGTACACCAGTCTCACTCTCTACACTTATGAGTTGCCTATCGATTCTTAATAAGAGCATTAGTAAAAAGCTAAAATTTGGTTGCATCCTATTTTCGACATCGAAGTCAATTGATGGCGGTTTCAAACCGTTGAAAAATGTATCATGCGACCAATTAAGGCGTGTTAAAATTTAAGCAGAAAATCAATACACTTTCGACAAAAGATTTCAATATTTCGCATCGCATTTTATGATAGGTCGCACTACCCTTACTCCAAAATCTCAAAAATCATGACCAGATTTTGGGATTCAACATTATTTGAAAAATAATCAAAATTGTATATTTTCAACGATATATTTCAATTTTTCGAGAAATTTTCAACCCATTTTGACGGGTTGTAAAGAAACTTTTGCAAAAATAAATAAAATGATGGCGCCATTTTATAGCTAAAAATTCTACAAAACTGCTCTAAAATTTTTGATAGGAATTTTTTTATTTCCTGCCGAAATTTGGACCCATTTTGATACGTCAAAATACATCTTTTTCAAAAAAAAAAAAAAAAAAAGTCACGATCCTAGATTTTATACTTAGTTCAAAATTCTTCAAACTGGATTTGACAGTCGCAAGAGCTTTAAAAAAAAAACAAAAATCACGATCCAATTTTGGAGTTTGAAAGTCTTCAAAACTGCATAAAAAATGTAATAAGAATTTTTGATTTTTCGCCAAAATTTTAATCCACTTTGATGGGACTTTTTTTCCCTTACCGATCTTTAGATATTTTTGTTAGAAATACTGTTAAATTGTATTTCTGACACTCTGATGATGGGACTTTTTTCCCCTTGCCGATCTTTAGATATTTTTGTTGGAAATACTGTTAAATTGTATTTCTGACACTCTGAATGATGAAAAAAGTGAAAACTGTTTCTTTTCTTGAAATAAATAAATGTGTATAGATCTTTACGTTTTTTCAAACATTTTAATCCTTGGATTTGATCTACTCAAAAAAGCACTAGGTATCCTCCACTTCCATGATGAAAAAATGGAACTTGCACCCTCTTTGATTTATTGAAAAATCATTTTCGTAGGTATTACTTATGTACATAGACATACCTATAGTTACGTTAATCTTTCAAGATTGCTAGGAGGACGATTAGGTATTGATTTCAGTAATTTATCACTTTCGGTGTAATTTTGTCAATTTGCCACAGTGAAAATGAAACATCCAACAAGTAAGTAGGTACTCGAAGAGAACTCATTTTAAAGAACTTCGAAAGGAGATTGAATTTTTAAAAAATACTAATTTGATTAATTTTTTAAACTTTCCAACATCGTTGAGAAGACGACTGGAGAAAAATTTTTATTGAAAAAAGAATTATTCTAAAGTATTCTGCTCAGAGATGACAAATTTTCAAATAATTTGTAGGTACTTATACCTGCAGACATCAATTTTCATCTTTTTCAATATTTTTCAACTGCGGGTGGCTTATACAAGTGGACCAACATGTAAAGGCCAGGGGGGAGGGGTTCCTGAAAATGTAATCATTCAAACGTACCTACCTATTCTGCCTAGAGATGAAAAAGACGATTTATAAGTTATGAATAAATGAAGCCCTTTGGAAAAAAAAACGAAGGGGAAATAATCTATCGTAGAAAAAAATCAATTTCGAATTCTTGTAAGTGATACTTGCATACCTATAAGTACAGATATTGAATCATTTTCAATATTGAAACGATCAATTTTTAATAATTTTTGTGCTGATAATTTTCATCTTCGATAAGAAAACGATATGATGAAATTTTTCAATTGGAATGTTCAAAAATTTGCAATCATTTGCCTACATCCACGTGTTCAGCAACGTTCGAATATCAATTTGTAGTACATTATTACAATGTCACCGCTACCGTGCAAATTTTCTTACATATTGTATACTGTCTTCTCGATATCTGGGTTTTCATCGCAAAATAACGTCCCCTTCCGTGCATTAACTTCATTCGAAGAAGATATAGATATCCGAATCCCGGAATCTGCTAAGGCTGATTGGATCCGCGAACTTTTGGCGAAGAAGTTGATGGATATGAATTCAAAGCTGAGGAACACAAAGAATGAATTGAAAACAGAGAGGGCAAGAAATGTAAGTGTTATTTAACCATCCTTCTGTCTCAAACTTAGATAAAGTATGTAGGTACTCGTATTTATAGTTTGTTTTTTCACAGATCTTTTCCAAATTCATGTGTGGCATGAATGTGTATAGAATGGAGCTCGATGGTGTCATATCTACGGCCACCGATGGTAAAAAGACCCGTATTACAGACGTTCAACAACCTTCTGAACCTTCAAAACAGATACCCGACACTAAAATACGTCAAATGAAGACCGAAATTCAACGCATTTTAGTCACGGATAATACCGAAAAAATTAAAGATGCGTTCAAGTTAGCACAAGCATTTTATTGGGTGATCGATGACTGCACTTCTGAAGCGTGCAAGTACCTCTACCTATCTTAAAGGTAACCTGACTCAGAAAAAGGTTGAGCTTTGGAAAGTTGCAGCAATCACCGCCGGATTCCGTAAGTTATGCGACGATTATATGCATCGAGATGGGTCTTTGGCGGTGAAAATTTACATGTCGTATGAACAAGCCAATATTACCAAGGATTTTTTCCAAATAATTCAGCAATATAGTACTTGCTGGAGCGTCGAGAAAAGAGACCTTGATATCGTAAACATCGTGGTACGATCCCTCCTGAATGAAACTAGTATTGCATACTGCGAAGTGTTATCGTCGAAAAAGAAAACAAAAAGGTAATACTAGCTTTGCCTGTGCGAGATCCAGGTACCTCTGTCGCTTGCTAACCTACGATGTAAATAAAACAATTTAAAGAGCACCTATAGATATGCCTTAAGTATATAATAAGTAAATGTAGGTACCTACATATATGTATTTTGCACAATTAATAAACTTGATAATTATAGATATGTAAGTATATTATTCGTTTTCGTTTGATGCAGGTACCTACGTAGGTACGAGTATCTATATGAGTATCACAAAAGGGCGAAGTCGAAACTGTTTTGGTAGTTTTCACTTTTTGTAAATGTCCTTATTGTAAGTTTTTGATGCAGTTTTAAAGACTTTCCAATTCCAAAATTGGATCATGATTTTTTTTTTTTTAAGCTCTTTTTGCGACTGTTAAATTCAGTTTGAAGAATTTTGAACTATGAAATCTAGGATCGTGACTTTTTTTTTTGAAAAAGATGTATTTTGACCTATCAAATTGGGTCCAAATTCTGGCAGGAGGGGGATTCCATGTCAACTCAACCAAAAAAAGGCGATTTTGAAAGTCATGTCTTTCGATTTCGCTCAAATTTTTTTTACAATATCTACCCACCCAGTAAGTAAGAAAGCCGCAATCAGTTTGGTCCCAGCCCCCTCAGGGGGCGGGTGGGGGGGCTTCCATTATTTTCACATCGTCTCGAGGTATTCAACTTCAGCAGCCTATTCCTCCAAAACTATGATACTTTGATCAAAACTGATTTCACAGTTCGAAAGGCCATTAAATTTTAAACTTTTTAAGTATTTTGAAATTTTCAAAAATTGTAAGTTGAACTTTCAACAAATTTCAAAATGGCGCTGTAAATGGGAGCTACCATTTAAAATTTTGAAAAAATTTCCATAGATGAACCTTTTGATTCTTTTTCGAAATATTCAAGTTTCGAGATGGGATCTCCCAATGGAAGGGGGAGAACCCCCCACCCCCCATTTTGGGTGAAACTTTCGAAAGAAAATCTGGGGCATGTGATATATCGAATTGTATGTTTTCGGCGACGCTGAACACGAATATGACGTTAGATTTTTGATAGGACCCCATTCACGGCCCCAGCACCTCCCCAAAATGGGTAAAAGTTCAAAAAAGTGTTTTGTTTGTGCCACACATGGAATAGTATGTTTTTGGTGACGCTGAACACGAATATGACGTCAGATTTTTGATTGGACCTCATCCACGGCCCCCAACAATTTTTTTGGCTTTTTACCTATTGGGGGAGGTTCTGGGGGCCATGGGTGAGGTCGATTTAAGAAACTATGGCTATATTCGTGTTCAGCGATATCGAAAACATACTAAGTATTTCATGTGTCACACGAATATTACCATTTTTTTTGGGTTACCCGATGAGATTGAAAAAATGAAAAAAGACTTTCTTACAATAATCGGAGTATATGCACCAGAAGAGGGAAGAGAGGAACAAAGCGAAGAGTTCTACGAGCAACTACAGAGGGCAGTACAAGTAGTAAATCCAGAAGATGAATTGATAATAGCAGGAGACTTGAATGCTCAGGTAGGAGATAGGCGTGTAAAGACAGTAACTGGTATGTATGGAACAGAAGGAATGAATTACAAATGGGAAGAGACTGATAGATTTTTGCACTTTCAACGGACTGAGAATCATGAATACATTCTACCAACACAAAAAAGATCACAAGATGACATGCAGCAATACAAGAGGACAAAGCTCAATGATCGACCATTTTATAGCCAACGAAAACGCCGCAAAGAAATTCTTGGATGTAAGAACATACAGGGGTCTAGAAATAGGCACTGACCATCATTTTGTCCAAGGAGTAATGAGAATTGGAAACAACAAGAATACCAGCCAGGAAAAATGAAAAGAAAATCAACACAAGAGCCCTGGATGACCCAACCAACCAATGGCTGTACCAAAAACAGATGAACATCATAAGTGAAGAAATACAAAAAAGCCAGGACATAGAAGAAGAATGGAAAAATATCAAATCCATTGTGTCAAAAGTGGCAAAAGAAAGCTTAGGAATGGTTCCATGTAGAATCGGAGCAAACTGCAAAGCGAATAAAAAATTGGGACAACGAAATCCAAGAACTCATTCAAAAGAAAAGACAGGCATTTAGAAAATTCATGAGCTCAAAAAGTGAGGTTGATGGTGAAGAATATCGAAAACAGTCGGCAAAAGTCAAGAGAAAGTCCAGGAAATTACAGAGAGAGAGCTGGGAAAATTTCATCACATTCCTGGAGCATGACACATACAAGTTACGGCCAAAGGTGTATAAGATCATAAGGAGAATTGATACAAATTTTAATGAAAGAGTGGGTTTGCCAAAAATAAAAATCAATGATGCAAAGGAATATTTTGAAGAACTCTGGAGTGATGAAAACGCACAAGACATAAAGATAGAAGAGGAAATTGGAGAACCAGAAGACCAAATTTCATTTAAAGAGCTACAAGAAGCTTTGATGAAAACGGCAAAAAATGCAAAAGCTCCAGGAGAAGATGGCATACCAACAGAATTATACAAATATGCAAGTGGTGAATTCAAAAGAAGACTGCTGGAATTCCTAAATATGTAGGATGTACCAAGAAGAAAAGGTACCTGAAAAATTCAAAACAGCAATTGTAATACCACTGTTCAAAAAAGGTGATATGTCAAACCTGAAAAACTACCGAGGAATAAGTCTACTCAACACCTGCTACAAGATATATGCAAAAATACTGGCAAAACGACTGGCAGACCATGCAGAAGAAAAGATGTCAGAAAGTCAAAACGGATTCAGAAAAGGAAGATCATGCACTGATGCAAGTTTTACAGTAAAACTACTGATGGAAAAAAGGATCGAATACAACCTAGAAACACACATGTGCTTTATAGACCTGGAAAAAGCATATGATAGGGTCAATAGAAAAAAACTGTTTGAAGTGCTAAAAGATGAAGAGATAACATATAAAATGCGAAGGGTAATAAACAGCATTTATAAGAACACCAGAATAAGAGTACGAATTGGAAATCAACTCTCAGAACAAGCAGAAATAAACAGGGGAGTTCGCCAGGGATGCCCACTGTCTTGTGTTTTATTCAACATGTACATGGATCACATGGTGAAAGAATGGCAGAAAATGAAGCCAAAAGGAATCAAGACGGACAGAAGGCAAGAAATATCAACAGTAGTTTTCGCAGATGATCAAGCAGTACTAGCCGAAACAGAAGATGACCTACAGAGATCAATGTACAATCTAACAAAGACATCAGAAAAGTATGATATGAGAATATCATCAGAGAAAACAAAAACAATGGCCTTCAAAGGAAAGGAGCCAGTAAGAAGCAAGATTGTAATAAATGGAAAAATCATTGAACAGGTCAATAATTTCAAATACCTGGGAAACACGATATCATACCAGGGAGAAGTAGATGTTGGTGGAAAGATTGCAAAGTTCCTGAGAGTCACAGGACTGATAAATAGGACCCTGAGAAGCAGTAAGGTGCGAAAAGAAACAAGATTGAAGGTGTACAATACCCTAGCAATACCAATGATGATGTATGGAAGCGAGGTTTGGGCACTGAAGAGATCTGATAAAAGAAGAATAACGGCAGCTGAGATGAAATTCATGAGGAGAACGGCAGGGGTGACTCTCAGAGACAGAGTCCCATCTGAGAAAATAACAGCAGATCTCGGAGTGATGCCAGTCATGAAAAAGATAAAAAAGTATAGGAAAGATTGGAGAAATCATGTCAAAAGGATGGAGGAAACAAGATCACCAAAACAGGTCCTCCAATATACACCAACGGGGAAAAGAAGCAGAGGGAGACCAAGGAGGAAACTCACTGATACCTCAGGCTCATCCTCAACAGGTTCCACACCACAGCAGACAGGCCAATAGGCCTACCGCTTATAAGGAAACGACGACGACGACCCTTTGGGAAGGTGCAGGGGGCTGTGGACGGGTCCAATAAAAAATCTGACGTCATATTCGTGTTCAGCGTCACCAAAAACATACTATTCTATGTGTCGCACGAACAAAACACTTTTTTAAACTTTTACCCCCTTTGGGGATGTGCTGGGGGCCGTGGATGGGGTCCAATCAAAAATCTAACGTCATATTCGTGTTCAGCGTCGCCGAAAACATACAATTCGATATATCACATGCCCCAGATTTTCTTTCGAAAGTTTCACCCAAAATTGGTGATGGGGGTGCTCCCCCTCCATCAAGAGATCCCATCTCGAAACTTGAATATTTCAAAAAAGCATCAAAAGGTTCATCTATGGAAATTTTTTCAAAATTTTAAATGGTAGCCCCCACCTACAGCGCCATTTTGAAATTTGAACTTTCAATTTGAAAGTTCAACTTTCAACTTTTGAAACTTTCAAAAAGCTTAAAAAGTTTTTAATACAATGCCCTTTCGAACTGTGAAATCAGTTTTGATCAAAGTATCATAGTTTTGGAGGAATGGGCTGCTGAAGTTGAGTACCTCGGGACAATGTGAAAATAATGGAAGCCCCCCCACCCGCCCCCTGAGAAGCCGGACCAAACTGATTGCGGGGTTATTACTTACTGGGTGGGTAAGGGTATATTGTAAAAAAAATTTGAGCGAAATCGAAAGACATGACACAATTACAAAAACGTTGGTTGAGTTGACATGGAATGACCCTCCACTCAAATGGGTTAAAATTCCGAAATAACTTCAAGAAGAATTCTTTTCGAAATTTTTTACAGCGGTTTTGAAAATTTTTTGAGTCCTGAAATGTGTTCGTGATTTTTGCGATTTTTGAGGTGTCATTTGACCTATAAAAAAGGGTTAAAAATACGGAAAATTATCAAAAAATTCCTATCAAAATTTTTTTCATAATTTTTGAAGAAATTTAAGCCGGCTGAAATCTGGTTACGATTTTTGGGATTTTTGAAATAGGTGTCATTCGACCGATCAAAGTGGATTAAAATTTTCGCGAAAATTTCAAAATTCCCACTAAATTTTTTTACGCAGTTGTGAAGACTTTTAAGGTCCAATTTTTTTTCATAAATTTTGGAATTTTTTTAAAAGCCCTTGCGATTGTCACATCAAATTGGAATTTTGAGTTAAATTCAAATAAGTATTTCGAAAAGAATTTTGAGCTATAAAATCTGAAATCGTGGCATTTTTTTTGTTTTTTTTTTGAAAAAGATGTATTTTGAACTATCAAAATTGGTTCAAATTCCGGCAGAAAATCAAAAATTCTCATAAAAATGTTTAGATCAGTTTTGAAGACTTTTTAGCTTCAAAATGACGTCATCATTTTATTTATTTTCGTAAAAGTTTCCTTACAACCCGTCAAAATGGATTGAAAATTTCTCGAAAAATTAAAATATTATATCGTTGAAAATGTACAATTTTGATTATTTTCCAAACAATGTTAAATCCCAAAATCTGGTCATGATTTTTGAGATTTTGGAATAAGGGTAGCGCGACCTATCATAAAATGTGATGCGAAATATTGAAATCTTTTGTCGAAAGTTCGTTGATTTTCTGCTGTTTTAACACAGCTTGATTGGTCACATGATACGTTTTTCAACGGTTTGAAACCGTCATCAATTGACTTCGAGGTCGAAAATAGGATTTAAACCATTCAGCTTTTTACTGATGCCTTTATTCAGAATCAATAGGCAACTCGTGAGCGTAGAAAGTGAGACTGGTATACGGGCTCTGCTGTGGTACTGGCAGAATAGTTGAAAAAGTTATGCAAGCAATGGTCCGTATGATCTGGCAAATGGTTTCCTCAGTAGGAGGTACGAGTAGTACCCTACGTACATAGTGTAGGTAATTTATAGATCGCTCTGTGTGGCCGATTCTGTGTAACTTAGAGAATTGAAAATTTTAAATAAAAAGAAAAAAAAATAGACTTCGAAGTTATAAATGGAGCTAGAATAATTCAGAAATAAAAATAATCTTCCAAGTGGTCGCATTTTTATTTTGGGGGTTTATTACAACCAACGTGAAGATGTACCTAACATGAGTGATTTGCATACCTAAATCAAAGGGGGGAAAATCAATAATAAAATCAACGACGAAAGTAAAAACCATAGAAAAAAAGTGATAATAAAATGATTTTTTTTTTATAAGTGCAGTCCTTCATAAAAAAATATCATCATTTTTATTTTTTCATATTATTCGTACACCTATTCAAATTTCAAGTATGATTTTTTTATTAAAAAATTTATGATCAAATCTAGAATCTAGAAAGAATTAAATTTCACAATTTGGTTCATCTGTTTACGTAAAAAGAAATCCAAACAAAACGTGTAAAAAAAATTAAAATTGAAAAATTAAGAAGTAACTGAATACTTTTTAGATTTCAACCATAAACTTTCAAAACCTCAAGGTTTTCAGGTGAGAGGAAGTGCATATATTGAAGCATTTTTGAAAATGTCATGATTGGCATCTATTAGGTAAAAAGATTTTCAGAAAATGAAAGCAAAATAATTGTGAAAACACAATATTTCGAATAAAAAACGTGTTTTAAAAACTAAGAATTGTTAGTTTGGTAATTTTAATGGAATTTTAGGTGCATCGGGAGATGGCAATCGTCGCTTTGGTCACGCCTTCGCTATGCCACTGAATGCACACGAAAAATTGCCGTAGGTAGTGATAAAAGTGGTTCTTTTTTCAAGATAAAAAATTTCTATTTGAAAATATCATTTGGCAGCCATCCGGTGAATCGACGTAATCATCTTTCCCCTCGGTGTACCGAATTGTCTACTAGAGTTGGATGTGACTGATCTATTTTTGGACCAGAGCATACGACGCATAGACTTTACCCCTCGATATTCGCGATTCTCCGACGCACTAGTTATTTTCAACGACAGCAAATGCATTGTAATGTCCCATCGATGCCGCTATCATTGAATACGTGATGGTGATGAAATTTATGCCATTGAACGATTGACTTTCTGAATGTGTCCAGATATTTTTCCAGACAATTTCTACTGTAGTGTTTTCCTCATTAGACTGGAACGTGGAACCCGTTCACATTGGTGGTTAAAATAGATATGAAGTTTTTGTCAATGATAGATTGTGATTGGATGCATCAAATATGAAGTTGAAGTCATCAATACTCACTCGTTCAAGGTAAGAATATATTAAGTAATATTAAAAATAGTGTAGTTGTTATTTTGTTTCATTCTTCTTTTTGCTAAAACTGTCAAAATCCTGCTGTTTGCCAAAAATTGTAAAAAAAATTCTCGCTTTTTAACAAAGTTTATCTACTTTTTTTTTTTTAATTCTCCAAATGTCTCGCTTGTTTGCCAGACACTGTCAGAAAACCATAGCTTTTGTTATTAATTACCAAGTCTCGTTTTGTTTTTCCAAGAATTGCCTTTCTCGTCAAAAATTTGCCAAAACTCTTACTTCGCTAGATAGGTACCAAAAAATTGTCAAAAAGTCTCGATTTTTCATAAAAAAGTTTCAAAGCATGTAGTTCAACTTTTCAAAATTAAATTCATTTTAATTCGCAGTATGTACTTATTCTGTTTTTTTTTTTTTTTTTTTTTTTTTTTTTGGTGATTTTTCTCTGCATTAAAACGTTTTGCTCGCATTTTTCAATTACTTCTTGGTCAATTTTTCGAGCTTTTTTGTTTACTAAATTACTTTTTCAGGGAATAATTGACTACGAGCCCTGCCCTCGCTTCATTCGGGTCTGTTTATTTTTCATACCTATTCAAAATTATCAAATTCTAAAATTTTTGATAGAAATAAACAAATTTTTTCAAACATTGTTTTTACCTACCTATGGAAACCCGAATTTTTAAAAGCTTTTGCCCATGCTTCGCTGGGGTCAATTCTTATCTCTAAACTAAAAATAATCTCAGCTTGAAACTTCCATAAATCCAAAAATTAAAATACCAATTTTTTTAACGAACCTAACTTAATTCATGATCTGTTTTTATTTTCAACTACATACATACAAAATACAATACACATGGCACTAATATTTTTGTGTTATTCATTTTCTTTCAGATTGATTACCATAATCACATCAACCACCCACCAAGTTTTCACCATCAAACTATATCCTATCTCATTAGTCAGATGGCTCGGTAGTCAACTATCTGTGCTTGTTTTCGGAGGATTCCAACAGTTGCACCTGGACGTTGAATTGACCATGATGTGAACAATTTATACAGAGAATCTTGTGCTTCAGTTGTAGCAGGTACATACTACGCATAATCCTGATTCTGTTGCGAGTCTTTGCATGAATTGATAGGTATTATATTGTATACCTAATAACGACATTATATGTATACTACATTGAGTTTTTCACGCCATTGTGTTCTATAGGTCGTATCTCACCTATTTAATGCCTAACCTATCCAAAATACCTATTTATCTACGCATAATCCAGCTTTTCTGTAAGTTGCGGATTGCAATTGTTTTTCCAAAACGCAATAAGTCATGATTACTTCGTTTTTGTTACTTTTATAGCCAAAATAGAGCTGCGAATATGGTTTTTTCAATAGATAGTACTGTAATATGTACTTAATTTTCGATTTTATTTTATTGCCAAAATGCAGACGAATTTTTTTTTAATGATAGTGCTGTAGATAAATACTTAATTTTTGTCAATTTTATCACCAAAATGGAGGTAAAAAATTTTTTTTTCAATCAAAAATTATTTTTCGTAAATTTTTTGCCGAAATAGTGGTAAGATTTTTTCTAAATCAAAAATCTTTTTTTTCAATTTATATGGTGTTGTAATAGGTACTTAATTTTTGTTTAAAGTACAGGTAAAATTTTTTGTGATCAATTTTTTTGGTCATATACTTTTGTATTGTGAATTAGAGTTGACTTACATCGATTTGCAACACTGGTTCTATCATATAAATGAAAACGTGAAAAATCGTTTTTCCAAAAGGCGATAAGTCAGTTTACTTTTTCTGCCGCAGAAGCGCTGCAAACTTGAGTTACACCACAAAACCAACAGGTAGGTGTTGAGTTATATCCAATACAACAGGCAGGGTAGGTGGCATACTTCAAGTGCATCGCACCTTGGAATGGGCACTAAAAACATCATTTATCTCGAAATCATAATTTTTGACTTATCGCTTTTTGGAAAACCGCCCTTCATTTTAAGGTATGTCGTGTCTTGACTTAAAAAAAACTAGACATGCGCAGCTGTAACAGTGTGCGTAGCCTATTTCCTTGGAAAAGCACAACGCAATTTCAAAAAAAAAACAACAATGCAATTGAAGACGTCATAACAAAAAGGGGTATATATGACACATATGTCCTTTTTGAGACGAATCCATATTGTTATTCTTCAGACCTTCCTCTATCATATGAGACCACCCCCACTTCACAAAGTCGAAAAACCAGTGAGATATCGCCATTTTAAAACTGTGAAGTCGATTAAAAATTTACTTTTTCAGAGATAATGGGTTACTCATGGTCGATTTTGTGTTGTCAACCATTATTTACCTGGTTTAAATCCAAAAATTTGCTCAAAAACATTTTTAAATCAATAAAAAAAATTGGCCAAAAAAACTTGTCTTTTTTGTTGTTTTTTTTTACTCAACATAGCGATCTTTTTTCAGAGATAATGGGTTACTTATGGTCGATTTTGTGTTATCAACCATTATTTACCTGGTTTAAATCCAAAAACTTGCTCAAAAACATTTTTAAATCAAAAAAAAAATTGGCCCATTTTTCGCTTCAAAAAGGACATATATAGGTATAATTCGAAATGTTTGAGCGCTTACCGCTAACACACGGTTTCCTCCAGACTGATTGTGCATAGCATTTCATATAGTTAGATAGTGGGAAAATAAGATGAAATCGTCACCATGTTCAAATATGCACATTTCTAAACTTCACAAGCACTCAAACTTTCAAACAGTTTTTTCTCAAAATACAACTTTCAGACATATGTCCTTTTTGCTATGACGTCTTCAATTTTTGAAAAAAAAAACAATGCAATTTAAAAAAAAAACAACGGGATTTTGAAAGAAAGCACAACACAATTTCGAAAACAACACAATTTGGATTTCAAAAGGAGAACAAGATTTCAAAATAAAAGCACAACTTCGAAAAAAACGCGATTTTGAAAAAATAAGCACAATGCGACCTTGAAAAAAAGCACAACACAATATCAAAAAATAAGCACAACGCGATTTCAAAAAAAAGCACAATGCAAATTCAAAAAAAAGCCCTACGCGATTTTGAAAAAAAAACACTATGCAATTATGAAAAAAGCAAAACAGGATTTTGAAAAAAAAGCACATCACGAATTCGAAAAAAAACACAACGCAAAATTCAAAAAACAGCACAACGCGATTTCAACAGACAAGCACAACGCAATTTCGAAAAAAAACACTACGCAAGTTCGAAAAAAAAGCACAATGCAATTTCCAAAAAAGGCAACTTGATATCGAAAAAAAAGGACTAAGCAATTTCAAAAAAAGCACAACATGAATTCGAAAAAAAGCACAACGAAAATTAAAAAAAAGCACAACGCAAGATTTTGAAAAAAAGGCACAACGCGATATTGACAAAAAAGCACAACGCAATTTCGAAAAAAAGCACAACGCAAATTCGAAAAAAAGCACAACCCAAATTCAACAAAGAGCACAACACGAGATTTTGAAAAAAAAGCACAACGCAATTTCCAAAAAAAAACGCACAACTTGATTTTGAAAAAAAGCACAACGCGATTTCAAAAAAAAAGCACAACACGATTTCGAAAAAAAGCACTACATGATTTCAAAAAAAACACGACACGATTTTGAAAAAAAAACAACGCAATTTTGAAAAAAGAAGCACAAGAGATTTTGAAACAAATAGCACAACGCAAGATTTTGAAACAAAACGCACAACGCGAGATTTTGAAAAAAAAGCACCACGCGATTTCAAAAAAAAAAGTACATCGCGATTTTGAAAAAAGAAGCACTACACGATTTTTAAAAAAAGCACTAAGTAAGCGATTTCAAAAAAAAAGCAAACGCAATTTTGAAAAAAAGCACTACGCGAGATTTTGAAAAAAAAAACAACGCGATTTCAAAAAAAAAGCACCAGGCAATTTCAAAAAAGCACTACGGAAAAAAAAGCACAACGCGATTTCAAATAAAAAAGCACTATGCGATTTCAAAAAAAAAACACTATGGGGTATGCGATTTTGAAAAAAAGCATTTCATGATTTTGAAAAAAAGCATTTCATGATTTTGAAAAAAAAACACTATGCGATTTTGAAAAAAAAGTGAATACACTAGTCGATTCCGAATACACTATGCTATTCTGAAAGCTCCAAAGCACAATGCCAAAAGCACTACAGTACTGCAAGAACCTCTTGGGAGCACTGCAAAATCAGAAATGACTGGTGGGATTTGATTTAGCAAGGGTAACCGCCTGCTTTCATTGTCTAGGTACTGAACTTATGTAAATGAAACACCTGCAGGAATTATAAAAACATTTCTCAAAATTGAACAATAGAGAAAATTTTATAACCCCCGTGGTGTTACATTTAGGTACTGATAAAAGATACCGATCGGCAAACACAATAGGCCATAGAAACCTTTTACATAAAATTTGAAAATTTGTTACGAGACCCCTGTGGAGCGGTAGATCGGCAAACCCAAAGGGCAATGGAAATCTAATTTCTTATCTAGTAAATCAAATAAAATTTGAAAATTTGTTACGTGACCCCTGTGGAGCAGTAGATCGGCAAACACAAAGGGTAATGGAAATCTAATTTCTTATCTAGTAAATCAATCAAACTGACGTCGGCTTCACTTTTGATATGACCCTTTCCCTCTTTAAAATTTTTGAAAATGAACAATGCGAAAGATAACACTGCAGATAAGAAATTAGATTTCTATTGCCCTTTGTGTTTGCCGATCTACCGCTTTTATAAGTGTAACATCACAGAGGTCACGTAACAAATTTTCAAATTTTATGTAAAAGGTTTCTATGGCCTATTGTGTTTGCCGATCGGCATCTTTTATAAATATAACACCACGGGGGTCATATTTTTAAATTTTTGAAATTCACTGCGGTATAACATTTTTATAAAAGGGGCAATGAGAGAACACAATAACACCGTTTCCCTGGCGGCAAATCACTTTGATTGATTTACAACTTTAAGAAAATACCAAAATTTGAAATTTTTGAAACTGAACAATGGGAAAGATAACACTGCAGATAAGAAATTTTCAAATTTTAATTTTCTAAAGGTCATAAATCAATAAACATGATGTCGGCATCTCTTTTGATATGGCCCTTTTCCTCTTTTTTATTGTTTCTTAAGCACAAATTTCCGTAATTAATTGCAATTACTCAAGAAGCTACTTGAGTAATTACATTTTTAATTATGACATTCCCTGCCTCAAGTTAAGCCTCACCTACGTACGAAAGTTTGAAAAAAATCGGCCCATTCCTCTAAGAGAACATTCGAGCCAAAGAATTTTTCAACTTTCGGAACAAAAGTAATAGTGTGCTACACACACTAAAAAAAAAAATTACCATGCCTACTGAAATAGGTATTGATTGAATATATGAATTGAATATTTAGATTGTAGTCCTGAACACTCGCAGATCTCCCAAATTTCTTTTTAGAGGATCGGGTAAGGGTATCGGGTATGGTATTCCAAAATTTTTGGGTATGGGTATTGTAGTTTCTTCGTTTTTTTCTATTTTCGATACAATTTTGGTGGAATACCCGAATGTAGTACATGACCTATCTGGTATTCGGGTTCAAAACAGTTTTATTGAATAAGGATACTGGTACATATACATATAGGTATTCCTTGTTTTATTTTTTCGGGTATGGGTACAGGTTCAGGTACCTACAGAAATTTATGGATTTTTAAACGGGTATTTGGGTATGGGTTTGAAGCCCTGCTTGTAAGATACATAATATTATTACATTACTTATCACACTCAGGCGCGTTTTTTTAAAACTACATACAAATAGTACATACTTACATCAAAAATGTTGTTTGGTTTCTTTCCTTTATTCTTTTGTCATGAAGATATGATTAAACCAAAGAAAAATTTAAAAATAATGAAACAATTAAACCTCAAGGGAAGGGTGTATCCTTCATACACTTCCATCTCAAAATGATGAATTTTTTCAAATTTCACTCTTATTTATAGATTCCAAATATTGTTTTTTTGCAATTCTTCCTCGTAGAATGCGCTAGAAATTGTTTCACCTTTCTAAGAATTTCAAAATTAAATAAAACTGGATAGAAATGCCAATAGTTATATGTATTTATTTTTCAACAATAAAACAATAGGAGTAGTTGGTATATAATTATACAGTATAACACCTCCCCCAGGTGTTGAATCCACCACGTAAGAGACAGACATCCAATAGGGACTCTGTGACTCATCCCGATACAACTGCAAAGCAAAAAAAAGAAGGGATGAGTCACTGGTGGAGTGGGGGGGGGGTAAGTATGGGTTAGTGAAATAATACATTTTAAAATTAACAAATAACATCTCAAAGATTATTGAGTATTTATCATGGGTTAGTTATTTTCTTATTTAATAAAATTTACTTTTTAAGAAAATGAAGAATGATGTTATTTTATTACGTTTAAAAATGATGCAGGTACATTATGCTCTTTCATTAGAGTTGAAAACTTTTCGAAGTTGTTTACAATAATACGATTGTAACACTCACATATCTTCAAAATAAAATAATGAATTAAAATTCAGCACTATAAAAAGTAAGAAAATCATAGTTTTGACCTTTTGACTTTCTAATTGTTGTGGGTTGTGGGGTAATTATAGATAAGTTAGAAGTTAGAACTACTGGCATAGGTACGGTACTAATGCAATTGAATTTACAAAGAGGAATTTTAATGCGATTTGGCATGTAGGAATCGGATAGGTAAAACAAAATAGGAATAAGCACATGGGAATTTCAGGGAAACAGGATCGTTACAGGAATTTAAAAAGGGAAGAACCTGTCTATCCACATAATATTAATTATTAAAAAGAACTCGTTTCTCATGATTGAAAATGAAATGGGGAATATGTACAAAGACAGTATAGACACTGGACCTGCGGAATAACACAACCAACTGGCAGCCATCTTGCCAAAAAAACCTGTGTAGAGCCAATTTCTCCCGCTGAGTGCTCTTGGCTGCGCTGCTGTCGATTTCTTGAACAAACTACATGCAAAATAAAAGGAATTTAGAAAAACATTGATAAAAAATAATGTACTACTTACTCAGGTATCTTGGGAACTTTGAGTTGAATCACAGGTAATTTGAAATGAGCCCTCCCTGTGTTTTTACTTACAGACTGAAACAGGGATGAGTATTCCAAACTGTCTCTTAGTACGCGCACACTTTTCTGAGAAAAAGACAGTTTGGAATACTCATCCCTGTTTCAGTCTGTAAGTAAAAACACAGTGAGGGCTAATTTCAAATTACCTGTGATTCAACTCAAAGTGTGCGCGTACTAAGAGACAGTGTGGAATACTCATCCCTGTTTCAGTCTGTAAAGTTTTCTGCTGTGAAACAGTAGAAATTATATTTAGAATAAAGATTATGCTTATCAAAAGCGCTGTTTTGAACATTTTAATATTTTCATGTATTTCTGGTGCTGCAAACCTTTTTTTATAATCGCCAAGTTTCAAGTTTTACCATGAATAATTGTGATGAGTCTCACAAATGGTACCAGAAACTAAAGTTGTAACTATTCGGTTTAACAAAGATCCAATAGTTGACAGCTTCAAGTTACACTGCCAGCTCTGAAACAAAACAGCAACATGACCATTATGTACATTTCACTGAATATCAAAATGAAAGTGCCCTGGGGGGAAGTCAGAATTCGGGGTAAGTTAGAAAACTTGCTCTAGCTCCTAGAGTTTTACTTTGATGCATTTCAGTAGAACCATAGTGAATGATAGTTTAAATAGAAGGAAAAGGTGTAGGGCTATTTATGATACCATTGATACCTACTAAATGCAAACACTATGAAATGCCAATATATTTATTTATTTTTCACACAATAAATAGGAGTAGTTAGTACATTATATAACTAAAAGGGAACATATTTCCCAGCTTAAGGTCTAATTTTTTCTTAGGTTTTAAATTTTTCTTACAAGGGAACCCTCCCACATGATAATCTCCGATTTGAATGAAACTTGGACAGGTGGAAAGAGGACCTCAAAAAACCCCCATCCCTAAATTTTCAGCTGCTGAAGTTGATTTTTCTATTTTTGGCGAGCGTGTGAAGTTTTGTGTATTTTTTATACTTTTTCTCATGTTATGTGTCAAAAAATTCGATTTCTGATGATAATTCCAGATTTGACCGACGGTAGTACTTATCGATTAGGTATCAAGCAGAGACCCTTTGGCCAAAATTTCAGCTGCTGAAGTTCATGTGGTGGGGAGAAACGGCCATTTTTTGAATTCATTCATAACATGGGAAAAAACAGTAAAAAATCTTGTTTCCTGAACGGATGGCCGGATCCGGCCAATGATGGCATGAGTCGATTTAGTATTCGGCAGAGACTGTTTGACCAAAATTTGAGCCCTTGAAGTTCATTAGAAGAGCTTAATTGACTCATTTTTCAAATTTTTCAATGGCATTTAAAAACCAGCAATTGGGCAAAAAATTCGATTTCTGATGATAATTCCAGATCCGGCCGGCGGTAGTATTAGTCAATTAGGTATCAAGCATAGACCCTTTGACCAAAATTTCAGCTGCTGAAGTTCATGCAGTGGGGAGAAACGGCCATTTTTCGAATTTACAGAACAACTTTACCTGTGTACACAAAACTTCAAACGCTCGTCAAAAATCGAAAAATCAACTTCAGCAGCTGAAAATTGGGGGATGGGGGTTTTTTGAGGTCCTCTTTCCACCTGTCCAAGTTTCATTCAAATCGGAGATTATCATGTGGGAGGGTTCCCTTGTTAGGTGTATAACTATCTAAATTATCCATATAATTCCCCAAACCTGGCTTTTGCCACCCCCCAGGTGATTAAATCCACCACGTAAGAGAATTCAGACATCCAATGGGGACTGTGACTCATCTTGATAAGACTGCAAAGCAAAAAAAAAAAAGGGATGAGTCACTAGTGGAGTGGGGGGGGGGGGTAAGTATGGGTTAGTGAAATGATATAAATTTTTAATACTTAACAAATAACATCCAATTTTTTTATAAATTAGAATGTTAGTGTACCAATAGGTTTATAATTATTAAATTAAAAATTGAGCCATTTTACAATCTTCTTATTCATTTGCTGGTTCTTATCATGGTTCTCATGTCTTCAAAAAAATCATCTTTTTTCTTGGAGAAGATGGTTTTTCAACAAGTTTATGAAGATCTCCTTATTGTTTATAATGTGTTTATCATAGCATTCACACTTTTGTGATCTGAAAGTAAAACAAAATTGAATTAATTATGTCACTTGGTTTAATGAGTACTGAGGTGCTTCTTTTATTAAAACTGATTTTTTATTGTAAAATTAGGTGCGGTTTATTTACCAAATTGTACTTACTCATTATAAGCAAACTCTGCACACTGGCATGTGCAGGTCTCTTCACAAATACAGGCATTCATCTTTATCTTAGGAACTTTGAACACAGCCATGGTTTTCCCATTGCCTAGTTCTTTTGTTCCATTAAAAGTAAATAGTTTAGTAGACTTCTTGAACACTTCATAGTGTTCCAAATTGCCCAGAAGATGGTCTTCCATCGTCCGTTCTGAAAATAAAATAAATGGTATCAGTATACAAAAGTCAGCTGTTTGCATAACAGAGGTTACCCAGGAACTCATCTACACAATAAAATGCCTCCTTAATAAGCCATTTTTGTAGAATTTTTTGAAATAATTTGGTATTATGCACATCTCTGATTTGTGGAGGGAGACTATTGAATATTCTGACTGCCATAGTATCTATTCCTTCCCTGTTGACTTAACCCGCACAACAATGGTCAACGTTGACATTTACATTGACTACGTTTTTTCCAACATAATATGATGGAAAAGTGATCAATTAATTGTTTAGTAGGAATCTTTTGTCCATACAAACGTAATAATCTACTTAATTGAACTTGATGACTGATGACTGTTTTTTCATATTTTCTTTCTCAGTTCACAATGATTACCTATGCAATAATCTTCGCCTCTACAGTGACAACATAAGTACATTTGAGAACAGAATGAACAGATAATTAAAATTCAACTTTTAATTAATGAATTCAAAATAACAGTAAGCTACAGAATGAACAGATCATCGTATGTTACAATAATCTAATTAATAGTATTACACTAAAGAAAAAAAGAAAAAGTGAATAACAAAACTTATACATCCAATAGCTAACATAATACCTAGACCTACTGTTTGCAAAGGTACTTCTTTGGTCTTAGTTGTTACCCTTGCCTTATTGTTTATTTTCCGACTTTGAGTGATACTGGCATTGAAGGCAACGGAGCGAACGCCGCGAACGGTGGGTTCCATCTTAGCCTATAAAAAAAGAACAAATTAAAAACTAAGTACATAATATAATTGAACATGTGATAACAAACACTTGGTTGTATATTGTTACCTTATCGTTAGGTTTTTTTCCTTTTGTTTTATTACTTTCTTTCTTTTGACTAATGTGACTTATGCTGGCATTAACGGCGCCTGACCGGATGGTTGGTCCCATCTATAGACTTTAATCTAATTTACCAACTCAATAATGCAATTTATAAATCCGAAAGTACAAAATATAAGTGTAATATTGAAAAGTCATAGTCAGTCAAAGTTAACCTATAGTCTGTCTCATTTAACTTCTGCCATTAATTTTAGCAACTGACGCTTCGTCAGTTGGTTTAGGTGCAGTGCTATCTCATAAACTCCCTGATGGATCTGAAAGACCCATCGCTTTTGCTTCAAAAAGTTTAAATAGCACACAGCGTAAATATAGTACGATTGATAAGGAGACCCTTGCAATTGTTTGGGCAGTAAAGAAATTTTTCATTTATCTTTATGGTAAACTTTTTACGTTAATTACTGACCATAAACCTCCCACTCGGATTTTTAATCCGATGAAATCTCTTCCCCCTTTATCTACTACTCGAATGCAACATTATGCATTAAGTACATTATGCTCTTTCATTAGAGTTGAAAACTTTTCGAAGTTGTTTACATTTATACAATTGTAACACTCACATATCTTCAATCTGTAAAAGAATTAAACATTATAAATAAACAGTCAAAGAAAGATTTTTTACATTAAATTATCAACTTACTCATTAGAAGCAAACTCTGCACACTGGCATGTGCAGCTCTCTTCACAGATACACCCATTTCTTTTTATTTTTGGAAGTTTGAAAATAGCCATTATCTTGCCATTGGACAGTTCTTTCGTTCCGTTGAATGAAAACAATTTCGTAGTCTTTTTGAAGACTTTGTAATGCTCCAAATTCCCCAAGAGGTGGTCTTCCATCCATTCTGAAAATAAAATAAAGGGTATTAGTATACAAGTGAGAATAATGCAATCTATAAATTGATTTGATATATTCTTACTAGGTAAACTGGTGCGGAATTCATTATCTAGTGCCAGATGGACACTGTTAAAAGGGGAATTTTCGAACCCTTTGAAACGTTTCTGAATCTGAACTGCTGTAACACAGAAAACCACCTCCGCTGGTAATCTGGTTATGGAAACAAAGGGTAGGTATTTACTACCTCCTTTCCAAATTGAATCTAATTGCTTTATAATGGTCTCTATTCTAGTTGAATCAATCTCTAAACCATCTAATTCCAAATCAATAGAGGAGCTTGCAGCAACAGCCATTGTCATCTCCTTTGTCTTCTTCGATGACGCAGCCTGAGCCTCTCCACTCGTAGAAGCTCCTCCAGCTGGCGGAGCCTCCGGTGAAGGTGGCGGAGTAAGCATGCATTCGTGGTCAACAAGTGGCAGATACATCTCCTCTGCCGCATCATCCGAAGACATTGAGGACACCGATGCTGATAATGATATAGAGTCAGCATTATTATCCACAGTCACGGCAAATGAAAAAATTAATAAAAAAAAGAAGTACGTCGTGAATGAAAATAATAAAGTCTTTACGTAACAAGTTTTTAACACAAATGAAAATACTAAGTCTTTATACTGTTTTAGTTTTACTTTAAACAAGAGTAGTTGTTGTTGAGTACTGAAGAATGCACAGTGCATTTCGAGTTTATATACTCGTACAAGAGATGTCATCTTGTACAAATATGGAAATGACTATTTTCTTAGCATCAAGAAAATTATGCATTCTATGCTCAAATTCCTTGGTGTGCAAAAAAAATTATTGTTTTTAAACTTAACTGCACTAGGTAAGTAAAAAATATAAAATATAGTTTTATAAAACTTGACTGCAGATTTGCAGCACAACATTTTCTTTGCATCTCTCTCTCTCTCTCTCTCTCTCTCTCTCACACACACCTCCTTACACCTCACAGAGAAACAACATGCATAATATTTCAAAGACAGATTTGTCAACAAGACACATTGTAATGGCTCATTCATATGCATTGTCCAAAAAATAATATCTTTTCTCCTTGCAGCTGCATACCCTGCCCCCCCCGAGTCATAGATTATTTCCAAAAAAAATATTTCAGTTGTGCTGCAAATCTGCAGTCAAGTTTTATAATAATCATTATTATTATTATAAAACTTGACTGCAGATTTGCAGCACAACATTTTCTTCGCATCTCTCTCTTTATCTCGCACACACCTTCGTACACCTCACAGAGAATAGTGAAACAACAAAAGTATATATATTTGATAAGCTGCCATGCATAATATTTCAAGACAGATTTGTCAACTAGACACATTGTAACTGCACATTCATATGCATTGTTGAAAAATATTTTTTCTCTTCGCAGCTGCATACCCAGAGACATAAATTAACTATGGTGTGGTATACCTAGGTTTTCAAAGTAGGAATTTACAAAGGGGAATTTTAATGAGATTTGGCTTGTAGGAATTGGATAGGTAAAACAAAATAGGAAGCACATGAGAATTTCAGGGAAACAGGATCGTTACAGGAATTTAAAAAGGAAGAACCTGCCTATCCGCATAATATTAATTGTAATCAAAAAGAACTCGTTTCTCATGATCGAAAATGAAATGGGAAATATGTACAAAGACAGGTTGATACCTATCTAATCAAAAAACACAAATGTTTGAGAATATATCACTTTTTGAGAGTTTACGAAATTCTAATTGATTACTTACAAAGAGAAACACCACTTAATTAATAAATTAAGATGGTAGTTATTTCAATATTATTATTCTGAATCATTTCGACTCGTTTCTCGTGATCAAAAATGAAATGGGAAATACATGTACAAAGACAAGTTGATGTCATCTTGTTTATGGCAACGGAGATTTTTTTGCATCAAGGAAATCATTCATACCCATAAGTAAGAACTTACCTATCTCAAATTGTCTAAATTTGAGTAAATTAAAATGCTTTAAAAATGACTAATATGCGAGAAATAAAACCATTAACTGCCTTTTTACCATTTTTTAATGACGTCTAAAAAACATCGCTCTTTCTTAAAACTACTGTAAAATTAGTGTAATTTTACTGGCTTTATTCATGACGTTTGTGACAGAACTCCCTGAAGTAGATCCTCCACCTGCCTCTAGAGTTGGCAAAGGCGGCGGAGTAAACACACGTTGGGAATCAAAAATTGACATAAGTATACATCGTCGGTGACCCCTCAAGCGAGGACACTGACGACAACAAAGTGGGCAATTGAGACCTCGAATTTCCCCAAGAGTTACCCATTTTGTTTACTTTAGAAAAACAGCACAACACTCAATAAAACATCCAATTTCATGATCCAAACTCAGATGCAGTCCAGTAAAGGTTGCATGGTAGATCACTTCAAACCTTCTCTGTATTTCAGTTACAGTAGGTATATATTCTGTCCTTGGTGAGCTTAGTGGTGCTTACAAAATGGTAAAAATTTGACATCACAACATTTATGGAATCAAAATCATTGATGATCTCAATCATTCTTTATTTGTTATCGTCAACGTCAATATCAACAGAGTTGAATTGCTCTCATAATGTCAACAATTGCTTAAATTATGTTGGTTGAAGGAAGGGGGTTTCAAATTCAATAGCTGATAGTGCCCAAAGTCCTTCAATTATTTAAATCATTATTAAAAACATTATCTTCCTTTTTACTAATATTTTACATTTTTACTAGTTCAATTTTTTCTGTAATGACTTAATGAATGATGTTTCAAAGTGAGATTGACTATTAAGTGTTAACTACGTATTTTGGTAACAAACTATTTTATCAACATAGTACGAGTATGATAAGGATTTTGTGATTTATTTCATTATTTTCATTTCATGTGGAATTGAACAGTCTTCTACATCTATTTTTTTGATTGATTGATTGATCATTAGGTATTCATTATACATTCAAAATAGTTCGAATTGAAATGATGATGAAAAACACATACCTATGTACCTACTTACTTTTTTTAAAGGGACACAAAAAAAAAACCAAATCAATTGAAGATAATAAATTATCGTGGGTAGGAATTAATATAAAAGATACCTAAATGAATACAAGTATTCTAAAAGTGTGCATAAGCACCACCTAGGGAGGTAGGGCATGATAGACTAGCAGGGCAGATTCATCTCTCATGACTCTGAATTGAGCTTTGTAATAAGGACTATTGTATATGGATCACCCAAGCCACTCGAATGTGATGTATTTGAATTAATTATCATTACCTATGTAACAGATCACCTTTGTTGACAGTTCATGTTATGTAAAAGACAAGGCTCCAAACCTCAACTTGTCTATACCTATTCACAATAGGAAGCCTAACTTAGACCTATCTGGTTGGAATGATCAAATACCCATGCTGACATATGGTGAGTCTGTGGATGACTGACTAGAGGGCTCAGTATTCTACTAGCTACTCCGCTAGATAGCGTGTTTACATAATGATACTGAACTAAAAAGGCATTCAGTTAAATAAAGAAAGCATTTTCTATCAGCTGCGTAGGACCCGGGTGCCAATAATTGATCCGTGGTCCACCCACCAGTGTCAGTGTAACAGAATGATCCTTAATAGCCAACTAGCAGTGTCGTACCACAGACACCCTAGGCACCGAACCCAGATTTATCCGCGAGGACCACATCATCACCTGTATGGCTCGTCACGCATATTGCTTAGTGGTACCTCTATGAGTCCCACAGGGTCCTGACTCACTGACAAGATGTACAACGCGTGTATCAAATGGCAACCACTGTACTATTCATAATCACATAACCATTATACCAATCACAAGCATTGCCCTAATGCAATAAAACGTATCTACATATGTACATTTCGAGTACAATGTATTAAGATATTGATCAAATATTTAAAGCAAGGCATAATCTAAATAAGCATTCATGTATCATAGTACTCAGTAAGAAAACTTACGTATTTGGAAAAATTGTAAAGGTACATCCAAGTAAAGATGGAAAAGTCAGACTAGTAAGTCTAAAAACTAAAAAAGGAAGTGTTATCTCAGGTTTCATCAATATTTGATCCCTCAGGTATTATTGGACCTATAACTTTGAAAGGTAAACTTTATATGAAAGAACTCTGGAATGTAACAATTGATGATAAAAAACGGAGACATTGTTTTAATTAAAGAATATAATATGCCACCTACTAGATGGGCAATTGGATTCTTTAATTAAAACAATGTCTCCAGTATTTAATAATTTGAAATTTTGTGCAAACAAGTGCTGATTTTAGCTTATTACAAAATGTTATACATCAAATAATTATGTAAAATGATATCATCTTAAATTTTAAAATAAATTAAAAATTACTTAATAAAAAGCGGATTGGAAGTGCCAGAAACTTGTTTTAAACATGACTTTTTTACCGACTAACAATGACTTGATAAAAACAGTACGTACAACCAGCATAATTTCAGAGAAGCTACTACTTACAGTGGTTATATTTCTACTTTTAACAAGATTCCATAAGAGCATAAAAATGGTCTGAGATTGATGAAATAAAGTGATCAAAATTTGTGCCGCGTTTGATTCAACCACACAGTCTAGTTGTTTCTCATCCAGGTTACACAATGCATATGATAGAAAGTTTTTTAAAAAACAGCATCTTTCAATTATTATCTGCATTCGTTCATCATCATTAAAAATTACACCTGAAAAAATTAAAATTAAATAAATATAAATGTATAAGGGCTCCTTTATAATATTAGTTCCCTAATTAAAAAAAACTAAGTACCTAACTCAACATTTTATAATTTTTTATTTCACTTGCACTTATTCGCAATTTATCTTGATATATTTTTTAATCATATTTTAATATTGGTGTTTATGTTTTAATTAAATGAAAAATATACATGTAGACTTATAAGAGTCATAGCTCCTTTATACTGCACATTCAACACTCATTGTCATTGGTTGTACTCTGTGAACCAATCTAAAAACAACTGACAAACAAAAGTAGAATGGTTCACTACCAGTGTAAAGCAGCTTTAAAATCTCATGTTTTTTAAAAAAATTACCATTTGAAATGAGCCTTAAGAGTCATATCTGAGTCAGGGAACATTTTCAAAAAGGAAAAACAAAGGAAAATAATTATAATGTCCCATTTTCCTTTGATGAAAAAACACCCAATATATGAAAACTTTACCTTAAGCAAGCACACACCTTCTTACACCTCACAGAGAATAGTGAAACAACAAAAGTATATTTGATAAGCTGCCATGCATAATATTTTAAGACAGATTTGTCAACTAGACACATTGTAACTGCACATTCATATGCATAAATTTTATAAATTGATTTTACTTATTCATGTTACATCTTACTTGGTAAGCTGGTGCGCACCATGTTGTCTAGCATGAGGTGAATGCTAGTGAAAGGAGCGTTCTCAATGCCCTTATATATCTTTTTTGTATGGATGTCACAGTGAAAACTACTTCGGGGGGTAGTTTAGTGATGGAGATGAATGGCAAATATTTTGTCCCTTTACAAATTGAATCCACCTCTTTGATTATATTTTCCATTCTATGTCCATCAATCATTAAAGATGTTAATGAGGATTCCAGTTCCTCCATCGCGGTTGCTAGTGTAATAGCAGTAGACGTTCCTGATACAACAGATCTTCTAATCAGCGACAAAGCTCCCTCTGGTCTCTGCAGTGTGATGGCCTGCAAAAACATCTCCTCCTCCTCCTCCTCCTTCTCGTCAGGACTCAGGTCGATGAACATTTTGCAACACGTTACTAATAAATTTAAAACTCTCAATACAATTTTCGTCTAAAAGTTCATTGTCTATTTATCAAGGCAGTGATATATTTCTTCGAAATATTTGGCAATAGATCAATAATAACTTTCTTCATCTTATCCCCATCGTTTACTTTGAGTGTCTTGAAACACTCACACATGACTGATCTATTTAAAAAAATATTCAATTAATCAATGAAAAAAGAAACAACATTTAAAAAATGATATTCTTACTCATTATAGTTCCTTGATAAGCAGTTACAGGTTTGACAGTTCTCCTCACAAAGACATCCGTTAGGGTAATGAACATACTGGTACTGGAATTTAATTATTGCCATGTTCTTTTTATTTGCCAGCTCCCTAACTCCTTTATATTCAAATATGTTGGCAGTTCTGGTAAAAATGTTATAATGTTCTAAGTTGTTTAACAATTGTTCTTCTATACGCTCTGTAAAAAATTACATTAGATATTATTATTTTTTAGTCAATCATTTAGAAGTTAAATAATTGATAAACAACTGGCTTCTTACTAAGTAGGCAAGCTGGTCCTTATTTGATTGTCAAGCGAGATGTGGATTCCAGTAAATGGGGCATTATCTTTGCCCTTGTATCATTCCGTAGCATCGCTCACTGTAAATAGAATGTTTTCCGGGAGTCTGGTTAAACTCAAGAAGGGGGAGTATTTCACCCCCTGGCAGGCAAAATATTTCATTTTACTGTTTTAACAATTAAATTTTCACTGTTATGAAACAGTAATTTTTTTTAAACTGATTCAAACAGTAATACACTGGTTGAATTAGTTGAACTCATTTAACTGATTCACCCAGTACCTACTGTTTCATTGATTCAACAGTATAGCGCAAGCATTGCCAAGCAAAAATATTCGGCTCCCTGGTTCCAACAATCCGATACAACGCGTCGTTCAGCTGATAAAACGATCGCAAACATTTCCCTTGCCGAATAATCTCACACAACATTGAAAATCACTGGCTGCCAAGATCATCAGATTTGTGTGCTTGTGATTTCTTTTTATGCGGCTTACTCAAATCCTAAGTGCATAAAATTAATCCAGGGACCCTAAATGACCTTCAGAACAATTATTATTCGTGAATGCTGCAGTATTGGTCAAGAAATTTTGACGAACGTGTTCAATAATTTGAAAAAATGTCTGGTCAAATGTGTGAAAAAGATGGAAAACATCTTGATGTCAAAATTTTTAAACTCAGACCTGTAAAGTTGAATCGAATATAAGGTTTGTAACTGGCATGTTTCTACTTTATTTTAGTTCCTGAATCATTTCAGTAGATGTTTTTCTCTTTGAATAATTAACAAAACAAGTTTGAAAGGTTTTTCTTGGTCACCCATAGCAAAATAGCAAATTATTGTTTTCTCACAGGGGATGGGGTAAAAAATTTCTGGGGGCTGTTTTGGTTCAAAGGTGGAATAATGGTGTGCGATAGATTGAAAACAATCAAAAATTTTAAAAAATTGCATCATTTTCCATTTTTCAATTTTTTGAAAAATTGGGGGGCATTCTGGCACCACTTTTTTTTTACACAGGGGTTTAAACTTCGTAGGATTTATTTATTCATCAAATGGAACAACTTTGGGGGGGTGGGAGCAAAAAAATTCCAACTTCGAAAATAAGGACCACCCTAGACTGCAGGTGCCATAATACCTCATCTCTTGACTTTGCTGCAAAGAGGCGGCGTGTGCTCGCGGGTAGCTCAGTAGATGAGCGTTTTGACAACCTTGTGAACACATTTTCTAGGGTAAAATTTGACGCTAAACATTTTTGTTCCATGTATTTTTCGCATATTCCACATTATTTTGCGAAAAAACGCGAAAAACGCGTATTTTCCAGGGTTTTTCGCAAATATGACCATTTTTCAGACAAAATTTCGATTTTATGGATTGGTAGTTAGTAAGAAAGTACTAGTAAAAAGACACATTTTGGCGAAAACAGTTTTTTCGATTACCCATTTATACTCCGGTGCTGTGGCGGTTCAAAGTTTTCTTTTGTCAATTTCACCCCCACCACTATGGTAAAAATTTTTGAAAAAAATCGTGTTAAAAGACCCATGCTTCCCCTACACATTCCACTCGGTACCAAAATTTTCTCCCCACAACTCATGGATACAGAATTTTTCTCGTAAAAAACGTGTTTTTTGGCTATACAGACCAAGGGGGGTGGGTTGGGGGGGCGGAAATTCCGCTCAAAAATTTTCATTGGAGGTACCCAACAATAATCCATCATAATTTTCCAAATCTGGGAACAGGGCCATTTCGCTTATCTTACCGTGGAATACCCTTTCACATTATCTCGTGCGATGCACATGATAAAAATGATGATTTAGATGCTGAGTTTGATAGTACGTTCATCAAGCAGAAGCAAGGTCCAGTTATGCTACACACAGTGTTGGGCTACACTGTTGTCACCCCATCTTACACTCAAACTATACTTTTTGTGTACAGTGAAAATAACACATTACCCAGTTCTCCCACTCTATTTTCCAAATAATTGGATCCGTTGCTGAAAGGGGCCCAGAACTTCCATAAATCCTGATGCTGTTGGAATTTTTTATCATCCATTTTTCTTCAGCTTTTATATAGGAGATTTTAGTTTCTCCACTCTCTTCCAATGAACTATCCTAAAAGGTGAATACATGAACATCATCTGTGGAATTCTCGGCTTCCCAAACTAATTTCATCGGCACATTATCAGCAATGACATAGTAACTCCTCAATCCTGATGATGTACTCTCATCATACATAGTGATCAGGTTATGAGGTATGTTCCAGGTAATCCCTACATTACCCTTATCCTGATTGTTTCCATCATGAACCAAATACCATGTGGTATCCCCAGGAGACCAAACTGAAACTTGAATCACAGGTAATTTGAAATTAGCTCTCCCTGTGTTTCTACTTACAGACTGAAACACGGATGAGTATTCCAAAATGTCTCTTAGTAGGCGCACACTTTTCTGCTGTGAAACAGTAGAAATTATAATTAGAATAAAGCAGGGTTGCGGAACGATACCGATACCGAAAAACCAATACCGGCAAAACCGCCTAATTTTTGAAAAAAATTGAAAAAACCGAAAACCGATACCAATAAGTTGACAAATGAAAAACCGATTTAGAAAATACCAATATTATTTCAAAATCGGTACAAAATACCAAAAACCAATACCGAAATTATTTTAAAATCTGTATTTTGGTACTCATTTTTGCATATTTCTGCAAATTAAACAATTCCAACATCAAACAAAATGAGTTTATTCATTTCAATGATGACTTTTCTTTGTTGATTTTCCTCTCATTTCATTCTCAATTCAACTTTTATACTACTACTCTCTCAATTTCTGAATTTTAAGCCAAAGTGTTCTGTAATTAGCTTGATTTTTGGGTCATAAAATACCAATACCAAAACCGAAAACCGAAATAAAATTCACAAAAATTGGAAAAACCGATACCGAAAACCGAAATTTTGAGGTAGAAATTGATGAAAACCGAAAAACCAATACCGTTTTAGCCACCACATTTGAAATACCAATACCACGTACCGATACCGTTTTGTTTTATCGTTCCGCAACCCTGGAATAAAGATTATGACTTACCAAAATCGCTGTTTTGAACATTTTAATATTTTCTTGTATTTCTGGTGCTGCAAACCTTCTCACAAATGGTACCAGAAACTAAAGTTGTAACTATTCGGTTTAACAAAGATCCAATAGTTGACTGCTTCAAGTTACACTGCCAGCTCTGAAACAAAACAGCAACATGACCATTATGTACATTTCACTGAATATCAAAATAAAAGTGCACTGGGGGAAGTCAGAATTCGGGGTAAGTTAGAAAACTTGCTCTAGCTCCTAGAGGTTTATATCTGAGGTAATGAGAAAATGCAGCCTCCCAGCTTATAAAGCTTTGGCGCTCTAGCTTCTCTAAGAGAAGTAAAAAGGAGCAGTTTAGCCAGTCATGAGTCATATCCTGACATGGGTGACATGACATGGCAGATTTATACGGGAGTAGTGCCATCTTATAGCTCTCATCACGGGGAACAAGGGGCACTATCTACAAGCCCCTCTATTTATTCATGGGAAGAAACTACGGGCGTCTAAAGTCTAGAAAATGAGCAAAACCAAAAAATGAAAATTTGTCCAAATGAAAAATTTGACCTAGGGAACTTGTAGAACATTTTTTTAGACGAAAATTGCAATTTTTGGGATTAGCCTACCTTCATTTTTTAAGTATCCATGCGATCTTGAAGTTTTGAAACAGATCGATTTGAGTAAATTTGAAATTTTTCAGAAATTGATCTGTTTCAAAACTTCAAAATTGCATGGATCCTTCAAAAATGAAAGTAGGCTAATCCCAAAAATTGCAATTTTCATCTAAAAAAATGTTCTACAAGTTCCCTAGGTCAAATTTTTCATTTTGGAAAATTTTCATTTTTTGGTTTTGCTCATTTTCTAGACTTTAGATGCCCGTAGTTTCTTCCCATGAATAGACAGAGGGGCTTGTAGGTAGTGTGCTGTGTTCGCCTCGACAAGAGCTACAAAATGGTACTACTCCGTTTTCAGGAGAGCCACAACATCGAATTATCGAAAAAATCGACTTTGCATTTTCTGGCTGGTTGAAGTCACTTGTGGTGAAACAATAAAAAAGAAAAGGTACCTTGTGGTGAAAGATGAAGAAACCTGCCAATAACTCAAATTTTAGTACTTCCAACAAATTTTTCTGTTATCACTAAAGAATAATTAGAAATTATTGAGTTTTTATAAACGTAATTTTGATGAAAATAAATAGTGAAGAATGGATGAAGTTGATAATTTAATTGTTTTGAGAATTTTTTGGGGCTGTTTGCTATTCTTTTTAATTGGACTTTTCAAGAAAAATCATCATTTCAAATTTCATTGTTTTATGCCTTTTGGAACACTTATCAAGAGCTTTTGCTTTTCAATGTCAAATTTTTCAGAAAAAAAATTGCGTTTCCTTTCAGATGATAATTATTTTATACGTTTTTAAAAAAAAAATCATCACAAGGTCCCTTATTATTTTTCAAAAATTACCCCAAGATGCTTTACTATTTTTCATCAGTTCGGTATCAAGAACATTAAAAAAAAACAACAACAACAACAACAACAGCATCGGATTCAGCATTAAATTTCATGCCAGAATCCATGCTCCCACAACTAAAAATTTGTTTTTTTAATTTTTTGATTAAAAGTTCAAACTTTGGAGGAGTTTTTCTCAAAAGTTTACTAAAGCTGTTACTCACATTTGCATAACTTTAGAGCGGTGTACAGGCGTTATTTGACTACTTAGGTGAAAACTGATTGCACCAGTGGATTCCTCGTTGCAAAAAAAACATCGAATCACCACAAGGTCCCTAATCACAAAACGCATCACATATAAGGAAACCTGAAATTGCGGGAATGAGCCTATTGTGATCCCAGACCCTCAAAACATAAAGAAAAGTCAGTAAAAAAAAAATGAAAATTAAAAAAATGACTTACTACTTGTACTATAATATGCTGATTCATGATGAAGTACAATGCCACACCATAATGTCTTCTATAAATATTACCACTCACACTTCATATCATTTGGTCCCTCATTACTATGAGGGTACCTACTGGTAATAAACTCTTTGTACCTTAGTGCAGCCTCACACTAGGTTGGAATTGGAATGCAACTCTTAAGTAACTCATGTCGACTTGGACCCTTGCAAAAATTATACAGAAAAGCTTTCTGGTTATGATGCCTACATATTGTAATGTAGGTATCTAGCCTGAAGGTCAAGGTGTGCAGAACAAAGGTAGCTAAATAATGTAAGGTACCTAATGACCTATGGGCATGATAATGACAATGAGTAACATGTGTATTAGACATTAGTATAATAATTGACTAATTGTATTCGTTTCCATTCTACTAATAAACACACAAAACATTACATAAGTACTCTTAATACTGGCAAATGAGGTGAAGTCCAATGTTTTTCAAATTTCAAATCAAAATTTTTTGGCTCTTACTTTACTTTTTAACTTATTATGATAGTATTATGATAGAACTTGTGGTGTGGGCTGTGGGGGATGGCTCATTTTGATGACCTAGACCTAGGACCCAGGACTTGTCTACAAGTAGTGATTTTCAAACAAATTTTCAATGAAGTTTTTGAACTTATGAGCTATTTAATATTAATTTTTTCCTAGTTAAAAAATGAAATTTGTCTGAATCACCCTGAAAATGAGGTGAGGTCGGACAACCATTGTATTTACCCATATCATTATTTATTTTCTATTATTTTGGCCAACTTTAACTGCATCTGAGGTGAACTGGGACAACATCATGTGGTTTTTTTTTTGAAAAGTAAAAGTATTGAGCGTTGAAATACTTTTCTTTTATCAACACATAAAAAAAAAACAGAAATAACCAAAAACCAGCAAGGATTATTTCTGGTTTAGAGTTTTGGTTCACAACTGTTTCTTATTTTATATTTTGGTTTTTTGGTTAATTGTTTTGACCAAATATTTTTTATTTTTGGTTTTGAGTTTTGCACAAAACAGATTTATATTTAGTTTTTTAATAGAACATTTCAACCTCTGCTACTCCCGTATAAATCCCCCATGTCACCCATGGCAGGATATAGGCACACCTGACATCCCCACTTCAAGGGTGGACAGAAATTTTGTGAACCCCAGTGAATGTTTTTCATTAAAAATATGGGTTGGCAATGTGAAGTAGATGAATAAGTATGGTTGGTGGAATGTCATCATCTTCATCTAACAACCAATCATATTCATATGCTATCATTATTATCATTCACTGTGACCAACTAAAATATTTGGCAGAAAACTTTTCTAGGGGTTCACAATAGGAATGTTAGTAAGAACTTCGTATCCGTATTGCATCTTGCTGACAATTTGCTTCTCAGGTACTGTTTTCTGAGACTGAATGTGCTCCTTTGCATTGGCTACCAGTGCGCTGTTGGCGGCATTGATGTTGTCTAGTAAAATTTTATCATTTTCACAAGGTATAAACACCCAGGAATAAATTTGCTTACTTTTCTTTTCTCCGTGTGAAAGCTGATTCGTAGTGATTCGTTTATTTTAAGATTTTACAGCATTTCAAAATCGGTTCACGGTTGTACATAATGGTAAAATTCTACAACTAAGATAACAGGCAATAAGGTCGTAAAAATGGTCTATCCCACAAAAAAATCTTCAAAAAGAATTCCTACCCCCATCCACCCACTTAAGGAATATTCATCCAATAAGAAAATTTAAAAAAATTGAAAAAATAAATAAGTATAAGTAACAAAACATGTACCTATTTGAAAAAATTTAAAAATTTCAATATAAAAAGTTATTAATATAAAGACAATGTAATACCGCCATTTAAGACATCACAAATTATTTATTTCATTATGAAAATACTAATAATACAATTGAGCAAATAACAAGTAGGTAAGTAACGGAATAATAGACTGTAAAAAAAATAATAATAAATTTTATATTTTGATTGATTCATACTTACATAACTGAAGCATGTGTTTCCAAAACGCGCCATTTAAGACATTACAAATTATTTATTTCATTATGAAAATACTAATACTTAATACAATCGAGTAAATAACAAGTAAGTACCTAACTGAATAATAGACTATAAAAAAAATAATGAATTTTATATTTTGATTGATTCATACTTACACAACTGAAGCATGTGTTTCCAAAACGCACTAAGTACAAAAAAATGTTGATACGAAATTCATGGCACTTAGTAGAATTTGGAAATGTAGAAATGACCCAAATTGGCTGATTTTTTATATGTTGTAGCCAAGACTCTTGGTCACAACATATCAAAAAATCAGCTATTTTGGGGCGCAACATTATGCTGATGGCCTTACAACCTCATCCGAGAACGGAAATTCGTCTTACGAGGTTGTTTACAGTAATTATTATTCATTCATCAAGATAAATGAATTAGCACTTGATTAAAAATTCAAATATTTCATAAAAAATGCAGGAGTGTGCCTAGATGCCGGATTAAGAACAAAGATGGATAACTAAATTTCCAACTAAATTCAGGTACATTTTTCAAGAATTACATAAACTATTTACAACATTTTAAAATTGCATGAAAATAAATTATTGGGATAAAAGGATCGGAGAAATTCACATTTGGGCGCCAGGATAAGAACGTTATCCAATTTTGGCGGCAATAATAAATTTTCACAAATTATTTATCTGAATACTAAAAACTAATGCTAAATTGTTTCTTCTTTTTTCGATTACCATCTCGAACTGATAACAGATTGATCATTTCATCTTCGAGTATCATCTTGGAACAATGATAATTAACTTCAGATGACCACATCTCGATGTATTTTCTTCATTGGATGTTGAATTAATTAACTGGATCTCGAATTATTCGAATTAATTACAATTGAAAAATATCTGATAAGCAACAGATGGAAAAGTTGCATATTGTACTTGAGGTAGGCGTTTCTATTCTCATTATTTAAGGTGCACTGGGGGAAGTTGGAATTCGGGGTAAGTTAGAAAACTTGCTCTAGCGCCTGGAGGTTTATATCTGGCGAAGTGCCACTAAAGGTGACTTGAGGGTACTACCCCTACTTCATCACGGCATAAAAATTTTGGCGATTCAGTTTCATTTTAGATATCTTTGGTTCAATTGTATTTTGTTGTTGTTTTGAACTTGTTTTGAATTTGTTCTAAAATACAGACTTTCTATTTCTTAGTTTTTCGCATATAGCGGACGAACCGTGCGTCCTAGTGAAAATCTGATGAGAGTGATCTCAAAGAGAATTAAATTCTCTACAATTTTGTTTCAATGCAATTTTTCTAGGACGCTCCGTTTGTGATCTACACCTCTGCAAAGTTTAGCCTGTTCTGACTTCCCCCAATTGGGGGAAATCAGAACAGTTTATATTTTATTCCACTGAGCGAAAGCTACTGTGTCAATCGCGCTCAAATTTTCACCATAGGTTAAGAACCCTTATGGGAACCTACATAATAAATTTGATCCATATTGGTTCATTAGAAGGGAAGTAACAGCTGGTCAAAGTTGAAATTGCGAAAAATCATTCTGACTTGCCCCAGTGCACCTTACATATTTGGTACGAATCAATGTTACCACATTCTCAATTTCTTAATGGTAACCTTTTTTTTCGTATTTTTTTCATTTTGAGAATTCATTCCCTATTATAATCTTAAGGAATAAAAATAATTAATCGAATAGTTAAGCTACTAGGAAACAAACTAAAACTAGAGGGGAAAGAGATAATTTTGCTGGCCTTTATCTGATAATTATCTATGTAGCATTGGTGGTCTGTTCTACAACTACACAATGTACAGAGCAATGAAAAAATTCCTTGAACTACGACTAAATAGTTAGAGAAAGAGGAGAGCGGATACCAAGACAGTTCAAGTCAAGTAAATTTATGCACAGAAATAAATCAAGTTACTACTAGCTGTAAGAATAAAACTACCTATTTATCACTACTAGCTCTAGGATAAAACTACAATGAAAAATATTACTACCTATTCTCAAATGTAGGTAACAATTATATCGCGATTCACTAGAAAAAAATTCTCTTTACAATAAACCCTTTGAGGAGAGGAAATCACATTGATCTGCAGCCTCCTCAGCTGCTGCAATGCACTCCTTATTAGACCACTGAGAGAATTTCACAATGAATAGGTGATATCCTAAGATAGGAAAGGTAAATTATACTGGCCACAATGAAAGTAATTTTTCTAATCACATTGGCTTACAAATCAAAGCATAATTTTGAACGCAAACAAGTCAAAAATTTGGAATTTTGTAATGTTACAAAAACAAAAATACTTAAATGAAATTTCTTGAGTGGGTTACTCACTTCAAAAAAACCTCCTTTGTGCCCCACGTTGGGCGCCAAATTTCAATAATATGTGGTATAGGTTCATAAATAGGAAGGAAATTATGTGGGGAATTTTACTGTGAAGCACAATTTTATTTGAGGAAGGTAACAGAGCTAAGAGAGACATGGGAAAAGTAGGTAGAACCGGAAATATGGACAGGTATAGGAAAAGAGCACATGGAGGGGATTGTAGGTAGGTATAGGAGTAGTTAGTACAATATTATATAACTAAAAGGGAAAATATTTCCCAGCTTAAGGTCTAATTTTTTCTTAGGTTTTAAATTTTTCTTAGGTGAGGTGTATAACTATCTAAATTATCCATTTAATTCCCCAAACCTGGCTTTTGCCACTCCCCAGGTGATTAAATCCACCACGTAAGAGAATTCAGACATCCAATAGGGACTTTGTGACTCATCCTGATACGACCGCAAAGCAAAAAAAAAGAAGGGATGAGTCACTAGTGGTGTGGGGGGGGGGGTAAGTATGGGTTAGTGAAATGATATTAATTTTTAATAACAAAATATAACATCTGGCCTAGTGACCAATTTTTTTTATAAATTAGAATGTTAGTGTACCAATAGGTTTATCATTATTAAATTAAAAAATGAGCCATTTTACAATCTTCTTATTCATTTGCTGGTTCATATCGTGGTTCTCATGTCTTCAAAAAAATCATTTTTTTTTTTGGAGAAGATGGTTTTTCTACAAGTTTATGAAGATCTCCTTATTGTTTATAATATGTATGTTTATCATAGCATTCACACTTTTGTGATCTGAAAATAAAACAAAATTGAATTAATTATGTCACTTGGTTTAATGAGTACCTACTGAGGTGCTTCTTTTATAAAACTGATTTTTTTTATTGGAAAATTAGGTGCGATTTATTTACCAAATTGTACTTACTCATTATAAGCAGACTCTGCACACTGGCATGCTGTGCAGGTTTCTTCACAGATACAGGCATCTATCTTTATTTTAGGAACTTTGAACACAGCCATTATCTTGCCATTGGATAGTTCTTTTGTTCCATTAAAAATAAGTAGTTTGGTAGACTTTTTAAACACTTCTTAGTGTTCTAAATTCCCCAGAAGATGGTCTTCCATCCGTTCTGAAAATAAAATAAATGGTATCAGAATACAAAAGTCAGCTGTTTGCATAACACAGTGTTCAAGTGAGAATAATTCAATCTATAAATTGATTTTATATATTTATGTTACTTCTTACTTGGTAATCCGTTCTGAAAATAAAATAAATGGTATCAGTATACAAAAGTCAGCTGTTTGCATAACACTGTGTACAAGTGAGAATAATTCAATTATGTTACTTCTTACTTGGTAAACTGGTCCGCACCTGGTTATCCAGCATCAGGTGGATACTTGTAAAAGGGGAAAGAAAAGAAAGAAGCAAAAAAGATAACTTACTCCAATTTTTTGTTGGTCTAGTCACAGTTGCTCATTTGGCTAATGACCATCTGTTTCATTCGTTTTATGCAAATTTGTTTGCGAATCTATAGTCTAGTTGCTTCAATTTTTCTTATCCAGCTTACACAATGCATACGAATACGATAGAAAGTTTTTTAAAAAACAGCATCTTAAAATTATTAACTGCATTCGTTCATCATCATTAAAAGTTACACTAGAAAAAAATAAAATAAAATGAATGTAAATGTATAGAAGGCTCCTTTATAATATTAAATCCCTAATTTAAAAAAATAAGCATAAGAGTCATAGCTCTGCTTCTTTATACTGCACATTCAACACTCATTGTCATTGGTGGTACTCTGCGAACCATTCAAAAACAAATGACCAAATAAAATGGTATTAGTATACAAGTGAGAATAATTCAATCTATAAATTGATTTTATATATTCTTACTTGGTAAACTGGTCCGCACCTGGTTATCCAACGTCAGGTGGATACTTGTAAAAGGGGCGTTTTCAAACCCTTTGAATCTTTTTTGTACAGCTGTTACGCAGAAAACTACCTCGGGTGGTAGCTTGGTTATGGAAATGAAGGGTAGGTATTTGCTACCTTTACAAATCGAATCCAATTGTTTTATAATATTATCCATTCTGTCTGTATCAATCACTAACTTTAATTTTGACGATATAGATATACAATCATTTTTTTTAAATGCACTATAGTTATGTATGTACCTATAAGGGTGCAATAAATAGTTTTCAAATGTATCGAATCATTTTACATTAAGAAAAGAAAAAAAAAGTTCACGTCTCAGTGTGTACCACGCCGCCGAGTACACTGTGAGACATTTTTGAAAATTTTTACTTTGGCCATGGAAAAAAAATTTCCTAGTCGAATTTACAAGAAAATATTCTCTAATGCAGAAAAAAGCTCTTTCGAATGATATACTTACGAAAAAATTGGTCCAGTGACTCATCCTGATACGACCGCAAAGCAAACAAAAAGAAGGGATGAGTCACTAGCGGAGTGGGGGGGGGGTAAGTATGGGTTAGTGAAATGATATAAATTTTTAATAACAAATAACATCTGGCCTGGTGACCAATTTTTTTATAAATTAGAATGTTAGTGTGCCAATAGGTTTATCATTATTACCTAAATTAAAAATTGAGCCATTTTACAATCTTCTTATTCATTTGCTGGTTCTTATCATGGTTCTCATGTCTTCAAAAAAATCATATTTTTTGTTGGAGAAGATGGTTTTTCAACAAGTTTATGAAGATCTCCTTATTGTTTATAATGTGTTTATCATAGCATTCACACTTTTGTGATCTGAAAATAAAACAAAATTGAATTAATTATGTCACTTGGTTTAATGAGTACTGAGGTGCTTCTTTTATTAAAACTGATTTTCTATTGTAAAATTAGGTGCAATTTATTTACCAAATTGGAAAATGACACTAACTTTACCTTTTTTTTCACAGTTTTTAGGGTCAAAAAATAACATTTAAAGTAACAGGAAAAAAACGTTGTGGTATTGGTTTTGGTATTGTTAGGTTTTTCTCAGAGGAAGCGGTATTGGTATTGGTATTTAGCAATGGTATTTCAGTGTTGTGGTATTGGTATTGGTTTTGGTACTGTTTTTTTTGCATATTTTAACGTTTTTTTGCGTTATTGTTAAAAAATGTTATAACGTTACCAGTCCCTGGATGAGTATTTACAACCTACATGGACTCTACCAACATGGACTCTGTGACTCACCCCTACATGACTGCAACGAAAAAAGGGGGATGAGTCACCAGCACAGTGGGGGGGGGGGTTATTTCTAAGTAACATACTTTGATATGTGTTAGTAAAAAATACATATTTTTTAAAAAGTACATCTACATATACCACCCTCCTCTGTTGATAAAATCTGCAACAACATAACCCTACTCAATGAGTCACCAGCGGATCGTGAGTGATTACATACTGAGAATTACTTTTCAAAGCATCGATGTATTTTCTGGGAATATTGGGCGGAAGGTCGATAACTACTTTTTCTATCTTCTGTCCATCATTTATTTTCAGTATGTTGAAGCACTCACACATGACTGATCTATTTAAAAAAATATTCAATTAATCAATGAAAAAAGAAAGAACATTTAAAAAATGATATTCTTACTCATTATAGTTCCTTGATAAGCAGTTACAGGTTTGACAGTTCTCCTCACAAAGACATCCGTTAGGGTAATGAACATACCGGAATTTAATTATCGCCATGTTCTTTTTATTTGCCAGCTCCCTAACTCCTTTATATTCAAATATCTTGGCGGTTCTGCTAAAAATGTTTATAATATTCCAAGTTGTTCAACAATTGTTCTTCTATACACTCTGTAAAAAATTACATTAGATATTATTATTTTTTAGTCGATCAATTAGAAGTTAAATAATTGATAAACAACTGGCTTCTTACCAAGTAGGCAAGCTGGTCCTTATTTGATTGGAGCGAGATGTGAATTCCAGTAAATGGGGCGTTATCTTTGCCATTGTATCATTTTATAACATCGCTCACTGTAAATAGAATGTTTTCCGGAAGTCTGGTTAAACTCAAGAAGGGGAGGTATTTCACCCCCTGGCAGATACTGTCTATGTCCTTCATTATTATTTTCATCGGTTTCTCGTCATCAAGGTTCAAAAATGCCAGCTCACGAAGCAATGGTGCAGGAGGAGCAACTTGTTGTTTTTCATCAATGTCTTCGCATAATAATGCTGAGTCTAGTTGCCTATATGTAGTGTCTGTTGATCAGCCATCTCTCTTGACGTAGAAGGTCAGGTATAGGTTTCTATAATTTTTATTACCATGAGTATTTCATGCATATCATTAAATAATTAAGCCATGAGATTTTACTGATACTTTTTCAAAAAAAATAGTTTTTCTGCTTAATAAATAGGTACTGAAATTTACCATATTTCGAAGACCAAAGGTGATTTCTTTTCTCCAACGTACGGAAAATCCTCATTTCTATGGAAATTTTAATCTGTAAACTTATGAACTGATCGAGTGGACTTATACCTTTACCAGAACTTGAAATTTTGTCCACTGTGATATATTCCATTGTGAAATACATGGAATTATCGGGTTTTTGAAATGACTTTTTTTAAAAACCTGAAAAGTGACATGCAGGTAATGCTAGAAAATCCCGTAACTCCAATACCCAAAATCAGCATTGTGAAAACGTTATTTTATTGAAAACAAAAAAGGAAAAAAAAAGTTTGTAACAAAATATAGGTACTAATTTAATAATAATAATTCTGAAACAAACAATAATATTAGGTATTACATAATATGAAGTTTGGCATTTGTATAGATTAGAAAAAGGAACACTTGTCAATTTTTGTAAAAAAGTGACTTATTTGGAACTTTTTGTAAAAAAGCAACTTTTTTCAAAAAATGTTGGGCAATTTTTGATAAAAAAATTACACACTTAAAATTTTGTGCTGGGGAGTGATAATTCAACTTTATCAAGAATTTTAAAAGAAATTGAAAATTGCTTATTTTTTTATCTTCTGTCCATCATTTACTTTCAGTAAATTGAAGCACTTACGCATGATTGCTCTATAAAAAAAAACATTCTATTAATCAAATTATGAAAAAAAAGAAACAACTTAAAAGAAATCATATTCTTACTCATTATAGTTGAGGAGGTGGATAGCAAAACGCAATAACTCCAAAATTACGAAAATTGAGTTTGATATCTATCCTTATGTAAAATTCAACGGGGAATCCATTCCCAGTGTCAGATTTTGTCCATCAGTTGATTATCATAGCGCAATCGAGGAAAACAAGTCTGATTTTAGAGCTAAATGCATTGAAAAATGAGATTTTGTTTGCAAAACGCAATAACTCCACTACTTTTTATACATTTCAGTTGCGCAGATGTGGTAACACTGTTTTTTTTCATCGGGTGGGTACTGAAAATCGTTGGGTAGGAGTTACTTAAAAAAATGGTGCTTTCGTTGCCACTCTCTGAATGCCATATCACACACAGGAATTGTTTGAATTTGACATTCCAGTTTTTTAATTGTGTTTTATCGAAAATTCTCGATTAAACATCAATTTTTTCAAATAAAAAATACGTTTTTTTGCAGAAAAACACCAAAAAAAAAATTTTGCGTTCAAAACGCAATAACTTTTTTTTCTTTTCCTCACTGTGCTTACCCAGGTGACTGAAATTTTGAAATTGAGTGGAAATTTTATTTGTGGCACCTTCCCCTTTCATTTGACACCAATTTCGGAACTCGACCCCCCACCCTTCCCCTCCTGACAATTTTTCCTAATTTCCCAAAAAAACCAAAAATGGAGTTATTGCGTTTTGCTATCCACCTCCTCAGTTGTGAGATGCGCATTTGCATGTTTCACAGTTCTCACACAGGCATCCATTAGATGTGTGCACATATCGAAATTCAATTATTGCCATGCTCTTATTGTTGGATAGCTCACAAACCCCTTTGAATTCAACTATCTTCAACGTTCTGAGTGAAATGAACAAAAACTTTTCCTATGGATCAACTACCCACTGGTAACCTTTAGTCACCAAGAATCCAATTGCACGCCATCTCCGCGGGATTGATGTGGATGAAATTGTTTTCTCAACGTTGTGGTAGAGGAGCATGAACCATTGCACTTTTTTTCATTTCTATAATTCTTAGGTGTGGGTACAATTATGGTGAGCAACAACGTTTCACACAATATGTATTAATTTCTTATGTAGGTATACATGAAAAAGAACACTTACACATGAAGTTTGTATTACTGGTAACACTAAAATTGTGGAAACTTAACTTTAGGGTTTGTGTGGGCCTGAGTTCCAATAATGAAAGAAGTAACACATAAAGTGCCATATGAGTAATATTAGAATTGTGGTATTGTCACTGTGGGGGTTGAGTGGCCCTGAGTGCTGTTTGATATCCATCATCAGTGGTGGATGAGTAGAATAACCACTGCCTTTTCCTTCATTTCTGTAAACAAACTAGTGAATTTTGGTGAACACATGAAGTGGCTATGTAGGACATTCTGCACAATATTATGTACTTTTCAAGAGAATACATACTTACAAAAATATTTACACTATTGACTGGGAACATGAATGCAGCTGACTGTGTTTTTGACAGTATTGGTAGATTGTTTAGTTGACCACTTCACCATTGAAACGAGAATAATACATACTTATATGGAAATTAAACAATTTTGTTCTTGTTGAACTTTGATTCATATTTACCTACCTACCTAACAAAAAGAAAAAAATTTTCATTTGTCAATGAAATGGTTTGTGAATCAATATCTGAATTAAACACTCTTTCTCTGCAAAAAATAAGTATGCATTCCAGACAAAAAGTATCCACATTGACATGACCAGGAATTGACAATTTTTTTTTTTTTACAAAATAATATAGTTACTTACATCTTGTTATGAAAGTTCTGACGAATACGATGTGTTACTGCAAATTATTTAATAATTGTTCCTCCATACTCTCTAAAAAAAACATTAAATTATTATTTTTCAGTCAATCAATTCAACTTGATTTATAAATAACTGGCTTACTGGGTAAACTGGTCCTGATTTGATCGTTCAAGGAGTTGGTAAACTAGTTCATATCTCAGCATCTAGACTCAAATGCACCCCTGTTGAGTGTAAAGGGTGCATAGTCTATAGGTACCTTATCTTTTTTGTATGTAGGTTACCATGTATATTATTTAATTTTTGTCCAGTTTAGTAATGCTCACAAATGGTAAACATTTCTCCCCTCTGCAAATAACGTCTAAATCTTCAATGATACAGATCATTTGTTGTTTTTCATCGATGTCTACTGATTCCAATAATTGTTCACATAATAATGTTGAGTGGGCACTAGCAAAATTCCAAATAAATCTGCAGTGCCCAAAGTCCATATAAAAATTGTCATTTGTAAATGTTGACAATCAATAACCACATTAAATGAAAAAAAAAAATCAAAATTTATTTCAGTCAATTATATTAGTTCACTGTTCCAAATCAGTAATACAAAAATATTTCATTTTACTGCTTTTACAATTAAATTTTCACTGTTATGAAACAGTAATTTTTTTTAACTGATTCAAACAGAGTATTAATGAATACACTGGTTGAATTAGTTGGAACTCATTCAACTGATTCACCCAGTACTGTTTCACTGATTCAACAGTAGCAAAGTTCTGCCTTTTTGAATCAGTGAAATTTGACTGTGAATCAGTAGAAAATGACTGATTCAAATTTAGAGAGAGGGTCTTCAGTGGTGTACATACGTAGATGAACAAGGGTCGAGATAGACATGTGATTACTATGACTAATAATCATTCATTGACCTTGGTCTCTGAGGTATCTAAGCCTACTTCACCTTCATATTGTGGCCTCTTGAGTTGTTTCCCTAGGATTGGATGGTTTGTGTTTTGACTTAAATGATTAGGAATGTTATTATCGACTTTGTATCCATCTTACATCTTATTGACAATGGTTTCATGACACCTGACAGAAAGAAAAAATTACATGTAAGTGTTACCTACTTTGATGAACATAAAATTGCATATAGTCCAGTCATTAAAGACATTTTTACAGGAAAAATTATCATCAAACAGATCTTTTATATTGACCATATTATTCAAAGAAACACATGTTTTAAAACTTTTAAATTCGTACCTAAATTATATCATACATTATCTATTACTTACTTGTTTAATGAACCATTTGATTGGTTATATATCTTGACACTTCGTTTTGGAGCTGTGGTATTGGCATTTCTTGCTGATCGATTAACTAAGCCGGTATGTTTCCTAGGTGTTGTTAAAAAGTCTGTTGTGTTTTCACTCAAGTAGCGGCAACTGCTGTTTCCCATTCATTGGGCACTTTTACTAACAAATTATTAATTTTTACTTTGAAATTAGGGAAGTCCGATTCGACATCATATACATTTTGGTCTACTGTTTCACAACTTTCACATACACCATACAATTGGTACGGAGCCATCACATGATTTGTCAACTAGACACATTACAACTGCACATTCATATGCATAAAGTTTATAAATTGATTTTACTTATTTATGTTACTTCTTACTTGGTAAGCTAGTGCGCACCATGTTGTCTAGCGTGAGGTGAATGCTAGTGAAAGGAGCGTTCTCAATGCCCTTATAACTTTTTTGTATGGATGTCACAGTGAAAACTACTTTTGGGGGGGGGGAGTAGTTCAGTGATGGAGATGAATGGCAAATATTTTGTCCCCTTACAAATTGAATCCAACTCTTTTATTATATTTTCCATTCTATGTCCGTCAATCATTAAAGATTTTAATGAGGATTTCAGTTCCTCTGTCGCTGTCCCTGGTGTAATAGCAGTAAGTAGACTTTTTGGGTTGAGGTGCATCTGCATTGATAATTTTCATAGCGGCAGAGGTGCACTAGGTGGTAGCAGTGGAGGTTTCTTTCATCATCATGGAATGAGACCACTGCGAATTTGTTTTGCAAAGACTTTTCAGGTTGTTCCTGAGCAGGCTGATAAGGGCATGCCCCAGGGGCTGACACAATGTCATGTAGCCATGTTTGCTTCCGATCATGGTGATATATAGTCTTTCAAGAAAAGTTGCGGGCCCCTTTGTACACCTCACATAGAATAGTGAAACAACAAAAGTATATTTGATAAGCTGTCATGCATAATATTTTTATGACAGGTTTGTCAACTAGACACATTGTAACTGCACATTCATAAGCATTGTTGAAAAATGATAATTATCTTTTCTCTTTGCAGCTGCATACCCTGAGACATGAATTAACTCCAAAAAAATGTTTTAACGTATAATTGTTTAATCTATTAAAAAAATTGAACATTATAAAACAAATGGTTAAAGAAAAGATTTTTACATTAAATTATCAACTTACTCATTATTGATGACTCCAGAACAACCTGCATCCACCGCATTCCTTTTTGCAGATACATCCATTTGGTAATATCTTAGGGAGCTTGTGGTTTTTTTAAACACATTATAGAACTACAAGTTTTGAAGTAATTTTCCTGTCATTCTCTCTAAAAAAACAATACTTATTAAATTTAAAAAAAAAAAAAAAAACAAAACATTTAATAAACAGTATTATAAATCAGTAATACAAAAATATTTCATTTTACTGGTTTTACAATCAAATTTTTACTGTTATGAAACAGTAATTTTTTTAAACTGATTAAAACAGCGTATTAATGGATACACTAGTTGAATTAGTTGAACTCATTCAACTGATTCACCCAGTACTGTTTCACTGATTCAACAGTAGCAAAATTCTACCTTTTTGAATCAGTGAAATTTGACTGTGAATCAGTACAAAATGACCAATTCTTTAGAGAGAGGGTCTTCACTCTTCAGTGATCTACATAGATGAACAAGGGTCGAGAAAGACATGTGATCACTATGACGAATAATTATTCATTGATCTTGGTCTCTGAGGTACCTGAGCCTGGTTCACCTTCATATTGTAGCCTCTTGAGTTGTTTCCCTGGGATTGGACAGTTTGTGTTTTGACTTGAGTGATTAGGAATGTTATTATCGACTTTGTATCCATCTTACATGTCGCACCTCGGGAGTTATAAGGTCACATCTCAAAAAAGTGAAATTTTACAGGAGAGTGATTTTCTTTTTTTTAAAAACTTGATTCATTATTTTCATCAACTTATAATCAATTGTGAGGAATGAATAGCATGTCATTTTGAAGATTGGGTATCCTACCTTCATTTAGCATAAGAATATTTTGAAAAATAAACTCTTAAAGAGGAAATATTTCAATGTTTGGAAAACATTTTGAGTTATAACCTTTCATAAAAAGTGATCTGGAGGCGAAAAAAAGCGTCCAAAAAAAATTTCGTGATAACAAAATTGTAGAGAATTAAATTTCCAATCGACATAATGTCGTTAGTTTTTTTCTGGAGTGCTTAGTTTTTGAGTTTTTCTCAAAAAACTAAAATTTCAATATATATGCAAATTAATTTTTCTGAAAAATGTTCTATTTTAAAAAATTTTTGTTTTGGAACAAACCTACAAAAAATACACTCCTTGTGATTATTTTACATCTTAAAAACGTTCAAAACTATCGAAACTGTTTTCTGACACTTTGTATGTGCGAATTTTACTCAAAGAAAGAGGAGTTTTTTGAGATGTGACCTTATAACTCCAAACAACTTGCAATGTTGTAGAAATTTTGAGTTAGGCCCTTTGCATTTTTTACATGATCTAAGCAGCATACCCGACTCAAAGTGTTTTTTTTGGTTGCTGGGGGTCATGCAAACCCCAAAAATGCAAAAACATCAAAATCGTTTTTTTTTGAGATGTGACCTTATAACTCCCGAGGTGCGATGTTATTGACAATTCCATTGTATCTGCTACCATTGCGCTGTTGGTGACATTGATGTGGTCTATTTGAAATTTTATTGTTTTCACCAGGTATAAGCACCCAAGAATAAATTTGCTTGCTTTTCTCCTCTTGAAAGTTGATTAAGAGATTCATTTTGCCCTCAAATTTTACAGCATTTCGAAATTGGTTGTAATGGTAGATGAAATATCTTAAGAGCTGTTTGTAGCCCTTCATTAATTCATTACTCACTTTAACTTCTACAACTAATTCAACAGGCAAGGTGGTTGTAGAAAGGTCTACATCACTGTTGATCTTACCAGTACCATTGAGTTTATTTCTACTTGTAGCCGGTTTCATTCTCGGATGTGTAGTTCTCAGAATATTTTTCCTGTGTACTATCCCAATTGACAAAAGAGCGCTAAAAAAGTTTGGCGAAAAGGATGGCAACATTTTGACACTGTTTTTGAGCACGTATGAGGGCGCTCCAATTTTACACCAATGGAGCGCGCATCAAAATGTCGCCATCGTTTTCGCCCTGTTGTTTTTGAAGGAGTTTGTCGCCTATTTTTCTGTTACAGATTCACTTTGAATATTTGCCTGGATTTTGATCGATGTTTTGAGCAATACAAACGAACTTTTAACAATGTTACATGTAAACCTGACTAGTTGATCACACAAATAGCACGCAAAAATAAAAAATTAATACACACTTACAATAAATTAATGACTTTTAAAACAATTTCCAATTTATTTGTTCTTTTTTTTTTACTTTTGAATTTTAAACTGAGAAACTACTGCACATTAACTCTGCGATCTCTCACACACTCAACACACTAATCTCACTCGCAATTTTCCCACCCAAACTAAAGATTTTCAAAATTCTAACCCCACCAGAGAACTAAAAAAATAAAAACCAATTTAATAAAATCTGGGAGAGTCTCACACAAGGAAGCATCCACCAGCCCAGGGAGGATGCCGGGGCCAAAACGTTTATTTAATTTTGGTTAAAAATATTCATCTCTAGACAAATCGAAAAACCACTTTAAACTGCACGTTTCACTGTTCCATTCAAAAAATCACATAACACTGCACTTTAAACACTTTCAAACAAAAAATTACGTTACACTGTACCTTTAATAAAAATCACTTCTATACAAACGGATTCAAAAACACACCATTTACATTTTCAATAATCATTTTTACATAGGTAATATAAGACGCATTCAAACTGTTTGTAACGGACAACTGGATGTTTCTCTCAGCCACTGAGTGTTTCTTAGGTAGTTAATCAGTTGAAAAATGCGAAGCGATAGAGTTATTAATAGACTATCAGCAATTTACCAGACCAACCGGATGTCAACGTCACAACTCGTTTCAAATTATTAGCGAAAATTTTTATCATAGCGCCAAGTGTAGGGCGATATTTTCTTCAAGCGCCATGAAGAGGGCGAACTATCTCTACTTATGTCTATGTGTTGGGTGAAATTTCATTTGAGTGCCAAGTGTGGGGCAAATTTTTGCCATTCGCCCTCATATGTTAACTGAAAGTTTATTTTAGCGCCGTCATGAGGGCGAATTTGTAAAATTTTCAGGGCTTCAAACCCGAATGTTTTCGGGTACGGGTATCGGGTACGGGTACAGAAAATTTTTCGGGTATGGGTATCGGGTACGGGTATGGGATTTTCTTCAATTTTCGCCATTTTTGATACAATTTTGATGAAATACCTGAAAAAATACCCGTTCTATCGGGTATTCGGGTTCAAAATAGTTTAATCGGGTACTGGTTCGGGTACAGGTAGGTATTCCTTGTTTTATTTTTTTGGGTACGGGTACGGGTTCGGGTACAGAAATTTATGGATTTTTGTTCGGGTATTCGGGTACGGGTACGGGTACGGGTACGGGTTTGAAGCCCTGAAAATTTTGCGCGGATTTTCATTAAAACGGACTTAGGAGAGCAACCATTTTGTCAATTGGGATGTGTAGGTGTAGGGGTGGTAGCAACAGTGCTTTCTGTTGTCTTAGATTTAGAATCACACAAATAATTGAAGTAATTAATCTGGAGGATTTAAACAAACGCAGGGGCGGATTGATTTAATCAATCAAACAGGTATTTATATTTCAATTAATGTCACACTTCAGTAATTAACAAAGGAGAACACACACAATATACATTATAAGCATCAAATAAATAAGCATCTGCAAAACGAATGATTAAATTATTAATCTGTAAGATTAAAGATTAAACAAACAAAGCAATAACAGATTGATTTAATCAATCAAACAGTTATTTATATTTCAATTAATATCACACTTCCGTAATCAACAAAGAGAACACATGCATGATGCAATACACATTATAATATGCATCAAACAAACATGAGTCAGGTCATGCTGGTGCGACAACCCCAAGGTACACTAGGATCACGAAAATGGATCCACTCATAAGGGTAATGGTATACCGTGAGTGGATGAGTAGCTGTACACTAACACTCCCTCTCTATGAGTTTACCAATCGAGACATGTCAATTTTTCAATGTACCTTCAGAGTTCATTAATACAAATAAATATTTTAGATATTCACAAAATTCAAGTACAAAACAATAACGTTGAATAACAAAACATATTTACATAGGAACTTTATCTTTGTTCAATTCACAATCCCAGTATTGCATTGCCACACTTGATACCAGTTTTGTTGAAAATCATAAAAATGCATTAAGTAACGCCTTACTTGCAGGCTTTTTTGCATGGTTAAAGTTGGGAAAACCCAGCTTATTTAAAATCTCGATTGCCTTTTGAATATTTGGCGGGCCTTTATGCAAACTTGTCCTTATAACAGGGTGGACAGAAGTTATGTGAACCCCAGAGAAAGATTTTCATTGAAAATAATGGTTGGCAACGTGAAATAGATGCATATGGTTGGTGGAAAGTCATCATCTTGGTCTAATAACCAATCATATGCTATCATTATTATCATTCACTGTGACCAACCAAAATATTTAGCAAAAAACTTTTCTAGGGGTTCACAATATTTCTGTACACCCTGTATGGTATAAACAATATTAAACATTGCCTAATTTTAAATCTAATAAATTAGAATTCACCTTAAAAAGTAAGAAAATCATAGTTTGACTTTCAAATCGTTGTGGGGTAATTGAAGATGTCACTTCAGAAAGGACATCAGTGGGAAAGTTGTGTTTTGAGAAAGAGCGTTTTGAAAGTTTGAATACTTGCCAAATCATACCTCAAATTCTCAATGAACAATGATGCCTTGATTGCATTGCAGTGCAAATATTTGGCTGCAAACAGAAACTTATCTGTTCAGCTTGGTACCTTCTTTCACTGGACAGACTATAGAGAAGAGAACAAAGATACTCAGTAATTATATTTGGTTACTTTGAAACAAACATTACATTTTTAAGTAAAATATCAATAAATAAGGTTAAATTACTCGTATTATAATACAGAAGTGAACAAATTATTCCCCCCTAGCCCGTGACTAAGTATCAGGGGGACACAGTAACCCAATCCTAAATGACCACCATAAAAAATTGAATGGGTCACCAGCAGTGGAAATGGGGTTAGATTAGAGGACCATTTTTCACTGTATACTGTACCTAAACAATCAATCATTTTCTGCTTCTTATATCTTCCAAGTAACTTTCTTGTATCTTTGGGAGATGATCCTTCAATAGCTTCACAAACATCTCCTTATTATTCACTCCATGTTTCTTGAAACATTTGCATTGCACATTTGCGATCTGAGAACAAAATTTGAATTAATTATAAAAGAAATTGAGAAAAACAATTGAAAAAAATTATACTGCTTACCTACTCATTATAATCAACCTGTACACACTGGCATGCACATTGCACATATGGGATCACAAATGCAACCATTCTCCTAGAAGCTCCCTCCAGCTGGCGGAGTCTCCGGTGAAAGTGGCGGAGTAAACATGCATTGGTCATAAGTAGGTGACATGTACATCTCCTCTGTCGACCCATCAGCCGATGACATTGAGGACATCGATGATACAGAGTCAGCATTATCCATAGTTGGCACCTCGATTGAAAAAATCATATTCTTACTCATTATAGTTGCGCAATGCGCATTTGCATGTTTCACTGTTCTCACACAGGCATCCATTGAATGAGTGCACTTATCTAAATTTAATTATAGCCGTGCTTTTATTGTTGGATAGCTCATGAACCCCTTTGAATTCAAATATCTTGGACGTTCTGTCCAATACATACGATGTAACACTCCAAATTATTTAATAATTGTTTTTCCATACGCTCTGAAAAAACATTAAATTACCTACACAAGAAAAATTGTATTTTCTTTCAGTGTATTTACATAAATACTGTGACAATGTTAAACAGTTATTAAATCATTTATTCTTTTTCACATCTTTGGTTGTATCGAAACAGGACTGACTAAGTTGCTTGTACTTGCAGGCTTGTTTTGCACATCCCATTGTACATCTCATGTACTCGTATGATTTGTGATTAGTTTTCTGTGTTGTCTTATAAGTGTTGAAACTGACAAAACATTGAATATAGATTCATTCTTACATCTTGTATCTTCTGTACAGGGGACAAGAAACATATAAAATGGCAGGGCTGTATACCGATATATATAGGGGAGAGACGCCAAATATGGAAGGCCATCTTTAAAATTGAGATTGCTCAGCCCCAAATCAACTTAAGGGCGATCTCAAACAACCAATGGGTAGCTGCAACCCTCTAGTTTCACCCCCTAAAAGCTCAGTTCTCAAAACCAAAAACTTTTCCCCCCACTTCCAATTTTGTAGAAAGTGTCATTTTCAGACTTTGAAAAAATGGTCTCCAAATATGGAATGGTTTTTTTTTTCAAAAAATATTGGTAAAAATGATGTGGTTAACCAAATGTATTCGATTTGAAATGCAATAATAAAGTAAAGCTATGTTCACTGTTGATAAAACTAACATTTTAATCGATTTAAAACGTAAAATTATCTGACTTAGAAAGGAAAATTTTTTTTCAAAAATTAATGGATAAAATTACGTATTTAATCGAATTTATTCGACTTGAGACCTAAAATACGTGTAAGATGCATAATTACTAACGTTTTGAACATGTGTGATCGGAAGAATACTTAAAAAATAAGAAACACAACATATTCCATAATAGGCTACCCAAAGAATCTGAATAAAAAACGATCATAACTTCATTATTTGCAGCTTTCGAGAAAAACTGATAAAATATTCTGAAAGTACCCACTTTTCACTTCTAGAAGCTATCTTCATACAAATGTTTTCGCACAATTTTTTGCTAAAATTTTTGAATTCAAAATTTTTCATGGAAATTTTTTTTTTTTATCAAATCACATTTTTGTCAATTAAACACAGATAACTTTACGGACCACCACCAAAATTTGTATAGCCTGGTTATTTCACTAGCTTAATCGATTCTGACCATCGCCAGTAGATTTCGATGGTAAACATTCGAGATATTGTCGCATTCCATATTAGGCAACATTCCATATTTGGCGTCTCTCCCCTACCAAAAAACCAGTAAATTGAAGCACTCACACATGATTGCTCTATAAAATAACATCCAATTAATCAATTATGAAAAAAAAGAAACAACATTTTAAAAAATCATATATTCATATTCTTACTCATTGTAGTTGCGCAATGCGCATTTGCATGTTTCACAGTTCTCATACAGGCATCCATTAAATGATTGAACATATCGAAATTTAATTATAGTCATGCTTTTATTGTTGGATAGCTCACAAACCCCTTTGAATTCAAATATCTTCGGCATTCTGACGAATACGATGTGACACTCCAAATTATTAAATAATTGTTCTTCCATACACTCTGAAAAAACATTAAATTACTTACACAAAAAAAATTGTATTTTCTTTCAGTGTACCTAGATAAATACTGTGACAATGTTATACAATTGAATCATTTCTGCTTTGTATTTGCACATCCTGTTGGGCTTCTAGCATCTTTTTACGATTTTTCTTACGTCTTGTATTTCCTGTACAGGGGACAAAAAACATATATAATGGCGAGCCTGTATACCGCTAGATATATAAAATAATTAATCTTGTGAGGGACACTTGCAGAATTCCAAAGAAGTCTGCAGTGCCCAAACTCACGCTCATATAAGAATTTTCATTATTGGCTGCCAGAAGATGAAGTTTTCAGGTGAGAGTAAAACTAAACAGCATTATAAAAAATTTTATTTGTGAATGTCAACAATCAATAACCACACACAATAAAAAAAATCATAAAATGTATTAGGTAAACTAGGTACTTCATTGATCATTTACCAACACAGGAATCAAAATCTATTATACCTATATATAAACATTACAATATAATTTTAAATATACCTAATAAATTAAAATTCACCACTATAAAAAATTGACTTTCCAAATTATTGTGGGGTAATTATAGATACCTAAGTTAGAACACTACATATAGGTATACTAATGCAATTAAGAAGTATTATATGTAAGTGTGTTTAGGTATGGCAAATATGGTGTAATTTTCAATTCTGCTGGGATGTCATTTTTATAGCTACCTGTGTATTATTCACTTGTTAATTTCATGTTTTTTTTATATGTACATACATACAAATACATAATTATTCTTCTCTGAAATGATTTTTTTTTTTTGTTGAATAATTAGGTTTATCTATTTTGCATAATACATACCCAACTACCAACAAGGGAGGTGCCCCAGGTGACATTTGCTGATTTCAAAGATTCTTGCACCATTGAATAGAGGACATCGAACTTTAGACAATACAGGCAATACAAATTGCCAACTTTTTTTCACAAATTGGTATACCTAGTGGCAATCTACTTAAACTCAATGGGAGATTAAAATTGATATATATGGGTTGATTTTATTCAAGCAGGGATCAAACAGTGATGTGGGAACAGAAAAGCTTTCAATTTCAAAAACGTTGTCCACCAATGTTTCCATTTTTTCACATATTTTATGAACTGAGAAGGGGATCACTAGCATCACTTATTTTCTCCATGGGGGCAGAAAACTATTCATAATGTGATTTTCTTGCAAGAGATAACAACTTTATGGAATGGGAGTAAAAAAAAAGTCATAATAAAATTTTTAATTGAGTATGAATATGCTCCACAAACAACAGAAAATTATAAGTACTCATTAGTCATTAGTTATACAAAGTGAACATGATGATTAATAATATAACTATGCCAACATTGCCAACCAAGTGAATATATTTTTCTGATATCTCATATACTATGTGGTATGAAACTTGATGCCAGTATTCATTATTATGAAACAGTATTCATCCACAAGTCGAGCAATCTATACCAACATAAACATAAAACATTGAATCAAAATTGACATAAAAATTCAATTGTATAAATTTTGTGCTATGTAAATATAGTTGATACCTATCTACAATTAGGTAGGTACAGGTAGGTACAGGGTGCCCAGAAATATTGAGTACCTCTAAAAAAGTTTTCTACTAAAATACTTTGGTTATGTTTATGTTCACAGTGAATGATAATAATGATAGCACATGATTGGTTGTTGGACTGGAGAGATAACATTCCACCAATCATATGCATCTATTTCACGTTGCCAACCTATATTTTCAATGAAAAACTTTCTTTGGGGTACTCGATATTTCTGGGCACCCTGTATACTTACAGTTTTCTCTGTCGGTTCACCTTCGGAATGACCTGCATTAGCTTCAATTCTGATTATGAAAGGATTTTTCTGAAATTGAAACATTTCAGTGACTTACACAAATTTACATTTACCTTTTTTATGAAAAAAAAATGAGATTTGAATTAACCCGTGTGAAAATGTACACATGGATTCGGATTTATTTCATTCTTTTTACCTGGTTGGGATGACTCTTGGCTTCATGCCGCAGTGTGGATATGAATTTCAACGCATGTAAAGGTGGAACACGATCATCATGATCTGAAGTTGTGAGCATCGTAGCAGGATACTACAGAAAACATTGAATAATTTTAGAAAAATTAATTTCAAAACACAATGGGTGGTCTCCCTGCCCCTCCTCCCCCTCCCTCAAATAAAAATACCAACTTGTTTATTAGGATCATCCGGTATTCTGACATTATGCAAGGGAGAGTATTTAAACAAATATTTGAAATCACTCTCATTAGAAGGCGCGCCATATTCAGGTATCCAGTTGTAACCGATTGTGAATTTATCATATCTCAGCATATCAAACACACTGCAACAAAATGTGGTAAGTACATATATTTTATTCAATGTGATGCGTGACAGTGTGAGACCATCTTTCCATTGTTTTTCTAATTTTCTTCTTTTATAATGCTAACCCTGCTTCTGAGATTACTACACCGAATAAATCTGGCCTTTGGTTGAGACAGGCACCCATTAAAAGTCCTCCGTTGGATAATCCATTTATAGTCAGCAGTGGAGTTTTAGTGTAGTTTTCAGCGATTAAATATTCAGCAGCTGATTGAAAGTCGTCAAAAGAGTTTTGTTTCTTGTCCAGTTTTCCTGCATTGTGCCATTTTTCTCCGTATTCCCTGAAAATGCACCAATCAAGTTGTAGGTATGTAGGTGCTATTCATTAAGTCAACCAAACAGTTGAGTAAGGTAAACTAGGAAACTACCAGTTATGGACCGGGGACCAATTACGGATCTTTTTTTTGCGATGGCCTGGCTAGTTTGTAACTTGTCCGATAGAAGTGTGAATTGCGGCATTGTGTTGCCTTGAGTGTAGCCAACCTAGAAATGCATGGTCTTTGGATGTGGGGTGTTATCAGTGTGCTCCATGTGTTTGTAATCAGAAAGAAAACATTTTTACAGCAAAAATGTTGTTAAATTTGTACAAAGGTTTTTAATTAATTCAATTACATCGATCCAAAGAGTATATTCAATGAACATTTGGTTTCTATGTGTGAAGCTAAGTACCAAGAACTACTTTTTTGCATGTTCAAACTTTTTTGTGGATTTCATTTCAAGTTTATGTTGAGTGCTTTTTGGTAGAATGACAACCTGTTGCACAATGACCATGCTAATCTCGATGTGAATGTCGACCCATCCACATCTCTCACTTTCGGATGCTACATGTCGATGTGAATTTCGACCCTGTGTCAAGCTAATTGTTGATGTAATGTAATTGTCGATTGATGTTGATCTGCATTCGTGTCGACAATAGGCTCAACACGGGATCAAAATTCACATTCACATGGGGCATCCAAAAGTGACGGATGTGGATGGATCGACATTCACATCAAAATTTATGTCGACCTCCTGCTTCGTAAAGTTATAAAATTTGAGTTTAAAAATTTTAAATTTTTTCCCCAAAAAATGTATTTCTTCTGATGTGGCTATTGCTTGTGCTGAAAACAGCATCGATTCAAAGTCCACTTCCAAAGAAGTAAGTACAGATGAAAAGTCTGTATAATCAAAAAGTTGAACAGAAATTCCTTATATCAAAGATGGTGCAATACTTTATCTAAGAGTACCAAACTAATACATTTTCATGACAACATGTCAAGTCAATGTTAATGTTGATGTGAAATTCGACATCAACAAATACATCCACAATATCAACATCATATCATCTACAACTGCAAACTGTGGAAAAGTGAATAATTTCATCAATGCCCTAAAAAATTTGTTTTCCTCATTGAACAAAGATCATATTTTTGAATGTTTACTAAACTTTTAAACACTAGAACAGAAATTTTAATTCTGAGAAATTGGTTGACATACTCGTAGTTGTGTAGATGTAAATTTCGAGCATCAAAGTTTACATCTTACATGTCAATCTCAATCTGGCATGTCAAGGTATCAGAAAAAATGAGCAAATTTCTAAAATTTTCATTTACCTGGCTTTTGTATGGACAGAGACAGAAGATTCCTACTAAATAATTAATTGATCACTTTTCCATCATTATGTTGGAAAAAAACGTAGTTGCTGTAAATGTCGACGTCGACAATTGTTGTGTGGGAATGTTGAAACATGAATCGCTGTAATGTTTTCAAAATTGATGATTATAAGCCAAGTCTTATGTATTTATGTTGCATACCTACCACATATAATTCCATGTTCCAGTTAATAAACATGCAAATTGTGCAGGGCTTGAAAACCGGATAGATATCACTCTTGGTTTTGGTTTCGGTTTTATGTTTTTTGAAAAAGTAAAGGTTTTGGTTTCGGTTTTGGTTTAGGTTTTTTAAAATATTACCTCTCTTGTTCCAGTTTTGCTTAAAGGGTTTCATTTCAAAGGAATTGGTTTTGGTTTCGGTTTTTTCCTTTTTTCTCCATTTTTTAGAGGGAAGAAGGCCAGAAAAGTGGTCACTTTTTCAAATACTTTGTGTACGTGACTAGACAAGTAGACAGCAGGGTTGGCCGTAAACTAAATATTTTACATAGTTTACTGTAAAATGTAATGTAAAATTGTAAAGTAAAATATTTTTATTTTACTGTAAAGTAAATTAAAAGGTAAACTTTGTAAATTTTCGTGTTTTTGGTCAGTTTTTGCACTGTTTTGACGTTTTGAGTTACTAAAAACACATTTTGAATATCTCTGTGTTCATATTCAATGAAAAATGAAATGAATTTGCACAAAAGACGAAACAAATGAAAATTTGGTAAAAAATAATGTAAACAAAGTACAAAACCCTAGGGTTTTGAATGCCAGATTTCGCTTTTGACCCACTGACACTCGATTTAGAGTTAAAATAATAGTAATCACACAAAATAGGTAATTATGCCATCATTAGAACCGAAACAAAGCAAAGAAAAAAGCTGAGAACGCGAAAACAAAGAGAAATTGATCCAAATTTTGATTTTCCAACGAAAAAAAACAAAGAATAGTTTACTTTACATATTCAATTTACATTACATTTTACTTTACGTGTAAAGTAAACTATGTAAAAAATAATACTTTACGGTAAAGGCACATCCCTGGTAGACAGTGGCACTTTGGCAGTGCCAAATTTATCAACTTTTTTAGTTTTCAGGCCTTTTCACCTTTAGCATCAGTTTTTACTTTATTTTTACCAAAAATGCAGAATTAATTAGGCTATAATTACCAGAAAAATTGCAAAACCAAAACTGATTTAGTTTTCAATTGGTTTCGCTCTTGGTTTCAGTTTTGAAGTTTTGGTTTTGGTTGTGGGAAAATAATGCTCCTGGTTTCGGTTTTGGTTTCGGTTTTGAGCAATTTTAATCAGTTTTTGGGGGTTTCGGTTTTGGTTTTGGTTTCGGTTTGCAAGCTCTGAAATTGTGAAATTCAGTTTCGGTCCTTGATTGGTTTGACCCACAATTGGTAACTAATTTTTTTTCTATGAATTTTTCAATTTCAAAAGGGTCGTCAGGTACCAATTATGGACTGGTCCACAAATGGTAGTTTTTCAACTTCAATATTTGTGAACTTTGATGATGAAAATTTTCTATTGTGGTTCTCAGGGTACTATAACTGGTCTCAGAGTGAAAAAAAATGAAACGCTTCCTTTCATATTTGCATAATCCGTTATTGGTACCTCCTCAAAAACTGTCTTTTTTAAGGTCTTATTTCAAATAGGAATTAGGAAAATAAAAATTACTTTTTTTCAAAACTGAACACCTTGAAGTGAAAGAGGAAGCTTCAAGGATTATTAAAAAAAAATATATATATATCAACAGTGGGTCATAAATGATGTCTTGGCGATTAATTGTAAAAAAGTGGTCCATAATAACTGTTAGTTTACCTAAGCGAAAAAATAATTACCCTCCGCCTCTGATATTAGCCACAGCAAATATGCCATCAAAATTACTCATAAATGCTATCGAATCGATACGGAAATTAGGCAACGAACTAGATCCATATCCTCCATAAGCGTGAAGAAAAGTAGGATTATTTCCGTTCTTTTGCAAACCCTGGAGAAAAAATTGAAAATGGCGATCAACATAATGCAATTCTCCAGTTTCATTGCAGCAGTAAGTAAGTAAGTAGGTAAGTAATAAAATTGGAAGGTATACTTTTTTGTAAGTAAGATACATGGGCACTGTGGTTCCATCTTTGCTTTTGTAAAATACCTGTTCTGTGATGTATTTTGTACGGTCAAAATTTTTCAATTTGTTTTCTTTGAAAACCTGTATCGAAAAAATTTGGAATTCACAGTCAGACACTACATGAAAACTTTGAAATTATGTACCTAGCATACTCAGGTAATTAGAGAGGTACCTCGAGGGTGAATGATGATGGTGAAGATAGATTGCAACGATAAATGATACCAGGTGTAAGGAAGGATTCAAATCGGAAATATATCGTCTGAGATTGTTCTTCGCTGAAAAAACTATAATAATCGACCTCGCCGATTTCTAAATCGAATTTCTTCACTAGGTTGCCTGTTTTGATGTCATGTAATTGGAGAACAGTCTAAAAAAAAGAGCATCTGTTTAAAAAAATATCGTGTGAGATGTGAAATTTTACTATGGCTTTGTTTTCGGTACCTATAGTACATCTACATACCTAGTACCTACCTTAACATTTTGGGTATAACTTAAGACCATGAATTTATTAAATACTGGCGCTGCCCACTCTAATACATCTGTTTTATTTTCCGGTACCAAATCTGTCCACGTTTTAGGATCCGGGTTGTCGATATCAATTTTAATTAATTTAAAGTTACCAGCGTCTTTATTGGTATTGAAAATGAAGGTTCTATTATGATTATTAACATACTGCAAATGCAAAATGAAAAGACCTTTTTGAATTTGTATACATGAAAATTGAAAAAATAAATTCTAAGCGCAACCCTTTTTTTTTATGTAAGTACTGGTGGCATCACTTACTCTGTAACTTGCTTCCAATTTTGGGACGATTGGTATAAGTTGTAATTTACCCTTTATTTCGTAATTAATTTTTTCCAAATCCGCGATGTGTATCATATTTTCATCACCGAGATGGGCACACACAATTAGATACTTTCCGCATTTGCTGACTTTATTACCAAATCTGAAAATCATTTTTGAAAAGTGGGTTAATTCCTGTTGGTTTTTTAAAATGAAGCCGGTCAGCCGAAATCGTAGATTTTGTTTTCCAACATAGGACTCGCAAGAAATTTTTTGAACTGGACAAAAATAGATCGACAGAGCATGCAAAGGTTTACCACCGGCCAAAATCTCAAGTTCTAAAGTTCATTTTTCGATTTTTGGTGAATTTTTAAAAATCAAATTTGATCCAAAAATGAGGAAAAAAATCAAAATTTTACTTAACTGACCTGGAAAGCTGAATAAACGATATACCCTGTTTCGACCATGCCAAATAGATTGTAAACGGTTTCAAATCGTTCGGAGCAGTTCTGGAGCCTCCAGCAGATTTTTGAAACTTGAAATTTCAACAAAAATTCATCAAATGACGTTTGAAATCCGAAATGCGAGTTGCACTCCGATTTGAACACTCTAAAGTCAACTGCAGGTGGATTTCAAGACATTTTGGAGCCTCCAGCGACATTTTGAAAATTACTGGAGCCTCCAGCAGAATTTCAATACTTGAAATTTCCATAAAATTTCAACAAGGAGAGCTGGCAATCCAAAATTTACTCCGCAAACATATTTCAAATCGCCATTTTGGAGCCTCCAGTAACATTTTAAAAATTACTGGAGCCCCCAGCAGATTGTCAATGCTTGAATTTCTATAAAGTTTTAACAAAAAGAGTTGGCAATCAAAAATTCACTCTGAAAACTAATTTTAAATCGTTGTTCTGGAGCCTCCAGCGACATTTTAAAAATTACTGGAGACTCCAGGAGATTGTCAATGCTTGAATTTCTGTAAAGTTTTAACAAAAAGAGTTGGCAATCAAAAATTCACTCCGAAAACTAATTTTAAATCGTTGTTTTGGAGCCTCCAGCGACATTTTAAAAATTACTGGAGCCTAGCTCCAGCAGATTTTCAATGCTGGAAATTTCAATAAAATTTTAACAAAGAGAGCTGGCAATCCAACATTTACTCTGCAAACTAATTTCAAATCGTTATTTTGGAGCCTCCAGCGACATTTTGAAAATGGCTGGAGCCTCCAGCCGATTTTCGATGGTCACAATTTCTATAGAATTTCAACAAACAGAGTTGGAAATCAAAAATTCACTATAAACTAATTTCGAATTGCTATTTTGGAGCCTTCAGCCACTTTTTGAAAGTTACTGGAGCCTCCAAGAGGTTTTTCAATGCTCGAAACTTCCATAAAATTTTAACAAACAGAGTTGGAAATCAAAAATTCACTGCAAACTAATTTCAAATCGCTATTTTGGATCCAAATTTCAACAATAAAGAGTTGGCATTGCAAAATTCTCTTCGAAAACTAATTTTAAATCGGTTTTTTAGAGCTTCCATCAACATTTTGAAAGTTACTGGAGCCTCCAGCAGATTTTCGATGCTCGAAATTTTCATAAAATTTTAACAGAGTTGGCAATCAAAAATTCACTCTAAAAATGAATTTTAAATCGATGTTTTGGAGCCTCCAGCGACATTTTGAAAATTACTGGAACCTCCAGCAGATTTTCAATGCTCGAAATTTCCATAAAATATCAAAAAAAGAGTTGGCAATCAAAAATTTACACTGCAAACTTATTTCAAATCGCTATCAAGCCAACGCAGGCGTGTTCAAGTCAATTTGGAACCTCCAGCAACTTTTTGAAATTCGAAATTTCAACGGAATCTCAATAGTTGGAAAGCACAAATTCACTCTTTCAGCCTATTTCAATACTCCTTGAAGTCGACTGCAGGTGGATTTCAAGTCATTGTTAGAGCCTCCAGCGATTTTTTGAAAATTACTGGAGCCTCCAGAAGATTTTTCAACGCTCGAAATTTCTATAAAATTTTAACAAAAAGAGTTGGCAATCGAAAATTCACACCGAAAACTAATTACAAATCGGCGTTTTGGATCCTCCAGCAACATTTTGAAAATTACTGGAGCCTCCAGCAGATTTTCAGTTCTCGAAATTTCGTAAAATTGTTACAAAGAGAGCTGGAAATCCAAAATTCATTATCTGTAAACGAATTTTAAATCACTATCAAGCCAACTGCAGGTGGGTTCAAGTCAATCTGGAAGCTCCAGCTCCAGCAATTTTTTGAAATTCGAAATTTCCTCAAATGCAGTTGGAAGCACAAATTCATTCTGACAACTAATTTCAATACTCTTTGAAATCGACTGCAGATAGATTTCAAGTGATTTTTGGAGCCTCCAGGGAACTTTTGAAAATTACTGGAGCCTCCAGCAGATTTTTCAGTGTTCGAAGTTTCCATAAAATTTTACCAAGCAGAGCTGTTAATCCAAAATTCACCCTGCACTCCAATTAAAAATCAGTCACAAGCCACAAATTTCAAGTGCCAAAATGCATTTTTCGATTTTTGGTGAATTTTCGAAAATCAGAAGGCCAAAAATGTGATAAAAATCAAAATCTTGCCAAATCGACCTGGAATGCTGAAATTTGGGATATATCCTATTTTCGAACTGCCAAATCGATTGGAAAACGGTTTCAAACCGTTTTGAGCAGTTCTGGAGACTCCAGCAAAGTTTTAAACTTGAAATTAAATTAACACAGAAGTTCATAGAAAATCTAAGTTTAAAAAATATACTAGAGGCCTCAGTGGTTTCCAAAAAGTTGCTGGAGGCTCCAAAACGACTTGAAAGTTCACCAGCAGTCAACTTTACAGTGTAATGAAATTAGTTGACAGAATAAATTTTCTCATTCCAACATCATTTGATGAAATTTTGTGGAAATTTCAAGTTTCAAAAATCTGCTGGAGGCTCCAGAACTACTCAAAACGGTTTGAAACAGTTTCCAATCTATTTGGCACGATTGAAAATAGGGTATATCGCTCTTATCAGCTTTCCAGGTCAATTTGGTAAAATTTTGATTTTTTTCCACTCATTTTTGGTTCAAATTTGATTTTCGAAAATTCACCAAAAATCAAAAAATGAACTTCAAGCACCTGAAATGTTGTCTGGTGATAAATTTTTGCTCGCTCTTTCGATCTAACTTTGTCCAGTTCAAAAAATTTCGTATGTTCCTTAGGAAGAGGATCGGAGCCTCGAAGGGGGGGGGGTGCAATTATTTCTATTGTCAACTGATGAATATGACGTATAGCTACACTTACAGCCAGTAATCTGGATGTTCTGGAAATTCTGCTACAACCACATCTTGAGACTGTTCAGTTCCAACCACGTGGTAATATAACCTATGATTTCCATCCCTGTTAATGTTTAATCCTTCCGTTTTATTTTTTTGATCAAGATATGCCTGAAACATTACAACAGGTAAAAGCAGGCTACGTGTAAAAAAGCAGACATATTTGAAACCCAGATTTAGTCATGTCCATCCTTAAAATCAATTTGATTCTATACCGAATAGAATACGCCTTTATTATCATGCGTCCACGCTAACGATGAAAGTTTCACGTTTTCCAGTGTTTCTTTATAAATATCACCTAAAGTACACAAATAAAAATTCAAAAAACATCATCCATTTAAAACTTGAAAGTATTTTGATTATCATTTCGATAATTGTAACCTTGTTCCACGTGTTTGAATCGCACTGTTCTCCAGTCTGAACCATTTGCAATTAATATATAGGCGAAAATTTGTCCATCCTCGGAGAAAGCAGAAAAATATTGATCAAATGCGATAGTTCCATCTTTACTGAGAGTATTCGGATCCAATAACACTCTACCTTCGCTGGTTAATGAATCATGCACGAAAACCACGCTGAAATATAGGAAAATGAAAATTGAATTTTAATAAACGGTATGATCTATTTAATTACAAGTTTGAAAAACGTTTTTGTAAAAAAAATGCCCCTTCCCCTCCAATACAATAATACACCTTACTCTTGATTTTGTAATCCAGTATTCTGATATGAGAAAAAACGTTTGCCTTTTTGAAAAAACTTGCTGTATCTTTGGTTATACAATTCCTTCAAACGAGCCTCAAATTCAGCACGAAATGGACTTTTGTCTAAATATGATCTCGTTAAAGCGTTTTCCGCTTCGATTAATTTCTTCGTTTCGTCACTATTCAAGTTTTCCATCCATCTGTACGGGTCTTTAACCTGGAAACAATCCAATCAGTTTTTTTTTTTTTTATTGAAAAATAGGCAAAATTCGAATTTTTAAAAATGGTCACTCTGTAGGTAAATTATGGTTTAAGTTTTCAGTTTCATCAAGTTATTATTAAGTAATAATAGGTAAGTACTTTTATACTTTGTTTTTTTTTTTTAATTTTTTGAAACATTAAAAAAAATTGAATTATAGCTTTGAATACACTCAACAATATTTTCATAAAGTATACTCGTACTTACTATCGTATTATTATGATATATGTCTGATACGTTCTCATCTCTTCTAGGATTTGGATAATTGATGACAATCTATAAAATAGATAGCAAAACTGTAGGTAACTCGATTACGTCTAATTCAAGTGTAAAACCCCTTTTTATTTTTCAACTTCGAATCGTTTTTTTTTTTTTTTCAAAAAATGTCAGTAATGTCGTTATGATAATTTTACTTACCGTGTTAGTTTCACTGCCAAGTCGCCCCTCATGACTGAATGTATAATCGATCACCGTAATCGTAAAAATTGAAATTAATAATGATGAACTTCGAATCATGATGCGCATGAATACAAAACTGATGCCGAATAATGTTACATTCACAATCACTTCTACATAGGTACGGTTAACGTTGTTCTTTAATATTTCGGACGCTGACAAAAATTTGGATTCGAATTCGCTTTCAATCAAGTCCAAGGATGTATCAATTTATAAATACACAACCACTTATAGTGCAATTAGTGGCATTATGTCCAACACACGAGACTATCGACATTATTTTACTTTTTGACTCGATGCATGTGTACATATAATAATAATTATGTGCAGTGCGATTCGTGTATGAAATTTTGTAGAAATTTCAAGGTTCAAAAACCTGCTGGAGGCTTAAAAACGACTCAAAACGGTTTGAAACTTTTTCCAATCGATTTGGCAGGTCAAAAATAAGGTATATTCCAAATTTCAGCGTTCTTGGTTAATCTGGTAAAATTTTGATTTTTTTTCGTATCTTCAACATAAATTTGATTTTTAAAACATTACCAAAAATCGAAAAATTCACTTCAGCGCTTAAAATTTTGGCTGGTGATAAATTTGCCAAAATTTTACAGAAATTTTTATTTTGAAAAAATTATGAAAAAATCACAACTTTTGTCAAAATTGCCAAAAAAAGTCCTGTTTTTTGCCAAAATTGTCAAAAAATGCATTTTTTGAGACGTTATTAAGAAAGTTTTAATATTTTTTGCAAAAATGACCAAAAAATTTCGCAAGTAACCAAAATTTTGAAAATTCCTGCTTTTGCCAAAATTATCCTAGGAAGTCATTGTTATGTTTATTGCCAGAATTATCTGCAAAGTTCTGTTTTTGCCTAAAATTGTCAAAAAAAATCTCGTTCAGGTCAAAATTGTAAAGAAGTTCATTTTTTTGTCACAATAATAAAAAGCTCTCAAGTTTTGCAAACATTTCCAAAAAAAACCTCCCGCTTTTTGCCAAAATTGGCAAAAATTCAATCGTCAAAATTTATTTTTTTCATAGGTAATTATCGAAAAAAAAACTCTTTTTTTGCATAAATAAATAAATTAAGTATTGTAAAAAAAACTTCTGCTTTTAGCCAAAATTTTCAAAACTGTTGCTTGATTGTCAAATTGTCAGCAAGTTCTACTTTTTTTACGAAATATTGTAAGCAAAGACTTTTTTTTGATTAGTTATCCAAAAAATTCTGTTTTATGCCGAAATAGTCAATAAAATCCTGTTGTTAGTCGAAATATTCTGAAAGTACAGCTTTTGCAAAAATTGTCAAAAAGGACTAACGTTTGTCAGAATTTATCTAAAAAAAGTGCTGCCTTTTCCTTTTTTAAAGTCGAACTTCGTAATTTTATATTTTTCCTCTCGATTTCCTTTTTTATTCATTTTTTTGTAGTTCTCTTTAAAAATAGAAAAATTCTAACCCCAAAAAAATGCTATTTATTATACTTGTAAATAAAATGATACTTACCTATGGTTATTAAATCTTTTTTTCAGAATATATTTTAGTATGAGTAAAGGATATTCAAAATCAGTAATGCTAAAAAATTGATTTTTCAAACGATTTGTCCCTCTTGATGGGTCAATTTTGGTCGAAAAAATTTTTCCTCTCACTGTCGAGCCAAATTTGGATCAAGTTGGTCAATTTTTTATGGTTTGTAATTTCTATTGAAAAATATACTTTTTTTCATTCACTTTCACGAGACGTACTGACCTGATTTTTCTATTATCGCGTAAATTACTTGTTGATTTTGGGACATTAATTTGATTTCAAACCAATCCATGATCTAGGACGAATTTCAGATGACATTTTAGTACAATTTTGGGATTTTTTTCAAAGTTTTTGAATTCTGGTAAGATTTGTTGAACATGTGTGTATTGTACTTTTTGGATTTGAAAAAGATTTTGTTAAAATTTTTGAAAATTGAAATTAAAATCAAAATTTGTATTTTCAGCAATTATTACTGATTTTGAGTTGGAGTTCTGAACAATTGTTGGGTAATTTTACTCACTCTTGGTACCTTTTTGTAATTTTCACTGGCAATATTTTCATTTTGAAGAATCTTTTTTCACCGAGCATTGAAGAAACGTGTTTAAATTGAAAAGAATGTGAGAATTGTAACAGAATTGCTTTGACCTCAATTTGAACTTTTTTTTAGTATTTTTTCATTCACAGAGCTCATGATTACAATCTTTGCTAATATCGCTAGGTGAGCTTTTTTACAACTTTTTGAACGTGACTTGTCAAAAAAAGGTCTTATTTGCTTACAAATATTTCGTCAAAAAGTAGAACTTGCTGACAATTTTGACAAAAAGCAGGGGTTTTGAAAATTTTGGCTCAAAGCAGAAGTTTTTTTACAATTATTTAATTTTGGCAACAAAATAGTTTTTTTAAATAGGTAACTACAAAAAAAAGTTTTTGACAATGTTTTGGCAAAAAACAGGATTTTTTAGGATAATTTTGGCAAAATCGAGAATTTTTGCCAATTTTGACATCGGATTTCTTGAACAATTCGGAAAAAGGCAGAAGTTTTTTTTTTGGCAATTTTTACAAAAGTTAGGAGTGTTTTATAATTTTGATAAAAAAGGAACTTCTTCACAGTTTTGACATAAACGAGATTTTTTCAACAATTTAGACAAAAACAGAACTTCCCAGACGATAATTCTGGCAAAAAAAACATAACGAGGATTTCTTAGCATAATTTTGGCAAAAGCAGGAATTTTCAAAATGTTGGCTACAAAAGAAATGTATTTTGGTCATTTCTGCAAAACATATTGAGACTTCTTTAATACTGTCAAAAAAAAGGTGTTTTTCGACAATTTTTGCAAGAAAACCAACACTTTTTTGGCAATTTTGACAAAAGTTAGGATTTTTAAATAATTTTTTCAAAAAAGAAACTTTTGTTCAATTTTGACAAAAATGAGACTTTTATGACAATTAGGTATTCTAATCAGGTCATTTTTGATCTCAAAAAAGGCTGTTTCCGAGAGAATGGAGTGCTGTGGTGAAAATCTGACGCCGGAAATGAATTCGCCGTCCCAAAAAAACCCTACAGCCACATTTTCAGCTCGACTGGCGACAAAAAGTTTTTTTCCAAAAAAAAATGTATGAACGTACCCCTTAGGATTTTTTGGATTTTTTTTATTTTCAAAAAAGGCGAGTAAAGTGTCGTTTTCGACTAATTTGAGCAAGCACAGTCCGAATCTGGTATCCATTTTAGTCGTACGCCTTTTCTTCAGCGAGAAATCGCGAATATTATGCCGAATACGAGTCTGATCGCAAAACAAAGTTAATTTTTGGAATCAGCGTGCTGAAATTAGTCAGAAAACGATATTAAAATAGCGAAATTTGACAACTTTTTTTAAAGTCAATTTTGATGACAAAAAGAGCAATTTTTGAGAGAATGGAAGGCTCTGGTGAAAATCTGACCCCGGAAATGAATTCGCCGTCCCAAAAAACTCCCCGCACCCGATTTTCAACTCGATTGGCGACAGAAAGTTTTTTTTCCAAAAAAATGTGTGAACATACCCTTAGGATTTTTTGGATTTTTTTGATTTTCAAAAAAGTCGAACAAAGGGTCGTTTTCGACTAATTCAAGCAAGCCCAGTTCGAATCTTATGTCCATTTTTGTCGAGGCACGCTGCTTCAGTAAGAAATGGCGACAAGTTCGTCGAATACGAGTCGGATCGCAAAACAAACGTCATTTTTGGATTCAGCGTGTTCAAATTAGTCAGAGAAACGCCATTAAAAATGCAAAATTCGACAACTTTTTTCGGGTCATTTTTGACCTCAAAAAAGGCTGTTTCCGAGAGAATGGAGGGCTCTGGTGAAAATCTGACGCCGGAAATGAATTCGCCGTCCCGATAAACCCCCATAGCCCAATTTTCAGATCGATTGGCGACTAAAAGTTTTTTTTTCCAAAAAAATGTATGAACGTACCCCTTGGCATTTTTTTGATTTTCAAAAAAATCGAGTGAAGGGTCGTTTTCGATTAATTCGAGGTCACTGAGTCCGAATCTGTTGTCCATTTTTGTCGCGAGACGCTGCTTCAGTGAGAAATTGCAGCTATTTCGCCAAATACGAGTCCGATTGCAAAACAAACGTCATTTTTGGATTCAGCGTGTTCAAATTAGTCAGAAAACGTCATTAAAAATGCAAAATTCGACAACTTTTTTCCCGCTCATTTTTAGTCCAAAAAATGGCCAATTTCCAGCAGAAGAAGACGTCGCGCGTCGTGGCGACATTCTGACACCGGAAATGAATTCGCCGCCCCAAAAAACCCCCCGAACGAGATTTTCAGCTCGATTGGCGACAAAAAGTTTTTTTTTCCCAAAAAAATGTATGAACATACCCCTTAGGATTTTTTGGATTTTTTTGATTTTCAAAAAAATCGAGTAAAGGGTCGTTTTCGACTAATTCGAGGACGCCGAGTCCGAATCTGGTGTCCATTTTTGTCGTAAGCATTTTCTTCAGTGAGAAATTGCGACTAGTTCGCCAAATACAAGTCCGATTGCAAAACAAATGTCATTTTTGGATTCAGCGTGCTCGAATTAGTCGGGAAACGCGATTAAAAATGCAAAATTTGACAACTTTTTTCCAGCTCATTTTGAGTCCAAAAAATGGCAAATTTCCAGTAGAAGTGAGCGCTCTGATGTGAATCTGACACCGGAAATGAATTCGCCGTCCCAAAAAACCCATCAAACCAGAGTTTCAGCTCGATTGGCGACAAAAAGTTTTTTTGCCCAAAAAAATGTATGAACGTACCCCTTGGCATTTTTTGGGTTTTTTTGATTTTCAAAAAAATCGAGTAAAGGGACGTTTTTGACTAATTTGAGGACGCTGAGTCCGAATTTGGTGTCCATTTTTGTCGAGGGACGCTGCTTCAGTAAGAAATTGCGACTAGTTCGTCGAATACGAGTCGGATCGCAAAACAAACGTCATTTTTGGATTCAGCGTGTTCAAATTAGTCAGAAAACGCCATTAAAAATGCAACATTTGACAACTTTTTTCCAGCTCATTTTGAGTCCAAATAATGGCAAATTTCCAGTAGAAGTGAGCGTCGTGGCGATGATCTGACACTGGAAATGAGTTCGCCGTCCCAAAAAACCCCCCGAACCAGATTTTTAGCTCGATTGGCTACAAAAAGTTTCTTAGTCCAAAAAAATGCATGAACATACCCCTTAGGATTTTTTGGATTTTTTTGATTTTCAAAAAAATCGAGTAAAGGGTCGTTTTTGACTAATTCGAGGTAACCGAGTCCGAATCTGGTGTCCATTTTTGTCGAGGGACGCTGCTTCATTAGGAAATGGGGACTAGTTCGTCGAATACGAGTCCGATCGCAAAACAAACGTCATTTTTGGATTCAGCGTGCTCAAATTAGTCAAAAAACGTCATTAAAAATGTAAAATTTAACAACTTTTTTTCGAGTCATTTTTGATGTCAAAAAAAGGCTGTTTCAGAGAGAATGGAGGGCTCTGGTGAAAATTTGACGCCGGAAATGAATTTGCCGTCCCAAAAAAAAACCCTAACCAGATTTTCAGCTCAATTGGCGACAAAAAGTTTTTTTTCCCAAAAAAATGTAGGTATGAAGTATGAACGTACCCCTTGGCTTTTTTTGGATTTTTTTGATTTTCAAAAAAATCGAGTTAAGGGTCGTTTTTGACTAATTCGAGCAAGCCGAGTCCGAATCTGGTGTCCATTTTTGTCAAGGGACGTTGCTTCAGTGAGAAATTGCGAATATTTCCCAGAATACGAGTCCGATTGCAAAACAAACGTCATTTTTGGATTCAGCGTGTTCAAATTAGTCAGAAAACGCCATTAAAAGTGCAAAATTCGACAACTTGTTTTCAGGTTATTTTTGGCCTCAAAAAAGACTGTTTCCGAGAAAATGGAGGGCTCGGGTGAAAATCTGACACCGGAAATGAATTCGCCGTCCCAAAAAACCCCCCGAACCAGAGTTTCAGCTCGATTGGCGACAAAAAGGTTTTTTGCCCAATAAAATGTATGAACGTACCCCTTGGCATTTTTTGGATATTCAAAAAATCGAGTGAACGGTCGTTTTCGACTAATTCGAGGTCGCCGAGTCCAAATCTGAAGTCCATTTTTGTCTAGAGACGCTGCTTCAGTGAGCAATTGCGACCATTTCCCCAAATACGAGTCCCACTACTCATGCGGATACAGGATTTTTCTCTATACTGTCCAAGTGTCCAAGGAGAGTGAGTCGAGGACCGAAAATTCCGCTCGACAATTTTTATTGGAAGTACCCAACAATAATCCATCATAATTTTCCAAATCTGGAACTACATGGGCATTTCACCTATTTTACCTGAGAATATCCTTTACTGGAATTCCATCACTTCTTGGCGATATCAGAGAGGAGACATAAATTCAACACACCCTATAAAATAATCCACTACACAATCAGTCGCTATAATTTTATTTTAAATTTAATAGTTACAATTTTTTTCCATTTTTTTTTTCGTTTTGTGTTCAATTAAACATAACTACATTACATAATCTCAATAAGCGATACAACAGTCCTCCGCGCAAAATACAGCAATCATTTAATAAAATTTTTCATTTTTTTCTATTTTAAAATTTTGTTATATTATTACGTACTCCATTAATACACATTATATATGCAAGAACAAGAAAAACCACCGCACCTTTATACGCCAATACAACAATACACGAGTACTTTACTTCATACTCCGTTCGAAATCAGAAATCAGAATTTTTCAACGCATCCGGAATTTACACAAGAAACCGATTGGTAATAGTAGGTAATTAAATTCTAAAATACATTATACCCTAGAAAATAATAAAAATGATAAGATGAACGTTATATAAATTATAATAGTAATTGGGGTGCTGAAACAAGGGCAAAAGGGCGGGCGGGGGAAAGGAGGGGCGATCCATACGGAATAAAAAGGAGTAGTGAACGAATGAATTTATAAAGATAGTAAATCTAGATCACTTTCCAATTTCCGGCAATATTTATAACTACCTATAACCACGATTCTTTCCTTATATAGAGAAAAAAAAGAAACCCTGGTAACTGTTTTTTTCTTCTTTTTCATAAAATTCTGAACCAACAAACCAACCAGTCAACAAACAAACAAAATAGAGAAACAACAATAGAACATCCATATTCGGGGGTAGGAAACACTCTACCTCGATGTAAAATTCTACTAAAACCACAATCATCTATCATCATAATCAATAATCATCTTATAAATTCGTTGAAACAAGTTACCAAAATCCAATATTAAGCGAAAGAACAAATGAAAAACTTGGATTTGGATTTGGCATCGATCATATTAATATTCTTGAAACTGCTGCGGGGTAATAACGACTCGAAATTTCACGCGAATTCATAATTCACGTCTACTCTACACTCATCCTTGATTGTATAAATTCTCTCGATCGAGTCGATACTCTTCAACAGATTTCAATCGTTCATCGATCCGTCGTCGCGAATACGATGAACGCCCATAAAAAAAAGCCATAGAAGTCCGCATTTGCAGACCGATATAAAATGAAAAGAAAACGAAAAAATAATAACAAAACAAAACACAAACCATAAGAGAAGGTAAAATTAAAAACGTACATGTACATTAATCATCTTAATACCCTGAAATTTAAATTACACGAGATACGTAAACGGAAATCATTATTTATAGTACAATCAGTGTTGGCAGTGAACTTGATAATGTGTCGATGGAGAAGCAGAATTCAGCTGCGGAATTTATTCATTTTTCCCGAAACAATTGGCCAATTTTTTCAACACCAGAGGTGCGAATAAACTGATCCGAGTAATATCAGTGGTGCTTTTCTGAGAAAAAATTTCCAAAGATGGGACTTATTCATCGATGGTAGTTCATATCCTAAAATTACAGATTGGGATCAAGGCGATAAAAATAGCTGACACGTCTTCATAAGAACAAAAATGTTCAAAACTTGCCAAAATTCGATTCAAAATCGAAAACAAACGCCAGATTTGAAATCAGCGCCTTCGAAAACCATGAAATCGATATACATGACGATATCTTATCACTAGATGTGATTCTCACCCCCTCCCCTCCCCGCACCCTCCACTCAACTCAACTCGACTCCAACAGATTCGAACTATCGAAGAGTTTAATTTCGAATTTAAAAAAATAGATCATCAAAGCAACGTGCTTCACGACTTGAATTGACCGTTGAAAAAAACCCACTTGTACTTAGGGAAGGGGTTGACGAAAAAAAATATGGAGGGGGTTACTCGGAGCACAAAATAAACGTTGGATTTGAAATCAGCGCCATCGAAAACCATGAAATCGATATACAGGACGATATTTTATCACTAGATGGAATTCTCACCCCCTCCCCCTCTCCTCGCCCCACCCACCACTCTACTCAATTCTGACACATTCGAACTATCGAAGAGGTCAATTTAGACAACAAAATTTGGATCATCAAAGCAACATGTTTCACAGCTTGAATAATATTATTGACTGTTGAAAAACAATTCAAGTTGAGGAAATGGGGAGGGGATAACCCGGAGATTAAAATGGACACCGGATTTGAAATCAGCGCCATCGAAAACCATGAAATCGATATACATGACGATATTTTATCACTAGATGGAATTCTCACCCCCTCCCCTCCCCTCACCCCACTCTAATCAATTCTGACACATTCGAACTATCGAAGAGTTCGATTTAGACAACAAAATTTGGATCATCAAAGCACCATGTTTCACAGCTTGAATAATTGACCGTTAGAAAACAATTCAAGTCAAGGAAATGGGGAGGGGGTTGATTTAAAAAAATGGGGAGGGGGTAACCCGGAGATTGAAATGGACACCGGATTTGAAATCAGCGCCATCGAAAACCATGAAATCGATATACTTACATGACGATATTTTATCACTAGATGGAATTTTCACCCCCCCCCACTTACCCCCTCTCCTTCCACCCAAATAAAGAAAATATGACCCACCCCCAGGTTCAGTTTGGGAAAAAATTTGTACCATAAGAACATCACAGTTTACGACTCAAATTGGCCGATAAAAACCAATTACGATTAAGAGAGAGGTTGAAGAGGATAATGGGGAGGGGGGGTGGAGGGGGTTATGCTCGAGATATTCGAAATTCAGCTTCCTCGCTAAAATTCAATCCAAACTAAAAATGAACGTTGGATTCGAAATCAGCGCCATTGAAAACTATGAAATTGATATACATGACGATATTTTATCACTGGATGGAATTTCCACCCCCTCCCCTTCACCCTTTCCACAACATACACCCCCTCCCTATTCAAATAACGGGATTGACTCAAGTTCAGTTCTGAAACATTTTTCAATCATCAAGCAAAGTTCTTCAAGATTTCAATCAGATGTTTAAGGAACTACCCAAGGGGACAAAACTATAAAAGAGGGTGTTGGTGGGGGAAATGGGGTGGAGGGGGCAAAATGATAAAAAACCTTCATGGGTATCGATTTCAACATTTTCGAGGGTGCTGAGTTCGAAAATGGCGTCCATTTGACGATTAGAAACACGGTTTTCGAGAAAATGGCATTTGTAAGACATTTGCACAAAAAAAATGAGCTTCAGTAAACTAAGGTTAACATTTTGCATCCCCCACAGATTTATCTTTACTTTTATAATAAAAACCAATCTAAATCGACAAAAATCATGCAATCCATTCACGTGACCTCATTTTAATCGCTGTAAGAAACATTCCCCCCCTCCCCCTACATTTCATCCCCCGTTTTAGACAATTTTCATCAATTTAGGAATTACATTTTGAACATTCTTTCAACTTGAAAAAAAAAACATTCTTCACGATTCTAATCAGCTGTTGAAAACACTCTGGAGATTAGAGAAGGGGGTTGGAGTGAGGATCAGGGGGTGGAAGGGGCAAAATGATAAAAAACCTTCATGGGTATCGATTTCAACATTTTCGAGGGCGCTGAGTTCGAAAATGTCGTCCGTTTGACGATTGGGAACATCTTAGGCGAGAAAATGCCAATCAAGATACATTTATACTGAATTTTAGTCAACTGAACGGCTGAGAGAGTTCAAATTCATGGCCGTATCAACAAATTGATAGAATTTGCCACTTTCCAAGATCAAAACCATGCGACAGGGACGATCTAAACTTATCTAAACAAATGCACCACTGATACAGATGGCATAATAATAACAAAACCCAAGAATGCAAATCACTAATACAAACAACAACAACAAAATAAAGAAACTACCTAGCCTATAATAAAGTTCGATCGAATACACAAATCTTCCCAAGGAAAACATCCAGGCGCAATCATCAGGTCACATTATCGATCTCCATAAATTTGCCAACACTGCTTTTTTAAAAAAATAAAAATATCCTCACCCATGCAAGGGAGAAGGAAAAAAACCGCAAGACAAAGAGACGTATATAGAACGGGAGGGGAAAACGTTCGCAGTGCAAAATTCCTCATACTCTTGTACTACATATTCACATTATACATACTAACAAAAAAATTTCCACTAAAATTGCGACTAGTACACATTTTTAACTCTTCAAAAGACTCTTTGTTTACATACAAGATTTTTTTCTCAAAAAACAAAAAAAGAAGAAGAAGAAGAAGAAATGAGGTAAATAAACCTAAAACAAAAATACAGTTTATACACCTAATACTCGATCCCTTCGCGTAAAAACGTTTATTCTACATTTTGTACACTTTTTCATAACATAAAGTCCGTGAATAAATCATTTTTACCAAACCAGAAACAAACAAATAAAAACACCTTTCAACCAATCAACCATCGAAAAAAAAAAGCTAAGAACAATATTCCCTCACACACAAAAAAATCTCTCTAGATATTACCATTTACCTTCATCATCATCGTTATCAAATTTTCATCTAGTATCACACTCGCGCGCTCCATATTATATAAAATAAATCCGTAATTAGAAAAGAAAAAAAAATTAATTCAAATCAAGAGGTGCGAAAAGAAAAAAAACTCAAAACTGGGCGCTTTCATAATAAAAATAAGGGCCTCAGTATTAATACTGAATTCTAAATAAAATCCCAAGTTTGATAAGTTCGGTATTTCATGCGTTTTAATAACAAAAAAAAATATAATTATTCGATGAACCCGACACGTTATTAGAAGAACTTTATTCGCCAGTTTTGTTGTTGGAATGCTTATACTTATTCGAAATGCAACCCTTTCGCGATGATTAAAATCGCTCTTTTTTAGGCGTTATTTCGTACAAAATGAAAATAATTATTCGTAAGCGAGTTGACCTCTTTTATACTTTTTTTAAAAATCGTATCGTAATCTCTTTTTTTTTCTTCATTTTTAGAACGTCTCATTTTTTTTTTTCATAAGGTATTTAGCAAACAATTACGTTATTATACAAAAATTTCTTCATTTACGCGATGCAATTTTCATATTTTTTTTTTCTCAGCAAAATAACGTTCTAAATATTATTCTGATAGGTATAAAAAAATTATCGTAAAATTAAGAAAATAATATAAACAAAAAAATAATAAAAAGTAACGACGGTTTTACATTTTTGATAGAATAATAAAATTATTGTATGTACTTAATCTTTGTTTCAGGATTATAGGTCGTGTTCTGATGGACTTAATTTTTTATTTTGCAAATTTAATTGAAGGGAGAGGAGGTGGGAGGGAGGGAGGGGGCTTTGAACGATTAATTAGAATCAAAATCACAATTATTTGTTCCATTACGTTATTTGAGACCAAGTTGGATTTTTTAGAGATTTTTTTTTGAAACATTTTTTTGTTTTTTAAATGTTCTCAAAATTCAATTTCACCCCCCCCCCCCCTCTGCAAAAACCTCATTTTCAATGGTCCAAAGATTTTATAGGTAGCTGAGGTCACCAAGGGTGGTCCTGATCTTGAAGTTACGCTATTTTAAGCTCCCTACCTCCTAAATTGTTGGATTTCATGTGAAAATAATGCTCCAATTTTTGATGTTTTGCTTTCCAAAAAAAAAAAAAAATGCCACTAGGAATCCTCAAATTTGAAAAAAAAAAAAATTAAAACAGTGACCAAGAATGAGACACAGAGAACTGAGAGAGGGGATGGAGGGGGAGGTTCCTTGAAAAAAAAAACAATAAACATTGAAAAACTGCGACGCATGAATGTAACATTTTTGAAATTTTTCAATTTTATGAAGAGGGGGAGGCTTCGTACACGAGAATCAACTTTGTAGAGAGGGAGAAATGTTCTTGAAAAATTGGACCTTTCAGAGCGATTTTTAGCCCAAAATCAAACGCTTGATAAAAAATTTTCATCATAGCATTTTTTAGTTTTTTCCACAGCTTTGAAAAAACATTTTTGGGGGGGGGGAATTTTTTCTCAAAAAGGAAATCATTTGCAAAAATTGAGATGGGTGAAATGGCAATTTTTGAAAAATGTTCCCAGAGGCCCAGAATAAGTATTTTTACTATTTTTATGAATTAAAATTTTTTTCGATGTGGAGGGGGAGGGGGCTCTTGGGGAGAGGAGGAGAATTTTTTCTCAAAAAGGAAATCATTTGCAAAAATTGAGATGGGTCAAATAACAATTTTTGAAAAAAATGTTCCCAGAGCTCCAGATTTTCATTTTTATGGATTGAAAATTATTTTGATATGAGGGAGGGGGAGGGGGAGGGGGCTCTGGGCTCTGTACAAAAAGACCAACACTCCTTGAGACGGACCAGAAGAAGCCCTCTCTGGAAAAAAGGGCTTTCAGAAGAATTTTGAGACAGGAATTGCATCTGATTTTTTCAATTTTTTTAAAATTGTGGGGGGGGGGCCCAAAGGGGAGGGGGGTTTCTTTCTCAAAGAGGATTTTTTTTTAGAAAAATTACGATTCCTAAAATTAAATTTTGGACAAATTATTTGACAATTTTTGATAAATTTAAGGCCCAGACTTTCACTGTTTTTATGAACTTCAAACATTTTTTGAGGGGGGGGGGGAGTTCTATATAAACAGCCAACATTCCTTGAGATGGACCAGGAGAAGCCTTTTCTAGAAAAAAGGGCTATTCAGAAAAATTTAGAGATAAGAATTTCATCAAAATTTTTCAATTCTTTTTAAATGGTGGGGGGGTGAGGGAGGGGGTCTATTTCTAAAAAGGGACTTAATTATAAAAATTACGATAAAAATAACAACTTTAGAAAAATGCCCCTTGACTTCGACTGTTTTAAAGAATTTCAAACTTTTTTGGGGGAGGGGGGAGGGGGAGGGAAGGACTCTGCACAAAGAGGCCAACATTCCTTGAGATGGACCAAAAGAAGCCTTTTGTAGAAAAAAGGGCTACTCAAAAGAATTTCAAGACAGCAAGTTCATCAGATTTTTTCAATTTTTTGAAATTGCGGTGGGAGGGGGGGGGATTGGGGTCGAATGACAACGAAATTTTCAGGAAATTTTTCCTCATAGAAATTAACAACTTTTAGAGGATTAGAGCAGAAAACAGGTCACCAAAAAAGGTAATTTTAAAAAATTAAATGACCTCATTTTTTAAAAATTTTATTTCAAAAATTCGAATGGCCCCCCCCCTCACAATCAAAATGTTGACAATTTTCTGTTCTCTACTCCACGATCTCCCTCCCTCCTCATATCTTCTGCTACTTCCATTCTCAGCCAAAAAGTACAAATTGAACTGGCTCAATGTGAAAATTTCTCAGACAGTGAATTCCAAAATCATCAAATATGTACCTAAAAATAGGTAATTTTTTGCCAGATTTCTCCAAAGAACTTCATTTTCTCTTCACTTCAGTCTCCTTCCAATCAATAATTTTTTCCTGTCTCAAAAATATCAAAATTTTCCAACAGGATTTTTTTTCAATTTTTTTTATTAAACTTGCTCAAAATTCAATATTCCTAGCTTTGAAAAAATTCAAAAATTTGCATCATTTTCCTGCATTATTTTTCTTGGTCCCAATATTTAGCATTTTCAAAAATATCAAAAAATTACCCATCGACAAAGGGGATAAAAAAATTCACCTGAACTTGAACACGACCAGAAAAAAAAATCCATCGTTACTAAAAAAAATCAAAAATCCATAAGAAAAATCCTACTGCATACACGCGAAAAAAAACTAGGGTGTATGCGACCATATTATTACTAAAATAAAACTCTTAAACTACTAAAAAAAAAAAAAAAAAAAAAAATACATTTTTAAACGTTAACAAAAATATTTGACAAAACGTAAAATATAAATCCCAGAATAAGAAGCCATAATAAATTCGCACAAAAGTTTAAAACTCAACGATACACGTTTTTAAATTTAATTAAATAATCTAAAATCATTAATTTGATGAAAGAGAGGAAGAGAGAAAGGGCAGGTTTAACGAGACAAAAAAAAATCCAATTTCGAAATTCGAATCACTCGCCACTAAATATTCAGTTTGAGATCAACGTATACAGTAATTTTTATGCTGCCCTGAAGTAAAAATCTCAAAAGATATGCCATTCGCTAGGTATAATAATTAGTATAAGTGATACAAAAAAAAAAACACTGTTTTAATAGCTTCAAAAAAAAAAAAAAAAACACCTATCTAAGCGCTTTCATCTCTCACTTCATCATCAGAATCTCAAGTACTCAATTTCACATCCACTTCCACATTATTAATAATGTTGCCGAATAAAAGTTATTTTTTTTTCAACGATACAAAAACAATTACCAAATTTAAAATATCACAGTCGATTTAACCATTAATGCTTACGTTTTACAATATCTCTTACATCTTAATCGCAATTACCAAGACGTCTTCTCACACACGAGGACCATCACAACAAAAAAATTCAACAAAAAATCAGCATTAGACGACTCGAGAAGGGGCACCCAGGTCCCCGATGATGGAAAAACAAAAATCAGACGTACCTATGAGACCATCATTGTAACAAAATCTCGATAAACTCTCGCATTTTAATCCTACCAATCCAACGAATAATGATCACGTTAAACGTAGAAGTAAAAGGAGATTTCCATTGAAATTGAAATCGAATTGCAAACATCGAAATTTTGTTACGCGAGTAAAAAGACTCGGTAATAAATTCGCTTTTTAAACTCGCAGCAAGATCTATAATATTCTCAGCGTCATTGTGGCCAACTCGAGTCAACATATTGGATATAGCGGGTAATAATACAGCTTTTAGAAGGGGAACTGGTAAGAAACAGGTGATTTTGGAACTGTACAACGTATTCGACTATTTACACGAGGTCTCGTATTTTTTTAAAGAAACATTTTTTTTCAAACACTCGACTCTCAAATTACGATGATCCGAAAATCTCAACATGATGAAAACACTACGTTTTTCTCCAGTTCCAAAAATCACCCAAAATTCCTTACTTTGCAAACATCATAATTGAAAAAAAAAAAAAAAAAAAAAAAAATTACAAAAAAAACAATCCAACAATCGTACAATAAAATAACAAAAATTATTTATAGTCGAAGCACCTAGTAACTCGAACAAAAAAAACTCGACGTAAAATTACTAGAAATACTAGAAAAAAATCAACTCGACGAAAAAAGAAGGTGATGTGCGAAGAAACTCGAATCATTCGTTGAAAAAATATCTACCAAGTTTCATCTCTTGAGAGAAAAAAAATTACCAAAAATCAACCTTCTTTCCTCCGGTAAATGTACACCTTTTCTTTTTTTAAAAGTACTTTTTCGCGTAAATTTATACTTTATGTACAATTAGAAAAAAAAAATAAACAAAAAAATATTATCTTCTGTCATTCGTTGGAGAAAAAAAATTCAAAAATAATATTCGAAACGAGGCAATAATTCACCCTTTGTTGCTTTAATATATCAAAGATTTTTGATAAAAAAAAAAAAAAAATCAATATACGTAATATATCGATCAAATAATCCATCCTCTTTACCATTTCGTAATTTACAAAATGAGAAGATATTCTTCGGTATTTACAATTACATATTTGATATAAAAAGTAAATTTACGTTATTTCCTAGCTTTTTTTTTTTTTTGTTTGGTCATTTGTGTACCAGATACTTTGGATTTTACATCCTAAACACATCTTATATGCATAAAATTTCACGCGGCAGAATAAAAAATAAAAATTCACACATCGTACATCGTTAATATACAAAATTTCATTTCGAAATATTTATAAAATATCGATAATTAAAATAATATTATAGCGGAAATAATAAACGACAGAAACGCGAAGCTGTAGGAAAAAACAAACATGGACGTCGTAGTACGATGACCCAAAAGTAATGACATTTCGATTGAAAAGACACAAAAAACAGGAAATTTTTATATTCGTGGATGATTTGAAAATTGAAAAAAAAAAAAATAATAATCGTGTTTATAGTATTACTTAATTAATTAATCAATCATTATATCGTTTATTTTCATAAATTTTGTCTTTTTTTTTTTTGGTTTTTATAGTATTATATTTGTATAGTTTGTTTTTATCAATTTTATCACAATATTTTCTCCATATTAATGAATATATAGGCTCTATAAAGGAAACGAATCGAAAACATGAAACGTAAACTGACGACAGGTTATTTGAAAATAAAAAGAAACCGTCGTGTCGTGAATCTCGATCATCGTTATTTTTTTTTTTTCAAACGTCTCATTTATATAAAAATATTTTACACGTAAAAAAAAAGAGAGAAAAAAGACACGGAAATAATATACATTATTATCAGCTAATAGAAAGAAAAAGTCGCGTAAGAAATATTTTGAAAATAATTTCCTTTGCTACATAGTTCGTACAATAATAAACATAATTATATTCCTGATTATTAAACTCGGTGTGTGTGTAGTTTTTTTTTAAATTTACCATTTTCGACGATTTTTCCAAGTTACCATTGTGTAAGTACATTTATGATGAAGCAGAAGACGTTTTTTCTTCTATTCGAATCCATTAGATTGATTTAAAGAGACCTGATTATACATTGAATTGGAATTTTTCACAAGCTCCTGTAAAATGAAACAGAAACATTGTAAGTATTTATTCGCGTAACATATTTTTCAATATTTTGAAAATTTTAAATAAGTATAGGTTTAGATCACGTCCTCGAGTTTAAAAAAAATGAAACACTTAAATAGAGGGTTTAGACTCTCAAATAATTATTTTCTCTGACTTTTTCCAAGTCAATTTTCCCAAATTTTAAGATCTCGTGGGGCCCAGGAGCTTCAACATTTTTCAAACCTCATTATCGTTGATAAATTTCATCAAATTAAACTTTGAGTTTAGGAAGGTATGATTAGGAGAGCGGGGGGGGGGGAGGGTGCGGGGCCTACTCTAAAATTTTGAATCCCATCAACTACCCTAGCTAAATAATTCAATTCTAATAATTTTTTTTCAAACTCATTCCAAACAACTTGAATTATTACAAAAGCTCACAAAGTTCAACTTTCATCGTGAAAGCTCAATTTTTCATTTAGATTGTAACAACTGAACGTAATCGTTCAAAAAATTTGAATGTTTCATCCCTTCTTTTGAACAAACTGATTTTCAAAACGAGATTTCAATACTTCTGAGGAGCGCCAAAGCCCCAGAAATTAGATAGAAATTCAAGAAAATTTATAAAAGTGATACATTATACAAAAATTGGAGAAAAAGTGAGACTTTCACTTCAGGCAACTTTTCCAAAAAGCGAGAATTTTTGTCAAAAAAGGAGTTTTTTATTGCAACTTTTCGGTTGAAAAAAAAAGAAAATTTTTGGCATAATTTTCCCGATGAAAAAGCAAGACTAAATGCGAAAAAAATTTCAATTTATCTCACAAAAAATAGACTTTGAGAATTGCAGCCCTTGACAAAAATTAACAAAACAATTATTTTCGTAATTTTTGTTCAAAAAAAGATGTTTTCCAATTTTTTGATTGAAAAAATGGTCTTTTTTGTTTTTTTTTCCGAAAATTTTGCGGTGAAAAAGCCATACTTTTCAATTTTACTAAAAGACGAGAATTTTTTCAATTTTGTGACAAAAAACAATATTCTGAAAATTTTATTCAAAAACGCAGTTTTTTTGGCAACTATTGACGATTTTTTTTTTGTAATTTCTGTCAAAAAAAGAGATTTTTTGGAAACTTTTTGGACAAGAAAAATGAGAATTTTGGTACAATTTTGCTACTTGTAATTTTTGTCATTTTCTCTGGCAATTTTTGTCAAAACTGAAGTTTTTTTTTACAATTTTTTGGTCGAAAAAGAACGAGAATTTTTGGTATAATTTTCCTGATTAAAAAACAATACTAAAAAGCGAAACTAAATTTTGACATTTGCAGCAAAAAGCAGGGATTTTTGGCAAAAATTGACACAAAAATTATTTTGATAATTTACTGCCAAAAAAAGATTTTGTCCAATTTTTTGGTTGAAAAAATGATAGTTTTTGGTAATTTTCGAAAATTTTCTGTTGAAAAAACAAGACCTTTCAATTTCTTTAAAAAGAAAGATTTTTCAATTTCGTGGAGAAAAACAATATTCTGAAAATTTTATTTGGCAACTATTGGCGAATTTATTTTTTGAAATTTCTGACAAAAAAGACACTTTTTGACTCGTAATTTTTCTCATTTTCTAATAAACTGTAAAATTTTGGCAATGTTTGCAAAAAGCAGGACTTTTTGGCAATGAAGCTTTTGTGAAGAAAAAAAACACAAAGATTGGAGAAAAAAATAAAAATGAGACTCTCCGGCAATTTTTCCAAAAAGCGAGAATTTTAGTCAAAAATAAGTTTTTTTTTTTACAATTTTTTGGATGAAAAAAACGAGCATTTTTGGTATAATTTTCCTGATAAGAAAACAAGACTAGAAAGCGAAAAAATGTCCAATTTCTTTTCCAAAAAACTGAACTTTGACATTAGCAGCAAAAAATTATTTTCGAAATTTTTTGCCACAAAAAGATTTTTTTCCAATTTTTTGGTTGAAAATAAAAATGATAATTTTTGTTAAATTTCGAAAATTTTCTGGTAAAAAGTCAAGACATTTCAATTTTGCTAAAAAGCGAGCATTTTTTTCAATTTTGTGGCGAAAAATAAGATTCTGAAAAGTTTATCAAAGAACCATCTCGCAAACTCCTACTTCACTTGTATAAATCGCTAATTCGCAGTAAAATTGAGTATGGAAGCCCATGCTTTGCAAATATCTCAAATAAAACTTCAAATATCCTAAAAACAATTCAAAATTCAGCCCTAAGGATCTGTTTAGGAGCCCTCTATTCCTCTCCAATAGATAGCCTATATTGTGAAGCAGCAGAATTACCCCCAGATTTCAGAAGAACTCTCATAACAAACAAATTCATCTCAAATGCATCCACCAACCCTTTCCATCCACTCCAAAACTCAATTAACCCACCCAACCCCCAACATTTTGATCATATAGAAGGACCCATTTCTAATTTCATCACAATGTTGAATGATCTTCAAATCAATCCCAAAACTCTCATCCAAAAACCAATATTATACCCCCTAACGAAAAAGGAATTCAACAATAAGGGCGATTGATTTAATCGCTTCAATACGAACCCTTTTCGTACTCTATTTATTTTCGAATAAAAACAATAACAAAAACTTTTGAATCTTCAAGATAACAAACCTAGCAGCCGAATATTATCGAGATCGCGAACTTTAAATATAACAAAAACATAGCCAAATATAATTAATAACCGCGAATCCGCGACACTCCCGACGAAAAAAAAAAAAAAAAAAACGAATTTTTAAATTTAAAATAATAAGTATAAACGAGAAAAATTACGATGTTTCCAAGGGATACAATTTGTTAATGGGACGGGTAAGTTTAGAATTTTTAGTTTCAACGATTGCTGATCTAACATTACTGTCTGAGCTAACATTAACATTAATTACTTTACCAACTTTCCACTCTCCTCTAGGACAAAATTTTTTATCACCTTCGATTAATACGATATCTCCTACTTTAGGAACTAAATCTACTACATTTTTCTTTTGTTTTATACTAATATTACGTTCGCGAAGACTAGTTAAATATTGGAATTTCCAAACGTTCCAAAATTGATTAATAATATTGTTAGATCTTTTCCATAAATTTACGATTACATCGCGTTTAATATTTTTAACATTATCGATATCCGGAATAAAATCGAATTTGCTATTCATCAAATCATTAGGTGTTAATACATTACTATCATTTTCACCGACATAAACGATAGGACGCGAATTAATTACAGAAGTTACTTCGTACAACACGGTTCTTAATTGATTTTCTGTTATTATACAATTAAAAATTGTTTTCTTTAGCGACATTTTCACTATACCGATTAACCTTTCGTAAAAACCGCCATGCCACGGGGCATATTCAGGTAACAGTTTCCATTCTATCGAATTATTTTTACAAAAATCTATTACATCATTATCAGAAATTATTTGTTTCCAAAGATTTTCAAAAACCGATTTAGTTATTTTAAATTGCGGCGCGTTGTCACTTATTACAAATTTTGGAATTGTGCGTAATGCTATAAAATTACGAAAAGCGAGTAGGAATTCTTGAGTGGTCATATTCTCTAAAAGTTCTAAGTGAATCGCACGCGTAATCATACAAACAAAAATACTAACAAATACTTTTTTCTGGACTGAGTTATCACTGACGTATAAAGGACCAAATGTGTCGATACCACAACAGGAAAACGGACTGCTTTGATTTACACGAAATTCAGGTAACGGAGGAATTGCAGGATATTTATATGGACCACCATCGTAGTATTTGCAGTTAGCACATTTTTTTAGAACGTAGTACACCGTCGATCTGCCTTTTGGAATCCAGAAATTTTTTCTCAATTCAGAGAGAGTATGCGAAACGCCAACATGATAGTTATCGATATGAATTTTTTCAATTAATAAGTGAGTGAAGTATTCTTTCTCAGGTAGAAGTATTGGAAACTTTGCATTATCGTCGAGACATGATTCAACCAGGCGTCCATGACAACGTATAATATTTTGAGAATCACGTTTTAAACCAAGCGGATTAGGTTGCGAAATATCAGGATAATTTTTGTTTTGGATATACATAATCCACTGGTTGAAAGCTTCTTCGGTTTTCTGAACAATATTATTCGGATTGACATTTTTCATGTAGCTTAACGTTGCATCAAGTAGATAGTTGAGGGTTTTAAATTGAGTACAATCGATTTTAAAAGGAGGCTGAATTACAGCTGTATTATTGGAGATAAGTACTGGTTCTGGTTCAGGTTCAGGTTCGGATTCAAATTGTAAATTCATTGCCTTTGGCCAAGCAACTTCCATCTCTTTCAACCATGTGGGGCCTTCCCACCAGAACGAATTCAAATCTTGCACTTCTGCACCGCGACTGGCTATATCAGCAGGATTTTCAGCAGATGGAACGTAGCGATAATTGAACGATTTATCAATTTTCTTCACAATTCTTTCTACAAATTTGGGCAAAACTTTTTTCGAACATAACCATGATAATACACATTTGGAATCAGACCATACATAAATATTTTTGATATTAACATCAGAAAATTCATTCTTAACGAAATTCACGATTTGACTACCGATATATAAAGCTAACAATTCTAACTTCGGAATAGTTAAATTATTGCGAGGAGCAAGACGAGATTTAGCAAAAACGAGACGAGTTAAATTATTTTTCTTAACGTAAACGGTTGCAGCATAAGCTTTTTGAGACGCGTCAACAAAACAATGTAAATCAAAATCATTACAAGCATTACCGCCACGAAATATGTACCGATCTATTTCTACATTCGAAATACAATTCAAGTTATTTAATAATTCTTTCCACGACTTTTGATCTTTCTCATCTAAAACATCATCCCAATCTAAGTTTTTGCCCCATAAATATCGAATAAATAATTTAGCTGGTAAAACAACAGGACACAAAAAACCTAATGGATCAAAAATCGAGGATACCTTTTTTACAACTTCACGTTTTGTAATAATAATAGCCGAATTAGCGAGTTTATGATTAATCACGAAAGTATCATTTTTAACATTCCATTTTAACCCTAAAATACTAATTTCAGATACATCTAAACGATCTTCCGGTTTTAAAACATTTTTAAGTTCATTACAATTCGTAACCCAATTACGTAAATTCATCGAAGCATCATTAAAACAAGATTTTGAAAAATTATAAAGATCAATAGCTTCATCTACCGAATCGACACTCAAGATAAGATTATCCACATAAAAACTTCTTAGTAATAGCGGAACGAACTTCGAATCATATTGATTTAAATGAAAAATTATTGTTAAAGTTAACAAAAACGGACTAGCGATAACACCGAACGGAATTTTAGTAAATCGAAATATAATCAAATTATCGAAGGTCAGCGGTTTTTTAAAATCTTTTATCCAAATAAATCTAACGAAATCGCGATCACGTAATTTCAAACCGATTTGCAAAAATGCTTTTTCAATATCAGAAGTTAATACAAAACATCTCAACATTAAGCGCAAAATCAAACCGCATAACGTTTCCAAAAGAACACGACCACGAAAAATACAATCGTTTAAGCTTTTATCGTTTTTTCGAGATTTTGCAGAACCATCATAAACAACTCGTAAACTGGTACTTTTACCTGGTGTCAGAACTTCGTGATGCGGAAGATAATGAACTAAATCTTCTTTATCGTTGATAGATTCGTCGACTCGTTCGATAATACCTTGAGACTCTTGGTATTTGATCACTTTGTCATATTCGTCGAATAATTCTTTGTTCTTTTCGAATTTTCTCATCTGAGATTTCAAACGACCGTAGGCGAGCCCTTTGTTCGATTTTAAATCAGGAGGGTACTCTTTCCAGGGCCAAGCTACTTCATAACGATTATCTATCAATTCTATATTATCATAAAAACTTTTTACCGCAAGTTCATCGCCGATATCCTCCACTGAGGTTGAATCATCTATCCCAATCGCATCTAATTTCCATAGGTTTTCTACCATTTCAATCTCGGAGAAGAAAACTGGAGTTTCGTGGCTTTTATCGATTCGACCAACAACAAGCCATCCGAATTTCGAATTGATTAACGAAGTTGAATCATCAATAATTACTTTTTCCATGACCATAAAATCGAACATGTAGTCATTTCCAATCAGGAGTTCAGGTACAAGATTTTTATCAACTTCAGCGAGCTTGAATTTCTCGAATCTGGAATCTAACTTAATATCGTGGTGATTTATTCGATTAATAATTTTAGGTATCGTATTTGCAGTGATTTTTATTTTTTCACCATCATTTGTAAAAATATCTAAACTAACGACCTTGGTTGAAATTTCTCTAGGAGCTTCGGAACAAATCGTAGAAATTCTAATTGTTTCATAATGAAGAGGCTTCAATTTTAATTTATCGGCCAACCTTGTAGTAATGTACGATCTTCTTGAACCGCTATCCAAAATTGAGGTAACTTTCTGAACACGACTTTCATTACCAACGTTGATTGTGGCTGCTAACAGGTTACCTTCTTGATCTTTCATTAGTAAAGATTCAGTTGGTTCAGGATTACTAACTTCTTTCGAAAATAATTTAATACATAAACTACGATGATGACTACAACGTTTTTTACAATGTACACATGGTTTGTTTACCGTACAGTCTTTAGCGAGATGACCAGGATTCAAACAAATGATGCAACGACCATTTAATTTCTTTCTTCTGTCTTCCAATGTCGTTATTTTGCTGCATTCATCGGAATAATGTGACGTTTCACCGCAATAGATACATTTTTTACTTGGTTTTCTATCACCAGTTATCAAGCTCTCTGTAGTACCTTTGAAAAAATCTTTTTTATTAGAATTATTATCGGATGACTCACTCCAATTAGTACCACAATACTGCTCTTGTTTCCATATCAATTCGCCAACTTTCTGCCTCAATTCGGATAAATCGTTACTTGCAACATCCAAATCGGCTTTCATAATTATATCAAACGGAAACTTCTTCATAATCATCGAATACAGTATGGTGTTGTTTTGAATATTTTCACCTACACCTTCTAAAGCATGCAAATTCGATTCAATATTATCGTAAGTATTTCGCAAATTTTTAGTCCATTTGTTACTTTTTGGAATTTTCGTTAAATTATCGTATAATAAATCAATTAATTTCTTTTTATTACCAAACTTCTTTTTTACCATTTCGTATGCGATTGGATAGTTTGCAGCAGTGGTACCCATACCTTTCAACAATAATTCAGCTTCGCCTACCAGGTTATTTCTCAAGTACGTAAATTTATCAGTTGCTTCTAAATCAGTATTATGTACAGCTGAGTTGAACGAAGACCAAAACGATTCGAATTCAAGTAGATTACCACCATATTTCTTCAACTCCAACTTTGGTAACTTAATCGTAGCTTTTGAAGAAGAACAACAACTACCGCTACCACCAGATTCAGTTGTACACTGTCTTTTAAAACCTGGAACTGCACTGCTATTAGAGAATTTTTCGATACTGTTTTCTAATTTACCTTTAATGGCGATGTAGTCATCTTCGAATTTTTCTATGAAAGGGTCCAGATCCGGAACTTCGAAGTTGTCAAATTCGTCAAGTAAAGCAAGATAATTTTTATATATATCTTCGACCATTGTCAATTTCACTTTAACTTCGTTAAAATCTGCCGTCGCCAGCTTTTCACTTACGTATGACATACTTCTAGTCAGTGAAGAACGAAGTCTGGACTTTCGGGTGGATAACGCTTTTAGCTTTTCTGCATTTTCGCTGGTTTCCGGCATTTTTGGAATTTACCAACGAATTCGGAGGACGAAACGAACGATTATTTAGGATCAGCCTGCTACCATAACGAAAAAGGAATTCAACAATAAGGGCGATTGATTTAATCGCTTCAATACGAACCCTTTTCGTACTCTATTTATTTTCGAATAAAAACAATAACAAAAACTTTTGAATCTTCAAGATAACAAACCTAGCAGCCGAATATTATCGAGATCGCGAACTTTAAATATAACAAAAACATAGCCAAATATAATTAATAACCGCGAATCCGCGACACCCCCCTTGGCTTCTAAAACCTCCTCAAGTCAACCTACAGCTTATTAACTACCCAAAAAATAGCCACTCTCCATTAGTAATAAAACAGAACTATCTTGAACTTTTATCAGAATACAAAAAATTCAATCTTTGCTTTACAGATGGATCAAAAATACCAACACTTCACACAGGATATGCATACTCTATAAATGATAGAATTTCAAATTTTAAAATCCATAACTGTTCTTCAATCTACACTGCCGAACTCACAGCTATTTTCCACTGTCTCTGTGACATACTCACTTATGAATCAGAAAATAAGTCCTTCTTAATTCAAAGTGATTCCCTCAGCTCACTAACTGCTATCCAAAATCTTTTTTCCGATCACCTTCTAATTCAAAATATTCATAAAACTCTATTTGACTTACAAAATTCAAACTTCTTCATACAGTTTATGTATGTACCCAGCCACGTTGGAATCTTAGGAAATGAAATTGTAGACATTAATGCAAAATCTGCCACCATCCTTTCTCCCCTTATATTTATCACAGCTGACGACCTCAAATCTATCTTCACCCAAAGCACACTTAAGAAATGGCAAAACTTTTGGTCCCTCCAAACCACAAACAAGCTCTTTCAACATAAAAAATTAGTCCATCCTTGGAAAAACCTCTCCCACTTAAACAGACTTGAAGAAATCATTACAACCAGACTGAGAATTGGCCACACAAAAATCACACATAATCACCTCTATGAAAAGGCCCCAAAACCCACATGTCAGTTCTGCCTCTCAGAACTTATATCTGTCCAACACTTACTATTTCAATGTCCCTCCTTACACCAGCACAGACTATCCCCACAAATAGATGAAAGATCCCTATTCATACCAGACGACCCTTCCGAAATTAAAAAATTCTTAGACCTAATTAAAAAACTTGACCTTACCAACTCGATTTAAATCTCATACGACGGGTGTAATAATCAAGTAATTACAAACACCCAAAAAAAAAAAAAAAAAAAAAAAAAAACAGTTTTTTTTGACAACTATTGGCGAATTTTTTACTAATTTTTTCGTAATTTCTGTTAAAAAGGGAGATTTTTTGCAACTTTTCGCACAAAAAAAGATAATTTTCGGAACAATTTTGCTACTCGTACTTTTTGTCATTTTCTAAACAACTGTAAAATTTTGACAATTTTAGCAAAAAGCAGGACTTTTTGGCAATGAAGTTTTCGTACTTAATAAGTACATATCGATGGTGTTGTGGAAGAAGGGCCAAACTGAATTTTTAAAGATTTTTTTCTCTCGGAGAAACACTGCTCTAACAACCGGAGATGGAAAGGTAAAAGGGCCAAACTATCTCACAGCTAAACTGAATGATGCAGCTTGGCTCTGAAACAGTTTGGCCCTTTTTATCTGTCCAACTCTGGCTGTTATAGCACTGTTCCCCTGAGCGAAAAAAATCTTGAAAAATGCAGTTTGGCCCTTCTTCCACAACACCATCGATATATGGGAGACTTTTTCTCAATTTTTGTTAAAAAAAGATTTTTTCCAATTTTTGGTTGAAAAATAAAACGATAATTTTTGATAATTTTCGAAAATTTCTGATGAAAAAGCAAGACTTTTAAATTTTGTTAAAAAGCGAGAATTTTTTCAATTTTGTGACGAAAACGAGATTCTGAAAAGTTTATCAAAAAACAGTTTTTTTTTTGTTTTTTTTTTTTTGGCAACTATTGACGATTTTTTTTGTTGTAATTTCAGTCAAAAAGGGAGATTTTTTGCAACATTTTGCACAAAAAAATTAGAATTTTAGGAACAATTTTGCAACTTGTAATTTTTGTTATTTTCTAGCAACTTGTAAAATTTTGACAATTTTAACAAAAAGCAAGACTTTGGCAATGAAGTTTTCGTAATAAACGGAGACTTTTTTATTCAATTTTTTCCAAAAAAAAGTACTTTTTAACAATTTTCAAACAATAGAGACTTTTTTGTCAATTTTTAAAATACCGAGGATCTATTTGTATGTCAAAAAGTAAGAACCTTTTGGGAACTATGAAAATGAAAAAAAACGAGCTTTTTGGGTAATTTTTGGCAAAAAAGTGAGACTTTGAAATTTTTCGCGAAAAATCCATTATTTTGGGCAATTTTGGCAAGAAGCAAGATTATTTGGCAACGTTTACAAAAAGCAAGATTGTTTACTATTTTTAGCAGAAAGCGAGACTTACACCATTAGCAGGGTGTCTTTCAAAATTTCAAAATGCTACAAAGTAGGACTGTAGCAGATTTTTTTTTTTTTTACGAAGTTCACGAATTTTTTTGGTGAGGGGAGGGGAGAAGAGGGGGTTAACATTCGTTATTTCAATTTTTCGTTTTTCAAATGTTTTTTGATATTTTAATAATTTTGTGAGACGGGGCAAAACAAAAAACTTTTCCAGTCATGAAGGCCAAATATTTCAAATACTGAAGTACATTTTCGATTCCTGGTGAATTTTTGAAAATCAAATTGGCCACGTTCGCTATTTTCAACTCTCCGAAAAATCGATTGGAAACAGTTTTGAACCATTTTAAGCAGTTCTGGATTCTGGAGCCTCCAGCAAATTTATGAAAATTTTATCCAATCAAGGTGAAACGCTAAAATCCACTTCAAGCTTTATTTCTGACAAGCCATGATGACTGGAGATTGTTTCAAGCCGATCGTATAATCACATTTTGAAAATTCCAGATTTTCAAAAAGAGCCACAAAATCATCCAAATTTATTTTCTTTTGGAAAATCTGAAATTTTCAACACGACTGGAGGCTCCAGAACGGCTAAAATCACCTTCAATCGACTCAGGGATGTTAAAATCAACTTCATTGGGTAAAATTTTATGGAAATTTCTATTTTCAAAAATCTGCTGGAAGCTCCAGAATTGCTCAAAACGGTTGGAAATCGTTTCCAATCGATTCCAGTATCAAAAATAGACCTGCTTTCTAAGTCGATTAGAACAAATTTTCGATTAGGAGAATGTTGGGGGATTCCAAAAATTCTGAGACACGTGACCTTCACTTCAAATGAGTTTCTCTCTCCAGTTTTAGATTTCAAGTGACATGAAATGAATTCGCGAAAATTATTTTCCAGCGCTGCATTCATTTGTCAATAATTTTACTTGTTTTTTTTTTTTTAAATCGCCTTTCGTAAAAGAATTTTCGAAAGATCTGCCCAAACACTCCGGAGAGAAAGTACACCCAAAATGGATCAAATTTCACAACAATTTCTCTAAATAACCAAAACAAACCAACGACTACAAAAAGAATTGCAAGCTTAAGCTACAGTAAGCTACAGTAGCATCGTTACTCACATTCTTAAGCGTAATTATTGGGCACGACAAATAGACAGATATAGGTGAACGGGGTTAGAAAAAACAGCTGAAGTCCAGGTGCGCCTTCACATCTGCAATTTCAAAAAAAAGGGGGCAAAAATTTAGAGCAAAAAAAAAAAAACAAAAACAGCAAAACCAATCACATAAGTACAGTATCCTACGAGTAAGTGCCAGTTTTTCCATCAAAAAAATATCGAAATACTAATTATTATACTAACCAATATTTCCGAGGCCGGGTTTATTCAAAAAATTAAAAACTTCGTCCCAAGCGTAAAAAAACATGGCGCCGGACGCGTAAGGCGGATCTTGGCTAGTTTTCTTCTCGTTAGCGGACCCAGCTGCGGCGAAAAAAGACGAAGCTGTGTCCATCGACATCGACGATAGCCTTTCGAACGGGTTCAATTCGATCCATTCGGTCTGACACGCCACGTCGTTCGCATTCACGACGAATTTCGGCTGAAACGAATCCAACTCGTGGACCGATGCGCGGCTTCGGCTTCGAGGCTGAGGTCTTTGTTGTTGTTGTTGCTGCTGCATCGAAACCTCGTCTAACTCGTGTTTGAACACCATCAGCCTCTGATTATTACACCACAGCGTTCCGGAGGCGCTACGTTCGATCAGAGCTGGCGTATCGGTGGGTACTTTGAACGCCGGCTGGATCGGTTTAAAGTGAAACTGAGTCTCGTAATCGGATCTCGGTACGATGTTGCTCACTTCGACGTCGTCGGAAGCATCCGCTGTCGTTGTGGACGCATCCGATACACTCCGGCCACCGTCGCTCTGCCTGCTGCTGTTGCTGCTTCGTAAAGCTAACGTGATCATAGTCGTCGATGTCGCTTTAGTGGCGCCGGGTGCTGCTGTTGCTGGTTTCTTGTAGTACTGGAACGCTCCACGATCGGTGAACGATACGAATCCGTTGATGATCGGTTTCAAATTCAAGAATTTACCGCCGCGTACGCTGAACTGATGCTGATACTGGTGATGGTAGTTGAAAGCGTCGCGACCTTTATGCCCAGCCGTCGTTCTAAGAACTTCGAACGTATCGGACGCGTATTCGTCGCATTCCATCGAAGACGATTCCGCTTCCGAGATGGACGACGACGACATCGTGCCACGAGACGACGAATACGATCCTTCGTTCGGATGAATGCTACTACTGCTGCTGCTGGTGCCGCTGCCGTTCGACGATGGACCGACTCCTGGCAGGAAATCGATTATCTTCGGCGATCCCCATAAAGTATAGGTTGACTGATGATGGTGAGCAGCGGCTGAACTCTCTTTGGCAGCAGCGCCGCCAAACGGTGGTCTTCTGCCGGACGGTGGTGCTTTGGAAGTTTTCGTTGCTGCTGCTGCTGCTCCTCCGGCCGTTGGTCTGCGATGGGTGCGTTGGCTAGCCCCGAAACTCGGTATTAAATCATCTTCCGGTCCGAACGAAGATTCCCATAAACGATACGGCTTGAAGGATGCCGCCACCGCTGGAGCGGGCGCTGTAGCTGCCGGCTTGGCGTACTTGAATATTCGACCAGTTTCACTTCCACCTGTTTTAAAACAAACAAACGAACGAGCGAACATTAATTTTGAGGAAAAATTCGTCGAAGAGTATTCTGATTGGTGCAGGTTCTTCAGATTTAAAAACACAACCCCCCCCCCCCCCACCCCATCGCCAAAAAAACACACGAAAATGGGAATTTTTCATAGACAAAGGTACTAGACCCCCCCCCCTCCCGAAAAAACAGTAACTTGGGTAACCAAAAAAGTTACAAAACATCTGAAAAAACATCACCAAAAAAAAAAAACCGAAGTGATAATGAATCAAAAAGCAAAACTTGTAGGCAAATACTGCCAAAAAAAAGGGACATCCTTCCGCAGTTATTGTCAAAAAATTGGATTGGAATATTTTGCAACGTTTTATTGATGAAAAATTCAAGATCTTTTGCTATAATTTTTGGCAAATCGGCAATAAAAGTGATGGCCAAAAAAATCACGTTTTATTTAGCAAAATTGTCAAAAAAATTACCTTTTTCAAAAACTAACATAAAGTCTCACTTGTTTGTAAAAAGCAACACTTTCATAATTTCAACAAAAAGTAGGGCCAAGACTTTTTGATAATAACTGAAAAAAGTGATATTTTTTTGCAATTTTTGGTTGAAAAACGAGTGCTTTTTGGGTAATTTAGGTTAATTTGATAATTCGGACATAAAAGCAAAACTTTTGAGTATTTTTTGTAAAACAATGTAATCATTTCTAAAATTTTGCGAAAAAGCAAAAAATTTGGTGAATTGCTGGCAACAATTTTTTTTCGTAATTTTTGTTGAAAAAACTAAATTTTTTTTTGCGATTTTGGCAAAACGTAAAACACAAGACTTTGGGGAAATTCTGATGAAGAAAAGTAGAACTTTTGAACCAATTTTGCAAAATAACAGTACCTAGGTACTTTTTTTCATTTTTTTTTTTTTTTGGAAACTTTGACTAAAATTGAGATTATTTTCAAAAATGTTGACAAAAAGTTCAAGGTTTTGGTAACTTGAGCAAAAAAATGGCAATTTTGCTAGAACAAAAATTTTTGTCAAAAAGCCACACTTCGCCACAATTTTAACAGAGCAGGTTTTTTGTGATAATTGGCAAACAAGTGATTATTTTTTTAAACAATTTTAGTAAGAAAAGCGAGACTTGGAGTAATTTTTGGAAACGATCAAGAAGTTTTTTTTTCAGAAATACTTAATGCAAAAAAGCAGAATTTTTTGCCAAATTATTGTCAAAGAGTGATATAAAATTTTTTTAAATGTTGTCAAAATTATGATCATTTCCAGAAATTTTGGCAAAAATGTTGAAATTTTTGGCAAACTCAAGCGGAACAAAACAGGTTTTTTTTTTAGAAATAATGCAAAAATTAAATCGAGAGTTCTTCGCCAATTTTTGTCAACGAGTGATGTTTTTTTTTTGCAATTTTTGTGGGAAAAGTGTGACTTTTTTTCATCGGCAATTTTGGCACAAAACACAGAATTTTTCAAAATGATGACCATTTTCAAGAATTTTGGCAAAATATCTGTGCTTTTTGGCAATTCAAGCGAGACAAGACAAGACTTTTTGGCGACAATTTTGACAAAAATTGCAATCTTTTTCATGAATTTTGGTAAAGGATGAAATTTTTTGCTAATTTTGGTAACAAAAAGAACTTTTTGACAACTCTCAAAAAGAAACCTTTTTATGAAAATTTTGTGACTTTTTCGAGAATTTTTCCAAAAATTATCGACAGCGAAGGCAAAACAATTTTGCAAAAAACAGTACTTTGGGGCAACTCTGACAAAAAAATTAAACTTTTCGACCACTTTGACAAAATAAGACACAGGACTCTTTTCATTTTTGAAAATGTATGACTTCCTTTCAATTCAGAAAAAAAAATCTTGACCACTTTGGCAAAAAAGCAGAAGATTTTTTCCTTTTTGAAAGTTTCGACCAAAATTGTAGAAAAAATTCACAATTTTTAGCAAAAAAAAAGTAAAATTATTTCTAAAATTTGGCGAAAAAGCAAAAAATTTGGTCAATTTTGGGCAACAATGAATTATTTTTTCATCATTTTTGCCGAAGAAACGCTATTTTTTTTTTTTAACTTTTGGACCAATTTGATACAAAAAACAGTGCTACTTTTTCCATTTCTATTCTTTTTTTTTTTTTTTTTTTGGAAATTCTGACTAAAATTAAAATTATGTATTTTCAAAAATTTTGACAAAAAGTTCAATTTTTTGGCAAAAGTTAACTTGAGCAAAAATAAAAAAAATGGCCATTTAGCTAAAAACAAAATTTTTGTCAAAAAGCAACACTTCATTTTAACAGGACAGGATCTTTTGCAATAATTGGCCAACAAGTGATTATTTTTTTAAAAAAATTTTAGTAAAATAAAAAAAAACGAGACTCAGGAGTAATTGTTGGAAAAACTTGACAGAAATTATTCAAATAATATACAAGAATTTTTCGCCAATTTTCATCAACGAGTGATATTCTTGGCAAAACAATTTTGTAAAAATCACAACAGTTTGATTTTTTTGAAAATTTTATGAAAAAAAGTTGAAATTTTTGGTAATTTGTGCGGAATAAATCAAGACTTTTTGGGATAATTTTGACAGAAATTGCGATTTTTTTATGTTTAATTTGGCAAAAAAGTTGTGCTTTTCCGCAATTTTGGTGCAGCTTCTTTTTTTTAGAAATTATGCAAAAAAGTAAGAATTTTTCGCCAATTTTAGAAGCGTGACTCTCTTATTAACAATTTTGGCAAAACAATTTTGTAAAAAATGAAAATTAATGTTCGGAGGCAACTTTGGCACAAAAACACAGAACTTCATAAATTTCCTGGAAATTTTTAATTGAAATAATGACAATTTTTAGGAATTTTGGCAAATTTTGAGAAATTCAAGCGAAATAAAACAGGACTTCTTGGGGCAATTTTGGCCGAAAATTAATATTTTTTTCATGAAGTTTAAAAAAAAAAAAACTACAAAAATCTGCTAATTTTGGCAACACAAAAAAAACAGGACTTTTTGGGAACTTCGGCAAAAAAAAATACATCACTTTTTAAGGATATTTTGCGACTTTTTCAAGAGGGTATTTTGGGGCAATTTTGGCAAACAAGTAGAACGTTTGACCACTTAGACGGAAGAAGACAAGATTTCTTCCATTTTTGGAAATGTTGACTACAATACGAATAATTTTGGCAAAAGTTATTCTTTTTAATAATTTTAGAGGAAACAAAGTTTTGAGCAATGTGGGCCAAAATTGTAACCTTTTTCAGAAATTGTTGGTAAAAAGTTCAACTTTTTGTCAATTTTACACACGCAACAAAAAAATTATAAAACATAACTTTTTTATCACTTTGGCAAAGAATTACGAGATTTCTTCCATTTTTGAAAATTTTCACTAAAAATGACAATTTTATGTTATTTTTGAGAAAAATTTACAGTTTTAGGAAATGTCAGCAAAGAAAACAAGTTTTTTTTTGGGGGGGGGGGGGAGGGGGTTGTAAGAATAGCGACGATTTTCGGAATTTTTTGACAAAAAAATTACTTGTCGATTTTCTTTCAATTTTGAAATCAATCAAAAAGTTTCGATAAAATCCTGTCTCGCGCTCATAGATCAAAAAATCAGGTTCGAGCAAGTGTTTCGTGAAGAACCTTTGATCGTTCGGAGAGATTTTTATTCGGAAGTTTTGCTTCTCTGTATTCTCTACGGCTCAAAGTTCGTTGAATTTTATAAGAGATAACAATTCCACATTAATTTATAATTTTCCTCGAAGTCGAAAAAAATCATGTCAAGAGGTCCCTCTTCCAAGTCAAAAAGAAAAAATTCCAGTTTTTTTTAAAAATTTACCATTTCTGCGTCAAATTTTTCTAAATAATCCATTTCTCAAAAAAAAAAAAAAAAAACTCCCTCGGATTCAAAACCATTTTGGTTCCCTTGAAGAAGCCTCCAAAGTAGGAAATAATCAAGAAAAATGGAGTAAGTAAGTCGATAGGTAGTTTTTTTATAAATAATTTCCTATTTACATCTCAAATTTCTTCAAAGCAACCCCTCCTCTCTTTACATGAAAAAATCATCCTCGGTCCCCAAAATAACGACGGCCTCTCAGAATAGATCCTCCAAAATTGAAAAAAAAATTGTTAATTTGAGGTCTGCATTTTTCAATTTTTTAATTTTTGAAAATTCGTTATTTCTAATTAAAAACTTTTCAAATACATCAAAACTCTTATTCTAGAAAATACCTCTTTGAGCTCTCAAAAAGTACATTTCTCTCAATTTTTCCTCCAACTTTGGAGTACTCCACACAAAATCAGAGGCCTTGAATTTTTTTGGAAAAAGGGATTATTCAGTAGCATTTTGACACAGAAATGGAAAATTTTTCAAAAAATTCTCACCGACTTCGTCGATGTGTTTTATTTTTCTTGATTTTTTTTTCACACGAAGTTAATGGCTGGAAATTCGAAAATGTGTGCCTTTATGTAGACCAAACACGTGAAGTTTTTAGGGGGTCAATCAAAAATGATGAAACATCATCAAGCCAGGGTGGCGTTTTTCGCAACCAAATCAACTTCAAAAGCACGACAAATTACCTGTATTAGCGGTCTGATTCCTGGAAGACAACGAAGCGCGCATTGGAGCAGGTTCCGGCACCGACGACGACGACGACGGTATAACTTTCTCCATCAGTAAAGGCGAACACCACAGATCGTACTTGGGGTACTTCTGGTTAACCGAATGATATCGTCCATCGGGTAAAAAATACGACGACTTGTCCGCCACCCTCACTTCCCTTTCCAGCTCCAACAACAACGACGAATTCGTCGATCCGGTGCCGCTCAATTCATCCTCGGTGCTGCTTTCAAAAATACGAGTACCAGACACTGCGGCGCCGCCACCGCATTTCGACGACGACGGTTCCATGATCTTGATAACCGGCAGTTCGGCATCCTGCATCGAAAGCTGTCTACGTTTACGCTGCTGTCTTAGGGTCACTTCGCGTTTCAGGTTTTCGGCGTAGTTATCGAAATCGATGATATCGTCGTCTTCTACGATAATGGCTCGAGTCTTCGCCATCGGCGGCGTTGGCGATCCTGTCTGCATATCCGATGCACCGATTACCTCTTCGTATCCGTCGTTGATCACGTAATCAGTTCTGAAACCTTGTCCGCCTCCGACGCCGCTACCGTTTGCTGCAGCTGATTCGTAACATTCGATGATGATCTGCTGCACTCGTCGGTGTTGATCTCCGGCTGCTATGGAGGCGGCCAATTTACGCTTAGATTTCTGTTTATTTTTCACCGCTCGTTTCTTCCAAATTATACGATTGACTACGGCCGTATTGGGAGTTTTTCTAGCACCGCGACGAAGTCGAGATTTGCCTTTGGTCGCGGCGTAGATTCTGCCAGCGGCGTATTCTTCTTCTTCTTGTTCGGCATCGTGGTCGTCGTCGTCGTCCTCGTGATCGCGATCTTCGTCGTAATAATAATCCATCACGTCGATAATATATTTACGTCTGACGCCGATTACCTTTTTGGCGTATTTCTTCGCAGGTTTACTCGGCGAAGTCGACGAAGGAGGGGTCGGAGGCAGTAAAGTATGGTCTTCAGTCAGGCAGTTTCGATTCTCCATCTTTACACGAGTTAGCAGGTCTTCGTCTTCGGTCTTGCGGCGGAATCTGTGCTTGTTGGACGACGTTTCGATGATAGGTGGTTTGGCTGCCGTGAAAATACCGCAATTATTGGCCAAATTGCGTAAGACTTTTTCGAACAAATCGTTGAATAATTTCGTTCTCGAGTGATCAGCCCAACTCAACAAATCGCCACCGCCGGAATGATTTTCATCCGTTTCTGATGCTTTCTTCGTGGTCGTCGTCGTCGTCAAATTCCATAAAAAGTTCTCGCTATTCAACTGGTCGACTCCGGTCACCGCCAGCACCACATCGGGACAGCAAATCTGCAACTGGAGGTTACCTTGCGAAGATGACAGACTACAGCTGGTGATTCCGGTGTTGGTGTGTTGTAGTAATAGTTGCTCGTTCAGACCGTCGTTCATCAAAGGCGAGACAGCGTTCGAGGTTAATTTACGCTTGAATACGTGATCGCCTTTGGCCAGCACCGTGTTCAGGCAGAAAAACCAATACAGCGCGACACTGCGAAACAATCCGACCAAACGTTTATCCGTCAACAGAATCGAAGAGTTCAGACACACAGACTGATTCGGCTGCTGCTGCTGGGTAATCACGTTACAGCCTTTGCCACCACCTCCACCACCAACAACGATACTAGCACTGCTGCTATCGACGACACCACCTCGAGTACTCGTAGTGGTAGTAAAACTCGAAGATGTAGACCAACCACCACTATTGTTAGCGTTACGATTGTTTTCAACGACCAGGCCGGCGGAGGTGGCGCTGCGATTATTATTGCTGGTAGTTTTCTTCACGAGACAACCGTTGGACTGCGACTGATGAGACAATGATGCAGCTTCAGAGACAAACCGGTTTACAAAGGTCGTCCTCGTCATATCGTAACGCTGCTGTTGAACGACGCTAGACGGCGACCTTTCCTCTTCGGCAACAACGGCGTTCAACTCCAGCAACTCGTTCAGCATCAACGTCTTCTTCGTAGCGTAAACAGTAGCCGCCGCTGCCGCCGCCGCCGCCACGCAATCTATATTCGCGTCCAAAATACTGTCGATTTCACGATGGTAAATGTTGGTACTATTATTATTCTTGACCAGCAAAGGCGACGAAGATTTCTTTAGGTTTCCAGCGCCGACGACGACGCCGTTGCCGCAATTGCAATAATATTTAGTCGTACGGCCGAAGTAACGATAATCGTCGTTGAAGGCGGCGGCGGCGTTATTGTACCGGTTGTTTTTATTATTACGATGATACACGATATCGATATTGTTGCTGTTGTTGTTGTTGTTCGATAATCGTTTACCGGCGGCGGCGCGTTTCAATTTCGATACGAGTACGTCGTCTTCGTCGTCGTCATCTTCGGCGGCGACGACGCCGTATTTTACCGAAGAAATGACCAAAGTTGCGGTGGTCATTAATTCTTGGTCGTTTTTACTACGTTCGTCGACGACGTCCATATGATCGCTGCTGGAGGATTTATCGGTGATAATTATCTCTTTAGTTTTCATGTCGAAAAGTTTTTTTAGTCTTGATTATTAATTCGAAGGACAAAAGTCAGGTTATAGTTCGATGAGTAGCTAGCTGATTATTTATAGGTAGATGAATTTTTTTAGACGCCTTCAACGGTGCATTTGGTTGAATAAACAATTTCGAAGTGTTTCGATCGCATAATGATATCGATATTAATCGCAGTTGGGTCGGTAGACAATTCGGTTGATGTGGTTGCCGATGCTGCTGCTGCTGCTGATGATGATGATGATGCCACCGCCGCTGCAATCAAAGGGTTAATGTGAACGATCTTAGTTTTCCTGCAACAGAAAAGAAAACGAAAGGAAAAATTAGATTAATTTCATCAGAAGCACGTCATCTCAAAGTGTTATTTTACGATATACATACCCCCCTCCCTCTGTCAATTCGGAGGGGAAGAGGGGTAGCTGGGGAAGGTCAAACTTTTTCAAATCCTAAATTCGAGAAAGGAGGGAGAGGGGGAGATCAAAATTTCTCCGAGTCGTAATTTTTAAAACTGATGAAAAAATTGTAAATTCGGGGAGGGGAGGAGGGGGGAGAGATCACACTTTATTCAAGTCGTGATTTTTTTGGGTCAAAAATGATGGGAAAAAATCTCAAATTTGAGGGGGGAAGATCACACTCAATTCAAATCGTAATTTTTTGGGTCAAAGAAACAACCCAAAATGGGGGGGGGAGAGGGAAAATCAAACATTCAAGTACTAATTTTTTGGGTCAAAAATGATGGGAAAAAATTTTAAATTCGGGTGGAGGGGGAAGGGGGGGAGATCACACTTTATTCAAATCATGAATTTTTGGGTAAAAAATTAAGAAAAAATCTCAAATTTGAGGGGGGAAGATCACACTCAATTCAAATCGTAATTTTTTGGGTCAAAGAAAAAACCCAAAATGGGGGGGAGAGGGAAAATCAAACTTTCAAGTACTAATTTTTGGGTCAAAAATGATGGGAAAAATTTTTTAATTCGGGTGGAGGGGGAAGAGGGGGGGAGAGATCACACTTTATTCAAGTCATGCTTTTTTGGGTAAAAAATTAAGAAAAAAATTTCAAATTTGAGGGGGGAAGATCACACTCAACTCAAATCGTAATTTTTTGGGTCAAAGAAACAACCCAAAATGGGGGGGGGGAGAGGGAAAATCAAACTTTCAAGTACTAATTTTTTGGGTCAAAAATGATGGGAAAAAATTTTAAATTCGGGTAGAGGGGGAAGGGGGGGGAGATCACACTTTATTCAAGTCATGCTTTTTTGGGTAAAAAATTAAGAAAAAAATCTCAAATTTGAGGGGGGAAGATCACACTCAATTCAAATCGTAATTTTTTGGGTCAAAAATTTCAAATTCGAGTGAAGGAAGAGGGGGAGGGGATATCACACTTTATTCAAATCATGATTTTTTGGGTAAAAAATTAAGAAAAAAATCTCAAATTTGAGGGAGGAAGCACTCAATTCAAGTCGTAATTTTTTGGGCCAAAAATTAGGAAAAAATTCAAAATTGGGGGGGGGGACGAGGGAAAATCAAACTTTCAAGTACTAATTTTTTGGGTCAAAAATGATGGGAAAAAATTTCAAATTCGGGTGGAGGGGGAAGGGGGGAGGGAGATCACACTTTATTCAAGTCGTGATTTTTTTGGGTAAAAAATTAAGAAAAAAAAACTAAATTTGGAGGGCGGGGAGGGGGAGCGAGGGAAAATCAAACTTTCAAGTACTAAAAAAGATGAAAAAAATTCCCAAATTCGAAAAAAGAATTTTCAAAATTTGACTGAAAAAGTAAAATTGCAATTTCGGAACAAAAACCAAGACTTTTTTTTGACAATTTTATCCAAAATCGTGATTTTTTTTTTTTGGAAATTTCGGCTAAAAGCAAAAATTTTGTTGGCAGTTTGTGCAAAAAAACACGATTTTTTTTGAAAAATTTGACAACCAGGCGATCTTTTGGTAATTTTTGCAAAACCCAGGTTTTTCTTGGAAAATTCGGCAGACCTTTTTCAAAAATCTTGACAACAATTGGGATCACTTTCGAGCAATTTTGGAAAAATTTGGAACTTTTTGGGAATTCTAACAAAAAATCAAGATCATTTTTTTCGAGAAATTTTTCGCCAAAAACTGCCACAATTTGACAGAAAAAAAAGGGCTTTTATTGACATATCAGCAAAAATTGTGATATTTTCCAAGAATATGGACAATAATCAGGACATTTCTGTCGATATTTGAGAAAAAGGACCTTTTTATGGAAATTTAGCCAAAAAAGTAGGACCTTTGAACCAAATTTGACAAGAAATTGACTTTTCTGGCAACTGTGCAAAAATGTTTTCTTTCAGGCTGTAAAACAGGACTTCTGGAAGACCTTAGCAAAAAACACTACCTACTTTTTTAGGCAATTTTGGAATCCGGATAGTGAAAAGTTTTAGGCAAATTTGACAACAAAAAAATGGCATTTTCAGTGACTGAAATATTTATTGCAAAAAATGAGTCTTTTTTGGCAGAAAATTGTGGCTTTTCGGCAAAAGTTCGATTTTTGTTGGCAAAAATAGGAATTCTTCAACAAAAAATGTAATTTTCTGGAAAAAGTTGAAATTTTTGTGCAAAAAAAATGAAAGAATTTTTGGCAAATTTTGCTAATAACCGACCTTTTTGAAAACTTTGGCCAAAAAAATATCACTGACCTCTGGGTCACTTGAATAATCAGGACTTTTTTTTTCACAATTTTGACAAAAACAGAACTTTTTTGGCAACTTTATTTGCGATAAATTGATAACAATTTCTTCGCCATTTCCAATAAATTTCTAGTCAATTTCACTAATTTCTGATAAATTCTGCAAATTTTCAGCAAAACTAAAGTTTTTTTCTCGCGAAACTCGGATCTTAACAACGACCAAAAATTAGGACTTTTTTGGCACAATTTCGGTTTTTTTTTTTTTTTTTTTTTTTTAAAAAAACAGCACTTTTCAGCAACTTTGATCAACTAAGCAATGTATTCTGAAAATTTTTGACAAAAAAGCAATACTTGATGACAGTTTGCTTTTGGCGAATGTGGTCAAAAAACTGACCTTTGGTTCACTTGAAACAAAACGATTTTTTGGCAAATTTTGATAAAAATCGTGTCTGCTTCTTTTAGAAATTCTTTTGAAAAATCAGGACTTTTTTTGACAATTTGGCAAAAATATGGGTTTTCAAGTTCTCAGGAGCAACTTTGGCACAGAAAGAAATTTTTTTGAAACTTGATTTGCGAGTTTTCTTTTTCGCAAAAATTTGGATCATAATGGCCAAAAATGTGGTTAAAAAACTGATCTTTGGGTCTTTTTTTTTTGTTTTGGCAAATTTTAATGAAAATCGTGTCTGCTTTTTTTTAGAAATTATTTTTAAAAATCATCCGGACTTTTTCTGGCAAAAACAGGGGTTTCAAGTTCTCTGAGCAACTTTGGCACAGAAGGAAATTTTTTTGAAACTTGATTAGCGATAAATTGATGACAATTTTCTTCACAATTTCAGAAAATTTCTTCGTCAGTTTCACTAATTTCTGATGAATTTTGTTTTTGTTTTTTTTATTATTATTATTATTATTATTATTATTATTTATTCATTTTTATTTGAAGTGATCTTAGTCACATTTTGACTACTTTTACATGATTTTAATCGGTTTTCTGAATCAATTTTTGGAAATTCTTAGTGCACCGTCAACAATTTTTACAATGGCTTGGGAAATTTCACCCCCGTTGCTATTCTACTTCAATGACATTTTTCAATTCAAATGTCGAATAATTTTGAAACTATTTTCAATTACACTAGGCAATCGATTTAGGAGTTTTGAAAAAAATTTGAGCAACTGACGACCGTGATTTTTTCCCCGAAAAACTCTGGTAAAGTTAAATGAATCAAACCATTTCTATGTAATCAATTTTTCAAACTCGTGACTCATAAAATCTCGAAGCGTTCATCAAAATACCGAATAACCGAATACATGATTACAAAACCACCTCGCAGCCCTCACAGTGAGAGACACCCCATCCTGCCGCTCATTCTAGTTCTGAATGAGATTTCAACAACTTCATACATTCAATAGCTTGCTCCAATTTGTATTTCTATACATCGCACACAATCACGTGTCAATTCAACACAACCACACAAAAGAAAACGTTTCAACGCCTCAACGGTACCAAAGTTCAAATGATACTTCGTCGTAGGTATTTCCATCCCAACCCGAATACTCGTGAAAGGCCTCAAAAATCCGAATCATTAAAAAGACAAACAGGGAGATCCATTTTCTCGTTACATGATCTATTCTCGAGTCAATTCAATTCATAATATTCATCTCCACCTATCCTATACTAACACACAGGCGAACTGAGCAAATAACTTACGAGATAATTTTCAATATACTCGTATACCCTAACACGAGCGAGCAAAAGAACTTCGTATCCGCTCATTTTTATCTTATCGTTTTTCGTTCTGGCATATCGCAGCATTCTGGTATTTTTCCACGAAGGACTATGTGTATGTAAATGTATATTTCTATTTACTATTTATTTTTAGCATCATATGGCAGAAGTGCACACTCGTATCGTGTATCGTATATTCATTACCAACAATACTACATAGTATTCTGAACTCGATGTGAGGAAGAAAGGACGAAAATAGTAACCAGTTTCAAACAATACGGAACCATTCTCGTAGTAAATTTTACTTTCACGCACGATTGCACTCGCCATCCAGAGAGCTACATTTTTGGTAAAATAAATGAATTCGCAGCCCTCTCGAAAAAACATACATATTTTTACAATTTCCAAAAATCTGCGATTGTTTTCACAAACAATCAACGAGACATAGTGTTATCAGGTTTTTAAAATACATTAGAACGTAGTACTACGCAGAAGGGGAGGTCAACACAATATTTGTACTAGGCAGACGTGTCCTCGACAGCGTCACTACCAGGTAAACCAAATGCGATATACCTATTCGACGAACAATTAGACAGCACCAGAACACAGAGCAGCGTGCGGTGATAAATGATGAAAAAGATGTCATGACAGGTGAAGAGTGATGAAGGAAGCAATCGACTATCCAAAGAGCATTCTGCATGCTGTACGTATTTTGTATTATTTTCGTCTACATACATATGTAGATGTACGAGTATATTAAAATCTCATTTTTGTACACTGTGTACTCTCGAACTTGGAATACACTTCACCGAACCAGACGTTTATCGCTAATTTGTTTCGACGAAAATGAAAGCCGCGCGATTAGGTATGGTGATTCATAAAAATACATTACATACGAGTACATACACACACAGCCAGTTATAATGTTTCAATACTCCCATATTATTATCGCGAATACTCGCCACATGTATCGGTGTAAATAATTAGGTATGTAAATATATGTAGGTATAGTATAATGATACCAAGGGTGTCCCAAAACGAACACACAACAACGAATCGAGACATCATTTTGCCACATTTTTCCTGATTTTTGAAATAAATTGACCTCTAATACACATGAAATAGAGGGTGAGGAGGAGGAGGGTTGCATTTTTTCAAACGATACCAGAAACAAAGAGCCTTTTGTGATGAGATAGTGAAATTGAAATTTTCTCCGATTTTGACGAAAATCGCTCAAAACGTTACCAGTCCAAAAAAATTTGTGTAAAATTTTTTTCAATATATTTTTTTTACATTTGGTTTTTTGAGGGGGAGGGGGAGGGTTGAAAATTGGAAAATTATTGTTTCCGTGTAAATTAAATTTTTTCCAAAATTTGGTTGATCTTGAAAGTCCAATGTTATATACCTTAGGATGTAACTTTTCTGAAAAAATTTCGCAGATGGCCCCCTCTCCGTTTTTTTACGAATTTTTAAATTTTTCAAGCTTTTGAAAAACCTCACAATAATATGAATTTTCGTTGAAAAAAATATTAAGTAGTGACTATTTTCTACGAAAGTTTCAAAACTTTTGAACCACCTCCCCCCCCCCAAGAAATGAGAATTTAGAATTTCTAGCTGATATAGGCATATTTCTCATGTGAGGGAGAGAGGGTCGACTCAAAAATTTTTTGGAATGATTTTACATCAAAAATACCCAACATTTTGGGTGAGTTTTATCAAAATTGGAGAAAGTGACAATTTCACCATCTTATTCTGAAATGTTCTTTTTCTAATTGATCCACAAATTCGGCCCAAGTGTTTCTGAATCTAATTGTGAGGCGAAGGGCTCTTTCGCTGTTGTTACAAAAGTTTGAAATTCAGACCTTTGCTGACTAAAAATTGACATTTCTGCGTTTACCATTGAAAAGGAGACGACAAGAGAACCTCGTAATTTTCACGCATTGGCAATTTTTTGCCAAACTACTGAACTTCGATGACTCATACCTCGAGTCTAAACTTGGAGATAATCCATTAGAGGAAATCGATCTTGAAAACTAGTAAAGCTCAAAACTTCCCCCTAAAAGCTCAACTTCGGAATCTCAACACATCCAGGGGCTCAAAGAGTCCACAATTTTGATCAAAATTCCAAAAAAAATAAAATAAAACTGAAAATTGAAGTCACATTTATTGATTGCTACTAATTTGAAAGTGCTAAGTTCGAATATTTACTAATTTTTTCAATCTTACTCTCTTGAACTTCGCCTCTCCCTCGATATCAAAGTATGTTCAAAATTTCAAAAAAATTGAATAAGAAAAAGGTACGACAAAAAATTGCAAAAATGTGACGTACAAATCATATTGATTATTACTAGCAAGGAGGGGGGGGGAATGTTTGAGACTGAATGAAAGTAGCGTGTCCGAAAAATTCAATCGATTTGGAGACTTCAGGCTTCAGGGCTCGAAACATTACATTTCAGCAATTTTTCACCTCGATTGTAAAAATACAAAATTTCAGTAACGACCCCTCTCCCCCCCCCCTCATCCAGATGGAAAATTAAGCCCGAACATACCCTTAATTTTGCACAGTTTTATACTAAAAAGTTAGAGGATTTTTGAGGCTGTCGATTTCATAAGCTCCATGACGAGGGGGGGGGGGGTAAAAAAATCTGAAAGTTTTCAAAAAAACAAGCTGGCTATCAATGTAGGGGTTTTTAAACGATTTAATACAAGATTTATTTAGAAATATAATGTAAAATTTGTAAAAGTACTAGAATATGCACTGAAACAAAAAATGAATACTTTTATTTGATTGGCTTTTGAACATTATTTGACCCCAAACCCCAAAATAGGCCCCAAAAGAAAACGAAAAATTGAACATTTTGAATTTTGGTACCCCCCCCTTACCTCGTGAATTTATTTTTGGTTGGATGCAGCAAACGGTCAATGAACTTGAAATCAACATCCTCAAAATCCTCTAATTTGATACACATAATAACCTTATATTTTTCCAGATTTTCAAATTTTGAAACCTCATCCACCCCCCTCCTCGCATCCTTGTACAGTTATTTTCGGCCAGAGGGCCAAATGGTCGATGAAATTGAAGTCAGCATCCTCAAAAACGTATAACGTGATACCCATACTGGGTTTTTCTACAATTTTATTTTTTCATCGACTGTCCGTAGTCAACTTTTAGGGTACCCCCTCCCATTTATGCTTGACACTGAACATTTACGGTGTTCTTTTTTTGAAACATGTTGAAGAACTTTTTTGTGGCTACATTTCTCATGTAGAATGTTCTCCCCTTATTCACTCTTCGAATTAAGTCTCAACAACTACTAATTTAATGTATGTAAAAATGTTCAAAAAAAACATGAAAATTTTCAATTTATGGATGCAACTTTTAGGACGAAACCAAGCTAGGTTCACAAGAGTATGTTCAAAAAAATCCTCATTCGAAATTCAAAACTTAGAAGTTTTGGGTTTAAAAAAAGAAAAAATAATTTCGGAATTTTTTCAATATACAACGTCGAAAATTTGAAGCAAAATAGTTGATTTTTGTTAACTTTATTCATTTATTTTTATAATTTTCTATCGAAAAAAATAATAAGACGTTCGCATCTCTGTTTAACCTTCAATACGCCAAAATAAAATCTCAACGAATTTTCAAAATTTTCGAATTTTTTTCAAAAACAACCCCCCCCCCCCTCTTTTGCCAAGTTTATTCCACTTCGGTCGTGATGCAAAAAATTTTCCCAGGGAGCTGTAGGAAAATGTTCACGTAATGAAAATATCAAAGCAAACAGTCAATTTGGCCGTTTATTGTTTCGGTCTGCAACCTGAAATTCAGCTTTGGAAATCAACATCAGGAAATTGAGGGTATCTTCTCGATTGGAAAATTCGAAAGAGCCTTAAAAAATACATCACAATCTAAAATTTCACGCATTCGAGTGTACTTTTCGATTCTGGGTGAATTTTATAGAATCCAATTTGGGCTCGAAAAAATAGGAAAAAAATCAAAATTTCACCAAACTGACTTTGAAGCAGAATTTGAGCCTTTATTTTTGACCATCCCCTTCCCCTTCCCCCCTCAACAACCATTTTAAACGTTTTTCGAACAGTTTTGAATATATTCAATTCATGCTTCGTTTTTGACATTGATACCGAGTCAACTTTTTTGAAAGTCCCAGTTCCCAAAAAAATGCCGTAATATCTGTCGAAATCTGTTTAAAGCACCTATAAACGTGTTTGTGGCGAGTTAGTGCCCCTTTATTTCAAGTTTCAAAAATCTGCTGAAGGCTCCAGAACTGCTCAAAATTGTTTGAAACCGTTTCCAATCGATTTGGTAGGTCGAAAACAGCGTATATCCCTAATTTCACCTTTCTACTTTAGGTCATAAAAACTCACCAAAAATCAAAAAATGCACATGAGCACTTGAAATTTTAGTTGGTTTAAATTTTGGTATTCTCTTTCGATCTAGGATCGCCCAGTTCCAAAAATTTTGGACGAGTCCTGCGTTGCAACCCAAATTATTGAGAAAAAAAGTTGTCCATATGGATCGCGGGGGGGGAGGGGGTGCAATCATTCCTATCATCATATGCCGGACTACTGCCAATTCCAAATACTTCATCACATTCAGATCTTCAATTACCACAACTCTAACGTCTCTAACTAACTAAATATCACTAATCAATTTCACTATCGATACACTCGCAACCCACAATCGAATCAATCAATCAGATGCTACATTCGAGTTTCAATAGTACATATGTTTCAACGTTATAGGCGTCACTTCAAGGCCACCCAACTTCCTGCCATTCAATATTAGGCTAATCGTATACACACAACAGAACTCGAAGCTCGAACGCGAGCCATACACGTGCCTTCCACACAACGGGACGGGACACCCTGTATACACGTAGCACATGAACTACACTCTTCGACTTTGACATTTATACCATCCCATACATACATATTTAACAAACACACGAGCTCGAGAGAGAAATAACCTCTATACAAAAAAGAGTGGGACAATAATAAATACAGTAAGAATAGCGAGAGCTCAACGACGACCAAGTTATTCATCTCATTGCATATACAATATACATACATAGTAACAACAATAATTCGCCGAATAACGATGGCGAAGAAAAAACCCACCATAAACTCGTCTTAATCTTAATTGGTGTGTATGTATTTCTGTACAGTATTTTTGATAGAATGCCAGACGAGATAAAAAAAAATCTCTGGTGGACAATATAAATACCTAATAATAATATTCGGTGGTTTTTATTTAATTCGTCGACTCGTTTAAAAATAATTCGCTACTACAACTGAAAACGAAACCTAACACAATGTACGAGTACGAGTTCGAGTAGTATCGAATGCATCGTAACAACAACATCGACGACCGACACAATAAACATACCAGGTATAGGTAACCTTGTAATTGTGTGATTTTCTTGCAACAAATTCCCGCCCACCGAAATTCATACACAATCATACGTACCCTCGATATGCACTTTTTTTTCCAATAACCATAAATTAAAATTTTTTGAAAGAAAATTCCGCGCAGACTGTGTACACTGAACAGCAGATGTTGCTTTGACGTAAGCCACGTACTAGATCTATCAGGTAGGTAGTACGATACCTGGCTGCAAAAAATTTTCTGTCTCAAATTTTATCAAAATCAACAAAACATTAAGCTATCGATAGGTGCGTTTTTTTCGAGATTACAAAAACACACATTAAAAAAATTATTGGTGATTTCGTAACGCATCGTTAATACTCGTATAACGAATGAATTTCCATTACATACCCGCATACCGATACTTATATCCATACTGTATGATTTCGTTCTCGCGTCGAGATTTTTCTTCAATCGTACGTAATATTTATACGATGCTTGGAAAATGTTGCAAGTTTTCGAGAACGAGAGTAGTACTTTATCGATGTACTATGTTGAAATATGACACATTCGGTCCTACACTTAATATGTAAAAGTACCTACATAAGTATAGTACTGCGTATTCGTACTCGTACTTTGTAATCAGCCAATATTAAAATTCGCTGCAGAAACAGAACAGATAACGAACAGATAAAGTCGGTTTGTTTGAGTGGATTCGATTCGATTCGACGACGACGACGGTGAATTTCAAGAGAGCCAGAGTGTTCTTGTCTTATACTTTGCGAAAATGGGGAAAAAAATCAAGTCATCGAAATATGTAGGATTGTACGACGAATCGAGAGAATCAAGATGCCAAATTGATCTCGTGCTGGAAGTTGAAGGGAAAAAATTGGGGAGAGGGGAGAGGGGGGAGGTACGCGAAAAATTCGATCAGATTCGAGATTTTGAACAAGATCCACAAAAAAGTATGTCTAGTTCTTTCTACAGGCGATTTCAGTAAAATTAGCAGGAAAAATTACGCTAGAAAGCTGAAATTTGGTACATTGGTTCATTTTCATGCCCTAATCAAGGATCTGAGGAAAGTTTACTTCGAAAGAGAAACAACCGAGCGAGGAAAAAAATTCGAGTCTATTAAAACGTACAGAAAGCTGAGGCAGGGGTCCTCCTCAAAATGCGGTCATTTTTTTAAAAGGAATTTTTCACTCTCGTATTTTTCAAAACGTGTTTGAAAAAAAATTGGACGAAAAATGGCAAATTTGAACAACTCGATCGAAATGATCGTTCGAAGGGTTAAATCAGGAGAATTCGACTAGTTGAACACGAATCCAGAATTAGTATTTTCTAAGAGGAAGTTGCAATTGTTGAAAATTACCACGAAGATGATGAAAATCGAAATTTTCCGTCATTCGTCAACATTCAAGTCAAACAGTGATAGATACTAAATAATTGCATTTTTTCAACAGGACGGGCATGGGGGGTGGGGGGGAGTGAATGGGGCTTTGCCAGGGCTCATACTCAATTTCTTCCAAAAAAAAAAATTAGGTAACTTCGGTATTAATCAAAAAATCTAGGGAAAAAAAAGTAATCAAAAAAGTGGCAATGTGAGTAAAACATTTTAGAGCAGAGAAAAATTACAACAAAAAACAGCATATTTTAAAGTTAAGTGTTCTGGTTTTCAATTTCATAAAGTTTGGTATATTTTTCAGCTTTTTGATTCGAAAAAACGAGGCTTTTTGGCAAATTTTGACAGCAAAGTGAGAATTTTTGCAATTTCTGGCAAAAAACGAGACTTTTGAACAGAAAATTGGGATTTTTTGAAATTTTTTCACATATTTAAAAAAACAAATTTTCAGCTATTTTGCTAAAAGTAAAAATTCTTGTTATTTTAGAAAAAGCGAGAATTAAAACAATTTTTGACAAAAACCATGTCTTTCTTGGCAAAAAAATGATAAGTTTATGGAAATTTCTGGCAAAAAACCATAGGAAATTTGGGGGGGGGGGGAAGGAGACATTGTTTGGAATTGTTTGCCAAAAAAAAAGAAGAAAAATAAATTTTCAACTATTTAAACTAAAAACAAAAATGTTTGTCAATTTTGAAAAAACGAGATCAGAATCAGAACAATTTTTGGCAAAAAGCAAGAAGTTGACAATTTTAGCAACCATTGGATCTTTGATGCCAAAAAAGTGACAGTTTTCGTAAATTTCTGGCAAAAAAACTAACATTTAAACAATTTTTCAAAAAAGTGAGATTTTTTGGAAATTTTTGTAAAAAAAAAAACCTTAAATTTTCAGCTATTTTGATGAAAGCAAAAATTTTTGTCATTTTTTAAAAAGTGAAAATTGAAACAAATTTTGAAAAAGAGTAAGAAATTGGCAAGTTTAGCAAAAAGCTGGACTTCGTTGTCAAAAGTGATGGTTTTCAAAAATTTCTGGCAAAAAACTGACTTTTGAACAAATTTTGGAAAACGTGAGATTTCTTGGAATTTTTTATAAAAAAAAAACCTGAAATTTCCAGCTATTTTCATGAAAGCAAAAATTCATGCCATTTTTTAAAAAGTGAAAACTAAAACAAACTATGGAAAAGAGTAAGAAGTTGGCAATTTTAGCAAAAAGCTGGACTTTGTTGGCAAGTGCGATAGTTTTCGAAAATTTCTGGCAAAAAAGCTAGACTTTTTGCATTTTGAAAAATTACGAGACTATTTTTGGAGTTTTATGCAAAAAAAAAAAAGAAACTTTTTAGTCATTTTATTAATGAGCAAAAACTTTTGTTTTTTTTTTGAAAAATCTTGAATTTTTTTTACAATTTTTGGCGAAAAGCAACACTTTGACAATTTTAATAGCAATAGAAAGAGCTTTTTGAGAATTGTTGGACAATTTTTGAAAAACAGTAGTTCTGGAGCCTCCGGAAGATTTTTGAAACTCGAAATTCCCACAAAATTTTTTCAGATTTAGTTGGAATGCCGAAATTTGCTCTGCAACTAATGTTTTTTGGAGCTTCCAGCAACTTTTTGAAAATTACTGGAGCCTCCAGTAGTAGATTTTTGAAACTCGAAATTCCCACAACATTTTTTCAAATTTAGTTGGAATGCCGAAATTTACTCTGCAACTAATGTCTTTCGGAGCCTCCAGCAACTTTTGGAAAATTACTGGAGCCTCCAGTAGATTTTCGAAACTTTAAATTTCCCAAAATTCCATCGAACGGAGATGGACAGCCGAAATTTTAACACCCTCTGAGGACGATTTCAGGTGGGTTCAAGTCATTTTGGAGCCTCCAGCGACTTTTTGAAAATTACTGGAGTCTCCACCAGATTCTTGAAACTTGAAATTCCCACAATATTTTATCAAATGGAGTTAGCAAGCTGAAATTTACTTCGCATACTAATTTCAATACGGTTCGTCGACTGCATGGTGGTTTTAATGGTTTTGAAGCTTCCAGCTACCTTTTGGAAATTTCAATTTTCCAAAAAACGCCATACAACCTTTCAACAGTTGCTGGATGCTCCAAAACGACTTTAAATCCACCAGAAGTCGACTTCGTAGCGTATTGAAATTAGTTTGCAGAATGAGTTTCGGCTTTCCAACTCCATTCGATGAAATTTTCGGTAATTTTCAAGCTTCAAAAATCTACTGGAGGCTCCAGTAATTTTCAAAAAGTCGCTGGAGGCTCCAAAACCACTTGAAATCCAACTGCAGTCGACTTCGTAGCGTATTGAAATTAGTTTGCAGAATGAATTTCGGCTTTCCAACTCCATTTCATGAAATTTTGGGGAATTTCGAGTTTCAAAAATCTGCTGGAGGCTCCAGAACTACCCAAAACGGTTGGAAACAGTTCCCAATCGATTTGGCATGTCGAAAATAGGCTATATCCCAAATTTCAGCTTTCTTGGTCAATTTGGTGAAATTTTGATTTTTCCCTCATTTTTGGCCTAAATTTGATTTTCAAAAATTCGCCAAAAATCGAAAAAAGCATCTTAGCACTTGAAATTTTGACAGGTGATAAATTTTTTGTCGAATAAGAGAATATCATTTTTGGAAGTTATAATATGAGCAAGCACAGAACTTTTTGACAACTTTGACAGAAAGCGAAATTTATGGGAACTTTTGGGCAAGAAACGGGGCATATTCACTTATTGTTGATACTTATTACTTATCAACATTTTTTTTCTTCAAAATATAAAAAAATGAATTTATGAAAAATGTGTAAAAAAAAAGGTACCATAACTTAATTGACAAGGGAAGTTTTTGAACTGACGACACCCTCGAGTCTCAAATTGCCAATATTTAGGTCATTCTGGAGCCAACATAAATATTTCCATTTTATCCAGATAGGTACAGCACTCCTGGAATTTTACACAGCGACCAGTTCAAACGGTCGAAAGAATGTCCAATAAACACCAATCGAAGTTGCAGGTCCAAAAGTTCATTTTTCACCTTTCCAGAGCGATTTGAAATTCATGAAGAAAATTCAAAAATCGCTAGAGGCTCCAGAACGGTCCAAAAATAGTAGATGATGACGTCTGGGAGTTGAAATTGAAGAAATTATTCGCATCGGTTCACTTAGCTTAGCTCTCAAAAAAATTTATAAATTGCAAAAAAAATTCAAATTCGTCCTCGAAACAGCTTTTTCAAATATTTTTTAAATTTCCAAAAAATTCAAAAATGAACTATAGCATTTGAAATCTTGATCCTTGGGGTTTGATAAACGTGCTCTCTAAATCTACCTAGAGTTCGTTCAAATCGTAGAGGGCCAATTCGAAAGGTCCCCTCGTGAGATATTTTTTTTCAATTATGTCTACTGATAAGTAAATCTGAATGAATTGGAGTAAAAAAATAATACAGGGGGTCAGAGATCCTCAAAGGGGGAGGTTCGGTGAAATTGCAAGCCAACTGGAGTTCAGCACACATCATTACGACCCCCCTCTGATCGGACGATAATCGATTTCATAGCACTATGGGAAGAGGGGGAGAGAAGGAGCAATGTGGAGCCTCATTCACTAGCAGTAAAAAAAGTCGATATTCATTGCTGCGAATATATCTAACGGATTCAACATCCAGATTTCAACTCTAGAATCAATATTTCAGCAGATACGAGCCAAACACTGAATGAGCTGGAGGCTAAGATCCACAACAGGGGAGAACGCTCACCCTGGACAGTACTGGACTTGACTGGACACCTCAGATCCTCGATTAGGGCATCAAGATAGACCAGTGTATCAAATTTTAGCTTCCTGGTTCAATTTACCAAATGCATGGTCAAATTTTACAAAATTAATCATCATTCATCAAACATACGAAGGCAAAGATACCCTTTCTGATAATTTTCCATGTCAAAAAATCCAACGAACTGGCTTCCACAACGATTCATTCAACATATACGGTCTCAACATACAGACAAATAATACAATACGAGCATTTAAAGGTTGAGAAGAAACTCACATGAGTGTAAAACGTAGCAACGGTCGAATAATCTGAACGGTGTGCACTTGATTTCAAAGCCACTGAAAAACACCAGCAAGTAAATTAGAATACTACATAATAATTTTACAAGTACATAACTGGATAACAGTGCAGATCGAGGATCGAACCACTCACTTAATTCGTTCGCTTCGAAGTTATTTCGCAAAAGTGTGCAACTGTTGAGTTCATAATAAAAATACGTCACGTTGAGAGGAACCTGTAACAACCAAAACACCAAATTACTGAGAGAAAAATACTCATCGAAGACGACTAAGAAAGCTAAACACTAAACCACAACCAAAGAATTACGTATAATAATAGGAAATTTATCACCATCTGCGAATCTCTTCCTTCGTATTTACACAGTTTATCTATCGTTGTTGAGTCATTTTCCGTATATTGCGGTCTATACAGCGATGTGCTTTGTTTACATACTACAATAGTAGATAAGAAGAATATGGCGAAGAATCACTTACAAAAATATTACGATGACTGAGTGGCCTACGAGCGACTAAATTCGATGAACGTTGCGATCATTACGACGTTACGTGTGTTGATTGAGTGATTCTCGAAGTGTGTATGTGGAGTGAAATTTACAATAAGAAAATAACAAAACGGTTTTTTTTTGGTAACTTGGCGAAAATAATAAAAGAAAAGAAAAAACGGAACAAAGAAGAGTAAACTTAAACAGAAAAATAAACAATAGGAATTTCAACAAGAATAATCAGATTAAGACGTCAGAAATATGAGGATGGATATCGAGTCAAAAGTGTCGTGTGGTAGCAAGAAGTACAGAAAATCCTGAAACAGAAACGAAATTCGAGTAAATTACTACTGCAATATGATCGACATGCAACATATAATGCAAGTTTTTACATATTCATTGTTACGTTCGTGCATCATTTAGTGTAACTGCGCATTAACCGAACAAAAAACAAAATAAATAAACGAAGCTTCGTCTCAAAAACGTTGTCTAGATTTCGATATTCCATCGAGTTGAAAGTTTCAACGATGATAAACGATCAGAAATGGATAAAAGTTCGATTTTCACCAATGTGATAATTTTGGCGGTTAAAAAGGCTTCATCTCGTACAGATGTAGTAAAATTGGAGCATTCGAATTTCGGGAACAGTTTCGATGAAAATACCAACGACGAAAGTGAAGCAATTTCACGTACACGAAGAAGATGACGAAAAGTGCACCCAGAATTGAGATATATTCCCGTTAATTGAAATTATTTATCGGTATCTGCTTCGTTCGATAGTAGAGTAGAATTTTTATAACAGAATTTCAAAACACCTTGACATGCCAACGGAAAAAGGTGCGAATCGGTTTTACATAAACAAAACAGAAGATTGATTGTATTCGACGGCACAATTACCAACAATAACGCACAATAATATTTACCTGTAAAACTCGACTGCAACATTTCGTCTATAATGATGCAATAGAGATATGGGCGACCTTCCGTTTTTGGTAAATTTAGCGGGTAAGCGGATTATTCATTTTGAAAACGTTGAGTGGTTTTTGAGCGTTGATTTGGGACGTATTTAAACGCCAACTACGGACGACGTGATGAAGCGCGATTTCATTTTAATAAAGCGGATTTCGAATAAACGATTAATTTACAACCAAAATAACGAATAATGTAACTACTTGATACCACAAACCACGTTTCACACTCATCCACTAGACCATTAGGCCATTGAAAATATAAGGAAGAAGGTTACTACTAAAAACAAAACATACAGAAATTCACAACACGACGACGCGTACGCGTTGCAAAAAAGATAACGTCACAGATGAAATGTGGCGAAGGGGCAAAGTATTCCAATAAAAAATAGTCGATTGCGGAAATCAGTGTTGACAGTTGGGGAGCGTGAATAACTTTTTCTATGTTTTTCTTTTTTTTTCGGTGTTCGAGACTCGAGTTCATTTGAATTTTAAATTATTTAATTATTTAATTATTCAACATTTTTGAATTTTGATTAAATATTCTGGTTTTTTAACAGAATGAAGGTGAAGCCCGTTTCCTTTTTGACATGGTTTGGTTGATGAGTAATGAGTAATAAAATAATTAATAAAGGTAGAATTACGTAGAAGACAAGACAACTGACAAGAGAAGAAAACCAGTGATGGCAAAACTTTTTCATTTCAGTTCAAGTTTTTAGTTTTTAGTTTCAGTTTTATTTTTTTCAGTTCAAGTTTTCAGTTTTTAGTTTCAGTTTTATTTTTTTCAGTTCAAGTTTTCAGTTTTAAGTTTCAGTTTTACTTTTTTCAGTTCAAGTTTTTAGTTTCAGTTTTCAGTTTTGCTTTTTTCAGTTCAAGTTTTCATTTCAGTTTTCTATTTCAGTTTCAGTTTTCAAAATTTTTCTTGAAGTTCAAAAGGAAATGAAAAAAAAAATTATTTTTTTTCATGAATTTTTTCATGCACTAATCTAATTTGTTACTTGGGAACAAAAACCTCAAATTTCAAATTCAAACATTTCAAACTCAAAAATTATGAATAAATATCAGGGCTGTGCAGAGAAAATCCGGGCCTGGGGGGGGGCGGAAGAAAAGACAAGTTATGCTATACTTGGGAGGAAGATTGCATCGTCTTTTTGCCGACAAAAAATTGTTATTTTGCCACAATAATCAAAATTTTAATTAACATGCTGAGCAGTGAGCACTGTATAGTATCAAAAAACTTTGAAAATCCAGTGGTTTTGTTCTGTTCAGAAAAACTCAAAAACGTGAAAAATTTGCATTTTTTGTACACCTACTTACACGTGTGGGTCATTCCATGTCAACTCAACCAAAAAAAGGCGATTTTGAAAGTCATGTCTTTCGATTTCGCTCAATTTTAGTTTTACAATATCTACCCAGTACCCACCCAGTAAGTAAGAAAGCCGCAATCAGTTTGGCACCAGGCCCCACAGGGGTGGGTGGGGGGGCTTCCATTATTTTAACATTGTCTCAAGGTACTTAACTTCAGCAGTCCATTCCTCCAAAACTATGATACTTTGATCAAAACTGATTTCACAGTTCGAAAGGGCATTGAATTTTGATTTTGAACTTTTCAAGTATTTTGAAATTTTCAAAAGTTGGAAGTTGAACTTTCAATTTGAAAGTTCAAATTTCAAAATGGCGCTGTAAGTGGGAGCAACCATTTAAAATGTTGAAAAAATTTCCATAGATGTACATTTTGATACTTTTTCGAAATATTTAGGTTTCGAGATGGCACTCGTTGACGGGAAGGGAGCACCCTCACCCTCAATTTTGGGTGAAACGTTCAAAAGAAAATCTGGGGCATGTGATATATCGAATTGTATGTTTTCGGCGACGCTGAACACGAATATGACGTTAGATTTTTGATAGGACCCCATCCACGGCCCCCAGCAGGCAGCACCTCCCCAAAGGGGGTAAAAGTTCAAAAAAGTGTTTTGTTCATGCGACACATGGAATAATATGTTTTTGGTGACGCTGAACACGAATATGACGTCAGATTTTTGATTGGGCCTCATCCACGGCCCCCAATAATTATTTTGGACTTTAACCTACTGGGGGAGGTTCTGGGGGCCATAGGTGAGGTCGATTTAAAAAACTATGGCTATATTCGTGTTCAGCAATATTGAAAACATACTATTTCATGTGTCACACGAATGTTACCATTTTTTTTGGGTTACCCGCTTTGGGGAGGTGCAGGGGGCCGTGGACGGGTCAAATCAAAAATCTGACGTCATATTCGTGTTCAGCGTCACCGAAAACATACAATTCGATATATCACATGCCCCAGATTTTCTTTCGAACGTTTCACCCAAAATTGGGGGTGGGGATGCTCCCCCTCTGTCAAAGAGTGCCATCTCGAAACCTAAATATTTCGAAAAAGTATCAAAATGTACATCTATAGAAATTTTTTCAAAATTTTAAATGGTAGCTCCCACTTACAGCGCCATTTTGAAATTTGAACTTTCAATTTGAAAGTTCAACTTTCAACTTTTGAAAATTTTAACATACTTTAAAAAGTTTAAAATTCAATGTCCTTTCGAACTGTGAAATCAGTTTTGATCAAAGTATCATAGTTTTGGAGGAATGGGCTGCTGAAGTTGAGTTCCTCGAGACAATGTGAAAATAATAGAAGCCCCTCCATCCGCCCTCTGAGGAGGCTGGGACCAAACTGATTGCGGCTTTCTTACTTACCGGGTGGGGTGGGTAGATATTGTAAAAAAAAAATTGAGCGAAATCGAAGGACATGACCCAAAAACGTTGGTTGAGTTGACATGGAATGACTCAAGTAGCATCTTGAATGGCCCCAGCGAAGCGAGGGCAAAAGTTTTCAGCTTTGGAAAATTTGTGATTTAAAAAGTAGAACGACATCAATCGATTTTAATGAAAAAAAAATAGGTTGTTCTTTTTGGTTTTTCTGATCTCAACATTTTTCAAATTCAATAGGTTTCTTGAAATTGTAACTCTGAGAAGAGTATCAAATTGACCCATGCAAAGCGAGGGCAAAAGATCGGATAATTTGTACTTGTAGTTCAAAAAGTAGAACAATATCAATTTTAATAAGAGAATTCGGCATTCTGTTTTTCTGATTTCAACTTTTTCTAAATTTCATTTTCATCAATGTTTTTTTTTTTTAAACTCTGACTCTTAGTGGAAACTTGGAAAGAAAAGATTCAAATTAGCGCGAGCGAAGCGAGGGCAAAAATTTTTGAAAAAAATAAGAATTTCGAGAATAGATTGATGATTTTGTCGACAAAATTCAGTGAATGGCAAAACTTTTACATTTCAGTTCAAGTTTTTAGTTTTTAGTTTCAGTTTCATTTTTTTCAGTTCAAGTTTTCAGTTTTTAGTTTCAGTTTTATTTTTTTCAGTTCAAGTTTTCAGTTTTCAGTTTAAGTTTTTCTCATTTCAGTTCTAGTTTCAGTTTTAGTTTCAGTTTCTCCATTTCAGTTCAAGTTTTTAACCAGTTTCAGTTTTAGTTTCAGTTTCAGTTTTCCATCACTGAAGAAAACAGACATAATATTTTCACGAACGTTACAAATTACAATAATAGGGATCTTCTTGCCGCCTCTTGGCAAGTGGTGAATTTTGAAGCAATTTTTTTCAGATGAGATTTGAGATTGGTGATTGAATTTTTGACAATATTTTCATTATTATATTAATTAGGAGATTGGACCAGGGATGAGGCCCGGAGTGATTTCTTTTTCGGGTTCCGGGTTCCGGAGCTCGAGCTTTCAATCAAAAATTTATTAGGTCTTGGGCTTGGATTATGGCCCAGGAAACTTTGAGTTTGGGTTTCAGCCTTCAGGGCTCAGTGTCCCGGGCTTGAATGAAGTGTCCAGGGCTTTCCGGAGCTTTTTGTGGCTTGAAATTGCAATTTTAATGAAGAATAAAGTAAAATCTTATTTGATTTTCAGTTGAAAAAAAAAAATTTCAGGGGCAGATTCCGAATGCTTTTTTCAAAATTATTTGAATTTGAATGGAACTGTTTTTTTTAAAAATCAGAATTGATTTTTTTTGGAATTTTTAATTATTGTCCAAAAGTATCATTTTTCAAAGAACAATGAACTATCCACAGAATATAAATAAAATACTGTACCAAAAAACCCTTGAAATATTAAACTTTTTGCTGAAGTTCTGAATTTTTTTTTTGAAAATCGTCTTTTTTGACCATTGAGATGCACTGAACGATAATTACAATAAAAATTTATAAAATTCACACGAGCCCCGAAAAGCCGTGATCACAGTTTGGGTTTTGAGGCTCACGTTCTGGGCTTGGGAATATAAATAATGTACCAGAAACCCGGTGAAAGTTGAAATACATATTAAAATTTTTGCTGAAATTGTAATTTTTTTTTTTGAAAATCATCTTTTTTGACTTTTGAGATGCACTACCTAAACGGTAATTACAATAGAAATTTACAAAATATACAAGCCCCGAAAAGCCCTGATCACAGTTTGGGTATCAGGGCTCACGTTCTGGGCTTGGTTTTCAGAGGAAAAGGTTTCGGGCTTTGGGCCAGGGATTTGTAGGTTAATTTTTTGAAAATTACTGGAGCCTCCAGTGAATTTTTGAAATTTGAAATTTCCCCAAAATTTCCTCAAAATGGAGATGGAAAGCTGAAATTAACTATGCACTCAATTTTAACAACCTCTGAAGACGACTTCAGGTGGGTTCAAGTAATTTTGGATCCTCCAGTGACTTTTTTAAAGGTTTCATGGCATTTTTAGCAGATTTAACCGAAAGGTAGCTGGAACCTTCAAAACCACTCGAAACCACCATGCAGTCGACTTGATATCATTGTATTGAAATCAGTTTGCAGAGTAAATTTCAGCTTGCTAACCCCATTTGATTAAATTTTGGTGAAATTTCAAGTTTCAAAAATCTACTGGAGGCTACAGTAATTTTCAAAAAATCGGCGGAGGCTTCAGACCGACTTGAAATTTACCTGCAGTCGACTTCATGGCGGATTGAAATTAGTTTGCAGAATTAATTTCGGCTTTCCAACTCCAGTTGACGAAATTTTGTGGGAATTTCAAGTTTCAAAAATCTACTGGAGGATCCAGTAATTTTCAAAAAATTTCTGGAGGCTCCAAAACGACTTGAAATTAACCTGCAGTCAACTTGATAGAGTATTGAAATTAGTTTGCAGAATTAATTTTGGCTTTACAACTCCAGTTGATGAAATTTTGTGGGAGTTTCGAGTTTCAAAAATCTACTGGAGGCTTCCAAAAAATTGCTGGGGGCTCCAAAACGACTTGAAATTCATCTGAAGTCGTCTTCAGAGGGTGTTAAAATTAGTGCATAGGTAATTTCAGCATAACATCTCCATTTTGAGAAAATTTTGGGGAAATTCCCAAGTTTCAAAAATCTACTGGAGGCTCCAGTAATTTTCAAAGAATCGGTGGAGGCTTCTAAACGACTTGAAATTCACCTGCAGTCGACTTCATAGCGTATTGAAATTAGTTTGCAGAATTAATTTCAGCTTTCCAACTCCATTTGATAAAATTTTGTGAGAATTTCAAGTTTCAAAAATCTGCTGAAGGCTCCAGAACTGCTCTAAACGGTTTGAAACAGTTTCCAATCGATCTGGCAGGCCAAAAATAAGATATATCCCAAATTTCAGCCTTCTAGGTCAATTTGGTAAACTGTTGATTTTTTCTCACATTTTGGCCAAAATTTGGTTTTTGAAAATTCACCAAAAATCGAAAAAGGCACTTTAGCACTTGAAATTTTGACAGATGATGAATTTTTGCCTGCTATTTCGATCTACCTTTGTACGGTTTGAAAAATTTTATGCTAGTCCTATGTTGGAACGCAAAATCTGCGATTTCGGCTGACCTTTCAATATACAGTCCCCAAAAAAATCATTCTGTATGTACCTATATAAAATAATTCAATTATGCACATTACTTTATTCTCTCGAGTTCAGTGACCTCTGAGCCCTGTCTCGTCTCCATTTCCTCGTTATATTTTTCTCAAAGTTGAGGATTTTTGAATCGGACATTGAAAAACAAAATACTGCGATGAGCAGATGACAAACTGATCAAGTTCTGATTCCAGTGTTTGAAATATATGTAGATCACGTATGCGTATCTGATTGGAGTGGACTTTAACTAAATGACAATAAAATTGCGATTTCTTCTGCTCCAAAGCCTCAAAATGGTGGCCTATCTCTGATAAGAAAATAATTCCCTATTTTTTTTTATTATTTCCATTTTTACAAAACTCGGGCCGCGGTGGGCCTTTCAATTTTCAAAACTTGAAAAAAATCCAACTTCGAAGAAAAATTTTGAAAATTCAAAAATTCCAAGTTCTAACACCTCTCTGAAAAGTTTCTTATTTAAGTAAAATGAACTCTCAGGACGATATTAGCCCCTTTTCCTAGACAACCAAGTTGGCCCCCTATACAATACCTAGCTGAAATTCGTTATTTATATTAAAACGTCTACCTAATATTGCTCATTTTGTGTATTTGGGTAACTGCTTGAATTGCAATACACATACTTAGCGTTTAGGCACGTTTTAGGTATAGAATCGAACCATGTTGTTAATCAGTTATCATGATCATGATGATGAAATATTATACTCGAATTAAAATAGTTTTATTTTCGTAATAATTCGTGAATTTAATTATTTTCTTTGGGTTTATTTGAACCCAAAGACAGGTTCACTGGTGGATGCTGATGGAGGATCAGCCAAGGAAATTAGAAGAAGAATAGCTCTTGGGAAAGCAAAAGCAGCGATGTCTCGGTTGAGAAAAGTCACCCCAACTGGAAAATCTCCATAAAAACAAGAAAGAAAGAGACTAATTAGGACTCTAGTTTTCCTGGTTTTCTTGTATGGAGCGGAGACCTGGACATTGAAATGCCCGAAGTGTATGCGCGTTTGTGACATCATAGTGCTCAAGTAGGATAACATACCTAGGCACCTAAAAATATTTTTTCCATGGAAATTACCTTTCATTTCAAGTATTTACGATCATTTTCTAATCTGCCGATTCCACAGATTGCATAGTTCACAGATACGATTTTTTTTCTTCACATTATTAGTTGAATTAGTGAGGTTTGATAATTCAATGCGTTTTTCGATAATGTCTAATGAGGACGATGGAACATATTTCAGCCCTAATTTCACCCAGAAATACCTTAAAACATGACGCCAATGCATTTTTTTATATTAGTTATTAGGTGTCATATATACCACTCCGCGCAGTGAAGGGAAGAGGACATAGTTTCGCATATTTTGCTTTATTAAAACAACTGGATCGTGCTCGCCGGAAATTTCAAGTAAGTAATTTTTTATTCCGCATCACTGGTTTTTACAACTGAGACCACTAGTAGTCTACAGTCCAAACACCAAAAAGTGCTCTAGAAACCGAAAACAGTTCAATTTTTTGGGGGCCAAAAAAAAGAGTTGGCATTTCGTTAGTATCTTATTAACATTCACGAAAATGGACATTTCGGATTTTTTGGCTGGCACAATAGGGAGCTGGAGCCTCAAAACCCCCATTTTTCGAAGTTGGCGGGGGGGGCAAAAAAATTTTTTTTAATTTGGTAGAGGACACTCTCCCGAGTATAGATATATACTTTTTTTGAGTTGGATTCCGGCACAGTTGCGTTCCAGAGCTGCATAAAGGCAATTTTTTGCCAATTTTGGCACTTTTTCACATAAAAACGACTCTGTAGAAGCAATACGGCCTGGGGGGCAAAAAATACGCACCTACATGATTGCATCCATTCATCCCACGCTGACAGAGACCAACTTTGTGAAAAACGGCCGGCACAATGACCCGCAGTGAATTTTCAAAGTTACGCATCCGGGCCATTTCATTAAAAAAAATGGATGTATGACATTTTGACAACGTGACCGTGCGACCTATCAAAGTGGGTTAAAATTTCGCGAGAAAACCGAAAATCTCGATGAAAATTTTTTTGAGCGTCTCATGAAAATTTTGAGCTGAAAAATTGTATGAATCATTTCTCAAGTAGGTACTTCTAGTCTGTTGTAACATGTGACCTATACAAAATGGTTAAAATTTCGCGAGGAACCCGAAAATCTCAATGAAATTTTTTTTTTGAGTGTCTCATGAAAATTTTGAGCTAAAACAATTGTATGCATCATTTCTAAAGTACTTTCAATGAAGTGTTAAAAGTTTGTGTGAAGTATAAAGATTTGGACGGTTCTTTCTTATTTATAGAAAGCACGGCTTAACAATTTTGAGCCCCATGAGTCGCATTAATTTTTCACTAATTTTAATGAAGTAGGTACCTACGTAATCCGACTTCTAATGTAGGGTTGGAAATTCCATGTAAAACAACAAGATGTTGATGAAATTTGATTTTACTGCTTTTCATAGGTACCTACCTAATATTTTTACTTTTATATCATATTCCAAAAAATACCTACCAATTGTAGGAAAATGCAGACATGAAGTCAAAAGGTTGGCGATGAGGAATAATCGGAGTAACGGATGATGCAATACGTGCATTTCTTGAGTGATTCATGTTCGTCAACGTTTTCGAGATACGTCATCCGTTTTTTTTATTGTTTTTAAGCTGTAGATCGTCGGCCTAAGTGCAATTCCTTGGAAGTGCCACATGTAAATAGAGACTTGTGTAAGAAGCGCCTCATCGCATGTATCGCTTTCTATGGGACAAAACCTTCAACTCAAAGGTAGGTAGTGTTGTCCACACCAAAACACAGTACCTACCCAAGATTTGAAGGTTTTTACCCAATAGAAAGCGCTACAGGCGATTAAGCGCTTCTTACACAAGTATCTATTTACATGTGGCACTTACAAGGAATTGCACTTAGGCCGACGAGATGCTGTAGATTTTAGTTCAGTGTAAACAAATCTACAGAAGCATGTGTAACTGTGATGATGAAATGACCTATTACTTTCGCGTTTAAACTGTTCATCGAGATAGTACTCAAGCGTGTGTATGAAATAAGTTGGTTTGATATTTTCATGAATTCTGATATTAGATCAACGGAAAGTGACTACAGAATTGGTACGTACTCGTTATAAGCTTACAATATTCAATAAAACTATTTTTGTATGTACCTATCATGATTATATGAATAGTGAGAATTATTGTGTCTGTTTTGTGTTGGGTTTACCAAACTGAAGCGACCTTGAGGGTATATCATTGGAAATACTGAACAATGCATACGATTTTTGAGGCTCAAGATTGTTGAGATAAGCCTTTTATAAAAATCTATCCAAATCTTTACTTAGGTATATTTTATTCAAAACTTCAACCATTTAACATAGGTTGCTTGTTACAACAGACTAAAAATACTTGAGAAATGGTTAATACAATTTTTTTACTGCAAAATTTTCATTAACAGATCAAGAGATTTTTTTACTGAGATTTTTGATCCTCTCGCAAAATTTTAAGCCATTTGCATAGGTCGCATGTTACAACAGACTGATAGTATGTTTTATGTACTTGAAAAATGATTCATACAATTGTTTTAGCTCAAAATTTTCATGAGACGCTCAAAAAAAATTTTCATCGAGATTTTCGGTTTTCTCGCGAAATTTTAACCCACTTTGATAGGTCGCACGGTCACGTTGTCAAAATGTCATACATCCATTTTTTTAAATGAAATGGCCCGGATGCGTAAAACTTTGAAAATTCACTGCGGGTCATTGTGCCGGCCGTTTTTCACAAAGTTGGTCTCTGTCAGCGTGGGATGAATGGATGCAATCATGTAGGTGCGTATTTTTTGCCCCCCAGGCCGTATTGCTTCTACAGAGTCGTTTTTATGTGAAAAAGTGCCAAAATTGGCAAAAAATTGCCTTTATGCAGCTCTGGAACGCAACTGTGCCGGAATCCAACTCAAAAAAAGTATATATCTATACTCGGGAGAGTGTCCTCTACCAAATTAAAAACAATTTTTTTGCCCCCCCCGCCAACTTCGAAAAATGGGGGTTTTGAGGCTCATAACAAAAGAACTTACCACTTACCAGACATAAAATTTTTTTTCAGTACTCACGTAGAAAAAGTACACTGGTGTCAGTGGTGTCTATTGGAAAATCAGCAGTGTTTCTTAGTAAGGAATTGCCACTAGTGATTTACTTCTCCTACTCAAAATTATGAGTGATGATTTACTGCTGATTTCTCAGTAGAGTAGCACTACTGATCCACCTATACACAAATCAATGATATTTCACTACTGTCTAGTTTGTGTGTAGTAAATCACCACTGACAATTCCTTACTAGGAGACACTACTCATTTCCAAGTGTGTGTCAGAAGTGTTTCACTACATGTTATCAGTATCAGTGGGGTGCAATAATTTTCAAAAATCAAAAAAATAGGGTTGGGGGATTTTATTTTGAATTTCCCTATCATCGTTGTGATGCTCACATCATGTATGATTTTTCCTGCCTATAGCATTTTTAGAAAATGCCTACACCTGTACCTTGTGGGGATTCAAACCAGGAATCTACGGATGTCTGACTATACAACCCTAACCACCTGACTACTAGTGCACTACAGTAGATAGGGCATTTACAGAATATATTTGTTTGCAAACACTCAATTTCAACAGTTTGTGAATTTGATTTGAATGTTAAAACTTGAAACTATGAATAATTGGTGAAGTTCTCAAGAGTGTCGATTTCATTTTTGAAAACTATTTGATCCCAAACCCAAAATGAGCTCCAAAGAGGGGGGGAGGCACAAAATTGCAAATTTTTTAAGGAAGTGCACTGTTGATATCAAAATTTGAAATTTCAATGGCGATGGCGCTGAATCAATTTTTGAAGACCATTTAACCCCAAACCCCAAACCCCAAAATGGGCTCCAAAAGGGGAGGTATACAAAAGTACAAAACCAAAAATTATCTAAAAAAATATATATGGGTATCAAAATCTCAAATTTATGGGTTCAGAATTCATTTTTTAAGACAACCAGAAATTTTTTACCTTTTGAGTGCTATCCGTTTTCGGAAATAATGGCTATTGGTAAGTACTTTTAAATTCAAAAAAACGTTTCCCCAAAAATGGCCCCACTTTGGGGTGGGGCACAGTTTCACCGCAGGGGCACGTAGGGGGCTGAACTTTTTTTTGGGGTAATTTTAACGCACAATCTCCAACATACTTCAATTTCAGCGAAATTGAAACCATAAATTTTTCCGCTCCACCGGTAGGTATAGCAAAATAGCAATAAATTATTGTTTTCTCACAGGGGAGGGGGTAAAAAATTTCTGGGGGCTGTTTTGGTTCAAAGGGGGAATATAGGGGTGCGATAGATTGAAAACAATCAAAAATTTAAAAAAATTGCATCATTTTCCATTTTTCAATTTTTTGAAAAATTGGGGGGCATTCTGGCACCACTTTTTTTTTACATAGGGGGTTGAAACTTCGTAGGATTTATTTTTTCATCAAATGGAACAACTTTGGGGGTGGCAGCATAAAAATTCCAACTTCGAAAATAAGGACCACCCTAGGGCAGGTGCCATAGTACCTCATCTCTTGACTTTGCTGCAAAGAGGCGGCGTGTGCGGGCGGGTAGCTCAGTAGATGAGCGTTTTGACAACCTTGTGAACACATTTTCTAGGGTAAAATTTGACGCTAAACATTTTTGTTCCATGTATTTTTCGCATATTCCACATTATTTTGCCAAAAAACGCGAAAAACGCGTATTTTCCAGGGTTTTTTGCAAATATGACCATGTTGCAGGCAGAATTTCGATTTTATGGGTTGGTAGTAAGAAAGTACTAGTAAAAAGACACATTTTGGCGAAAACAGTTTTTTGGATTACCCATATACTCCGGAGCTGTGGCGGTTCAAAGTTTTCTTTTGTCAATTTCACCCCCACCACTATGGTAAAAAATTTTGAAAAAAATTGTGTTGAAAGACCCATGCTTCCCCTACACATTCCACGCGGTACCAAAATTTTCTCCCCACAACTCATGGATACAGAATTTTTCTCGTAAAAAACGCGTTTTTTGGCTATACAGACCAAGGGGGGTGGGTTGGGGGGCGGAAATTTCGCTCAAAAATTTTCATTGGAGGTACCCAACAATAATCCATCATAATTTTCCAAATCTGGGAACAGGGCCATTTCGCCTATCTTACCGTGGAATACCCTTTCTCAACATTTTCAGTGAATAAATGCGTATTTTATTGAACTAAAATTTAAAAATTTCATCTTCTTTCAGATGGTTTTTTACCCAAAACAATAGCGTTTACTGTTCAAAAGTTACTAAGACTCAGAGTGGTGAAAAGTAGCCATGTGTGGTAAAAATCACAACTCAATACTCATTGAAGTAGAATTACTATACTTAGTGAAGTTAGTACCTAGCAAAGCTTTAGTAAGTATTATTTGAATGGTAAACACTAGCGAAATGGATGAAAACCCATTTTGAAGAGGATACAATCCTGAACATTGTGGTTTTATTAAAATACGACGCATTCACTGAAAATTTTGTGCAATTTTAGTTTGAAGTTGAATTTTTACTGCGCATGGCACTTTTTCACAACTTTGGGCTTGGATAACACTCTGAAAATTTTGGTTCATTAAAATACCCATTCATTCACTCAAAATTTTGCGTAATCTTGATTCAAATTCAGCCTACAAAAAATCTAATTTATTCGTTTCATGATTTCATTAAATACAATTAATTTCCTGTAAAATTGTTTGAGTAATATCCAGCGAATTTTTAAACATTCTTGGAGCTTCCAGCATATTTTTTAAACTAAAAAATACAGTTGGAAAGCCGAAATTTCTTCTGCAAGCCAATTTGAAATACTCTATGAAGTTGACTGCAGTTGGATTTCGAGTCGTTTTGGACCCTCCAGCGACTTCTTGAAAATTACTGAAGCCCCCAGCAGATTTTTGAAACTTTAAATTCCCTCTATAGATTTCATCAAGTGGAGTTTGAAAGTCGAAATTAAATCTGCACTCCTCTATCAAGTCGGCTTCAGGTGGATTCAAGTGATTTTGGAGCCTCTAGCGACTTTTTGAAAATACCTGGAGCCTCCAGGAGATTTTTGAAACATAAATTTTTATAACACTCTATTGAATGGAATGAGAAAGGTGGAATTCTGTTGCAATTTCTTGTTTTAAAAATCTGCTGGAGGCTCCAAGAATTTTCAAAAAGTCCCTGGAGGCTTCAAAATAACTTGAACCCACTATCGCCAACTTAATGTCGTGCTGAAGTTGGAATTGAGCCTGAATTTCAAATTTCCTACTCTTAATTGATAAAATTTTATGAAAATTTCGAGCATTGAAAATGCGTGGATGGCTCCAGTAATTTTCAATAAGTCGCTTGAGGCTCCAAAACGGCTTGAAATCCACCAGCAGTCGACTTGATAGTGTGCTCAAATTAGTTTGCAGAATCAATTTCGGCTTTCCAACTAGCTGCATTTGTTGAAAAGTTGAAAGAATTTCAAGTTTCAGTACCTATCTGAGTGTTTGAAAATTGGATGATTTTTTTGATGAAAATTTAAACTAAGTACCTGCACTACAGCAACATTTTCATTCTGAAGTGTGTATTTTAAAGTTTAATGAATTTGAAATTTGAAATTTTTCAATACCTATTGCCAATATTTTGTCCAACTTTTATGAATTAAGAAAAACATGTAGGTAACTAATTTCTAACATGTCAAAATTTTGAAAAAAATGACAACTTCTTGGTATTTCGAGATATTGAACTTGTCTGTCTTTTGGAAACAAACAAAATCATAAATTGTCAAAATTCTCTCGGTAACGACAAAACTACCGAGGCCCTGGTCGACCTATGTGGTCGTAGATTATATGGCAGAGTATTTTCCGCAATGTCCGTGAATTGGACGCGACCTATCGTGTACTTAGCCACCGAAAATAATACCTATGATTTCCCTAAGTTGTAAGGAGACCCGTACCGTACCTTTAGGCCCGGTCTGGATACTTAGGAAGAGGCAATTTGTCCGTACTACTAGGCCCGTTCGAATTGCAAAGAGAGAGCGTAATATCTGTATGTACCACTAGGCCCATTCAGATATTGAATGAGTGCGATAAGTCCGTACCACGGGGCCCGTTCAAATCACAAGAGATTGAGGAAAATATCCGTCCGTACCACGTGGCCCGTTCGGATATGTAACTGAGAAAAAGGAGAACTCAGCAGCAGCTATACCTAGGCCAGCAGGCCCGTGTATAGGTAAGCAAAGTCCGGAGAGAGAAGGAATAAAGGCAACACGCCTGTACAACTATACACGTACCAGGAGGCCCGTGAGTAGTTGAATGGGTGTGAGAGAGAAGAGAGAGAAGTGAGAGAGAGAAAGAATGCGAGTCAAGAAAGCAACACCAAGTTAACAAGAGAGATGTTATTTGGTTGTAAATATTTACAAGACTGACTTCTAAGCTGAATACAGCTTATCTCTATACTATAAAGCTGCAAGAAAAATAAATACCCAAAAAATTCCCAGCCCGATCTATGGCACCTAGAGAGCTAATTTTTTTTTTAATCGACAGCTTAACTTCTCCAGAATATAGGAAAAATACGCGAGGGCAAAATTTTTGGAATTAAAGGGCCCAAATTTTGAGTTGAAATGGGCTGTTTTTGCCATTTTTTCAATTATTCTCAAATTTATCAAGAATGAAAAAAGCTAGAAAGGCGGTTAATATCTCATTTTAAAGAGCATTAAATCCTGAACATTTCCCTCGATTACATTACCCCTCTGGGGTTTTTAGTTTTTGAGCTATTTTGAATCCAAATTTGAATTAAATTTGAATTAAATTATCTCGAAAACTAAATATGCTAGATGGGTACTGTGAACGAGGGAAATGTTCGAAATCTCATGCTCTGTAAAATGGTGAAAACAGATTGGCAAAAAGTTGCTCAGATTGTGCGATTTTGATCGTTTTTTATGGCATCTTAAAACAAAAAACCGTTGAGACGATGTGTGTACTTATACACCCACACAAGCATACACACAACCACCAACGTAAATGTACGGACAACGCGATGCCATGTCGTTGTTATTCCAGACGGGATCACGCGACATGCGCGCGCATAAAAATCTCCCACTCCTCCAACAACGGAATTCATACAATGCGAGAATTATGATTATGATTTTTTCAAATCAAAATCGAATGGATGAAGCGTGAAATTGTCAACAGATATTATTGTTATTGTTAATGTTAATCCGTCTGTCTTCGTGCTTTGTTTTTGCATCTATCATCTATCATTTTTTTATAAGGTAATTCAAATCGTCTGTCTGACTGTCCATTTTAAGTACCTAACATTTTTAAAAATTGTTGCTTGAAAAATTAAAATTCATTAAAAGTATTGGAGGTTGAAAAAAATTGTTCAGAGTGCTGAAAGTCGTTGAAAGTGGTGTAAAAATGAATGAAATGATTCCACAATGGCCTTTTAAACCCCAAGTTCTTAAGGAAAGGTACTTGGGAGCAAATCTCTTCTGAGAGTGAGTGAAGGGGGGTTTGGGGGCGCAGCCCCCAAAAGCGAGTTCCAAGGGCGAAGCCCGAGGAACGAGTATGGGGGTTGGGCCGCGAAGCGGCCAGGGGGCGTAGCCCCCTAGTATTTATATAAAAACCCATAATTCTATTAACCAATAGAAAAGAAGCTAGCCTGTAACCTTTTTTTTGATAACGTTGTTTTGTAATGTAGATTGTTTAACCAATCACATTACAGAAAACAGTATAAGAAAAAAGGTTCATTTTAGGTATACTGGCCAGTATTCTTCACTACGATGCATCGGACTCGCGAGGACCGCTTTTAGATACCTGGAATGCCGTTAGGTAGAGTCGAACATAATACAAAGGCATCTCGCGTTGTCCAATGCAATCACAGATACCCCTACAATTCTGTCAACCTTTTTAAAAGTTGAAAAAAAAGTTTGTACACACTACGTGAGAAAAACAACTGATATCCCCCAAAAAATTCTCCGAAAAAGAATCATACACCCCGCCCTTATCAGGGGAAAGAATGTAAGTAAATATTTTAGCAATAAAATGTTGTGATATCATTTTGAAAACCGCCCCCTAAAGTTCAACCAAATTTTTAAGGCTTCTCCTCCGAAGTCAAGATTATAAGTTAATTCTGAAACACCTTCTTTTTAACATAATTTTTAATCAAAATAAGCTTTCAATTATCAATATAAAACTATTAAGTGTGTAGGTTCAACAACAAAAATTAAAAAAAAAAAAAAAAAAATAGGACAGACACAGAGTTTGAAGAAGCTGGTTAATCTAACCTGAACGTTGAACGGTGTCCGCCCAAATTTTTTGTAGACCAATTATTAGTACAAAATTATCAATTGTGTGGGTTCAACAACAAAAAAATTTCTAAAAAAATTGGGGTAGACACAGTTCAACATTCAGATTAGATTACCAAGCTTCTTCAAACTCTGTGTCTGTCCTATTTTTTTTTTTTTTTTTTTTAATTTTTGTTGTTGAACCTACACACTTAATAGTTTTATATTGATAATTGAAAGCTTATTTTGATTAAAAATTATGTTAAAAAGAAGGTGTTTCAGAATTAACTTATAATCTTGACTTCGGAGGAGAAGCCTTAAAAATTTGGTTGAACTTTAGGGGGCGGTTTTCAAAATGATATCACAACATTTTATTACTAAAATATTTACTTACATTCTTTCCCCTGATAAGGGCGGGGTGTATGATTCTTTTTCGGAGAATTTTTTGGGGGATACTGAGTTTTGAAACAAATTTTAACATAGGTATTTTTGAATGGGATCGGGTTATTATGCTGAAATAATGCAAATTATCCATACTTGAACCTACTTTCTTCTTTCATTGTATGTACCTATGGGAAAAGTTGAAAAAATATAAATAATTGTTTTGATTACAGATTTCTCCACCTCCTCATTCTGACTATCTGGGATGGCTACTGGGTACAGCAGTCGTGCGGTTTTCTATTCGAAACCTGTCCAATTGCAAGATTTGGCTTGTGTTAACGTGGCATCGTATTTGTGGTACTATGAAAAAAAAGACAAATATTATGGAACAAAAACAATCATTCAACTCAGCCAGCTGCCAACCGTAATTCAGAATATGATCTACGAGAATGTTGATGCAGTATCTCAAAGTCTAAATCGATGGTGTTCATTAAATAGTTACCTTTTTGTGGAGTCTGCAGAGAATGCAAACATATGTGATTTTGAATTGGTTGATCTAATTTCATGGAGCGCAGCTGATGTCATCAATTACCGCGAAACAGCTTGAAAATTGATTCGAAGTGATAAATTGAGCGGCAAGCAAAAGTACAAAGTGGCGTGTGTCTACTGTTTCCCGGAGGATATCGAGGCATTTGTGTCTGAAAAGCACGAAGATTCGCATCCTTTGGTGGAGTACTGGAATTGTAGGATGGAAAACAAAGCAAATAGCTCGATTGCAGAGAATAACGAGTACAGTTCCCCTGAAGCCGCAATATTATGGAACTGCGAAGCTAACGATGGGTGGATTACTTTACCAGCATTTCAGTTCCTTTGGCAGTATCTCACTGATGATGAACGAATGCAGATAATAATCAAAAGATGCCGTGTTTTAAAAAACTTTCTATCGTATGCGTTGTGTAACCTGGATGAGAAACAACTAGACTGTGTGGTTGAATCAAACGCGGCGCAAATTTTGATCATTTTGTTTCATGAATCTCAAACCGTTTTCATGCTTTTATGGAATCACGTCAAAAGTAGAAATATAATCACTGTAAGCAGCTTCTTTGAAATTATGCTCCATTTAGTGCAAAATGGTGCGCCTCTTGGGTATACAGCAGCTTTTGACGTTTGGATCAGCGCTTCTGATGAGTTGAGGAAAGAAACGGTGATTAGTCAGAACGCAGATATTTTACTGAAACGTTTATTAAAAACCCATAGTTTATTAGATATTCGAAATGTTCCCGGTGAAACCAGATTGCTGATGGAGTTGTTATCTGCATATCCTTCTGAAAAACGAGAAACAATTTGGAACGAACTATGGGAAAATATCATCTTTGGTACACCAGTCGAGTATATGCAAATGGTAATGAAACGATGTCTGGGTTGTGACGATAAGATCTGTAAGTTTAAGAAGATGTATCTGTGTAAATACTCTGAAATTGGGCGTTACCTGCGATATTTGTTGTATTGCAATGGCTTTCAAACATTAAACATGTTTTTGTCGTTTAAGTCGTTTATCACAGATGACACTGAGATTATTCGTGACTTGAGAATCAATCTCATGAAATCTGTTCATTTTTTCGATGGTTACTTTTCGGCATTCAAATCTGGGTCTGCTAAAGAAATAGCAACATTTGACAAATTTATCGACGAAACGCTTTCTGATGCGAGCCAATTGGAGGATTTCAAAAAATATCTGATTATCCGTGAGGATCCTTCGCACCATGTTTTTAAAAGAACGATGATGGATGGAGAATTCAATTCGAATATCCCAGGCTTCTGTGATCATGTTCTCTCTTCAATGCCACATTTATTAAACCAAGTCAAAAATATGTTATTGGAATATTGTTATGATGCGGTAGACTACGCTTGTTTTGGCCACGAATCAACGTCACATTTTACAGATTGGGAGAAGACTGTAATGTGGTGTTTGAACGAAGATATCCATTTATTGGAAAAATTCAAGCGAAGGTTTGATGTTAATTCTGTGTTCTGGATGTGGATAAATAAATGTATGCGGGAATTGAAAACAATGAACTTGGAACTGTGTGTAGATGAAAACGGAGTGTTTCGTAATTGTTATTTTGAGGCGTTGCAATGTCTTCTTCGTTGGTTACTCGAGGACAGTGGTAAAATTCTAGATTTAAAAAGGGATGAATTTGAGACTGTGAGGCTGAGTAAAAAATACAAGTTCTTGCTAAAATCAAATAAACAACCGCAGATAGACGCATTAAGAAAGTGGTTTTTCCATATTGACGATGTGAATGTGTATTACTCTGATAATTTTGAAGCTTCATTGTTTGAAGAATGTGTTGATTAACTTAAGATATTTAGAGGCTACCATTGTTTATAACTAACCATTTTCATTGTAAGTACTAATGTGCATAACATACTATTCGCATAGTTAGTATTACAACTATTTTGTGTACTTATATGAGAAATTCATTTCTATGTGTCTATCTAAGTATGTACCTACCTATTGATAGAAAATATAATTTTTGTATTCAACATTTGATCAGATTCTTCAAAACGCATTGGCATGTGTAAGTATGAGAGAATTTAAAAAACCAAAAAACGCAAGCTGAAAAACCACTTGACCAATGTGATGACATCGCACATTCAGAGTAGATAATAAGGTTACAAATTTCAAGTTTCAAAAATCTACTGGAGGCTCTAGTAATTTTAAAAAAATCTCTGAAGGCTCCAAAACGACTTGAAATTTACCGGAAGCCGACTTCATAGCGTATTGAAATTAGTTTGCAGAATTAATTTCAGCTTTCCAACTCCATTTGATGAAATTTTGTGAGAATTTCGAGTTTCAAAAATCTGCTGGAGACTCCAGAACTGCTCTAAATGATTTGAAACAGTTTCCAATCGATTTGGCAGGTCGAAAATAGGATATATCCAAAATTTCAGCTTTCTAGATCAATTTGGTAAAATTTTGATTTTTTTTCTCACATTTTGGCCAAAATTTAATTTTTGAAAATTCACCAAAAATCGAAAAAGGCACTTTAGCACTTGAAATTTTGACAGATGATGAATTTTTGCCTGCTCTTTCGATCTACCTTTGTACGGTTTAAAAAATGTTATGCTAGTCCTATGTTGGAACGCAAAATCTGCGATTTCGGCTGACCTGTCAATCAAAATGGCCGCCATTTTGTAAGTAGGGCCACTTTTTTTTGAAGACAAGGGCTACAAATGTTCCTTAGGACTCTCCCTTTAAGAAAAAAGTTGTCCCGGAGGATCGGCAGGGGGTGCAAGTGATCCTTCTGCGGGCCCCCTGACTATGAACTCTGACGTTTCGATTTATCAATTTGAAAAAATTCATATGAAATTTTTATTTCGTTTAATTTGAAAAATTGAATGAATCGAAATTCATTGCTTAACCAATTGTTTCCTTCCCTAATCCTAAGTAACGTCTAGTGTGTGAATCCTGTCTCGTCTCCATTTCCTCGTTGTATTTCGCTGAAAATTGGAGATTTTTGAATTGGACATTAAAAAAGAAAATACTGCGATGAACAGTGATGACAAACAGATCAAGTTTTACAGCATGTTATGCTATGAAGAAATCTGATTCCAGTGTTTGAAATACTGATCATGTAAGTATGTGTACTGGATTGGAGTGGCCTTTAATTACATGAAAAAAAAGGCGTTTTCTTGTTCTCCTAACCCTCAAAATGGTGACTTCTGATCAGAAAATAACTTCCTATTTTTTTTATTTCCATTTTTGAAAAAATTGGACTGCAGTGGACCTCTCAACTTTCAAAAATTGAAAAAACTTCAACTTCAAAGAAAAATTTCAAGTTCTAACACCTTTCTGAAAAGTCTCTTTCGAGTAAAATGAACTCTCATGACGATAATAGCCCCCTTCCTAGACAACCAAGTTGGTCCTCTAGAATACCTAGCTGAAATTCGTACTTTACATTTAAACGTCTAATGTTGCTCATTTTGTGTATTTTTGGGTATAACTGCTTGAATTAAAATACATTTATTCATTTCCGATGAATTATAGTTAAGACACGTGGTTCTCTCCCCCCCCCCCCCATTGTCCTTATTACGAGATATTGATTATTGATTTGGAGTTAAATTTGATATGATAATTATGCTAATTTCCTGCAAATGCATACCTAGGTACCTAATAAAATATAATTTCTTATGAAAAAAATGGTAAAAATTTGATGAACCAGGATTCAAAAATTCATGTTAACTACTTAAGGTGAATCTATTTCTTATTGATAAGGGAGCGAAATCGATGAGGCGAATTAGGTTGAAGGAGATGAAAAGGGTTGCTTACAAATAAATACCTAATTATGTGAATTACTCATGAAAGTGATGATGGTGGGGTAAGAAGGGGGAGGGATGGCTGCAGTATTGGGTACTATGTTTTTTCGAATAATTTTGTTTTTGAACATTTAATTATCGTTAATGTAGAATATTTCAAGTTGTCTACTTCTGAATTTCTGCATATTAAGAACATATCAGCTGTTTCATAACTTGTAAAAATGTCGAAGGTAGAAAAATTGACCAAACAAGGGAACCTCTTGAGGTGTCACACTCCGATTTAAACGGGACCGTGATTTTTGGAAAGAGTATAGTCTAAAACTCCCAAAACCAAATTTTCAGCTGCCCGAGTTCATTTTTCGATTTTTGGCGAATTTTTAAAAATTTAAAATTGACTGTTTTTGGCGATTCATGTTTTTTTTTAAAAGTACGTACTTGATCAATAAAAATGGTCAAAATAAGTCCCAAAACTGATATTAGTTACCCACATCCAAATTTCACCATTTCCAGCCATTCTGGAGCCTCCAGCGCAATTTTCAATTTCTCCAGAATTTTGAATTTGCTCCAGAAGGCGTGAATATGAAGTTGGGCAGCCAAAAATCGAGTTGTATATTACACTCGACCGGTTTAACGAGTTTATCAACATTTGAGCCTATTTTGAGAGTGACACCTCATAAGTGGCTTTTTGACCAGCTTTTTTACAAAATTAAAAAATCCAAAAAATCAAAAGGTTACCGTTTGTGAGGAAATTTTTGAAATTTGCGCGAATCGCTGTATTTTGTCCAAAACTAACTCTCCAAATCCAAATTTCACAATTTCCAGACATTCTGAAGCCTCCAACGCAATTTTCAATTTCTCCAGAATTTTGAATTTGCTCCAGAAGGCGTGAATATGAAGTTGCGCAGCTAAAAATCGAGTTGTATTTATTACACTCGACCTATTTAACGAGTTTATCCACATTTGAGCCGATTTTGAGAGTGACACCTCAAGAGTGGGTTTTTGAGGTTTAAAGCTTTAGAAAATTCGAAATAGAAAATAAGAATTTTTAAAAGTAGAAATAAAGTGAAAATTTTAAAACCTAAAACATGACATTTTTATCGCTTATGTCACTTTAAAAATTCATCGTTTTGTTCCACGAAAACGGTTATTGCTTCCTCCTCCTCATCCTCCTCCCAAAAGTTATGGGACATTGCCACTATATGGTAGTCCATTTTCACTCATTATCTTATCTTTTATGTAATGTCATTTCGCAGGAAATGAAGTTGTGAACCCACCAATCAAAGTTCGTCGTGGTTCGGTTCAGTTGCTATGGTTAAACTGTAGCTATAACCTGGCTGGTAACGTGTTACCTAAATGTAAATTTACGTACTTCAAGGTGGGAATGTTCGTTAATTTTTAAATTTTAAATGAACATTGAACATCAGCGCATGTACTTTATGCTATTATTTGTCTGCTTATTCGAACCGAGTTGTGTTTCGAAGACGAACTTATTGTTGTATTCAGTTTTAAAGTGTAGTTTGGTCAAGCACATAGTGTACCTATTACCTACCTAAGTGTTGATAGAGGCACAAACTGTAAACCGTCAAATTTTGTTTTTGGTTGATGAAATATCGCAACTTGTTGAAAAATACATGCTTACGTGTCGTGTGTAAGATAGAAGTGCAAGATGAAACGAAATACTGATTCATATTTCATCATACCCTCTCGTTCAAGGTAAGAATATACCTACCTACCTACCTATTTAATTAAGAAAGTGTATAAGCTCTCCTATCGTGGCGTCTTCTGCTTGATAGGCTTCTCAATCTGGTAATTAATTATACATTGAAAGATAAAAATAATGAAGCAGTCTCCAACTTTCAAAACGACTCCGGCTTCAAAATTGGTTTTCTTTTTACGAAAATGTTCTTCGAACAGTTTTATAGAAATTTTGAGCTCAAAATTATTGGGTCATGATTTTGTGAGATTTTTTTAAAAAGTAACAATGAGACCGATTAAAATGCTCAGATTAAGATTTTCGCGAGAAATTAAAATACTTCAACGACACGACAATGTTTATTGACTATTTTTGAATAACTTCGAGTACTACGTACCTACGATTGCCAGAATTGGGTTAGAATTTTCGGATTTTCCTAAAAAGTCTCACGCAAATTATCAAAGTAAGTTGAGAATTTCCATCAGAACTATTTTTGAACAGTTTTGAAGAAGTTTGGGCTCAAAACTGAGTCAGTTGTTGAAGTGGTAATTTTTTTCAAAATTGATCTTCATTTTTCTGAACATGTTCCAATACTAACTCATTTTATTGATTACCTCCGTATTATTTACGTTTTTCATAGAAACTTTAATGAGATCATAAAACATTTTAAATATGTAATTCATTTTCTCGTATAATTTCAACCATCTTTGATCGGTCACACATTCCTTTTCTATTGTTTCCAAAAGTCAGCAAAATTCAAAGCTGCACTTTTTCTTAAACGTTCAAATAACTCAAGTACCTAATAGAAATTTTCGAGGTTCTCTTGATATTATTATACTTACACATTTTAATAGGTAGCAAAGGATTCTTCGAATATCACATAAATCATGATCAAACTCTGGGCTCAACATTCGTCAAAATTGCCCAAAATACATTTTGGTGGAAATATTTGAATTTTTCGCGAAATTTTAATCTATTTTGATAGGTCGCATGGCACTTTTTCAAAAATTCAAAAATCGTGATCCAATTTTGGACTTGAAATGAAATTCTTCAAAAATGCTCAAAAAATATTTTGGTGGAAATATTCGAATTTTTTGCGAAATTTTAACCCATTTTCTTAGGTCGCATGGCACTTTTTCAAAAATTTCAAAAATCTTGATCCAATTTTGGACTTGAAATAAAATTCTTCAAAAATGCTCAAAAAATATTTTGGTGGAAATATTCGAATTTCTCGCGAAATTTCAGCCCATTTTGTTAGGTCGCATGACACTTTCAGAAATTTCAAAAATCGTGACCCAATTTTGGACTTGAAATAATTCTTCAAAAATGCTCAAAAAACATTCTGGAGGAAATATTCGAATTTTTCGCGAAATTTCAACCCATTTTGATAGGTCGCATGACACGTTTTCAGAAATTTCAAAAATCGTGACCCAATTTTGGACTTGAAATTCTTCAAAAATGCTCAAACAATATTTTCGTTAAAATATTTGAATTTTTTGCAAAATTTGAATTATTCAATTTTTGGCTCAAAATGCTTCAAAACTGCTCAAAATATGTAGTATTTGAATTTGTTGAAATCAGAGGCCAGGGGTCCTCAAACTTTGAGTCTATGTAAAATAATACCAACAGAGTCTCATACAGCGAGTCTGTGAATCATTTGCAAGCAGGCAGATCACATCTGATGAAAATGAGAAGGTAAAAAAATCGTAGTAATCCAATTTTACCCCTTTTGAAGGGCCTTGTTGAACGAATGAATATTATTCACAATGTGTAGGGTACATATGTAAATTCTTCTGGCCTTATGGAAACTTGTATGTACTTGTAAAAATTCAAATTGTTGCCTAATCTTCTGCTTATCATGTCTGGGACATTCAGACTTCATCATACTCTTCCCTTCCATCTCTGCACCAGGTCTTCAGTGTGGCTGTTCACTTCTCTCCAAAGCTCCTCTCTAGTATACGCAGTGCTAGTGCCACATACTAGAAGGTGGCCATCATTTTATGTCTGTCTGCAGTCCGGACACTTCACATCATCCTGAATGCCCCATCTGGTAAGGTTTACTGCCATCATGCTGCCTGCTGCCATCCTGGCGCATCCAGCTCGGATTCTGTTTAGCGTGAACCACTCTGCATATGGCAATTTGTGTCCCTTTGCCAAGTTCTCGCTACATGTGGCCCCCTCAAGGTGGGGCCATCTGCAGTCTCTTTCTCCTCCACAGGATCTACATCCATTATGTGTGTCTTCCTCATGAAACTCTTCCTAGACTTCAGTCTTGGGGGTCACCTGTCTTTGGCTGAACATGACATGGCAGAGGTCCCATTCATTCTTTGATCTCTCTGTTTCTACCTATATCAGCAACTACACACCACCTTATCCCAGGAGGTGCAATAACACATATTCTTGGTAGGCGTTTAACACTAGTTGGTCGAAGGCATCAGGACACAATTCTCATGGTGGTGTTGAGGGTGATGTCTACCTAATTGGCATGTGCAGATCAGCCCCAGGTAGCACATCCATGCTCTGCTGTAGAGAAATACAGTGCCATGGCTGTTGTCCTCAATGTCTTTTGTTTTGCTCACCATCTAGTTGATACAAAGTTTCCTCAGTAAGTTGTTTCTAGCTTCTACCTTCATTTTTGTGTTCCCACAATAAGAATAGATAATGCCATTTTCTTTAAAAAAAAAAAAAAAAAAAAAAACCTTCATAAAAATTTCAGTCGGGTAGGGACATATTATTATAATGTTCAGTTTCTTTCTGCAAAAATTACATAGTAGTTAATTTAATTCTTTTTAGAGTCTGAACTGGAATGTTGAATTTTTTGGTATAAAAACCTGAGAAAAATATTAATCACAAACTAATTTTCAACTTCAATTTCTGTGCATTTTAAAATAAAAGGCAAACGTGGGAGGAGTATGATTGCAACTGATCGGTCTCCCTTATTGTTTTTTTTTTAAATCAAATTTTAACAGATTCAGGATCTAAGCAGTGAATGCTCAAATCTGTTCTGTCCAGATTTGCCAATCAATCCTACCTATCTGATTTGATCTGTTCAGATCTGCGGTCACATCTTATCAATGCGGTCTGGGCAGATCTACTTACTCTGATCAAAACTCCCATCTCAGATCTGATCAGATCTAATTGGATCCAGGCTTGATTTGATCAGATCCAATCATTTTCCGCTTAAAAGATAAATTCAACCAGGGTAAGTAGGTCTAGATACTGATACTTCTGTGATATCTGATTTCAGGTTGATTCTGCTGCTACCAACAGGAGAAACAGAACTTTCAGTAATCCAACTCATCAAGGTGAAGAATATCAAAACACAGTTTTTGTCAAGAATTGATTTCCTAACAATAATGACAGCAGCAGGTTGACAACCATTGCCAATCACTCATCTACAAGATCCACTATTTATACAGATCATTCAACACAGTAACAGTAACAATTTTTGTTTACTTTCACCATTCAAATGGCTATACTTAGGTAACCATTTTGTAAACATGATTTTTTTGGACAATTGCATCAGTTTGACACTAAACGACCATAATGGCAACAAGTTTTGAAAGAGAATATTGGGCTCTTTACACTCCTTGCCTATGTGTGAGCATGATTTTTGCAGTTGAGTCAATCCTTAGAATTTTTACAAATGAAACACGCAAAACAAACTTACAATACATAAAAACACCATGTTGGTAATGAACGTATCTCAATTTGGTGTTGAATCGGCACCCATTCCCAGAATGGATTTGGACTTGTGGAAACTATTTATATGTAAAAGAAGCATATTCATCGTTTATTTCTTAAAAATCGATGTCCTCTGCAGCCACCTGGACAAGTTCCCCGTTCTTCATTAATGCAAATTCAGTAGGGTCTTGTCTGTATATCGACGAGATGTTGCCTTTGGAGTGAACTAACAAAGTAAAGTTAAGTACTTATTCTGATTGATCGATTTACCAAAGTGCTACAGTAATGCTCGTTTTGCTAGCTGAAAATGAAATAGACGGGCAATTTAGATTATTATGAAAGTAGAAGGGGTGTTCAATAGGTATGTACCTACTTACATTATACTGTATGTGTTTCTGCCAGTATCAATACTTCACACTACAATTCTACAAGTATGAAACATTAAAAATTACCTACTTACTGTGCAACAATTCACAAATTTATTACATTATTACTTCCGATTCCTTGAAGTATTATAGTAAGTATGTAATGTACATAATTATCCTCCTACTGTTGTAATTTGGCATAAGGTGAGAAAATAGGAATAAGGTGTTGAAACATTTTTTGACTCGATGTCATCTCCTGGGTACATACAAGAGGTCGTGAATTCAATATGCCTCAATTTCTGTTAAAATTATCATCAACTGAATCAGATACATGTAAACAGTGATGACACTGATGACCAAACATTTTCTTCGGGAAATTTTTCACCATACCTATATAATCTATCATAGAAACTAGGGCCCTTGTGGTGATTTCAATGTTTTTTTTATTGGCGTTTTGGGTTCTTTTCTCAATGAGGAATCCAGTGGTGCAATCAGTTTTTCACCTTTGTTGGTATAGAGGGGCATTTACTTTATCTATAAAAAATTGTTTATACTTAATTGAAGCTGAAAATATAAATATTCTGTAAATATTCTGTATTCTGTAAGTGGTCAAACATCAGCGGTACACTGCTCCAAACTTATGCGAATGTGAGTAAGGCCTCAGTAAAGTTTTGAGAAAAATGCCTCTGCAGATTGAAGTTTTAATAAAAATATGATTTTTTTTTTTAAAAACTCATGAAAGTATGGATTTTAGCCTAAAATTTAACGCTGAATCCGATGCCGTTGTTGTTTTTTTTAAAAAAAAAAAAAAAACTTCTTGATGCTGAACAGATGAAAAATAATAATTGATTTTGTAGCGATTTTTTTTTAAAACATATAAAATGAGTTATACAGTTTCATTAAAATTGACCTGGAGACGAGAGGAAGTGTCCAAAAAAAATTTCATGTGAACAAGGTTATAGAGAATTAAATTTCCAAATCGATCAAATGCCGTTAGTTTTTTTCTAGAATGCGTAGATTTTGAGTTATTCTCAAAAAAAACTGAAATTCTTGTGACATTACTGAGACATCCCAGGAATACTGTTTCTACCGGACAATTAAGTGATCACAGGGATATTCCAAGCATTATCACAGCAATATCACTGCGATATTGCAGTGACATTTCTTGAAACATTATAAGAACAAAACAAATAAATTGTGGCAAAATAACTTCCAAGACAATAAAAATTTATTAAAAATTCAAAATATTGAAAAAATTAAAATTTTTTATTAAATGTTTTGAAAAAAAAACATCAAAAATTACCCACTAACCAGTACACCAAGTACTCATATGTAATTGAAAGTAGTGGAGGGTCGGAAGCTCTGCTTGCATTGCTGCTAGCTAGCAAAGTGAAAGACATAAGTACTATTTAGATACAGACTTCAACTGTGTAGTATGGAGTGGTATTCATTGTTTATTTTTTAAAAATCGATGTCATCTGCAGCCACCTGGACAAGTTTCCCCTTCTTCATTAACACAAATTCAGTAGGCTCTTTTCTGCATATCGACGAGATGTTGCCCTTGGAGTGAACTAACAAAGTAAAGTTACTTATTCTGATTGATCGATTTCCATAGTGCTGCAATAGTGCTTGTTTTGCTAGCTGAAATACACAGGCAATTTATATTAATATTAAAATAGAAGGGGGTTTCAATAGGTATGTACCTACCTACAGTACCTACATTATATGTATTTTTGCCAGTATCAATACTTCACACTACAATTCTACGAGTATGAAACATTAAAAATTACATACTTACAGTGCAACAATTCACAAATTTATTACTTCTGATTCCTTGAGGTGTTTTAGTGTGTACCTATTTTAAAGTATGTACTTAGTACAAACTTATGTACAAGTACAGTAGTATTGAAGAATACTTACCCAGGCCTGCATTCACACAGTAATTTCTCAAGAACGTCCGGAGTTGTGATTTCCTCAGAAAAAGTCCTCGAAAGAAATTCCACCAAAATCAACATTGGGTACAACATTGCACCTCGGAAGTAATAAGGTGACATCTCAAAACAGTGAAATTTTACAGGAGAGTGATTTTCTTTTTTTTAAAAACTTGATTCATTATTTTTATCAACTTATAATTAATTGTGAGGAATGAATAGCACCTCATTTTAAAGATCTGGTATCCTACCTTCATTTAGCATAAGAACACTTTGAAAAATAAAATCTTGAAGAGGAAATATTTCAATGTTTGGAAAACATTTTGAGTTAGAACCTTTCATTAAAGTTGATGTGGAGGCGAAAGGAAGTGTCCAAAAAAAAATCCACAACAACAAAGTAGTAGAGAATTAAATTTCCAATCGACATAATGTCATTAGTTTTTTTCTAGAGTGCTTAGTTTTTGAGTTTTTCTCAAAAAACTAAAATTTCATTATACGTGCAAATTCATTTTTCTTAAAAGTGATCAATTTAAAAAAAATTTCCATTTGGTACAAACCAATAAAAAATGCACTCCTTGTGACTATTTCTAACAGACAAACATTCAAAACAATCAAAACTGTTTGTTTACACTTTGTATGTATGAAATTTGCTCAAAAAGGTGGAGTTTTTTGAGATGTACCCTTTAAACTCCAAACAACTTGCAATGTTGTTGAGATTTTGAGTTAGGCCATTTGCGTTTTTTACAAGATCTAAATAATGTACCCAACTCAAAGTGTTATTTTTGGTTGAGGGGGTCATATAAACCCCAAAAATGCAAAAACATTAAAATCAATTTTTTTTGAGATGTGACCTTATTTCTCCCAAGGTGCGATATAAGGAAACCTGAAATTGCGGGAATGAGCCTTTCGTGATCCCAGACCCTCAAAACGTAAAGATAAGTCGGTAAAAAAATAAAAATTAAAAAAATTACTTACTATGGACTTGTACTAACTATAATATGCTGATTCATAATATCATTCTATTTGTCATTATAACGAGGGTACCAGTAATAAACTGTTCATACCTTAGTGCAGCCTCACACTAGGTTGGAATTGGAATGCAACTTTTAAGTAACTCATGTCGACTGGGACTGTCGCAAAAATTATACAGAAAAGCTTTCTGGTTATGATGCCTACATATTGTAATGTATCTAGCCTGAAGGTCAAGGTGTGTGAAACAAAGATACCTAAATAATATACCTAACGTAGGTACCTAATGACCTATGGGCATGATAATGACAATGAGTAACATAAATACTCATATATGTACATGTTTTATTGATAAGATTTTGAGGTTAGTGACTGAAATCACTTTTCTGAGAAATTATTTTTCAATGTTTTTGTGGCAGGTTTATTATATCTGGAAATTTAATTTGACTTATTTTTGGATAAATAAATTTTTTTCTGCGCAAATATTTTCCATTAATTACGCCAATACATTGAAACATATTGCTTACCTACTCCCAAAACTGGAAAATATTTTTGAAATGCAGTGGTGCAAATCCTTGTGCCATACTCAGTCAAATATTTTTTCTCAAAATATTCAATATTATATTACAAGAAAAAAGTTTTATGACAAATAATTTGTTAACTGTAAAATAAAGATTCAACTCGAAAAGGCAATAAAAAAATTATGAATTTTTACTATTAAATACGCCTTGGTAAAAATGGTCCCTAGACAACCCTATTTAAAACAATGTAAAATTAATCTCGATATTTGTACCTATAGGATTTTTTTCATTCTGATTTTATATAAAAAACTGTCAACTTTGAACATCAGTGGTATAAGAAAACATTGAGATAAATACCTAAAAACCAAATTTGGAATTTTTTACTTTCCTCATTCTACCAAAAAACCAACGCCAGATTCGAACTCTACAATCCCGAAAATATCAATCTACGTATTACACCATAATATAAGCCAGTTAAAAACTTAAATTATGCCAATGTTTGTCTCTAAAACATAGGTATCTTTATTATATGTACATAGATATAATTGAGAATTTCAGTCAAGACAAAATTTTTGGAACTTGTTCTTGTGAATCATTCAAATTTTGTTGATGTAGTTATAGTTAAGGTACCTACTTAAGTAAGTATCTTAAATAAAAATCAAAGTTTTCAGACTTACCTACTTGTAGGTCTTCAGTTAACTAAAGAAGTGCATCTTTACTTTTAATTCATGGTAGTCGACAGGTGACAACAAATTTCAAAAACACAAAAATCAAGAAAAAGAAAAACATTGTTATGCTTCTCATGAATTTTTTTACATTTCTCATCTTTATCATCATAACAATGAAATTAATTACCTGAAAGAAAAATCAGTAAGAAATACTTGGGAAAAAAAGTTGAAATGAAGAGATTCTTTCTGATGTTATATTATACCTAAGTACAATTTTCATGTTTACTTACTATCGCTAAAAGTTGCTGATGCAGGGCTTGACTCCTCAGAAGTCAGAATGGCTCTATTACCCTTTTCATCTTCCTTCTCATATTTTTTCCTTCTTAAGGATCTGAGCCAGTTTTCTCAATCAACTTTGAAATTTTCCACTCTATCAGTGGGTCTGGGTAGCCTACTGGAATGTTTTGTCAAAATAGGTTTCTACCTTTGAAAAGAAGGAATCAGTGAAATATTGTAAGGCGTTGAAGGGTGTATTGGTTTGTTTTGTATCATTTAAATGCTTTAAAATCAGAAAAAGATGAAACTAATTAAAGAAATTACTTACTATTTGAATATTATGCTGGATATAATCAAAGAAATTACTTAGCATTTCAATATTATGCTGGTTGATCAATACCACCTCTACATAAGGCCTCAGCGCAGAAAAACTTGGCAACATGGTGTGGGCTGAACGTTATCATTTTGTGTATAGGAGTTTATATGGAGTTTGGTGAGAATTGAGAACAAAATGATTTTTAATTTGAATTATTCTCGCGTAATTTGATTGAATTTATTCTTTAAAATCGTTCTAAATGCTTTTCAAGGGCTGTGCTCTCAATTGTAAAGAAAATTATAATAAAGGGTGGCCGAAATTTTCAATTTTCAAGTTCCCATAAGATGAAATATGCCGGTATCTCGTTAGTGTTTCTTGCAATTAATAATTAAATAAATAATTTCGAGTAATTGTTTCGGTATCTTATTCATCAACTAAACTAATTAATACATCGACAACCTTGTTTGGTTCAGTAGGTAACTCTTCGTACAAGGAATCTCTATCATTGGGCTTCTACTTCTACCAGTTCACGCACCGGAAACTAGATTAAGACATACTTAAGTAAGCTCGAAAAAGATTGAAATATTTCATAAATTGGTTCTAATATCATTAGTTGAACAATATGTTTATGGTTTCAATTTCCCATAGACATTAATTCAGCTGTGATCGGTCTTTGCCTGTTATGATCTTATTTTCTATCAAAGTTCAAACTGATCTGAATCTGTTCGTTATGTTTTGTAATTCGGTCATAATATCACTGAATATGCTTATGGTTTCGATTCATCTTATGCATTAATTCAGCTGTGATCTGTGATCGATCTTCGAGTGTAATGATCATTTCTATCAAACTTTCGAACTGATTCGAATCTGTTTGTTGAATTTCTGCATTCTGTGTTCTTCGTAGCTTTGTGAGCTTCAGCAAATATGATCTAAAATGTTGCAGTACGGTCTTCCAATAATCAAATATCAGCATTACTCGATCAATCAGTTTGATTATTGTTTCATTTTCAATATATTATCATTATCAAGCATTGTATTGTGTCATTTGAATCAACACTCGATCGGATCTTGTCAAAGTACAGTCTGTTGTGGTGTTTTTCATTTTTCAAGTCATAGTTAGAAATTCGCCGATTCCGGTTATGTGTTATTCCATTCCATATTCAATAATGAAGTATGTAGATGGATTTCGATTTTCGATCACTGATCCTGTTATTGTGAATAGTTTTGAAATAAATCCATGCAAGATTGGTAAAAAAGCAACGTAAGTAGTAAGTACCCATAGTAAGTTCTGAAATAACAAAATATTTTCCATAGATTTCAATTTATTATAATATTTCTTCGAGAAATTCTTCGAAAAACAAATTCTGCGGGTTACATTTATGTAAATTATGCCGAAAAAGTATGAAAAATATCAAAAATATCTTAGAAAATGATTTTGGTGATAAGATCCTCAGCCTACTGGAGAATTGTCAACGTCGCAATCAAGTTTTGCGCTGAGGCCTGGGTTGATCCAAATCAATTCTGATAACAGTATTTTGTATTCTGAATTAAGTATACCAAGAACTGTTATGATAATGCTGTTCCTCATAAAAAAGAGGGTACTGCTAAATACAGAACCATACCTTAGTGCGAGGCACTAGGTTGGTACTGGAAGTGGAGCGACACTTTTACAGTACCTACTGATTTTCATTGCTGCTCTTGAAATTCTTGAATACATATATCAAAAAATTGCCATAAAAACTAAAAAATTAAAAAAATTGCAAAAAATAAATGAGTTTTGGTAACTTTTTCAAACACATTTTGAATTATCAAAATAGTGAAGTGTGAAAACAAGATCAGAATTATGATGAAAATTGGATAAAATTTTGAAAATTGGTCAAGGATGAACCAAAACTAAGGAGTCCAGCAATATTCTGGAAATTGCTCTAAATCTAAAATTTAGCATTCAAGTTTGTACCTTAGTCCTTAGTACTTAGCTTGAACCAACTTGAATTAAAACAAAAGTTACTTTTTATACATATTTCCAAAAACATTTGTTTGAACAATGAATAAATAATTTAGGTACTTTGATTTTTTTCTTGAAATACAGTTGGGGATGGGAAGGTATGAAAATTAGGGACCAGCAACTTCAATTTAGCGCCCCCCTTAGGAAGGAAATATAAAAAAAGGCCTGCATACAAATACAATATATAGCCTATTTTTGCGTCAGTTAGACACTAAATGACCATAATGGCAAGAATTTTAAAAGAGAATATTGAACTCATTACTCTCGTTGCCTACGTGTGAGCATCATTTCTGCAATTGAGAGACAATCCTTAGAATTTTTAATGAAACACGTAAAACAAACTTACAATATTATTCAAATAAATAAAAACACCATATTGGGAATGTTATTTATCTCAATTTGCTGATAAATTGGTGACCATCCCCACGTTGGATTTGGACTTGTGGAAACTACATATCTTACAAAAGAAAAATATTCATTGTTTATTTCTTAAAAATCGATGTCCTCGGCAGCTACCTGCCGCAGTTTACCATTGAATTCGGACTTGTGGAAACTACATATCTTACAAAAGAAAATATCCATTGTTTATTTCTTAAAAATTGATGCCCTCGGCAGCCACCTGTACAAGTTCCCCATTCTTCATTAACAGGTACAAATTCAGTAGGGTCTTCTCTGCATATCGAAGAGATGTTGCCTTTGGAGTTTGGAGTGATACTAACAAAGTAAAGGTTACTTATTCTGATTAATCGTTAATGGTCGATTTACTTAGTGCTGCAGTAGTGCTTGTTTTGCTAGCTGAAATAGACAGGAAATTTAGATTAATACTAAAGTAGAAGGGGCTATATTACATTTGAGGAGCTGGATATCAAAACGCCGTAAGTCCATTTTTATGAAAATTGAGATAAGAGTGTTTTCCTATGTAAAATTCAACAGGGAATCGATTGCAGCCATCGTCGTAAATCCATCTGCCATGCTTCACCTCGAAAATCCCACTCAAAGTTGAGATTTACTTCAAAACGCAGTAAAAACCAGCAATTTTACTTCAAAACGCAGTAACTACACTATTTTTAGCGTTTTTTGTGTTTTAAGGTTGGTAAACATTGATTTCAGAAGGTGGTTACTGTTAGTAATGAAACTACAGACATTTAAAAAATTTCCAACATATTGTTCAATCATAATCACACTTGGCCTGAACATAAAAAACAAAATCTTGTGTCATGACTCAGTCACTATGGCAAACGGCGCTTTAATTTTGAATATTTTTTTTACTATTTAATAGATAATAATCATTAAAATCGTTCTCTACCCATGTGTTTTTATTTCAGTAAGAGAGTGCCGGTGTATTTACTGCGTTTTGATATAAAATGTGCGTGATTTTTGCAGCAAGTTTCAGATCAAAACGCAGTAACTGTCTTTTTTAGTTTTTTCAGATCAAAACGCAGTAACTTTTTTTCTCCCTCTTCCCACATTCCCCCCGGTTCTCAAAAATTTGGGCACTTTCATGTTTTGAGGTCATGGTGACTTCCCCTTTCCTCTGATACCACATTTGACCCCCTTCGACTCCCCCCGACCCCCCCCCCACAGTTTTTCCTCATTTCTGAATTTTTTGCAAAATGGACTTACGGCGTTTTGATATCCAGCTCCTCATTTGTGGTGTTTTTGCCAGTATCAATACTTCACACTACAATTCTATGAAACATTAAAAATTAGGTACTTACTGTGGGACAATTCACAGATTTATTATTTCCTCATTCCTTTTTTCAAGTGTTTTACCCTTTGATTTTATATATGAATACACGTACCTAGTACCTTGTGGTGCCCGGGTCTTTTATGGTAATTGTGGTGCCCGCGTACATAGAGGATCATATATATATGTATGATGAAGGTGTTTTGGAGCAGTTTATTTTTTTTGTGGTTTTTAGTCATAGTGGTGCCCGTTATATAAACTTGGTATGTGTGGTGCCCACCTCAAAAATTTTTTTTTCACCTTGAAGTGCATTTCATCAAATTCTACATCGTTTTATATAAAAAGACCTTGTGGTGCCCGATTTGGGCGCCACAAGCCCAAAACCGGGCACCACAATGACTACATATACTTAAAACGGGCACCACAATGACTAAGTTTAAATCTATATACAGGGGTCGGCGTAAGTTAGTATTCGCATTCGAAAACTGATGAGTTTTCTTTAACACCCTGTTGTGTGTAATTAGTAGATAGAGGGTCATGTAAGTAGTGCGTTGTGTTCGTAGAAGTCCCACCAACACCTTGGTAATAATAATTTCGTTCCCCACTATGTCACTACAGAAAAAAAATTACTTTTTGTGTTAAAAAATTTTTGTTTGTGCAAATCGGAATACTAACTTACGCCGACCCCTGTATATATTTATAGTACGTACCTTTATAATCAAAGTTTTTACCTAGCATATATTTTAATATAGTGCAAACTTTTGTACAAGTACAAAATATATTGAAAAATACTTTATTAACCAGGCCTAAATTCAGGGTGTGTTTGATTTAAATTGAACAAAAATAGTAATTTCTTAAGAATGTCTTAAGAGTTGTGATTTCCCCAGAAAATGTCCTCGAAAGAAATTCCATCAAAATCGACATTGGGTATAGATACATTATATTGCTTTCTAAATTAAAAAAATTCATTTGAAAAACTGTGATAATTTTTTCAACAACCTGAAAAGAAATTTCTAGCGCTTTTCGAATACTGGAACCAGAATTTTAAACTTTGGGTAATTGACCTGTAACCATTAACTGGAACCTTTGACCAGAATTTTTTCGAGCTTGCGTCCCTGGTGGGGGGTATTGTCAGGGGTACGCTCACACAGACCCATAGGCGTAGGAGAGACATCCCACAATTGGAAATAGTTCATAATATTATGTTTACAATGTGTGAAACAAGTCAAATCATAACTTCCATCTTAATTAGATAATTTTTGAAATTGACCTACTGGTGTGATTTGACATAAGGTGAGAAAATGGTAAGGCACTAAAATATATTATTTGGGATAAAATTCCAGCTGTAAGTTTGATGATGAAGCTAGGCGCATTTTGTGATCAGCCCTCATGTGACGAAAGTTGAAATCCATCTCTGAAACAAAAGTTAATAGATACCAGGTAATCAAACCTAGCAAAAGTAATTCAACTTTTCAGAGAAATATAAACTGTTCCATTGAAAAAACGACAAACATTAACAAAATTACTTACTATATTGTATATATGTACTGTAGTTGGTAACATACAGCCAGTTGTAAAATAGAAGTCCATTGATATTCATTGTTGTGGTGGTTGCACACTTGCACTCCTTTACAGGTGATAGCGCATAGGTACTTCTATCTATATCAGCCAGTTTCTAGTGTATCTGATAGTTTCGTTCAGGGTTTTACAGGGAGAGTTGGCCGGTGAGTTTGTTGTTAACATCTCCAATTTTTTCCTCCCTCTTGTCGCTCTTCCTTGAATTTTTCCCTGTACTACTAGCATGAAAATACTGTTTTCTCATATTTTATGAGCTAAATACTTTAGCTTTCTATTCTTTATATCGTCTACCACAACTTTCCACTCCTCTCCTAAGTCCTGTCCATGAGATGTGTATTAGCAGCCTTCAATAGCACCACATCTCAAACGCTGTTATTTTCTTCTTGCATTCTACACTCATGGTCCATGTTTCGCAGGAATACTTCAGAACAGTCCATACGTAGCATCGCATAATTCTCTTTCACAGAGCTAGACTCATTGTTGGATTTCCCAGCACATTGGCTAGGTTCTTAAAGGCACTTTTTGCCATTCCAATCCGTGATTTAATTTCTTTATGATCTCTACCATCATTATTTATCAGCGCTCCAAGGTATCTGAATTGATTTACATTTTCAATTTCTTGGGTACCAATGTTGATTTTGATTTTGACCTCTCTGGCATCTCCTTTTGTAAATCTCATCACCTTGGTCTTGCCTGCATTTATATTCATTCCATATTTTAATCCAGCACTGTTGATTTGGTTGATCATTTTCTGCATCTGCGCTTCTGTTTCAGCAAGGATCACTTTGTTGTCTGCATAACTTATTTCATTTATTCTCTTGCCATTGATCTTGAATCCCATTTGTTCAATTTGCGCTTCTCTCATTATTTCTTCTGTGTACATGTTGAACAGCCTAGGTGAGAGGGGGCATCCTTGTCTCACACCTCTCTTTATACCACATCCATTCTCCAAATACTCAGTTCCAAACTTGATATTTCCGCTCTGCTCCCAGTACAGGTTCTTGATTATCCGCAGGTCTTTGTCATCAATATTGTATTTCTTCAGGATCTCCAACATCCTCTCATGGTTGACACAATCAAATGCTTTCTCATAATCGACAAAGCAAGCAATGATTTCCCTGTTTGCATTCAGTGCTCTTTGGATGATCACTTTCAGCAGGGCAATTGCATCTCTCATCCCCTTTTTTGCTACAAAGCCATATTGTGTTTCTCTTAGATTTTCATCTATCTTCTTTTCAATTCTGGCATTTATGATGGATAGTAGTAGCTTCAGAGCGTGGCTCATTAATGCGATGGTTCTATATTCAGAGCATTTTTGCGAGTTGTTCTTCTTTGGTATTAGTACAAAATTTACTGCTTTAAAATCCTTAGGTAGCATTCCTTCGTCATATATTTCATTTATAATCTTCAGCAGCTCCATTTTGTACTCGGGTGTTATATGTTTAATCAAGTCTACTCGTATGAGATCTTCTCCCACTGCTTTGTGGTCTCTGGCTCTCTTCACCGCCTTTCTCAGCTCCCACATTTCAATTTGTGGTGCCTCCTCCATGGATGAAACTTCCATTTGAGCCGGATGTGTGTCATCTCCATACAGTTCCTGATATTATGTACCTATATATATGTAGAGAAATAATTATTGCTATCCCAGCAGGAGGTTAAGCCTCCCACTAGGGTGATTTAAATTTATACATAGTTGATTTTTTTTTCATTTGTATTGGCGGAGGGGTTAGCCTGAAGTAGCCTAGCCTGAACCCTGACGGCCAAGTGTGTAGAACAAGGATGAGGAAAGTAATAGAAGGAAGAGAGGGTAACCTTTGATAAGCTGAAGTACATGGGTCAAGGTTAGAAACATAAAAATTAATGATAATAATATTTAATTCAAGTACAGGTTATAATATGAGTGTTCTTTGGTACCTCTGATATTTTATTAATTAGGTCTAGGTACCTGTAAATTTTAGTTAATTTTGATGTCATTGATTGTTAAGTAGGTATATTTTGAGTGAGTAAATTGTTCGAAAAATGGGTCCACATGGCATAAGGTGGAAATATAATATTGCCCTTTTTATACCAGTCATCTAATAGGAGTTCTGTAGCTGTTTTGGTTTTGTAAATTTTCTCATCAATACGAATTGTGAGGATTTACTTTGTAGATGGGGACAGTATCTGAGTACTGAGTATCCTGGGTAAAATGAACTTTTTGAACAAAAATATCTATGGTCAAGGTGATACTTCGTTGTTAGGTAGGCACCAACCTGCCTGTGTAACCACACTGCATCTTATCTTATTTCATACTATAGGTTTGAAAATGCATGCGTATTTGGCTTAAAATTCCAATCAATTCAAAAACACGCACTCCAACCTAAATCATCAACAAACCATTTGGCAATTGAAAACTAGCAAAGCAAAAGTGTACCAGAATCATAATTTTGAAGAATATTCCATTATTTAAAAATCATTCAAGTATGTAGTTACATAGACTTACTTACTTCGCACCTTTTATAAGGTAATTTTTCTTGGATAAGTATCCTTTGTAAAATTGTTTTCGAGATTTTTCATTTTTAGTTTGTTTGATAAGCCTATATATATTTCATTTTTAAATTCAAAATTTTAGAAATTTTCCAATTTAAAAATGTTTAATGAACAAACTCTTCTAACCCAAGCACTACAAATTGCAAGCATCGTTCTCTCTCATGATAATACATTTCTATTTACTTTTCTTCTCTAAGACAAGGTATGTACATATCTATACCTACCTACCATCAATTTGAATATAAGCTCAAGACAGTTTCCAATAATGTGAGCAGAGTAAAATTGACCAACTATTCACTCTACTTATGCTAGCTCAAGATGCTAGTACTTTGCTAGTGTTGTAGTCCAGTGGCCTAATGGGTCTTTACAGAAAAAAAATTAACAAAATTACTTACTATAATTTTGATAAGCCGAAATAAGTACTTGGGTTAAGGTTAAAAACATGAATTATGTCAATAAATGAATGTCCGGGCTAATATTTAGGAGTAAGTACATGTTATATACAAAGGAATACATTATATACAAGCAGTGTACCCGTATCTAAGTAATTGAGAATTTTAGTTAAGACAAGACAAAATTTTTGGTACCTCCTTACGTAAGTACCTTAAACAAAAAATGAAAGTTTTCAGACTTACCTATACTAGCAGGTCTTTAGTTAACTATGGAATTCATGTTTACTTTGAATTCATGACTGGTGACAATGAATTTCAAAAACATAAAAATCGAGAAAAGGAAAAACATTATTGTGGTTCTCATCAATTTTTTTACATTTCTCATCTTTATTATCACAACAATGAAATTAATTACCTGAAAGAAAAATCAGTAAGAAATACTTGGAAAAAGGGTTGAAATGAAGAGATTCTTTCTGATGTTATATTATATGTAGTATCTAAGTACAATTTTCATGTTTACTTACTATCTTAAAGTTGCTGATGCAGGGTTTGACTCCGCAGAAGACAGAATGGCTCTATTATCCTTTTCATCTTCCTCATCATATTTTGTCCTTCTTAAGGATCTGAGCCAGATTTCTTTCCTTGGGAATGGAACAATCATCATTGAAATTTTCAACTCTATCAGTGAGAAGCCTACTGGAATGATTTGTCAAAATAAGTGTCTACCTTTGAAAAGAAGGAATCAGCAAAATATTGTAAGACGTGTCCCCCCAAAGGAAATATCAAATATATCAAAAAATTGCCATAAAAACTAAAAAATTAAAAAAATTGCAATAAAATGAAAAAATAAAAGAGTTTTGGTAACTTTTTCAAAAAAATTTTGAATTATCAAAATACATAAAGTCGGAAAACGAGAGTAGAGTGATGATGAAAATTGCATACAATTTTGGAAATTGCTCTAAATCTAAAATTTAGCATTCAAGTTTGTACCTTAGTTAGTCCTTAGTACTTAGCTTGTACCTACTTAAAAATTAAAACAAAGGTTACAAAATTACTTACTTTATGTATTTGGTTATTGGAATACATTCAGTTCTTTGCTTTCCAGCCATACTAATACAGAATGAGTACCTATAGAGCGGGAAAATAACGTAAAAAAGCGAGGGCGAAAAGGAAAAAATTGGCACATTAATTTTTTCTTCGGAAATGTGTTCAGATGAACCCCCTGAACTACCAAAAAAAAATCGACCCTCCTACACCTGGAGCTAATTTTTTTAGGGGGTTAAAACCGGTTGCGATTCATGTTTTTTGCGTTTTACTCCGCAAATATTAGGTTTACGATAAAAAGTACCATAACAAAAAATGTTCCCCTTCAAATTCTCTACAATTTGATACTACGCTCGATACCCACCCCTCAAGAGGGGTGTCTAAAAAATGGGGTGGAAAGAGTAGGTGTTTCAAAAAAGGTCAGTCTAATAAATTGATTAAAGTTACCACTTAATATCATTCGTTTTCGCTCAAATTTGTTTTACAGAGTCAACTCACCCAACTATTAGTCACACCACCATTGATTGGTCGTCATCCCTCCCTGGGGGTTGGTGGGGGATGCTTGATTTTTCTAGTAACACACAACTGAATCATATACCTATTTGAAAAACGAATCTCGACATGCGATATATCGAAAAGTATGTTTTCGAGGTCGCTGAATGCGAATATGAACTTATTTTTTGGGTCCAACTCCTCAAAGCCCCTCTGTGCCCCAAAAAGGGGGTTGAAATTTTGAAAAATCGTGAAAAATCGAGTGATATATCGAGTTGTATGTTTTCGAGGTCGCTGAGTACGAATATGAACTTATTTTTTGGGCCCCACCCCCCAATTGACCCTCTGTGCCCCAACATTAGCCTAGCCTGAAATTCAAGAGTGTAGAGCAAGGATAAGGAAAACACTAAAAGGGTGGGTAAGCTTTGATAGGGTGTATGCTGGTCCGCCATTTTCTTGCAAAAATGAATTTTCTGTCAGTCGAAAACTATGATAATTATTTACCTACAGAAATTTTACAAAGTCCTTTTTTTTGTAGAGAATAAAAAAATATGACCAACTGTGCAAAAATCTTGAAATTCCATGCAGGTACCTATCTCTTTCCCCATTCCTAAAAAGAAAACATACTTGCCAGTTGCCTGTCTTCATTTTTTGATGGGATTTTTCAAACAGATAAATACCTACCTAAATTGGCCTATAATTTTTCGTTTCTTAATGATTTTTTATTTTCGTTTTCAAATTTTTTCAATGCTTTTTATTCTAATAGATATTTTTTCTTTCCATTTTGGCTACTTTTCAACTTTGAAAAATAACTTTGAAGAATATTCCATTATTTAAAAATCATTCAAGTAGTTACTTAGACTTACTTACTTCGCACCTTTTATAAGGTAATTTTTCTTGGAATAAGGTTTGTAAATTGTTTTCGAGATTTTTTATTTTCAGTTTGTTTGATAAGCCTATATACGAGGTTCATTTTTAAATTCAAAATTTTGGAAATTTTCCAATTTAAAAATGTTTAATGAAGAGACTTCTAACCCAAGCAAATTTCTCTGATTTAAACTTTGAATATTTCATGAATTATTTGAACAATAAGTTTTTTATTTGGAAGCAAATAGCCCTAGCAAAACGCGGGCATAAGATCTCAAAAAATGTGTAATTCCATTTGGGGGGGGGGGGGTACTTGACTGAAATTAGTCTGAAGTCAGATGGAAGTCGAGTGTAGCATCGACATTTTGGTATTTTGGGGGGGGGGGAGGGGAAACTCGTACGATTCTGATGTTAATTTAATTGTTCAGACATCAGGGTCTCCAAAAGGGAAGGGGTGAGTGAAGGTTTATTACCTATTCTGGGAGAGCCAGCTCAAGAGTGGATAGGTCATCAACTCACCGAAATGAAAACTTTTTTCCCTTAAGCGTCTGCGACGGTGAACTTTTCACTAGATTTCGAAAATATTAGTCTGAATCGATCGAAATAGTCACAAAGACAGAGTACCACAGCGGATTTGAAAAAACGTGGGCACAATAGCTGAAAAGTGAGACTCTTCTTAAGGATCTGAGCCAGTTTTCTTAATCAACTTTGAGATTTTCCACTGTATCAGTGAGTAGCCTACTGGAATGTTTTGTCAAAATAGGTTTCTACCTTTGAAAAGAAGGAATCAGCGAAATATTGTAAGGCGTTGAAGGGTGCATTGGTTTGTATCATTTAAATGGTTTAAAATCAGAAAGAGATAAAAATAATTAAAGAAATTATTTACTATTTATTATGCTGGATATAATTAAAGAAATTACTTACTATATTAAAATGATGTTGGTTTTTTGTTCACACAATATCTCAGTGTGTACTCAACCAATTTTCATGAAAGACCCCTCAAAAAGCTCAAAAAATCATTTCGGCCAATCTCAACGCAGCATTCGGCATATTATAGGTATAATTTCCACGAGATCTCAGTGAGTACTCAACCGATTTCCATAAAAGACCCCTCAATAGAAAGCTTGTGAAGTGTAGATTTGCATGCTGTTTTTGAAAGTTTGAATAGTTTGGTTAAAAGCTCAAAAACTTTGAGAAACCATTTCGGCCCATCACAACGCAGCATTCAGTAAAGTTTTTTTGATTCCACGAGACCAGAGATGGGGTGATTAACAAAAAAAATGAATTGGGTTCAATAGAGGGGCGATTCTCCCGAAAAATTGAATCTGATTCAAAATCTGCGATTCAGTTTTCAAATGAATCCGGACTGATTCGAAAATTGTGATTCGCGATTCAATTTTTGTTATTTTTGCTACCTACTGCTGACTAGAAAAAAATGAAGTTTTGATGCAAAATAAAATCAAAAAATATTTCGGACAGATTTTGCGACATTTTAAAAAAAAACAAAAGCAAATCGGATCCAAATGACCTGCAATTCACTTTGGGATAATGTAAAAAATGGAATGTTAACTGAATTTTTGTATTTCCTCGAGCAGAGGCTGAAGGATAATTTTTCAAATTTTCAAAGAAGTATGAAATCGATGGACAAAAATATTTGAGACTGGAATACACCAATTTTGAAACAAATAACTGGAACCTTATCTGCCACGAAGGTCCAAAAAAGTATCTGAAAGTTTCAAAATGACATCACTACTTTTTTCACCGCCTTTTTGCAACCAAATTTTCGAAAAGCTATCCACTCGAACCCCCCCCCCCCTCAACACACAAAAAATCAAAAAAATGGAATTGGAAGAAAATTGGTATACAACATATTTTTTAATTTCAATCAAAATCATTTAAAAAATAATATGTACATACAAATGAACACATGTTATGAGACAAGGTGTCTGACAAAATTTCAAAATAAAAAAGCAGGACATTTTTTAAATACTTACTCACGATTTTATAAGAAAAGGGAGCCGAGGGGGGGAAAAATTTTACATTAAAATTTTTTACTTTTCCAATGTCTTTAAACATCCCAAGATTTTTCGCAAGCGAGCGGATGTCAGAAATATAATTTTATCATTTCAATTTATGATTTTATTTCCTGCTAATGTAATGAAACGAGGCGAAAAAATTTTTTTTTAACGTAAAAATTTTTTAAACCAAAAATTGATGGAAAACTTGAACGACATTTGGGGGAAAAATATACCAATTTTTCGAACTGAAACGGCAAGTTTTAAAGTAAAATAAGTAGGAGATAAAATAACAATTTTGTCATTTGAAAGGTACAATTTTGCCTAACATTCATACAGGGTGCTCAGAAAATAAAAATTTGTGATCAAAAAATTACAAAAAAGCCATTCAAAAAATTTTGTGTTCAAAAAGTTACAAGTAACTGAATTTTGAAATTTTTTGAAAATATTCCCTAAAAACAGGGAAAAGCAGCAAAAATTGATTAAACACCTATATGCTGAAATATGCGCTGAAACAGGTAAAAATATGCTAAAACATGTATTTATGGTCGAAATATGCTAAAATATGCAAAATAACATTGGCTTATTCGACTCTTAATCTGTTGATTCGCAAAGATGTGTTGGATATTTCCTACCTAATAGTAATAGCACAATAGAAAAATATGCTGAAGAATATGTTCTTCTGAGACTTCTGCCCTAGTAATGATGAGTGGAGATAGGTGCACCCTGAAATCCATTTCTGTGAAATTTCAATTATGTACTTACATGGTAGGTATAATTAAGTATTAATGGGAAAAATGATTATTAAAACGGATTTGAATGACAGGACATTTGAACGACAAAATAGGCTATTTCAACGATGATTTTTAATGACAGTTCAGCATGACATGTTAGGTAATACAAACAACCAGGGCTGTTAAATTACCGTAATTTATTCGTTGGTAAAATACGGCGGTAAAATACGGTATTTTACTGTATTTATGGTATTTTACTAATTTGGATGAAGAGTTATTTTTTGTAGTTTGACTTCAAAGTTCTGAACTTCTGACCTGCCTCTGAAGTAAATTTTCATCTGTTTTAGGTGTTATTAAAGATTATAGAAAATTTTCCATGGACATTTTTTGGAAATTTATGGGGAAAATTTTTGGTAACTTTCAAATCATAAATTTCCATGAAAATTTGGAAATTTATGAAGGATAGATGGAAAAAAAGTGTTAATTTGGCTTTTTGGTAAATTATGGTAAAATACGGTAATAAACTTTTGGTAAAATACGGTAAAATACCGCCGTAATTTACCAACATAAATTACCTTACAGCCCTGGTTGGCACACCTCCCGACTATAAATTAGCGCATTTGTTCATGTGCCAAAGTTCTTCCCTGAGGAGTAAAAAAATAATATTCAAACTGGGGTAACTTTGAAAGCTATAAAAAAAATCATGGAATTTCAAAAATTGGTCAAAAATGCACGAAAATGCTTGAAAACTTGTTAAAAACTATGTGAAAACTAGAAAAACAGTTCTAAAATCATTGAAAAATCATGAAATTTGAAAATGCATGAAAAACGCCTGAAAACTAGAAAAATTTCAAATTATCATTTTGGAGAACTCTTCAGTAATTCAATTGTGGATATTGATCATTTTGTGACTGCTTGACGCTTATAAAGTAACCAAGAAGTGAATATTCATGTTTTTGATAATTTTTGACCTTGAGCAAAGCGCATTTCAAGGGGTCTTCAAAGTTACCCCAAATGCTGGGTTACTTTGAAGGGCACTTCTTTTGACTCTTGCGCTTGACAGGAAATAGGTAGGCAACATCTGTAACCGCTAAAACGTAGTGCTGACATAGGACATAGCTTTATCAAAAGCACCACACACATTTCCCCTACCTCCGCCATTCATACCTCTAAACATGAAAAATACTGAAAAATCCTTCAATGTTACCCCAGTTTACGGTATTAATTTAAATGCCTAAATGGTTTAAAATCAGAAAACACTCATGCATTTAACGTGAGAAGACAGACTTTTCTGTAATTAAAAATTTTTTACGAATCAATTGACTCACTTACTTTGAAACATTTGTACAGTAATTGATCTGTTTACAATCAAATTGAAAAAAATTATATATCTTATATAAATCTTATATAAGGAAACCTGAAATTGTGGGAATGAGCCTATTGTGATCCCAGACCCTCAAAACGTAAAGAAAAGTAGGTAAATGCTAAAAAATAAAAATTAAAAAAATCACTTACTACTTGTAATATATGGTTATGTTGATTCATTATGAAGTACATTGTGACGCCATAACATTTTCTATAAATGATAGCACTTCCACTTGATAATACGAGTATATGGTCCCTCATGATCATGAGGGTACCTGTTGAAATTCAAGCAGCACCTGTAAGTAACTCATGTCGAATGGGACTGCCGCAAAAATTATACAGAAAAGCTTTCTGGTTATGATACCTACATACTTGTATTGGGTAATTCTCAAAAAAAGTTTAAATTTCAACACTAAAATTTTTCAAAAATGAAAACCTTTTTTTGATTTTTTTTCAAAAGGGACTTGACTTGATTCTAGGCATACCCAGGACCCCTAAAATGACTTCAGGCCCAAGTCATTATCAATAGGGGCGGGGGCAGGGGCTTCAAAAAAATCGGTGTCACATGTTGGAAAAAAAGGCTGTTCACTACTTTTGGATAGGTATAGGTATAATTGGAGCAGTTATTGGTAGCTTTAGCTCACAAAAAGGTCATCAAGTAGGTACCAGGTACCTTTTGATGGGAGCATTCGAACATGATAGGGTAGGTGTTTTCCTACGCCGTGGACAAAAAATCACGATAGCCACGACGCAATACCAAATTGTACTATCCACTACGCAAGAAAAAAAACTAAAATCAGTTTTATTGGCAATTGAATCATTAATTTTTCAATATTCAAAATTGTAGTCATTAAATACTTACCATTCAAAACATATTTCCTTTTTATTCAGCAAAAAATATCTCATTGGAACCGAGGAATGATAAGGCACGGCGTTGGATCCGAAAAAAGGAAATCAGTACAATTTTCACAGATTATAATTTGCAGACTGGTTCACTGCATTTGCTTGATGGATTTGAAATGGGCGCAGCACTACTATCACTAAAACGATACAGTGTAGCCATTTCACTGCAAAAAAAAATCGAATAGGAGTGCCAGAAAAAAATTAACAAAAAATGGCCACGGCGCTGGACACAAAACTGGTTACATCACTTTATGACCTCGGTTTCAGGGTATAAAGTATCATTCCAAAAATTTATATCAGTTCTGTCATTTACTCTCATATCATATAATAATATGTACCATTTTTTTTTTCAGAAAAAAAGATGGTGTACTTCATTTTTGAAGATGAAGTTGAAAAATTTAAGTGGTTACAGGCCACGACGTTGGAATTTTCAGGGTTTGGGGGGACTTGACCCATAGTGGAGGGGGGGTTGGGGGCTGTTAAACTACATGCACGTGATGCCCGAGTTGGTATCTACACAATACCACCCAAAAAAATTTCAATTGTCAATAGTATTCAAGTTAACCACCGGTTACATGATTTTTAAACTTTTTTTGAGAATTACCCTATTGTAATGTATCTAGCCTGAAGGTCAAGGTGTGCCGAACAATGATAGCTAAATAATGTAAGGTATCTAATGACCTATGGGCATGATAATGACAATGACTAACATGTACTCGTATGTACATGTTTTATTGATACGATTTTGAAGTTAGTGACTGAAATCACTTTTCTAAGAAATTATTTTTCAATGTTTTTGTGGCGGGCTTATTTTATCATGAAATTTAATTTGACTTATTTTTGGATAAATAAACTTTTTTCTTTGCAAATATTTTCCATTAATTATGCCAATACATTGAAAGATATTGCTTACCTATTAATTATTAAATGAAGAAAGTCACTGTTACAAAGAAACACTGCATATATTATTGTTAAAAATGTGACAGCCGTTTCAGTACAACGTACCATCATCAGACATTACCTACTACCAAAACTGGGGGAATATTTCTGAAATGCAGTGGTGCAAATCCTTGTGCCATACTCAGTTGAATATTTTTTATCAAAATATTCAATATCTATTATATTACAAGAAAAATGTTTTATAAAAAATAACTATGCACTTACATATAAAATAAATATATTTAACTTGAAAAGACTTTTTGAAAAATTGATATACACTAGATGGTAGATAGGTATTAGGTAAGTATTTATTGCAATAAATTATTGTGGGTGTACATAATTTTTACTACCTACACATTTACATGTTGTAAATTGTCACTATTAAGGGCTGGTATTACGACACTTTGTCAACGTTCAGTCAAATGTTGACCAACTGATGAACAATAGTTACCTGGAGCTTCAACCTCAGTTAACGCCTTGTCAACATTTGATGGACTGTCGTAATCCCAGCCCTTAATATGCCTTGGTACAAATTACACATTTGTAAGTTGCTGATGCAGGGCTTGACTCCGCAGAAGACAGAACAGCTCTATTATCCTTTTCATCTTCATTGTAATATTTTTTCCTTCTTAAGGATCTGAGCCAGATTTCTTTCCTTGGGAATGGAACAATAAACTTTGAAAATTTTCCACTCCATCAGTGGGTAGGTATACTGGGTAGCCTACTGGAATGTTTTGTTGAAAAGAAGGAATCAACGAAACATTGTAAGATGTTGAAGGGCATATTGGTTTGTATCATTCAAATGATTTAAATTCAGAAAAATATGAAAATTAAAGAAATTACTATTAGAATATGCTGGTTGATGCAAATTAACTGTTACTTTTACTTATGATACTGCGGTTCCTCTTAGAAAACTGGGTATGAGAGTACCAGTAAATACTTCTCTGTACCTTAGTGCAAGGCACTGGGTTGGTACTGGAAGTGGAGTGACATTTTCACACTACCTACTCATTTTCATCACTGCTCTTGTCCAATGCAAAAATAATACAGAAAAGGTTTCTGGTTATGATACCTAGATTCAATTCAATTCAATTATTTATTGCGTACGTTGTCACCTTTCGGCGTTGTACAAGTTAATGTGGGTAGGTACACATATGCATCTTAAACTTATAATCTTAGTGTTAACAAAGTTCAAGAAATTCCTGCACTGTGTAGAAAGCCTTCGTCTCTAGCCATGATTTCAGATATTTTTTAAATGTTTTTGTAGAATTGATGGTTTTTAGGTCAGGCGGTAAAGCATTGAAGATTTTTGCTGCCATGGTGTCAATGTTGGATTGTAAAGTTGTTGTTTTGAAGTAATTTACTGTAAGGTTGTTTCTATTTCGTGTGGGGTACTGATGGGATGTTGTGGATGTTTTTATTGTTTTTTTCTTCACCATGACTCCCATTTCAAGGATGTATAACGAGGGAAGGGTTAAGATTTTCTCTAACAAAAATAGATCTTTGCATGTTTCAGTACAAGTTAGGCCATAAATATTACGTAGAATTCGTTTTTGTATTAGGAATATTCTGTTCAACAGGTTAGGACAACCCCCCCCAAAACACCAAATTGTAAGTTACAACGGATTGGAATAGTCCAAAATAAGCAATTTTTCTTGTTTCAGTTGATGTGATATAGCGCAGTTGGGTCATGGTATATGATATTGTGGAGAGGCGACTTGCTAGCTTGTCAGTTTGTACTGTCCACCTTAGGTTATTAGAAACTACAGTGCCAAGGAATGTGGTATTTTCTGAAGTATGGGTGTGACCAAGATAATTTAAGATGTCTGGGGAGATAAAAGTTGAGGGTTGGGTGTTAGTTGAACAAAATGGCATAATTGTTGTTTTATTTAGATTTAGTTCCATGCTGTTGACTGTAAACCAAGTTTGCATTTCTAGGAGGGTTTTTTCAGCTTCCTCAAATGCTAGGGTCCAAGTTATTCCTTTTATTATTGCTGTGGTGTCATCTGCAAATTGTATAGTTTTATTTTTTGTGCAGTGGGGAAAATCATTTACATATATGAGAAAAAAGTATGGCCCTAGATTTGATCCTTGTGGTACTCCCATTGTAACGTATTCTGGGTCAGATATTACGATCCCTTCTTTTGAAACAAGTTTTACCCTTTGAGTCCTTTGGGATAGGTAAGATTTTATAAGTTTTTTGGCAACACCCCGAATACCATAATGTTCCAATTTAGCCACAAGGACATTATGTATTATTCTGTCAAAAGCTTTGGAGAGATCACAAAATATGCCAATAGGTTTTTCATTATTTTGTAGCATGTCAGAAATTGTGTTGACTAGTTCATAGATGGCATTTGAAGTGCCAAGTTTTGGTCTGAATCCAAATTGATTTGGGTTTAGAATATTTTTGGAGTTGACAAAAGATGAAATTCGTGTATAGATGATTTTTTCAAAAACTTTGGCAAAGACTGGTATTATAGATATTGGCCGAAAATTTGAGATATCATTTTTTGACCTTTGTTCTTGTATACTGGGGTTGTTATGCTATGTTTCAAGCAGTCTGGAAAGACCCCTTGCGCTAAACAATCATTGAATAGTGAAGAAAGAACCTCAGAAATAGCATATCTGGCATCCCTTACCAGCTTTACATCTATGTTGTATATATCTTTTGCTTTTGAGTTGTTCAAATTTTCTATTGTTTTACACACCTCAATAGGTGTGGTGGGGTGGAGGAATATGGAGCCTTGCACCTTTTCAGGTAGGTATGAAAGAGGGGTACATGGAGAGTTTAGTTTTTTAGAGGTGTCTTGGGGAAGGTGGGTAAAGTACCTATTGAAATCATTGGCTAATTTCTCATCAGTTGTCCTATTCATTAGCTCGCCAATCAAGGGTTTATTTTTGGTACCATTAATTATATTCCATATGGTTCTATTTTTATTGGATGAGTTTTGTATCTTATTGGCATTATATGTTTTTTTTGCATTAGTAATGGCAATTGAATATTCCTTCTTTTTTTGTTTGTACTTGTCCTTAAAGTATATGGAAGTTGGAAATGTTTTACAGAAGTCCCATAGGTTTCGAAGTTCCCCTTTGAGTTTTGAGATTTTTGTATTGAGGAGAGCAAACGGTGTTTTCCTTCCAGCATAAGTTTTTGGTTTGGATAGAGGGAATATACTGGTATATAAGTTTAAGAAAATTGTTAGGAAGTACTGAAATTTTAGGTTTGCATCTTTGCTACATAGTAGCATATCCCATTCCTGTGATTGTAAGGAATTAATAAACATTAACATGCTATTTGGGGTAATTTTGCGGTGTAAATGGGATGTAGGGGGAGTAGTTTTGTGTTGGTCAAGTTTTAGATGTAGGATGACACCATCATGGTCTGATATATGCGTTCTACACAGTGCAGGAGTACAGGAGAGATTTGTTGTACAGAAAAAATTATCTAAACAACTATTAAAGCGAGTGGCATCGTAATTTTTCACAGTAAGGTTATAAGAAGAAGTTAAATCTAGTAATAAGTTTAAATTGGTTGAATCCTTTAGAAAATTTACATTAAAATCACCACCAATAATGACTCCATGGCCAATGAGTAAGCTAGAAAGAACCAAATCCAATTTTTCTAAAAAAATTGTGAAAGTACCTTGAGGAGGTCGGTATATGGAAATTACATAGAGATTTAGTTTGTTAGATTTTATCCCACATACCTCAATATGCCCTTCTAGTGAACAAGAGTTGATGCCTTCAATTTCTACAAACTTTGATGTCATTTGTTGGTGAGTGAGAATTAGCGATCCCCCTCCTTTACTCTGTTCCCTACAGTATGACGTTATTATCGAATAATGTTCAATGAAAGTTTTATTCAACTTGGTTTGATCAAGCCAATGTTCTGTAATGCAAGCAATATCTACTTGATTATCTAGTAAGAGATGGAACAATAAAGGTTGTTTTTTATTTATTGACCTAAAGTTCTGAGTCAATAAGGTCAACTTTTCTGCATCTTTTGTATTTAGGGCCACCCCATTTATAGAAAATTTTGACTACTTATCATTGGCCACTGAGTCATTGGGCTAAACATGGGGTAAGTTGGAGTATGAGGTTGGAATAATGGAATACCAATTGTGGTAGGATGTGCTGAAGGCCACATAGTACTATGAAGGGACGAGGTAGTTGACGTTGATGGATGAAGGGGTGGGAGGGTGTGAGATGGAAAAGGCTTTGCATTTTCGGAACGACAAAGACTAGAATGTTGGGTATAGGGGTTGCCAGTGGGAATGGGTTCTAATGGAGTAATATCTGGGATGTCAGATCCTGTAGGGAGGGATAGATTGGTGTTGGGGTTTTGTTGAGGAAAGGTAACATTTGAGTTAGCACTGTTTGTAGGAGGGGAGGAGACAGTGATGCTCATTAGGGATGGTATTTTGGATTTCTTTGATAAGTTTTTGGTTTTCTCAGGTGTAGAGGATTTTAACTGGGATAGGCTTGATAGGTGGTGAGAGGATTGGTCATATGACCTAGACTTTGAGGATTTGGTAGGTGCAGAGTGTACTTCTGAGCTATTAATACGTAAAGGTAAATACTCTAGATTAAATAGTTTACATAACAAAGAATAAATATTATTACAAAGGGCCAATTTACCAGTTGTATTGAAATGGATGTTATTTCGCGTATAATATCCATACTGTGGCTTGAAGCAGCGAAAAATTACGTTCGGATTATTAACCACTGATATTATTGATCTGATATGGGTGTTGATAGCTCGGATATTTAAATCTCTAAACTCGTTCCCAGTTGGAGGTATTTCATACTGCACTACGTGAGTTTTACTGGCAGCAGATATGACGTTTTGAAGGTGCTCGCTAATATTCCTTATTGTAGGCGAATTTGTGCCTCCAAATATAATTACTACGTCATTATAACTGTAATCTCGTACTCGGTCTGCGATACCTGTGCTGCATTGTACTAGAGGCTCCCCTGGGACAAAGTAGGACTCGATAGTGAAGTCTCCGTTGAGATAACGATTGAGTATGGCTGGTAAATTACGTATGTGACTATCACCAATTAGCAAGATTTTACGGCGTTTTTTATTGATAACATCATTGCAACGTTTGTTTGTGGATGTTGTATTAGCCATTGGTGTGTTAGAACTGTCTGTTGTGTCATTATTGCTGATTGTTACAGTTGGTAGTAAGCTACGGAGATATGTATTTGATCTCTCCAATCGTGCAATTTTATCAGTCAACAGTTGTATTTCCCGATCCCGCTCTTCCAGTCCTGACGTGTCTGTAGCCGAAACAACAGCCGAAGTAGTAGGTAACCTCTGTAACACAGTGTCCAACTTTTTCTCTAGTTTGGTGAGCCGACTTGAAAACGATAATTCTTGCGGTAACATATCAGTAGTATTTACACCTGGCGAGCCTGATAAACTAACGAAATCGCTATCATCTATAGACGAGGCGGTGGGAGAGTGAGGAGGGTTATTTGATATCACATTAGTCGTATTATTATGGATATGTTCACGTGAATTCGTCCGTACTACAGATGATCTGCTGTGGTCTAAGTAGATTAAAGATGGACAACTGGAAACAGAACATCGATAGGAAAAGGTACCATCTTTTAGCTGCGCTTTTTCTTGGTATGAGTTTCCATCATGTGCAAATGTGTTCATTCTGAGAACATATACGAACCACAGTTATCACGATAATCCCAACAAAGTATGTATAACGAACGAACGAACGCAGAAACGCACAACCGAACACCACCAAAGCAGGCATGTATAATGTGTATCTAGCCTGACAGTCAAGGTGTGTGGAACAAAGATAGCTGAATAATGTACAGTACCTAATGACCTATGGGGGCAATGGACATTATAACAGGGCTTTTTTGTGGGAAAGTGCAGGGGGTCCAGTCTCCCCTATGGAAATATCAAATATGTCAGAAGATTTTCATAAAAAAAAACTAAGTAACAAGCTTTTACTGTATTCAGTAATATATTACAAGAAAAAAGTTGTATAAAAAATAATTACCTATATATAAAATAAATATTTAACTTGAAAAGGCAATAACAGAATTGATATACACTAGACAGTAGGTATTATCTAATGCAATAAATTATTGTGGATGTAATTTTTACTACACATTCACATGTTGTGAATTTTCACTATATTAGATATGCCTTGGTAAAAATTACACAATTATATCAAGTATCATGCATCAAGTAGAAAATTATGCAATTGTGAAGGTTATTATGCAAATGAAAAAGTGTAAGTATGTATATGAGTAAATGGCAAATATGGTTCAATTTTTTATTCTATCGATATTATATGTAGGTATCTGTGTATTGTATTCAAGGAATATTACTTACCTAGGTACTACAATATGTAATATACCTATCATAATTATATCATTGTATTATTGAAAATGAAAACCTTGAAAGGAAAATGTAAGTTTTTGATGATATTTTTGTAACTGTCAAGTACCTACCTAATATTATGTATTATTCATTCGTCATATTCTTTATACTTACCAATACAAAATTACAAATACATATTGTTCTGTAGAATGACAATTTTTTGTTGAATATTTGTATGTACTTATATCTGTTTTGCAACAATCAGTTTCCATCAGTTTAAATTCAACTGGTTTCTAGCATATACTATACTTATTTGATTTCAGGGTTTTGCAGGGAGAGTTAGCTGGCAAGTCTGTTGTCAGCAGTTCCAATTGTCTTCTCCCTCTTGTCATTTCTCCTTGAATTTTTCCCTGTACTGCTAGCATGAAGATACCATTTTCTCATATGTTGTGTGCAATATACTTTATTTTCCTGTTTTTGATATCCTCTGCTAGTATTTTCCATTCTTCACCTACTCTTGCTAGGACATCTGCAGGTGATAAGGTCCTTCCATGAGATCTTCAGTAGCCTTTGGTAGCACCACATCTCAAAAGCGGATATTTCATTTTCACATTCTGCGCTCATGGTCCATGTTTCACAGGAATACTTCAGAACAGTCCATACGTACCATTACATAATTCTCTTCCTCAGATTTTCCATTTCAGGGCATCCTAGAGTCTTATCAGTGACGCACAAAGAAGATTGATGAGATTATTGTACACGCTTCTTGCCATTCCAATCCTTAAGATTTGATCTTCTTTTGATCTCTACCATTGTTATTTATTAGAGCTCCAAGATATCTAAACTGATTTACACTTTCGTCACCTTAAAGGCAACGGCGAGCATGTCCATTAAAAAAAGTACGATTTATGCACCACTGATAAGGTTTGGATATGCTCAGAAGGGTTCGTTGAGTCCTGATTGAACATCGGTTAGCTTTGTGGATCTTCCATGGTTCACTTTTACTGCACACAGATGCAAATTTTCCATTTCAGGGCATCCCAGAGTCTTATCAGTAACGCACAAAGACAATTTTTTAAAAATGGACATACACGCCATTGCCTTTAAGGAGATGCTTTCAAATTTCAATTTCTAATGTTCCAATGTTGATTTTCACCTCTTCATCTTCTCTCTTGGTGAATTTCATAACCTTGGTCTTGCCTGCGTTTATCTTCATTCCATATTTTTTAATCCAGTGCTGTTTATGCGGTGTTGAACATTACCTGCATTTGCGTGTAACCTCATATTTCATTGATTCTTTTGCCATTGATCTTGAGTCCCATTCTCCCAATAGACCGGTTCATGGTGAGATATTCGGTTTTAATAAGCGTACGGGTACAGTGTGAATTTAACTAATATTTCATAGTCGAAGGGTTTTTTCTTTTGTTGTGTGAGGGTTCACCGGGTTCACCGGGACAACTTTTGCATAAGAAAAACAATGCTTAGACACCCACTATATTCACATAACACTCGTACGCGAACGGGTCTCTGCATACAAGTTGAACAGCCTAGGTGATAGCGGGCATCCCCACCTCAAATTTCTTTTTATGGCACATCCATTTTTCTCCATGTATAAGGGTAAGGTACCCCTATTCCGCCCAGTGCCTAATCCTAACCACATGTATATCTCGTCTGATATCAGTGCTACATATTGAAAAGTGATATAAACGTGTTCCTCTATCACAGACAATTAATTTGAGACATTCCCAGCCACTGTAAAGCCAAAACTCGCAAAATAAATTGAATTTGAAGAAATTCCATGATCAAAAAATGTTCACCATTTTTTATCACAAAAATTTTCAACTTGTTATAACTCATTTTGTGGTGTTAAATATGATTTATGATCGTGATTAAAGTGAGATTTTGATGGTATTGCCATTTTTGTAATCAATCGCAGGTAGATATGTATAGAAATTTTTTACAAAAGTGTAAAACAATGGGTCTCCTAATCCCAACCACCCATAAGATCATGTAAATTCAGGGTGGTCGGGATTAGGGTACCAAATTCAAGCAGTCATTTTTGAGGTGCCTCGGAAGAAAATTCCAAAAAGCCATAACAAATTATTCTATAACCCCAAAATTTTAATATGAGTTGGGGGAAGGTTCAATCTATCTTTTAACCCATTTACTGTATTTTCATGTGAGATAGTATTTTATTGGTTGCTGCACTTTCAAATGTGGTCGAGATTAGGATACCAAATTTTGAAAAATTGTTTTTGAGTTGTTTTGGTAAAAAATTTAAAAAACATATAACGGATTATTCATTTGTGCCAAAATTTTGATATGAGTTAGGGGACGGTTCAATCTACATTTTAAGCCATTTACCACGTTTTGAAGTGAAATAGTCTTTGATTGGTGGCGGTCTTACAAAAAGTGGTCGGTTTTGGGCACCCTGACCCTTACACTTCCAATTTTGATGTTTGCACTCTGTTCCCAGTACAGATTCCTTATTATTCGCAGGTCTTTGTCATCGACGTTGTACTTCTTTAGGATCTTCAACATCCTCTTATGGTTAACAAGATCAAATGCCTTTTCATAATCAATAAAACATGCAATTATTTCCCTGTTAGCATTCAGTGATCTATGAATGATCACTTTCAGTAGGGCTGTTGCATCTCTGGTCCCTTTCTTTACTACAAAGCCATATTGAGTTTCACTGAAGTGCCATTAAAATCCAAGACCACTTTCAGGGTTCCATACTTATTGAGTGGTTAAAAATTTGCAAAATTCAATACAAATATTTCGCATTCATCTACAGCAAATAATATGGAAAATAAATAACTTCTAGTGGTGCAAATTTTTTGATCAGTATTGCGTTTGAACTTCTTCCTGGATTTTTTGAAATAGGAAATAGTTAATGACATAATGACCAAATAAGGGCTAAAGTAAAAAATCCCGTTTACGACTTGTACCTATACTGTCGAATGAGTAAAAACTTCGTCAAGCAAAGACAAGAATAAATACCCACTTCATCAATAATTCCAACGCAAACACAACAACAACTCAGTTTATACATTAAAATTAAAGCTATAGTTATTTGCAAATTGAAATGAAATCAACGTAGATTGTATTTTGATCACGTATAGCATTATCCAGACAACAATAATCTGGTAAAATTCTTTAAATTCTAACTCCGCCTATACCAAACTCCCAAACCCAAATTTGCATTTGGAATACCAGCAAATCTATAGGATCTTTATGGTTGAGGTGAAAAGTGCTACTCCGATGATGATCTATTTGTTATTGTGTTTTAAATCTCGAACATTGAAACAATGAACTTTTATCGTGTCACGTTCTCGATGACAGAATAATTATTCTGAGCACCAAACTACCTATAGGTACCTAACAGTATAAGAAATTGGGAATACATTCTAAAATTTTATTTTGCTATCTTCTTTGGAATTTTTTCATTATTTATGTATCTGAATTCAGATTTTCAGAAAAATACAGTCTTCTATTCTAATAAACATGTAGGTAGGTAGTCGAATTGTAGATCTATAAGAAGTGTGTGAAAGTTTCTTAAGTAGATTTATTTTTTTGAAGCATTTATAGGTGTCAGAATTTGGTACATTTTTATATGTACATATGCCCTTTTTTTTACAGCACATACTTCAAAATGAACTCATACTTCGTATTACAAACGAAAGTGCACGAATACCAAAGTGTTAGGTTCTCAAAAGGTCTCATAAATCATACCCGAATCTAGGTATATTCGACAGCAAAGTTACACAGGTATTCGTAGTGTAGTCTACGAGTATACTTGAAATCGAGACCCTTTGAAATAGCCTACAGAAATTTCTCTTTCGTTGTTACACGAACATATTAACTTATGCTTGTACTAGGTAGGCAGTAGGTAGGTATGTTGTACGAGTACTAAACTGGAATTACAATTTTTCCTATCACGTAAGTAATAAACGTATAGTGTGTCTCATAAGTTCTTACAGTGCCAAAATACGTACCTATAGAATGTAATAACTTTTCACAATATTGTACATAGAGATAGGTATCTAATGGAGCAGTTTCAACTGCCAGTCTGTTGTAAATTTCTCATAATATTATCAGTTTTTGGAATCTCGATTCTATTCAGCCATAGGGTGTCCAAAAAACTACGAAGTAGAAGTATTTTATGTTTCTGATAAATTCAAAATGAGTCGATGAGACTGTTCACCATACTTTAAGCTAACTAAGTAGGTATAGGTAGGTCTACTGAATTTCATAATTTTTGAGGCAAGTATCTCAACTTGCATAAAAATACATCATTGTCCAAAATTTCAGCTGCTGAAACGTATTTTTCGATTTTTGACGAATTTTTGAAAATCAAAGTACCAAAAAATGAGAAAAAAATCAAAATTTTACCAAATTGACCCAGAAAGCTGAAATTTGATTCATACTCTATTTTCGACCTGAAAAATTGATTAGACACTATTTCGAACCGTTTTGAGTAGTTCTGGAGCCTCCAGCATATTTTTGAAACTTGACGTAACAATGTAACATGCTGAGTCGATTGGAAGATATCAACAACAGCAGGTATTTTTTTCTTCAAAATTTGACAAATCAACTCACTAAAATATGAAACATGAAATAGGAAGCCAAAGGTTGATATTTCAACCCACCATAATGTAAAATCGTAAAAAAAATTACAATTTTCTCAGGAATAATACCACAAAATATGGCTCGTTTGTTATCAGAACACATGCAAAAAAGAGGACGAGGTGATAAGAAAGCGCAGGTGTCCAGAGCAGTGCATGATACGAGTTATTTCGACCACATTTACCTACAGTATTTCTTCGAAAACAGGGAAAATGGTCAAGTAGGTATTCTAGGTCACTTTTTTTTTTTAAATACAAAGATGATTTTTTTCCTCGATGAACACTTATATATTTTATTGAAGACCAGAAGTGTTGTGTAAATATTCATTAATTGGTTCGACAAAATACATTATGAATAATCCAAGATCGAGCCTTGAACGTTGAATTATCTCTTTAGAATTTTAGTATGACTACAGGGGGCCTAAAAAGAATCTCTACTTTTGTTTTTTTTTTTTGCTTACAACCTCTCCAAAATTGTTTGGAATCAAAAGCATCATCAGCGCAAATTTTATCTCCTGAAATTTATTTCTTGATTTATTGAAAATTCAAATTTAGCTTATCTTCCTTCCCCCTCCCCAAATCAAAATGTCATCAAATTAGCTGAATTTTGGTTCATCGTGCCTTATTTTCGACCTCTCAAGTCGATCGTTGATGGTTTCAAGCTGTTATGGAGCTTCCAGCATGATTTTGGGTTAGGATCATTCCAAAAGTCAAATCTGCAGCCACAAGCCACAGCGGCTCCCCAACCTTCTCCCTCCTTGGGATAGAAAATTGAGTCAATATTCGTACTCAGTGCTCTCAGAAACATATAACAAACCACATGTCACACAATTTTTTCAATTTTCAGGACATTTTCGGCACCCAAAGTGACGTTGGAGAGGGTCAAAGGAAATTTCGAATTTTAAAACTCTGCTGGAGGCTCCAGGAATTTTCAAACGGTCGCTGGAGGCTCCAAAATCACTTGAACCCACCTACAGTCGACAAGATGAAAAATTTTGGATTTCCAACTTCGTTTTGGTAAAATTTAATGAAATTTCGAGCATTGAAAAATCGGCTGGAGGCTCCAGTGATATCCGATAATTTGCTGGAGGCTCCAAAACAACTTTAAGTTTATCTGTAGTCGACTTCGCAGCGTATTGAAATAGTTCGCCGAGTAAGTGTCAGTTTCCTGAATCAATTTGATGAAATTTTGAGGAAATTTCATGTTTCAAAACTCTGCTGGAGGCTCCAGGAATTTTCAAACGGTTCCTGGAGGCTCCAAAATCACTTGAACCCACCTGCAGTCGACTTGATAGTAAGTTTTGGATTTCCCACTCGGTCTGGTAAAATTTTATGAAATTTCGAGCATTGAAAGATGGGCTGGAGGCTCCAGTTATACCCAATAATTTGCTGGAGGCTCCAAAACAACTTGAAATTTATCTGTAGTCGACTTCTTAGCGTATTGAAATTAGTTCGCCGAGTAAATTTCAGTTTTCTGACTCAATTCGATTAAATTTTGAGGAAATTTCATGTTTCAAAACTCTGCTGGAGGCTCCAAGAATTTTCAAACAGTCGCTGGAGGCTACACAATCACTTGAACCTCCTTGCAGTCAACTTGACAGTAAGTTTTGGATTTCCAACTTGGTCTGGTAAAATTTTTATGGAATTTTGAGCATTGAAATATCTGCTGGAGGCTCCAATGATTTCCAAAAATTTGCTGGAGGCTCCAAAACAACTTGAAATTTATCTGTAGTCGACTTCTTAGCGTATTGAAATTAGTTCGCCGAGTAAATGTCAGTTTCCTGACTCAATTCGATGAAATTTTGAGGAAATTTCATGTTTCAAAACTCCGCTGGAGGCTCCAGGAATTTTCAAACAGTCGCTGGAGGCAACAAAATCACATGAACCGCTTTGCAGTCGACTTGACAGCAAGTTTTGGATTTCCAACTCGGTCTGGTAAAATTTTATGGAATTTTGAGCATTGAAAGATCGGCTGGAGGCTCCAGTTATACCCAATAAATTGCTGGAGGCTCCAAAACAACTTGAAATTTATCTGTAGTCGACTTCATACCGTATTGAAATTAGTTGGCCGAGTAAATTTTAGTTTTCTGACTCAATCCGATGAAATTTTGAGGAAATTTCATGTTTCAAAACTCCGCTGGAGGCTCCAGGAATTTTCAAACAGTCGCTGGAGGCAACAAAATCACATGAACCGCTTTGCAGTCGACTTGATAGCAAGTTTTGGATTTCCAACTCGGTCTGGTAAAATTTTATGGAACTTTGAGCATTGAAAGATCGGCTGGAGGCTCCAGTTATACCCAATAAATTGCTGGAGGCTCCAAAACAACTTGAAATTTATCTGTAGTCGACTTCATACCGTATTGAAATTGGTTCACCGAGTAAATTTCAGTTTTCTGACTCAATCCGATGAAATTTTCATGTTTCAAAATTCTGCTGGAGGCTCTAGGAATTTTCAAACAGTCGCTGAAGGCTACAAAATCACTTGAACCTCCTTGCAGTCAACTTGACAGTAAGTTTTGGATTTCCAACTCGGTCTGGTAAAATTTTATGGAATTTCGAGCATTGAAAAATCTGCTGGAGGCTCCAATGATTTCCAAAAATTTGCTGGAGGGTCCAAAACGACTTGAAATCTATCTGCAGCCGACCAATTCGATGAAATTTTGAGGAAATTTCAAGTTTCAAAACCCCGCTGGAGGCTCCAGGAATTTTCAAACAGTTGCTGGAGGCTCCAAAATGACTTGAACCCGCCTGCAGTTTACTTGATAGTGAATTTTGGATTTCAATCTCTGTTTGGTAAAATTCTATGGAATTTCGAGCATTGAAAAATCTGCTGGAGGCTCCAGGAATTTTCAAACGGTTGCTGGAGGCTCCAAAATCACTTGAACTCACCTGCAGTCGGCATGAAAAAAAATTTCGGATTTCCAACTTCGTTTGGTAAAATTTAATGAAATTTCGACCATTGAAAAATCGGCTGGAGGCTCCAGTTATACCCAATAATTTGCTGGAAGCTCCAAAACAATTTGAAATTTATCTGTAGTCGACTTCATAGCGTATTGAAATTAGTTCACCGAGTAAATTTCAGTTTTCTGACTCAATCCGATCATGTTTCAAAACTCTGCTGGAGCCTCCAAGAATTTTCAAGCAGTCGCTGGAGGCTACAAAATCACTTGAAATATATCTGTAGTCGGCTTCATAGCGTATTTAAATTAGTTCGCCGAGTAAATTTCAGTTTTCTGACTCGATTTGATGAAATTTTGAGGAAATCTCAAGTCTCAAAAATCTACTGGAGGCTTCAAAAATTTTCTAAAAGTCGCCGTAGGCTACAAAATGATTTGAACCCACCAGCAGTCGAATTTCAATTGATGAAATTTTGTGGTAATTTCAAGTTTCAAAAACCTGCTGGAGCCTCCAGAACTGCTCAAAACGGTTTGAAGCAGTTTCCAATCGATTTCGCATGTCAAAAATAGGATGTTTGAACTTTGATCGCCCAAAAAAAAAATTCCAGATGAAATACCTTCGTTCTGAGCAGAAAAAAAAACTGTAGTGATTTTTGGGCTCCCTGTAGTGAAAAAAAACATTACAAGGATCGATCTCAAAATCGCTCATAATAAAACACTGACTTTTGAGCCATAATATTTATACGATATCTCCTGATTCCAAAAAGTGTAAGTTTTCATCGATAAGAAAAATTTAACTTTTTATAAAAGAACAAAAAAGTAACGTAAAAAAAAAAACGCAATAAACCATCGAAAATGAAACCAACTGCACAAAAAGTGATTTGAAAATGAGAAGAAAAAAAATGAATCCAACACACATATTTGAAAGTCGGCCAACGCAATGAGCATTAGAAATACATTACAATAGGCGGGTCACCATCATATTATAAGCAATAAGATTCGTTTTGAATATTAATATCGCATATAGGATGATGACTCGAATGCTCGAATTAAAACAACACTCGATGGTTAGTATTTTGAGCACGAGGTGACATATATATTTCAAAATATGAGGTAGGATATACTCGTAGGTACCTTATAATTTTGATGGGATATTTTCACCGTTGATGGGTTCAAAGCCAAGGCCGTCGCAGTTCAGTTTAAGATACAATGACATCCGTTAATACGTTTCGTAGGTATTCGTGAATTATTATTATCGGCGTGTTTTAATTCGCGTACAGATTTTTAGCATCAGTGGTCCAGTTTAGTCAGAGGTGCTGAAGTGATTGGTTTTTTTAGTGTTGTGATGTAAATGATATTATAGTTTCAAGTGAATATTAAAAAAAAAAAAAAAAAAAAAAAGTACAATATAAAAGGATCAAATTAAAAATGTGAGTTGTTTTTAAAATATACTTAGTTAAATACATTTTTATAGTTGGTATTGTTGTTTTCATATTTTTTAATAAAAATGGAAAATTTTCAAATGATGCGTTGAAAAAATAATAATTTAATTTTTTTGAGAAATATTGATACTCACCTTATTTTTTATATTGAAGTACTTACCTTTTCTGGCGATTAATTCAGATTACAAAATTGAAACTTGAAAAGTAAACACAGAATTCCACATTTTTTTAATACATTTATACTAAGAAATAGATTAAAAATAAGCACAATAATTTTTTTAAAAAGAAAAAATGGCTCTAAAATGTTGGAAAAGACGTATAGTGCCCCCTTAAGTATGATTTTTGGAAAAATTTACCACTGAAATGGTTACATAGGTTCAAGTTGAGACTCAAAAAATAATAATAAAATCATATTCACAGCACATGAAATACAAATATGTGGACAAAAATATTTTTTGAACATTTTCGAAGGATTTTGAGCTTAAAAATGGGTCATGATTTTTGAGATTTTTGAAAAAGAAATCATGCGATTCATCAAAATGGATCGTATAAAGAGAAAGTTCAGGGTTTTAATTCAATTAATGTTATCGTATAATTTCAGCATAATATACATTGAAAAGCCACAATAATATACCTATTCCGTCCCTTCTTCGATGGTTTGTAAGAATTGACCTTTAAAGCTGTAATTTTTCAAAATTGCTCAAATAAAGTTTTCATGGAAAATTTTGATTTTCTTCCAAAATTTTAATCCACTTCGAAAAGTGATTTTTTTTTTTAGATATTCTAAAACCAATGACCATAAATGACTCAATTTTAGTCTTGAAAATTTTCAAAATCACTCAAAAATCATTTTCATTGGAACTATTTGAATTTTTGACCACATTTTAACTCGTTTTGATAGAAAATAATCTTAATTTTTTAGGTACCCCAAAGATCATGATTCTATTTTTGGAACAAAACTTTTCAAAATCATTCAAAAATGATTTTAGTCGGAATACTCGAATTATGGGTCACAATTGGTTACTTTTTCAAAAAAACGTCAAAAAGTGACTTGATTTTGGGCTGAAAAATCTTCAAAATTGTTTCAAAATCATTTCAGTTGGAATATTCAAATTTCTCGCAAAACTTTAACCCATTTCCAAAATTCTTCATGATCTAATTTTGTGCTAAAAATTGTTCAAAATCTATCGAAAATTATTTTTGTTGGAATACCGGAATTTTTCGCAAAAATTTTAACCAATTTTGATGAGTCACAACTCACAAGTTACTTTTCCAAAAAAAATTACTCAATTTTGAGCTCAAAATTCTTTAAACTCTTTCAAAATCATTTCAGTTGAAATATTCTGATTTCTAAAAAAAACTTTACAAATACTTCAAAAAGTATTTCCCAATTTTTGGCAATTGGAATATTCGAATTTCTCTCGTTTCAACTTATTTTGATGGACCACAAGAATACCTACCTTCTCAAATTACCTCAAAATCATGATTCAATATTTCTACACAATCACTTTTTTTCCAAATAAGTATATTATTCTACTTTCTCAATAAATTTTAAAGCATTTTGTTTAGTATTGCAAAGTCATCATTTCAAAAATGCCTAAAATCATAACCCAATTTTTTGAGACTCGATATTTTCAAAACTGCGCAAAAATCTTTTTTTGGACAATTTTTTGAAAAAAATCCAGAAAAATCATGATCCAAATTTTGGCTCAAAATTCTTCAAAATTGCTCAGAAAAGGTTTTCATAGAAATTTTTGATTTTTTGCCAAAATTTAACCCATTTTGTGTAGTTTTAAAAGCACTTTTTTAAATACGCCTAAAATCGTGATCCAATTTCGGGATCCAATTTATTCCAAAAATCACAAAAAATTGAACTAAATTTTTTTAAATATTATTTTATGAGAAAATACTGAAAAATCATGATCCAATTCTGGCTCAAAATTCTTCGAAACTGCTCAGAAAAAGTTGTGATAGAAATTTCTGATATTTTTGTCAAGTTTCAAAATTAGATTTTTAATTAAGGTATAGAATCGTGATCCAATTTTGGGACCCAATACTTTTAAAATCACACAAAAATCAAAATACATTTTTTTTTTCAAATTGGGTATTTTTTGAGAAAAATCCTAAAAATAATGATCCAATTTTGGCTCAAAATTCTTCAAAAGTGCTTAGAAAAAGTTTTGATAGAAATTTTTGATTTTTGGCCAAATTTCAAAATTATTTTTTTAATGTCTAAAATCGTGATCCAAAAAATCACACAAAAATCTTGTCAACGCTTGATCCAATTTTGGCTAAAAATTCTTCAAAACTGCTCAGAAAAAGTTTTGATAGAAATTTTTGATTTTTTGTCAAGTTTCAAAATTATCTAATTTTTTTAATTACAATGTATAAAATCGTGATTCAATTTCGGGACCCAATACAATTTTTAAAATCACACAAATCAAAATATATCTTTTTAAAAAGATTTTGAGTATTTTTTGAGAAAAATCCTAAAAATAATGATCCAATTTTGGCTCAAAATTCTTCCAAACTGCTCAGAAAAAGTTTTGATAGAAATTTTTGATTTTGTGCCAAATTTTTTGTCAAGTTTCAAAATCAGTTTTTTAAAATAATGTCTAAAATTGTAAGTAATCCAATTTTGGGACCCAATATTTTTAAAATCACACAAAAATCAAAATTATGAGATTTTTTAAAAAGATTTTGAGTATTTTTTGAGAAAAATCTTGAAAATAATGATCCAATTTTGACTCAAAATTCTTCAAAACTGCTCAGAAAAAATGTTGATAGAAATTTTTGATTTTTTGTCAAATTTTAAAATTAGTTTTTTTAAAGTCAAAAATCGTGATCCAAAAAATCACACGAAAATCTTGTCAACGCATGATCTAATTTTGGCTCAAAGGTCTACAAAACTGCTCAGAAAAATTATTTATAGAAATATTTGATTTTTTTGCCAGAAATTTTTGCCAAGTCTCAAAATTAGTTTTTTAAATTATGTATAAAATCGTGATTCAATTTTGGCACACAATAATTTTAAAATCACATAACAATCAAAAAAAAATATTTTTTAAAAGATTTCGAGTATTTTTTGAGAAAAATCCTAAAAATAATGATCTAATTTTGGCTCAAAATTCTTCAAAACTGCTCAGAAAAAATGTTCATAAAAATTTTTGATAAATTTCAAAAAATTTTTTATTACGTCTAAAATTGTAATCCAAAAAATCACACAAAAATCTTGTCAACGGATGATCCAATTTTGGCTCTCAAAATTATGCCTAAAATTGTGATCTAATTTCGCGACCAAAAGTTCTCAAAGTCATAGAAAAGTCGATACTTTTTCCAAAACCCTGAAAAATCATCTCAAAATTCTTCAAAAGTGCTGAGAAAAAGTTTTTACAGAAATTTTGGATTTTCTGCCTGAAATTTCAATCGAAGTATTTTTATGTGTCACGTGACACTTTTTCAAAAATTCCAAAAATCATGGCACAATTTTGAGTTTTAACTTCTTCAAAGTATGCTGCAAAAATATTTTCGTTGAAATTTTTCGATTTCACTCGAAATTTTAACCTATTTTAATACTCGTAAGTCGCTTTATATCTCAAAATTTCAAAAACCATGATCCAATTTCGAGCTCAAAATTCTTCAAAAATCACTCAAAAATAATTTTTGTTGAAATGTGGCCAAAATTTCCACCAATTTCGATGCATAACAATTTTATTTTCTCAAAATATTCCAAAGATCGATCGAAATTTGGGTTCACAATTCTTCAAAATAACTCAAAAATCATTTTTGTCGAAATATTTAAATTGCTCTCAAAATTTTAACCAGTTTTGATGGGTCATAAGGTCACTTTTTCAAATATCACGAACATCGTGAGCCAATTTTGAGCTCAAAAATAATTCAAAAGTACTCGAAAATTATTTATTTCGAAATATTCGAATTTCTCACAAAATTTCAACCATACCTTCTTTTAGTCTCAAAATTCTTCAAAAACACCCAAAAATCTCGACATTCAAAAAATCACCACCCAATTTTGGACTCAAAATTTTTTGAAATTATTCAGAATTTTTTCAGTTGGGTATTTTAATATCTCGAGAAATTTAAATCTTTTGGCTAGATCAACAACGTCACTTTTTAAAATACTTCTAAAATCTTTCGCCAATTTTTGGCCCAGAACCCTTGAAAATTACCAAAAAATACACTCTAGTTTCTCTCGAAATTTTCATCAATTTCAACATGTCACAAGAATTCTTTTTTCAAATTTTCCTGAAATCGTAACACAATTTTTAACACAAAAAATCACTCAAAAACTTTTTTTTTTTAAATATTCCTAAAAAAATTATAATCCATTTTTGAGGCCAAAAGTTCTCAAAATTACAGAGATTTAAATCCAGCTTGTCGAAGACACTCATTTTTTGGAAATCTGTAAAATCATGATCCAATTTTGGGTTAAAATTCTTCAGCACGACACTTCAATTGAAAATTCCAAAAACCATGATCTATTTGTACTTTTGAACTCAAAAAATATTTTAATTATCTACGTACAATGGGAATTTCAACTAATTTTAATATGTTATAAGGTCACTGTAGACTACTCCAAATATCACAGACCTCCGAAAAAAAAAATAAAAATACAACCAATCTAATAATTCCACCGAAAAAATCTGATTTCAGAAACCCAACGAAGAAAAAAAATGGCATTCACCTCAACCACACTAATTCTAATATCCTGTCTGAGCCCAATTTTGTGCATAACAAACGACAAAACCATCAGAGATTCGTACCTATCAGCTTACATGGACTCTCAAGGAACCAACGACTCGCCAGTCGGAGTAGTTTACCCGGAGCCTTCACGTCCTTACGGACCACCTCAACCCAAACCCATGTACGGTCCTCCCAGCATACCCTCCGGAGGCCATGTCATGGAAATCGCAGGCCCTACGTTCTCAATAATGGATATTCTATCTCAACTACCAGAGAAATTGGAATTTTTACCCAAGGCAGCTTCTGTACTTCTGACAGTGACGAAAATCTTACTCAAAGTGGTCGTTTTGAAAATAATACTCAAATTCGTATTCATCTTCTGCTTGTATTTCTTCTTACCCAAGTTGGAGATGTTGGATATGATGACGAGTATGACTGGTATGGAGATGAGCGAACCTACTACGGTGAAGACTCCTCTAAATGCTACTACGACTGCGGCTGCTCCAGAAACAGAAGGTAAAGAATTAAGTATTTCAAATTAAGTACGAAAAAAAAAAATACTTACAGAATTAATTAAATTTAAAATTTACGTTGATAGATCAAGAAGAAGAAATGCGTTTAAATAAAATGGCTGATTTCGTGATGGATTCGATAGAAGCTCGGAAATTCCTCGATAAATTCTGTAACTCGGACGAATCACACTACAAATGTAAAATTTTGAAAAATATTTTAAAAGTGGATAACACGATGTCGATACAAAAGTAATTACGAACGTTTTAACCAATCGCAAACAAAATAGAATACATTTGATACAGTTTTCGATTCTAATTTCAGATTATTCTCTTCGATTTGGATCCCTCATCGAGATAAATACTCCACCAGAGAAAAAGAATCGACCAAAGTGAACTATTTAAGGTGATACGTAGATAGATACTCAAATCGTAACAAATAATTATTTATTTATTGAACAAATATATTATACAACTCTGTACTCTATGATTTTACACGTGGAATTACTCGAACCCTTATTACTCGTTCACGCTAGACGATACTTTACTACTATCTTCAGACAACGATTCGATTTCTGCATCGATATCTGGCGTTTTACTGAACCCTGAATACTTACGACCATCACGATCGATAGCAAAACTGAAAGAATGCGGTGGAGAGTTTAAAACTCTTTCGATAGCTTCGTCGATATTCTCTTCGGTGACGAAATGAGCCGAAGCTTCCTGTAAAAAAATGAAAAAATTCGAGTCAAAAACACACCTATAATTATTCCAAAAAGCACATATTGGCGATATAAAGATTACTTTTTCTAGTCGAACAACTTCTTCTAGAGCTTCCAATCGTTTCCTATCAGCTTCGTCTTCCTTTCTCTTGAATTCGTGCGCAGCTTGAATTTCCTGTTCCATGAACTCGGCGTCTCGTTGAGCTCTTTCGATAGCTATTTGCTGATTCCATCGATCGTTCAGTTCCATACATTTTTGCCAATGATCTTCTTTATCTTGTTCGAATTTTTGGATAACTTCTTCGCTGGTTGCATTGGCTCGGTAAGCTTCTCTAAATAAGTGTCTGCGGATTGATGCTTCGATTAGAGAGAGAAGTACGTTAGTAGGGAGTGATGTGTTCGGAGGAGGTATGCTTACTTGATGGATTTCATTCGAGTATGGAATACTTTAGTCAGCCTTTTCATTTCTTCGGCTTCGTCTGGAGGTATTGGTTTAGGTTGAGGGACTCGAAATACTTTTGTTTTTCCTATCGGCACCCATCTAGGTTTCGTTTTCCAGCGAACGCTCAAGTGGTACAAGGAAGGAAGATACTGGATGTTGCATTGTTTCAGGGAGTGTATCAGAACTGACATTTTGTTTTAGTAAGCGAATTAATCATTAATTGTACGAGTTTCGATGCTAAATTTCCGGATAAAATAGCGAAAAATTGATCTACGATAACATGGTGGTGATAATTTGAATTTTTTGATAACAACAGTGTGACCGGTTACGGTAACGGTTCGGGTAGCGTTATCGATTTGTAAACAGTGTGACGTCAGCAACGTCGAACCAATCAGAAAGCGGAATGTAATGAACGAAATTTTTATTTTTTTTTAGCTGCCAGCTGCCAGCTCAAGAGTTGAGTAATTATTTATTTTTAATTAAAATTTTATGAGTTCTGTACTGTCGTAATCGTTTATTTTTTTAATCAGAATCATCGTCTTTGATTAGATTTATCTTCATTTTTTTCACCACTTCAGCAATCAACATCGAAAGTGATTTCAGATTTTGTGACTTGGATTGTTGTTATATGTAGAGAAACCTTTTTTGAGATGTTCGTCTTCGATTTTAATAAGACCATAATTTTTGAAATGAGCATGATCTGAAACGCCCACAGTTGAATTTCTGTGAACTTATGCATAGTTTTTTTTTTTTTTTAATACTTAAAACTTTACCTTACCAAATTTCACCTTTTTCGATCATTCTGGAGCCTCCGGCGTGGTTTCTGAATTCTTCAAAATTTTTCAATTTTTCCAGAAAATGTAGAAATTAATAATTGGACATTGGACTACTAAAAATGGACATGTCGTTTATTCTTGTTCTAAATTACCACGCCTTTTTGGAGAAACTTTTAGAATATTTGACCAGAATTGAAAATTTCTGACAATTTTCATCACAAATTGGAAATTTTTGATAGTTTTGACCAAAATTAGACATTTTTGAGAATTTTGACCAAAATTGGAAATTTTTGATAATTTTGACCAAGATTGGAAATTTTTGACAATTTTGACTAGGTACTGTACTGACAATTTGGAATTTTTGGACCAAAATTAGAAACTTTGGACAATGTTGACCATAATTAGAAATTTTTGACAACTTTGACCAGAATAAGACATTTTTGACATTTTTAACCAGAATTGCATATTTCTGACAATTTTAACCAAAATTAGAAATTTTTGATAGCATTGACCAAAATTGAACAATGTTGACAGATTTGACCAAAAATGAGACATTTTTCTTGACAATTTTGATCAAAATTAGAAATTAATGGCAATTTTATTTTTGACCAAAATTGGACATTTTTGATAATCTTGACCAGAATTGGCAATTTTTGACAATTTGGACCAAAATTAGAATCTTTGGATAATTTTGACCAGAATTATAAATTTTTGACAACTTTGACCAGATGACCAGAATAAGACATTTTTGTCAATTTTAACCAAAATTAGAAATTCTTGATAGCTTTCACCAAAATTGAACAATGTTGACAGATTTAACCAAAAATGAGACATTTTTCTTGACAATTTTGATCGAAATTAGAAATTAATGGCAATTTTGACCAAACTTGAACATTTTTGACAATCTTGACCAGAATTGGCAGTTTTTGACAATTTTGACCAGAATTAGAAATTTTTGACAATATGGACCAAAATTAGAATCTTTGGACAATTTTGACCATAATTATGCGTAAATTTTTGACAACTTTGAACAGAATAAGACATTTTTGTCAATTTTAACCAGAATTGGATATTTTTGACAGTTTTATCCAAAATTAGAAATTTTTGATGGCTTTGACCAAAATTGAACAATGTTGGCAGATTTGACCAAAATGAGACATTTTTTTGGCAATTTGAACCAGAATTAGAAATTTTTGACAATATTGACCACAACTGGATGTTTTTTTACAATTTTGTCCAAAATTAGAAATTTTTGATAGTTTTAACCAAAAACAATGTTGACAAATTTGACCAAAATGAGACATTTTTTGACAACTTTGACCAAAATTGGAAATTTTTGACAATTTTGACCAAAATTGGAAATTTTTGACAATTTTGACCAGAATAAGAAATTTTTGTCAATTTTAACCATAATTGGATGTTTTTGACAATTTTATCCAAAATTAGGCATTTTTGATGACTTTGACCAAAATTAAACAATGCATGACAGATTTGACCAAAATGAGACATTTTTTGGCAATTTGGACCAGAATTATAAATTTTTTACAATTTTGTTGAGAACTGGAAGTTTTTGACAATTTTGTCCAAAATTAGAAATTTTTGACAATTTTGACCAGAACTGGATGTTTTTGACAATTTTAACCAAAATTACAAATTTTTGATAGGTTTGACCAAAATTAAACAATGTTGACAATTTTTACCAAAAATGAGACATTTTTTGACAATTTTGACCTAAATTAGAAAATATTGGCAGTTTTGAACAAAATTGAAAGTTGTTCACAATTTTGACCAGAATTGGAAATTTTTGACAATTTTTACCAAAGTTGAAAATTATTGACAATTTGGACCAAAATTAGAAACGTTTGCCAGTTTTGACCAGAATTAGAAATTTTTGTCAATTTTGACCATAATTGGATATATTTTAAACAATTTTGACCAAAATTATAAATTTTTGATAGTTTTGACCAAAAATGAAACGTTTTTTTACAATTTTGACCAAAATTGGAAATTTTTGGCAGTTTTGACCAAAATTAGCAATTTTTGACAATCATTACCAAAAGTAGATAATTTTGACGTTTTGACCAAAATTACAAATTTTTTGACAGTTTTAACCAAATAAATGGAAAATTACGCTGGAGGCTTTTGAATGGCTCGAAATGATGAAATTAGAATTCAAGGGGTTAGTTTTAGGCAAACTAACAACCATTTGTGCAAATTTCCAAAATTTCTCCAACAAAGTAAAGATTTTATCGATTTTTTTATTTTTAATTTTTATTTGATGAGGGTATTCTGGAAAAAAAATGAGGTCAAACTGTGGAGTCTACTCCGCAAGTAAAGTATAATAAAACATTATCGATATCATCCAATCAAAAGCTGTCCTGTTCAGGTCCGGTCTGGTTTGGTCATCCTGACCAGGTTTTCAACCAATTGACTCGTTTGTTTGACTTCTCAAGATCATCTGTGTACCTCTGGCCTCCGCAAAAATCATTGACCCCCGCCCAACTTTTCAAGGTCGTCTGTCTACGTCCCAAGGTCATGGACCCTTATGTCTGACTTCTCAAAGTCATTTGTATACCTGCCTTACTGCATAGGGTCATTGACCTCATTGATCTGGCTTTTCAAGGTCGTATGTCTTCCGGTCACGTTTCCTAGGGTCATTGACCCCCTGTGTCCAGCTTGTTAAGGTCGTTTGCCTACCTGTCTGACCTCCTAGGGTCATTGATCCATCTGCCTGGCTTCTCAAGGTCGACTGTCTGTCTGTCTACCTACCAGCTCGGCATACAAAAGTCACTGACCCCTCCGTCCCAGGGAAAGACGAAAGTAATCGTAACCGTAAACATAACCATAACCAAAATTATAAACCTCAACTCAATTTTCAACTACTGAAATCAATTCACACCCTTCCTGAAAAAATTTTAAAGTTCTGGAAGAATCGAAAATCATACCGAAAGCTCCAGAATGCCTCGAAATGATGAATTTCGGATTCGAAAAAATCAATTTTGTAAAAAATGAAACCATTATTCGAGGAATTGAAGTTTTTTAATTTTTTTAAATTACCTACTTGGTCAAAAAAACATACTTACTCGAAAAGTTCGCCCGGAATTTGGCCCAAATGTGGATTAAAATGTTAAAATACGGGTTGATAATGAGTTAAAACTTGATTTCTAGCTTCCCAAATCAATTTTCAGCTTCACGTCTGTTGAAAAAATTTTTAAGTTTTGGAGGAATCGAAAATCAAGCTGTAAGCTCCAAAATAGTTTGAAATGGTGAAGTTCGGATTCGAGGGCCTAGATTCAGACTAAACATAGTCATTCTTTCAAATTTCAAAAATTTCCCAACAAACATAAGATTTTTTGATTTTTCTTCCTTACAAAATTTGCATTGTGAAAAAAATACACTCGAGGTACCTATCTGTCTGAAAATCCGATCAAAAATTTGCTAAACTCGTTGAATAGATCGAGACTGAGACAAAATCGGGTTTTTACCTGCCCGAATTAATTTCCAACATTTTTGAAGAAATTTTAAAATTCTCAGCGAATCGAAAATCAAGCTAGAATGTAAAATTCGAATTCGAGGTCCTACATTCGGACTAAGCACAGTCATTTGTGCAAATTATGTACAAAATTTTTCAAATAAAAATTTGAACTAAAGATTTTTGATTTTTTGAATTTTTTCCCCCCAGAATTACTAAAAATGGTAAAATTTGGTTCGAGGGAGTTGATAGTAAATGAAACAATTCAAATCGAACTTTACATCAATATTTTATTGCTTTTCCTAATTGCTTACTTTTGTTTCAATTCTTCTCGCTTCAAATCAGACGAACATCGAATTAAACTTACACATCGAATCCTAGCATTCTCACAAAATATTAAATTAATAGTACATAATAAAAACAATGGACGGAATAGTTTTTCGTTGCATGTACAAATAGCAACATTTATCACTACAATCTATATAGTAAAATTTTTTATACAATAAGTAACAAAATCATATTAAGTATAAGTAAAAGTCCGTCATCGAAATGATACGCCATTCTTCAAAAATATAGAAACAGTGGACAATATGTTTTCGAAGTTCAAATATTAAACGTAGGTATAAAAGCTCGACGATTTATGTATATAGTACATAGAAGTATTATTAATAATAATACATAGAAAGAGAAAAAAAACATATCTTATCTACACATAAATAGGAATACATTACGTAAATATGTAGTTACGTATTAGACTAGAGAAATAAACAAAAATAAAGGCACAATTAACACACGATTTACGAAGCTCATGAATTCCAACCTTTTTTTTCATTTTGTATTCTTTGCTACCTACGAATTTTACGTATTCTGAGAGAAAAAATTTCATCGTTTTATTCTCATAAAAATCTAATGGTAACAATAACGACTAGTTTTATGAGCAGATATTGTAGTAAAACAATCGCAGTTCGATGGAATTACTGGTTTTTTTTACGAGTATATAGTTAGGTACCTATAGGTAGGTTTAAATACAAATAAGATTTTTATAAAGATTCCAATAACGAATCTAAAATATCGAACTGACTATCATCCCAGCCGATATTGGATAATATGTAATTCGATATATCATCCTCGGGCAAAGGTATGCTAATTTGAGACAATGTCGCGTTATTTATTGGAGAAGACAATTCAGAACTAATTGAGTTTAGATCAGGTTCGATGACTGGTAGGTCGGCAATGATGTTGAAATTCTTGTCGTCGATTATTTCGATTTGTGCTGAATCGACAAAAGAAGCCAGATCCGCAGGTTTGTATATTTCTTCGGGAGATGACTTGGCTGGTTCGACGGTTACTTTGCGTCGGTTTCGGTTTCTTTTGTTGTTTGCGTTGTGGTGGCCTGAAACGAAGAATAACGTAGATTAATTGAAGAGCAATTTGAATTTTGCAATACTGTAACTATTTATTTATTGAAAAAATTACGTTGAGAAAATACCTATTCATCAACCTCATAGGAATTCATGATTTTTGGATTTTCAGAAGTGTTTTTAACAAATTGTTAATAGGGGAGTAGACAGTTGAGCCTCTCAAAAAAAAAATGGGTCTTTTTGGTGAAATGAAGCGATTCTAATATAATTATTATTATTTTGAAAGTTTTAAAATAATGACAATTAAATTTAATTAGGAAAATTGAGGAATTATTGAATTAAAAATCGATTTTCATTTTTAGGTAGGTATTCCACTTTCTTTAAAAAAAAACACATTTTCATCAAAAAATGATGAAAAAATTAAAATTTTGGATATTTTATTTTATATATTTTTTTAGAGCACACAAACTTTTCAAGATAAAAACACCATCAAAGCGAATCATCTGAATCATTATGATATGATATATGATTCAGATGATTCGTTTAGGAACGATTCGGCTGATTGGTTTGGAGATGATTGGAAGATTCGTTTACGAACGATTCCAATGATTCGTTCACGAACGATTCGAATGACTGGTTTCGTTCACGAACGGTTTGAATGATTCTTTCACAAACACTTCGAATGATTCCTTCACGAACAATTCGAATGATTCGTTCACGAACGATTCGAATGACTCGTACACGAACGATTCGAATGACTCATTCACGAACGATTCGAATGACTCGTTTTGTTCACAAACGATTCGAATGACTCGTTCACGAACGATTCCAATGATTCGTTTACGAACGATTCCAATGATTCGTTTACGAACGATTCCAATGATTCGTTTACGAACGATTCCAATGATTCGTTTACGAACGATTCCAATGAATGATTCGTTTACGAACGATTCCAATGATTCGTTCACGAACGATTCGAATGACTCGTTCACGAACGATTCAAATGAAATGACTCGTTTCGTTCACAAACGGCTTGGACGATTCTTTCACAAACACTTCGAATGATTCCTTCACGAACGATTCAAATGATTTGTTCACGAACGATTCGAATGATTCGTTCACGAACGATTCGAATGACTCGTTCACGAACAATTCGCATGACTCGTTCAAGAATGATTCGAATGACTCGTTCACGAACAATTCGCATGACTCGTTCAAGAATGATTCGAATGACTTGTTCACGAACGATTTGAATGACTCATTCACGAACGATTTGAATGACTCGTTTCGTTCACGAACAGTTTGGATGATTCTTTCACGAACGATTCCAATGATTCGTTCACGAACGATTCAAATGAAATGACTCGTTTCGTTCACAAACGGCTTGGACAATTCTTTCACAAACACTTCGAATGATTCCTTCACGAACGATTTGAATGATTTGTTCACGAACGATTCGAATGATTCGTTTACGAACGATTCGAATGACTCGTTCATGAACAATTCGAATGACTCGTTCAAGAATGATTCGAATGACTCGTTCACAAACAATTCGAATGACTCGTTCACGAACGATTTGAATGACTCGTTCACGAAAGATTCGAATGACTCGTTTCGTTCACGAACGGTTTGGATGATTCTTTCACAAACACTTCAAATGATTCGTTCACGAACGATTTCAATAATTCGTTCAAAAGCGATTCGAATGATTCGTTTTGTTCACGAACGATTTGATTGATTCGTTTTGTTCACGAATGATTCGAACAATTCTTTCACGAACACTTCGAACGATTCGTTCACAAACGATTCCAATGATTCGTTCACGAACGATTCGAACGACTCGTTTCGTTCACAAACGGTTTGGATGATTCTTTCACAAACACTTCAATTTCAAATGATTCGGTCATGAACGCTTTCAATGATTCGTTCACTAACGATACAGATAATTCGTTTCATTCACGAACGATTCCAATAATTCATTCAAAAGCGATTCGAATGATTCGTTTCGTTCACAAACAATTCGAAAGATTCGTTTTGCTCACGAATGATTCGAACGATTCTTTCACGAACACTTCGAATGATTCGTTCACGAACGATTTTGATGATTCATCATTCACGAACAATTCCAATCATCCAATGAGTCTTTCGTTCACGAACGATTCGGATGATTCGAACGATTCCTTCACAAACGATTCGAATGATTCTTTCACAAATTCACAATCAAAAATTCGTTGACAAACGATTTCAATGATTCGTTTACGAATGATACTAATGATTCGTTTCGTTCACGAATGATTCAAATGATTCGTTTCGTTCACAATCGATTCAAAATTTTCAAATGATTTGTTTTGTTCACGATCGATTCAAATGATTCGTTTCGTTCGCGAACGATTCAAATGATTCGTTTCGTTCACGAACGATCCAAATGAATCGTTTCAGTCACGATTCATTCATGAACGGTTCCAATGATTCGTTTCATTCACGAACGATTTGGACGATTCGAACGATTCCTTCACGAACGATTCGAATGATTCTTTCACAGTGAAAAATATTCCATCTTTCTAGATACCTATGTCTTAAATTATTATGACAAAATTTCTGATTTTTAACCATTAAAAATGTCATTTCATTTTATAAATCAAAAATTTAGGTTTAAAATGTGTAAAAATGATGAAAAAACTGTAATTTATTATAATATGAGAACACCAAAAAAATTCATTAAAATTATTAAAAATTGCGAAACGGTGAAGGATTTTAGTGAAATTTGCCAAAAAAATAGACAAAAAGTGTTTTAAAAAACGTTGAAATAATATTAAGTAAAAATTACGTTTAAAAAAAAACAAAAAAAATCATAAAAAATCTGCCAGAGGTCAAAACGCATGAAAAATGATGAAAAAAAATCTAAAAAAGCATCAAAATTAAAAATCCCCTCCCCCTTAAAATGAAATTTCAGTAAAATTTGCCAACAGTTATAAAAACATCGTTGAAACGATGTAGAAACACTCAAAACGACAATAAAATCACAACAAAATGATCTCAAAAAATCGGAATTTTTGGTTCCTGACAAAAATGCGTTACAAAGTGTCAAAATCATGAAAAAAAATCATCAAAAATGTATCAAAATCGCTGAAAATTGATCAAAATTTCCCGAAAATGCACGAAAAGTGTTGAAAACGCCATGAAAGGAGGAAAAAACTTTAGAATCGCTGAATTAATTACAAAAAAATTTCACTCAAATTTGCCGAAAATACACGAAAAAGTGTTCAGAACGAGTTAAAATGATGTAAAAACTGTCAAAACATCATTTAAATCAATGTAAATCACCGAAAACTGCTAAAACTTTCATGAAACTTGCCGAAAATGCATAAAAAAAAGTGTTGAAAATGCGTCAAAGTGGTCTAAAGACAATATTGAAAAAAAACATTGATGAAATTTTTGCACAAATGTTGTTCAAGTGCTAAAAATTACATTAAAATGATGAGAAAACGATCAGAAATGCTTTAAAATCACTAAAAATTAGGCAAGTACTTGAAACTAATGAAATAATTTTTTCCTCAATTTTCAGTAAATTTTGGCATTACCTAGGTAAGTACTTATTAAAACATTAATTTTGTTGATTTTTACTTTTTTTTTGAATTTCAAAATTCTCACTGAAATTCTATCATTTTTTAAAAACTTTTTCGTATTGTATTTTATACAAATTTAGACCTGTTTTAAATATAGAAAACATCAAATTTTTAAAAATTGAAAGCGAGGAGGAAGAGATTAAGAATTGCAACTTTGAAATGGAGCCTTCTGACTAATGTGAGGTGTTTTACCGAGTAGATGTCTTTTGCCCTAGATCCACCACTGAATGATTTGGTCATTGTCAAGCACTTCTACTCACCTAAACGTCGTCTAGTTCGTTGACCTTCCTCGAGTCGATCTAAATCTAATTTCCAAAATCCGCCTTTTCCCGGCTCATCCTTCGACCGTGGTACTTTGACGAAGCATTTATTTAACGATAAATTGTGCCGAATTGAATTCTGTTCAAACAAATTACGAAAAACAAATACCTATTAATCAAATTTCATACAATTTGGATCACGATAAAATTCATCAAGACAAGTGCAAAGTACGAAAACGAATACAATAAACAAACACGTGCGTTAGTTCGAGTGATTAGAATATTAGATGGTGTGATTATAGTAACTATTATTAGTACATAGATATAGATGATGTCGACGTTAGTTTCATCTCCATCAAATCTGCATGACTAAAAGTTTAACAAATATATTCAATTATTATTAAACCTCTAGTTCACACAGATCTGATCAAAGATAGTAACCGGATTGATCTTCAGCATTGATTCCAAGGAATTTGAACATCTCCATTAATCTTCCTGATTTTTAATTTTTTTTTCTAAGCAGGTAACATTTGCAACAAATACTCTTGAACGTTTTCGAATTGAATAAAATTGAAGAGCTACAAGTAGGTATACGTAATACATATACATTATAAATTCGTATCTAAGCATAGTGCATATTTTTTAACCAATAAATTCTAAACTAATTATAAAAGTTATTTTCAATAATTCACATTGTTTTCAAAACAGTGCACACACACAAAATAATCGCGTGATTTAACGTAATAAAACGGTATAAATTTCATAAAAGTCTATTCAATTTACAAGTATAGGTACTTCGAACAATATTATATACGAGTAGGTAGGTACTAAGTTATTTTTAATTGATGATCTTATAACTTACAAACGTACATACATGTTAATAATATCGTTGATTAAATATTTGAACGTTATTTTATAATAATAGTAAAAATTATCAATTTATTTTGTGAATTATTTTTATGCAGGTGCTCGTGGTAAAAGTGACGATTTTTTTTTTTTTGAATCAGTGCTATAATATTGTGCAGTACGTTCTGTGGTCACTTTACATATGGCCATTTATAAGATGTGGCTAACCTGCCAGCTTGGATCTGCGTTTCGATAAAACATAAAATTGTCTTTGATCCAATTGTAAATAGCATTCAGTGTCATTTTATTATTGTTAGCTCTCATAGCCATACATATTAGAGTGGAATACGAAAAAGGAGGTTTCTTATCTCCGTTTATTTTATATTCTTCGGCTGCGGAGGGAGCTGCAAGTAAAATTGTTATTAAATTACATCCAGCTAGGTAGCTAGGTTATTATAGGTTACAAGTGCGAAAGAGTATGTGACAATAATCATTTTCACTGGCACGTTTTGGAAAATTATACAAACAATGTATGCATTTGGTACATAGAGATTATATGTATTTATGTAATGCATTTTTCCCTACAATATAAGCACATAATTTATGAAATGAGCTAGGTTTTTGTGGTCCTTAAATTGACTAAGTACATACTAATAAAATAATTTCTTAAATTTTCACGCAGGTCAGGGTGTCTCTTTGATACTTCTTGCATTTTTATACTAATTTGTTTCACTCCCATCCCCTTAATCTGCTGGTTCTTATAAGCGAAAAATTATCTAAGAAATATAGCCCCCCTCCCCCCATTAAATAACAACTTGAACATGAGTCGTATTGAAAAGCTTTCCATGTTCTCAAAAAAAAAAAATTAAATAAAATTTTTGACGGTTTTACATCTTAATCTTTGAATTTGATGAATTTTTATCAGAAAAAGCACAATATTCCGGTACTTCTGAACTTCCAATACGATAAAAAAGTGACACATGAACCCACCCCCCTCAAAAAATTGAAAATATTCACCATGTTACATTCTTAGTAACCTACTTGGATTTTATTAATTTTCATTGGAGTTGAAAAAATGTTATCGAGATGAATTTCAAATTTACTGTTATTTTACAAAAAAAAAGTCTATAATTTACGAAAAATATCACCTGTAATCGGTGGCGTTCCAGAGGGGGAGATCTCACCCTCTTCTCCCCTCCCCACAGAAAAATTTAAACCAAAAGTGGGAAATTATTGAGAAAAATTAGGTGAGTTGGAAAAAGTATTTCAAATTTACTGTAATTACACCCCCCCCCCAATCCAAATGCCAGCAAAATTAAAACAAAAAGTTGGGAATTTTTGGGGAAAATTGGATGAGTTAAAAAAATTTGGGAAAGAGAAAGTTAAGAAGAAATTGCGTAAGTAGGAAAAATCAAAGAATTACCAAATCCGTGGGATTGTACTTCTTGAATTTTGAAATTTTCAAAAGTTTTTGTCCGCAATTGTTGGGGTATCAAGGAATAGAAATTTTTGCTAAATTACAGACAATATTGGGTAAATTCAGGTAATTTCTGGTAAATTACAGGTAATTTCTGGTAAATTACAGGTAATTTCTGGTAAATTACAGGTAATTTCTGGTAAATTACCTGTAATTTCTGGTAAATTACAGGTAATTTCTGGTAGATTACAGGTAGTTTCTGGTAAACTACCAATAATTTCTGGTAAATTACAGGTAATTTCTGGTAAATTACAGGCAATTTTTAGTAAATTAAAGGAAGAGTCATTTTTGGAAAATTACAGGAAATTTTAGGTAAATTACAGGTAATTTTTGGTAAATTACAGTTATTTCTGGGTAAATTACTGAGAATTTCTGGTAAATTACTAGGAATTTTTGGTAAATTACTGAAAATTTCTGGTAAATTACTGAGGGTTTCTGGTAATTTACAGGTATTTTTTGGTAATTTACAGGTAATTTTAGGTAAATTGCAGGTGGGGTAATTTTTGGTAAATTATAAGTAGGGTAATTTTTGGGAAATTACAGGTAAATTCTGGTAAAGAACACGTAATTTTTGGTAAATTATAAGTAATTTTTGGTGAATTGAGGTACCTAACTTTTTGGTAAATTACAGGTAGGTTCATTTTTGGCAAATTACAAGTAGGGTAATTTTTGGTATATTACAGAAAAACCTTGGGTAAATTACAGGTAATTTTGGGTAAAAACGGGTAATTTTGGGTAAATTACAAATAATTTTGAGTTAGATAAATTACAGGTAATTTTGGGTAAATTACAGATACAGGGTGCCCAGAAATATCTAGCACCCCTAAGAAAGTTTTTCATAAAAAACATAGGTTGGCAACGTGAAATAGATGCATAAGCATAATTATGATTGGTGGAATGTTATCTCTCCAGTCCAACAACCAATCATATGCTATCATTATTATCATTCTCTGTGACCAACCAAAGTATTTTAGTAGAAAACTTTTTTATGGGTGCTCGATATTTCTGGGCACCCTGTAGGGTAATTTTTGATTAATAACATGTAACTTTGGGTAAATCGCCGGTAAATTCTGGTAAATTACAGGTAAATTCTGGTAAATAACAGATGATTTCTGGTAAATTACAAGTAATTTCTGGTAAATAACAGGTAATTTCTGGTAAATTACAGAAAAACTTTGGGTAAGTTACAGGTAATTTTGGGTAAATTACAAATAATTTTGGGTAAATTACAGATAGGGTAATTTTGGGTGAATTGCCGGTAAATTCTGGTAAATAACAGGTAATTTTTGGTAAATTACAAGTAATTTTTGGTAAATTACAAGTAATTTTTGGTAAATTACAAGTAATTTCTGGTAATTACCAGGTAATTTCTGGTAAATTACAGAAAAACTTTGGGTAGGTTACAGGTAATTTTGGGTAAAAACGGGTAATTTTGGTTAATTTACAGATAATTTTGAGTTGGGTACATTACAAGTAATTTTGAGTTAGGTAAATTACAGGTAATTGTGGGTAAATTACAGATAGGGTAATTTTTGATTGATAACATGTAACTTTGGGTAAATTTTTGGTAAATTCTGGTGAATTACAGGTAAATTCTGGTAAATGACAGGTAATTTCTGGTAAATTACAGAAAAACTTTTGGTAAATTACAGCTAATTTTGAGTTGAGTGAATTACAGGTAATTTTGAGTTAGGTAAATTACAGGTAATTTCGAGTAAATAACAGATAATTCTGAGTTGGGTTGATTACAGGTAAGTTTGAGATGGGTAAATTACAGGAAATTTCAAGTTTGGTAAATTATTTGTAATAGTAATTTTGAGTTGGGTAAATTGCTGGTAAATTACTGATACTTATGAGTAAATTACTGGTAATAATGCGTAAATTACAGGTAATTTTTGGTAAATCGCTGATTAATGTTTCAATAGTGAATTAGTGGTGATTTTAGCTGATTTTCTGGTCATTTTGATAACTTTTCTGGGCTTTTTATTTAATTATGCATACTCACAATTTTTGAAGATCATAATGGTAATTCTCGATAAATTACAAATACATTTTGGTAAATTACTGGAAATTTTTTGGTAAACTGTAGGCAATTTTGCGTAAATTACTGGTAAATTCGTTGTAAATTACAGGTACTTTTTGGTAAATTGAGAAAATTTACAGTCAATTTTTGCCTTGAGTAAATTTACACCATGAACTATTTTTTCAAAACTTCGCCTGCACTTTTAGCCAGTGAATTGTCGATTCAACAGCTTTTTGTGCTGGGGGTAGGGGAGGAAGGGGAAGTGGAGGGATGTCTGTCTGTAATTTTAGTGACGCTTGATATTATATGTTAGACTTTCAGTTTTTTGAAAACATGAGAAAAACTTGAGGGTTATCTAAAATTTCAAAAGGATTCTGACCAGAAATAGGTATGCTACCTAACATTCAATTTTTTTTATAGACTTCAATTTTTAAATTATTTTTTATTTTACTCAACTTTGGGTGGAGGAGGCTCTGGAAGGATCTGCAATATCTACGTTGTTTGGAGATCCCAGAAGAATGTTTTCTGGATGAGGGAGGTTATTCAGAAAAAATCTGATTAACTTACGTACTTGAATAGGAATAAATTTTCAACAAAAAAAATGACCACATTTGATTCGTTTTATTTGATTTTTTTGATTTTCCAGTTTTCATAACTTTTGGTGGATGCATATAAGGGGACCAATGTGTAGCTCAAGGGAAACGATTTTTGAAAAAAAAGGATCAATAATTAGAAAACATTTAATAATTAACTTCTGCTTGAATTGATTTTTTTTAATTTTCACGAGGGAAGAGACTTCCAACAGACAAATAGAAAAAAAAGGAATTTATTTTCTCATACGAGTAAAATCCAATAACTTCAGAGAGAGAGGGAGCTCAAAAGAGCGATATTTTAAAATAAGAGCCACCCTAACACGGTTGCGGTGATTATTTTTGAAATTATAATACGTATATTTGTTCTAATTGAACTTACATAATTGAAATCGAAGCATTGGCAAAGTTTTCTTGATGGATTTATTGGTATGAGGAGGTGGCGCAATATTACGAGGTGAATTTGGCGGCGTTGGTAACGACGGTACGCTCATTATGTTTAAATTCTGCAGCCAATTTAAACTCGTCAGGTCAACGTCCACCGGCGGAGAAGTATCCATTTTCATTTGTTTAGCGTCCAGCATCATCATTAACGCGAAGTCTTCGAGATGGTGCGGTGGAGGGTGTATTTTTCATGTGAATCTGTAACATTATTAAATTCCAAAATATTCGTCGTTATTAATCTAGAATTTTGATAGGTACCTACTTACAATCATCTAAAATACGAATACTTATTCATCATTTCAATTAATCTATATCTTTAAAAAATTTAGGTATTTTTTGAAGGCCCAAAAATATTTTGAGGTCCTAAAACGTACTTTCAGCCTTCAAGGGTCTTGGAGAATTCCCATTTAAGGGTTTAATTGACCAGAATTCCAGAGACTCGATCGACTTTTTAAAGAATGATAAAAAATTAGAATTTTTTGCACCCTTTTTCCATTCATGCTGAGAAGGGGTCTCAAAATATCTATTTTTCAAACTATTCGTGAATTTATAAAAACTCAGATTTGACCAATTTAAGACATGAAAACTGATCTCGTCTACCTCAGAAGAGTTTTCTCTGCTCTTCAGCTCCATCATATAACCAGAGAAGCACCCAAAACCAATTTTAAATTGATAAATGGTAAATCAAAACGCATCGTATACCCTAAAAAAGAATGCAAGTTAGCGTGCCAATGTTGAAAAATATTCCTACAGATGGGTAAAATCAATTCATCCCCTTCTGTCTGCGGATTTACCTACTCAGGTATAATATTACTTTCATATCGTACAGGCAGGGTTTAATTAAAGCATAAAAATTAAAACTCGATGTTGGTTACTCGTATCTGATCGACGAATGTAGAAAGCTAAATGAACAAAACACGAAAAAGCTTTCGATAGACGAATCGACGACGACGTCGATGGGAAAAAAAGAGTATATCGTACGTAGGTACTACGAAAGCATTTAAATCTATAAACGAAGCGCTTTTCCGAACAACATTAAGCGTATTACGCAATGGTGCGAACTTGGACGAACAATCGATACCGCAGGTGAAAAGGGACGTAGGTCGAGTGACGTGGACCAACGAACAGATCTATGTTTTTCTTTTTGAATAATTAATGGCGAAAGGCTCAGGAGCAAACAACCTCTTATGGCTTATTCATCGTCGTATTGCAACCTCTGCGCAGTAAACTGAATATCCAGTCACGCCAAGCTATACACTATACCGTAGTAGGTAATAATCGGATACCCTAAAAACCCCTATATTCTCGTACCGTTTTTATCATTTTCAACAATCAAGGTTCTAATGTACCTATATAACTCTCGAGGAAAAGTTTCTCTTCACGTGCGGATGCAGGTTCGTCTACCAAATTCAAAAAAATAAAGGGGGTGGAAGACTAACATTATAATAATATCAACCTAGCTAAGTATAGCTCTGTGCTTTTGGATTCGATATTGCTCTCTGGTGCCAGAGTCAGAGCCAGAGACCAGCAGAGAACTACCAATATTTGTCTTCAACAGGCAACCACATAGATCGATGACGAATACGAAATTCTTGTTCAATTTTAAACTCATCATTATACTCGTACCTCAATGGAGTCGACTCTTTTAGGTACCTATACAAAGTACGCGTGGAAATTGTGAGAGGAGCCGGCAACGCTGCATTATTTTTCTTTATTCGCCTTTAAGATTAATATTTCATCATAAAAGATTACGTTGGGAACTTAATTATGCGCGCGTTTCGTGCAACTTTTCCCTTATAGCTGTTTTTTTTCTGCTATAAAATGAGTCAACGTGGTGGTAGTTTTTTCAAGAGCTGATTAGCGATTCGATTCCTTTGACCTTTTTCAAGTCTCGAGTCATTCTCTTATTCGTAGATAGGTAGCTATTTTTTTATTTTGGTGCTCTTTCTCTCTAATATAAAAATTCCGTGTTTGTGTGGCCTGCGAATATACTCGTACCTTTACCTACTATGCCTACTGCGAGTACCTATTCGAATGTTGGTTCCTAATAAAACGTTGAATTATTTAAATCACGATTAAATAATGATGAGCGAATCGATGCCAAAAATTTCCATTGTCTGAAAATCCGGCGTTGGGGAAACATTTAGGTTGGTTTCGTCTCCCCCCCCCCACCCCTCTCCCTCGATATTGAATTGATGAAGTTTTTAAAAATCACACAGCTCACATAACTGGCTATTTGTTGTGTAATTTATTTGAAATAACACGAAGTTATCCTGGAATTTTAATTAAAATGCTATCAATTTTGATCACATCGAAAAAGTAGCTATGCAAGAATTTTGAGAATTCTCCACTTTTTGTGACCCTCATCCCATCTTCATAAGAGAAAAAAGTAACTTTTACGACTTGAAAATTTCTACATTTCCTAAAAAGTTGGTTAAACAACTTTAAAATTTTTTTGAATTCTACATACCTATTTTTTTAAAGTCAGTTTCAGGATGGGGATACTTTGACGCATAAAAATTACAATTTTTCTAATTCTCGAATTCAGCTCAATGCTCAAATCTGAATTTTGGTAACATTTTTCCAAAATTGATCTTTTTCAAAACACCAAAATCAGAGTGAAGATAATCAAAAAGCAAATTTAATAATAATGAGCTAATTTTCTATAAATACTACGAGTAATTCGTACAATTTATGAGAATTTCACAAAAATTACTGGTAATTACATGTACTTTTAGGGTAATTACAGGTATTTTACAGTAATTACCGATATTTTACGGTAATTACAGGTAATTTAACAGAAATTAGAAGTAAATGTAATTTTACTAAAATTACAAGTTGGTAGAATTTCACAAAAAATTACCGGTAATTACGTGTAACTTTACGGTATTTACAGATATTTTTACGGTAATTACCGACATTTTACGGTAATTACAGGTAATTTAACAGAAATCAGAAGTAAATGTAATTTTACTAAAATCACAAGTTAGTAAAATTTTACAAAAAATAACCGGTAATTACATGTAACTTTACGGTATTTACTGGTATTTTTACGGTAATTACCAATATTTTACAGTAATTACAGGTAATTTAACAGAAATTAAAAGTAAATGTAATTTTACTAAAATTGCAAGTTGATAGAATTTCACCAAAAATTACCGGTAATTACGTGTAACTACGGTATTTACAGATATTTTTACGGTAATTACCGACATTTTACGGTAATTACAGGTAATTTAACAGAAATTAAAAGTAAATGCAATTTTACTAAAATTACAAGTTGGTAAAATTTTACAAAAAATTACCAGTAATTACATGTATATTTGCAGTATTTACTGGTATTTTTACGGTAATTACCAATATTTTACAGTAATTACAGGTAATTTAACAGAAATTAAAAGTAAATGTAATTTTACTAAAATTGCAAGCTGGTAAAATTTCACAAAAAATTACCGGTAATTACATGTCACTTTACGGTATTTACTGGTATTTTTCAGTAATTACCAATATTTTACAGTAATTACAGGTAATTTAACAGAAATTAAAAGTAAATGTAATTTTTTTAAAATTACAAACAGGTACCTTGAAAGCAATTCAAGGATATTTTTAAGTAAATTTACGGTAATTACGGATAATTTTACCAAATTTACGCGTAATCTGATGGTAATTACAAGTAATCTGGTTGGTAATTTCAAGTGAGTAGTTTGACGACAATTATGGAAAATTTGACCGTTAATTAGTGGTAATTTGACTTGTAATCACAGGTAATTTAGTCGGTAATTAGAGGTAAATACCTAAATTTTTAAAAATTTGGTTTTTCAATCTGTAAGTACAGGTAAGTAATTTTACCAGTAATTTCAATTTTGGTAGAAATTGAAGACATTTTGACGGTAATTACAGCCTACAGGTAAATTACGCTGCAATTTCAAGTAAATATTTTGGCAGTAATTACGCGTGATTTGACCAATAATTGAAGGCAATTTGATTGGTAATTGCAGGTAATTCAACTACATCACTCAAAACTCGGAAGTAGTTCGGCGAGAATTACTATAAGTTTTACACAAATTTCAGATAATTTTACAGTAATTACAGGTAATTTTACGATGATTACAGGTAATTTTACGGTAATTACAGGTAATTTTACGGTAATTACAGGTAATTTTACGGTAATTACAGGTAATTTTACGGTAATTACACGGTAATTACAGGTCACTTTACAGTAATTACAGGTAATTTTACGGTAATTACAGGTAATTTTACAATAATTACAGGTAATTAAGGTAACTTTACAGTAATTACAGGTCATTTTACAGTAATTACAGGTAATTTTACAATAATTACAGGTAATTTTACAATAATTACAGGTAATTACAGGTAATTACAGGTACCTTTACGGTAATTACAGGTAATTTTTACGGTAATTACAGGTAATTTTACGGTAATTACAGGTAATTTTACAATAATTACAGGTAATTACAGGTAACTTTACGGTAATTACAGGTCATTTTACAGTAATTACCGGTAATTTTACGGTAATTACAGGTAATTTTACAATAATTAAAGGTAATTACAGGTAACTTTATGGTAATTACAGGTAATTTTACGACAATTACAAGTATTTATACGGCAATTACAAGCATTTATACAAAAATTACAGCCGACGGGTTTTTTGACAGTAATTACGAATAATTTGACTGGTAATTTTAAGCAATTTTGTGGTAATTACGGGTAATTTGACCAATAATGAGGTAATCTTTTGGTAATTACAGGTAATTTACCAAACAAGTATTCTAAAGTAATTAGACGGCAATTACAATCAACTTGGCAGTAAATATGGGTAATTACTTGTAACTTGTAACAGCTTTAGTACGTAACTAAAAAAGCTTGAAAAAGTAACCAAAATTGTGACAAAAAGTAAGCAAAACATTTTACTGCAGAAAAAAATGACCAAAAAAAAAAATATTGAAAATTGAAAAGATTTTGTTTCCAATTTTGAAAAGTTGTACTATATTTTACAACTTTTTGATAAGTTTTGACAACAAATCGAGATTCTTACAATTTCTCGCAAAAATCAAAATTTTGATCATTTTAGCCGAAAGAAGTGCTTTTTGAAAATTTTGGTAAGATTATTGAAAAAAATGATAGGGTACTAAAAAATCAAGATTTTTGGACAATTTTTGAAAAAAAATCAAATTTTTTGGAATTTTCTGCACAAAAACGAAAAGTTGCGGTTATTTTGATGCTGCAAAAATTTGTCAATTTTTGAGAAAAAGCGAGAATTTAGGACATGTTTTTGACAAAAGCAAGACTTTTTGATAATTATTGGCAAAAATAATGATTTTTTGAGATTTTTGTAAAAGAAAAATCAATTTTTGAAAAAGTTTTGAAAAACATGAGACATTTTGGATTTTTTTTGTTGCAAAAACCAGACAATTTTTAGCAATTTTGATCTATCAAAAATTTGATGTCAATGAATTAATTTTTGAAAAAACAAAAATTATTGATAATTTTGGAAAATTGGTACGTAAGGCGACTTTTTGGTCATTATTGAGAGAGGGGGGGTGGTACCTTTTTTGGTTGCAATTTTTGATAAAAAAAGCGAGATTTGCAATTTTTTGTTTTGGGAAAAAATGAGATTTTCTGATATTTTTACTCGATTTTTCTTCAGAGCTCTTGTTTTCACAACCCCCCCCCCCCCCCCGCCACAACTCCACAAGATTTTGGAAAAAAACTCGAAAAATTTCAAAATATGTGTGACATGTCGTGTCCTGATAATTTAAGGTTGCTGAATTCGAATATCTACTTAATTTTTGGATTCAGACCTCGGTGTCTCTGTGGTCATCACCCCTCCCCTCCCCCCCCCCCCCGAAATTTTGGGATAAAGTTTCAAAAATGTTCAAATTTCGTGTGACCTGTCGATTTCTAATGATTCGAGGTCGCCGAGTTCCATTCTCTATTTACTTTTTGGATCCGAGCCCTCAGTGCACCCAAATCCCCCCTCCTTCATAAAAAAATAGAATTAAAAATGTTTATTTTCGAAAATGAAATTTTGATTTGAAAAAAAAACACGTTAAATTAGGTACTTCCTCTGAGAGGTATGTGATGTGAGAGGGGGGGTGAAGTCCAGGAATCTGGAATTTCACTCATTCTGACTGGGAAAAAAAGCTCCCAACTTTTCGTCTAATTTATTTGTTCGGTGGGGGAGGAGGTGGGCGGGGGTACACCCCTCAAACCTTCTCTCTCATGCCCGCTTCCTGTCTCGATTTCTTCTCAGCTCCATTCCTTTCCTCTCTAAAAACATTTCGTAAATTTTTAGTCGATAGAAAAAAAAAATTAACACCACGATAAAATGAACCCTCTTTATCAGAACACATCCTCGTTTTCAAAGCATTCACACGTGATTCTATCATCGCCTATCGGCTGCACAATATTACCTACCAAAGCGAGAGATATTTACTCGGACACAAGTGACAAGGTGGAAGACTAAAAGTATACCTATCGCGGTGGCGGATAACACGAGACCGAAAAAAGAAAAAAAGAACGCGGGTAGTTATGTAAATATCAATCGATAGAGTCTGTTAACGTATGAAATATCGGCATCAAGGGGATAATGATACGACCAATCGAGCAGATAACTTTACAAACACGTATAACATAAAAATACATATAGCCAGCACGTAGGTGAAGGTACATATATACGATACACACACACTATAGGTATATAGGTACCTTCTACTACGTCGAATATAATGAGCAAAATGACAAACATTACTAATGACACTGACTCAAATTGACGCCCCGATAACATCGCGCAAAAAGGGCTTTTCTCTGTATTCCCATCTCTCTCTTACTCGTTCGCTTTCAGTTTCGTCAATGGTTCACAAATAATGACGTCACCTTGGCTGATGCGATGCTTGTGTACAGAGGACCTACCTTCCTACAGGTACATACTACAGAGGTACAGGTACACGCAAACGCGAAAAAAAAAGCTCACCGGCGATGCGATGGGATGTGATATAGGTAAAGGTATAAATAAAAAGCAAATATGTACCTCGTACTACATACGAAGTGGTCAATGTGAAGTGCTACGTAATTTCTGCTTTCGACGTCGTCGTCGTCTGTGCTTGTGTACAATGTAAAACGATAGAATGAAAAGAAGAATGGGTGAAAGCTCCATTTTGGCTTCTCGAATAGAGCAATAAAGGTGTCGCTTATTTCAATAGCGTTGGGATTGGTTTTTTTCGAGAAAAAAATGGGGTGAATTGTACATTATAGATGGTACGTACGACTACGTGTAACCCTCGTGGCTCGTATAGAAGTTCTTGGGAATAGGTGAGAAGAAAAAATAGAGGAAAATGGTTATTAATAGTTATAAGGATTGAGCAGTGGAAACATTTAACAAGTTTAATAATTTACGTTTTTATTTGCAAAAATATTTTATAAAAGATTGCAACATGAATGCGTTGCAGAAAACGGATAAACAAGGAATCACTTATAATGGTATTGTAATTGAAAAACATAAAATAAAATGATGGAAAAGTTCATCTGTCGTTTTTCAATGAAACCATTTATAATCAGTAATTGAAATTTCTGTGATTTTTCATTGAAAAGTTGGAATTTCCAACTTTTCAATTACTTTTGCTAGTTTTTCAATTGCTGAATATTTCTATCTACACATTCACGTCGAATTGTAAGGAAAGCGCTGAAGGCAGAACCTTGGAAAGCAGGTGCAATATGAGAGGAAGAACAGAGAGGTCAGGAGAAGAGGCAGAGAAGACAGGAACAAATACATCAACGAAATATGCGCCGAAATTGAACAACATGAGAACAAAAATGAAACCAGAGATATGTTCCAGAAAATCAAAATTATCACGAGAACGTTTGAAGCAAGATCATTCCCTTTACAAAATGAAGAGGGAGCTGTGCTGGCAAATAAAGAAGAGGTAAAGCAGAGATGGCGAAAATACTGTGAAAAACTGATGTCAGATGACACACTTGGAGGTGAACCAGATGCCGCAGAACCTCGTGATGATGATGATGAGCCGGATATACTGAGGGCAGAAGTGGAGGCAGCCATAAAGAAGCTCAGGAAAAACAAATCAGCCGGAGCAGATGGCATAGTTACAGAGATGATAATAGTGGTGTTGATTAAAAATCGATTTTATCAAACATCGATAAAATCGGTCCCAAATAATCAATTTTTTTCCAATTTTTTGATCCGCTGATTTTTTTGATTCCGATTTTATTTTTACAACAATCGATTATTTCGATTTTTTCAAAAAATAAGAGAGAATTAGTTGAAAATGATCTGAAAAAAGACGGAAATTCCAAAATATTGTCAATAATTCTGCAAAAATTGAAAAATCGATAAAATTTACACCGGAAATTGCAGTTTTTCAATTGTTGTAAATTTGCTGTTGAAAACTCCAGAAATTTCAAAACACAATCATTCAAAAAATCATTTAAAAAATACGAAAAAAAATGAAAATCGGAAAAAATCAATTATATGGAATCGATTATTTTTGGGCCGATTTTTTTGAAAATGATTTTTTGAAAAAATCGAAAATGGATTTTCAAAATCGATGTTTTTTTCAAACAATTGACACCACTAATGATAACAGCAGCATCAAATGAGAGTACCACAATATTACACCACATATGAAGCAAAATATGGAGAGATCAAAAATGGCCATAGGACTGGACCACATCCATTGTACATACCCCTGCACAAAAAAGGGTCAAAGCTCAAATGTTCAAACTACACTACAGAACTATCTCCCTGATATCTCATGCCAGCAAGGTACTCCTAAACATCATACATGAACGCATCAAGGCATTTATACTTCCTCAAATACCCCCAGAACAGGCAGGTTTTGTGCCAAGAAGAGGAACGAGAGAACAAATCCTCAACATGCATCCTCAGCCCAATACTGTTCAACACATGTGGAGAATGGATAATGAGGGAAGCTCTAGAGGGATGGAAGAAAGCAGTTACTCTATGAGGCAAGATAATATTGAATCTGAGGTATGCAGATGACACGACGACACGTGACACCACAATACTGGCTGAAAACATTGACAACATGAAGAAGATCATGGGCAAAATTCAAGCCAGGGGTCTGAAGGTGAACAAATCAAAGACCAAGACGGTGATAATAGATAGGGCAAATGGCAACCGACCTGAGCTGCTGGAGATAGATGGAATAGAAGTTGTACAGAGCTTTGTATGTATATTTGGGCTCCTTGATAACCAACAATGGAGGTTCAGAAGATGAGATAAGAAGGCACGCATCAATTGCAAAGACAGCTGTAGGAAAACTCTGCTGAATTTGGAAAAGCCACAGAATCACCAAGAGAACAAAATTAAAGGTTGTAAAAACGCTTGTATTCTCAATATTCCTGTATGCTTCGGAGATGTGGACAGTGAAAAAAACAGATCAGAGCTGGATAGATGCATTCGAAATGTACTTTTGGATCCCATGGACCAAGAAAAGAACAAACAGGTCAATACTGGAAGAGCTAGGTGTGAAGGATAGACTCAGCACCATTATAAGAAGGAGGATCCTGAGGTATTTTGGACATATAGTGCGGCAAGACAACCTGGAGAAGCTGACTGTACAGGGACAAGTGGAAGGAAAGAGGTTGCGTGGGAGATCACCTACAAGGTACACAGATCTTATCAAAAAGGCTACAGGGCTCACCCTCATGGAGTGCACCAGACAGGCCTGAGACAGAGAAGGTTGGAGGCAGCTGATTGGGGAGGTTCCATAGTCATCATGATGCTCGGATACGAGTGAACGATAAAGAAGAATATTTAAAATAAGAATTTGCGAAATTCGCAACTACTCAGGTCGCAACAAATAGATATATCTTAACTCAAAATCGACCTATGCAGAGCACGGACTCGGGCACCAACTCTCTTCTGTAGGTTCGATTTTGATTTGGAGGGAAAACTCAAGATTTTTACACACGTATATTTTATTTTTCAACATTTTTGCCTCCTCAAAGAGATATCCAACCATCACCAAAAGTTTTCAACTGGATGAAACGACCCTAAGATAACACCTCCGGAACAATTTTCAGCAGCTTTTGAATCGCGATGAATTTAATTTTGACTATTTCAAGAATTTTTTTTTTGAGAGAGAGAGAGAAATATGTATTTATTTGGCTCAGTGCCTAAATGCTTGATCAATTTTTATACAATAATAACGCGATACTTAAGAGGATAGGCAAAAAATTTTATAAAAACCTACAAATATAACCATTTGACAGAATTATTGTTTTATTGCATCAAAAAAGATCTTGAGGATTTTTATGTGTTTTAAGACGATTCATAAGATTTTTGCCAAGTAGGAATTCGAAGTCATCAAGCAATTCCAGCGTGAATAGGTATTTTTCAGTAAGTCTATCAGAGAAGGCGTCGATTGATTCTATTTGCAATTCATTATGTAACTGATTGTTTCGGAGAAACCATGGTGCGTTTGTAATGATGTGCAGAACTTTGTTTTATATAATTTGTAGCTTATGTTTGTTAGTTTTTGAAGCTGTTATCCATATTGGTGCTGCATATGTGAATGAGCTACGGATGAGACTTTTGTAAAGAAGTAGACTACAAGATGTAGACAATCTGGAAGGACAATTCAATAAGGGGTAAAGTTTACGTAGTTTGAGGTAGGCATCACGTGATTTGAGAACGATATGGTTTTTGAGAGATAGTTTCTGGTCCAAGTGTACGCCGAGATATTCAACTACTGATGTATTATCGATTAAGATTTTGAGTCGGTGAGATTTTGCAAAGTGAGAAGATTTTTGTTTCACTTTTAAGAGGATTTAGCTCAAGTTTCCAGCATTCAAACCATGGTTCCAATTCATCAATACTAGCTTGAAGTTGATTACGAGCAATTAGAAGATCATTATTTTGGCTGAGTAAACACGTATTATCAGCAAACATTGCTATTTCATTATCAGCTGGTTTAGGAATATTATAGCAGTATAAGATGAACAATGTTGGACTCAACACAGTGCCTTGCAGTACACCTTGGCTGATTCTTCAAAGCAAAGAGCTTCCATCGTCGATTTGAACATAAAATTTCCTATTTTGAAGGATGGAAGAAATGATTTTACGTAGAAAGGTGGGTGTTTCGGGCCAAAATTATCACTTTTTGGAAATTGTAAGAAACCCCCTAAATTTTTCAGTAATCTCGACTAGAGTTGGGACTTTATGATGGTTTTGGCCAAAAGTGGGACTTTTGAATTTTGGTATGAAATATGACTGGAAAAAAATCAATATTTTCGAATGTTTGGGCAAAAAAATCATTAGAAATTTATTTAAGTAAAAATTTACAGATAATTTTCCAAAAAATCTGAACTTTTTGGTATTTTTGTCAAAAAACAAGACCTTTTTTGCGTTTTTGAAAATGAAGAGATTTTTTTCAAGCAATATAAGACCAAAATTATCCCTTTTTGGAAATTTCGAGAAAAACCCGAAATTTTTCTACAATCTTGACTTAAGTTAGGACTTTCTGATAATTTTGGCAAAACTGACAATTTTGACCGATAAACAGAATTTTAATGACAATTTTGACCGAAAATTTGTCTACAATTTAAAAAAAATATGTGAGGGGAGGGGGGACATTTTTTTGATATTTTTGTCAGAAAACTAGATCCTTTCGAAAATTTTGAAGAAATAAAATCATTTTTTCGAGTTTTTTTTTTGAAAATGCCTCCTTTTTGAAGAACTTGGTCAAAATCCTCCAACATTTTCACAAACTTGAATCCTGAATGCAAATTTATACGTATACTGCCTACGCGACGATTTTAATATGTTTCTGTCTCAGTTGTCTCCAGACATTGATATGATTATTTTTTTCAAATTTTTTCAAGTGAAAGTAATCAAAAAACAATCTCTGCCAATGACACTCGAGTTGAAAAAATAAAGAATACGAAGATAGGTACCTACGTAGTTTTATTTTTTACCTCGGCTAATATAAGTATATCTATTCGAACATAAATGATTCGATGAAGGAAAAAAATACCTACCTACAGCCTCTACCTGTTCTGTGTAGCATAATAGATGTAAAATTTCAATACCTGTTCGACTATAAGACGTAATAAATTGTTCAGCAAAGTAGAATAGTCGAATTACGGCGTTCATCCAAAATTGTACCTACGCTTAAATAATGAGTGGATTTAATAATTTAAGTTTTATCGAATATAAATTATTTCTAGCGAATTGGTTCTCATATACGAGTAGGTATTGGGCACGTAATAAGTAGAAGAGTGTGCTCACTCGGCTACAAAACGACTGCTTTGAACAGTCTGTCATATAAAATAAAACTAAGAGACAGGATGTACTCGTATATTTTACATCTGTAACTGATACGTGAACTCGTTTTCGAACATCTGTCAAAAAAATCCTACCCTTTTTGGATGTGTGTATGTTAACGTATGTAATGTACTCACTATAAGAGTAACTAAGTGTATAACAATGATAATTTCATATCCCCTTGTTTTTTATCGTGGAAAAAATACACTAAAGGTTTTTTGGCACGTGGAATATAAGACCGAGACTGCATGACTGCGTAAGTTGTATTATGGTCAATAATTTTACGTGCTCGTGTCAGGATTTTAATCAGCTGGATCAATTTGCATATCAGATTCATCGTGTGCTGGGCTTTTGGAAGTCGTCTGTGATCAGCTGATCAGTCTTCGGGTCGATGAATGATATTTTATAAAGTACTAAATTGAATGAGACCAGGGTCAATGTACCTCGCGAGATGGGGTTTCTTTTATACATATAAGAACAGCTGCGAAAGATCTATTTGATTCATTAGTTTTATTGAAATTTCAGCACGAAGAAGACATAAAGAGAGAAGAGGGGTTCTAAACCCCCCCTCCGTTACCAAACAGAAAAATTTAGGGGAGAATTCGGGAAAATTGAGAAGAAATTGTGCAAACAGGGAAAATTAAAGAATTACCAAAACCTATGAATTTATTTATGTACTTCTTGAATTATAAATTTATAATCTGGCGAAAAAGGTTGGGAAAATTTCAGTCTCACCTCTTCTCCCCCTCGCCCCTCAATTACTTCATCACACTTCTGTTCAGCAGCCATGGGAATGAGATGTTTGACTTTGAAAAAGATACCCTATGGTACTAAATGTGTGGGAATTTCATCGCGTCATTTTCACTCTACTATAATGAATCTCAATGGTACAATTGACCTGTTGCTTTTTCACATCATCTGATTCGAAGTGCGCAACTTGTGCTCCTGCTTATCGCCATATGTTGAACGATTCAACACAAATGTGTGACAACATGACAACATTATTTTAAAGTACTATACTGTGGCATGGCTTAAAACGACAACCTTGTTTTATACTGCGCGTATAATATTATGCAGATGATGTCCACGTTTATAGTACATATAATCACCTAGCAGGATATTCGTATAAGTATAACCAACAAAAACCTCACACTTCAGCTGTTTAAATTTTGTTTCTCGCCCTTTTTTGTGCCGAATTTTATTTCAGAAGACTAAGAACGCCAAGTGGGCCTACGAATGTCTCAAAAAATCTCTATTATGAAAATTTTGAAAATAAATACTTTTCTACTGAAATTGATTTTCAGCTGAAGTTTGATTTTCCCTAATTTTGTTCGATTCATTCGTTCTTTTTTTCTTTTTTTTCATTCTATTCTTTTCAATTGAGAAGAAAAGAACCGAAGTGATGGGGGGGGGGGGGGTGCAGCATCCAATGCGAATATCGTTGTTTTTGACACAACCTCTGCTCTACTTTCAGGGCTGAAAATATTGATATTCGAAAAAAAAACAAATTCCAGCTCCTCAAATAAATTTCAGAATGCTTCAGCGATGCCATAAAATAAAACCCCATAAAAATGGTGCGAAAATCCACTTTTTGGAAATTGAAAAACGGGTGGGGAAAGAGTTGGAATGTCTAAACCCTCCCAAACTGGTCATCTAGGTCACCTTATGGTAAATGCCAAATTTCAGCCTCTTAGGTCAATTTGGAGGGGTGAGGGCATGACACGAGATTTTTCAAGGTCAAAAAAACACGAATTTCTCGCCTCCAAATCACTGTAGGACTCGATTTTTGGATATGTTATACAATTATTGATCTTTTGACCTTTTTCACTCCTCTCCATTTTTTCACAAAAATTTGGACATCTGCGAATTTTGACTCAAAGTCATCCACACTGAACAGTGAACACCTTTCAATCTAACGCCCAACCAAGCCTGAAAACCGAATTTGAGTGAATTTTGTCAAAACCCCTCCGACTGAGATATAATAATAAGCCCGCAGACCAGTCTGCATCAAAAACGTAAGTTGAAATTCAAAATCAACGCCAATTATGTGAAGAGGAGGAGGAGGATGAGGAGGAGGAGGAGGAGGGAGGGTTAGGAAGATGCTGAGGCAATCTTGCTCCCACGACCACAGGTTGTTTGTTTTTATGAAAAAAATTCCTGAAAATTTTCACCTCTCCCTCTTCCCCTTCTTCCTTATTGGAATCCTACAAAAATTGCCCCTTTCGAGAAAGAACCTCCACCGGTATTGTTAGTCATTTTGGGCCCCTCATAGCCTTTTTCCTCAATCTCTAAAAATATGGGAGAGTCAAGAGAAAAGTCAATATAAAATTTGTGGAGGATCTCGTGGGCATGCAGTGCCCCCCCCCCCCAAACAAACAAAAATATCGAATAATTGCTTTAAAAACTGAAAAAATTGGGGGGGAGAGAGAAATGAAATTTTCGCTTTTTAAGCAATTTTGTATTTTTTTAAAAAAACAGTACTATTGTTTGACAAACTTTTGAAACAAAAACAGGACTTTTTAGGCAGGCAAGGCAAAAATCAATGTTTTTAGAACAATTTGGCGAAAGGCAAAAATTGTTCATCAATTTTGACAAAAATTAAGGCTTTTTGACTATTTTATCAAAAAATTACTTCCTGCGAATTTTGACAAAAAAAAAAAAAGAAAAAAAAACATTGCAACTTTTCAGAAAACTCATTCAAAACTGACCTGTGACAATTCTGACAAAAAGTGGAATTTTTTGACAATTTTGGCAAAAAGGGTGGTTTTTTGGGCAATGTTGGCAATAACAGGACTGTTTAATAATTGTGGCACAAATTGGCCTCTTTCCCTCTTTGACAATTTCACCAGAAATGGACATTTATTGGCAACTGCCAGAAAAATGGCCAAAAATTAACACATTTTGACTTGGGGAAATCTGGCAAAAAACAGTACTTTTGGAACAAAAAGAGGATTTTAAATAGATAAGGCAAAAATCAATTCTTTTTGGAGGTTTTAGGATGGGGAGGGGGTAAAAAAAAAGTATGGACTTACAACTTTTGAGAATTAGCATGCCTCCAAAAAATAAGATGAAAAAAGACCTGTTCAGAAGGTATTCTGCACAGAGATGAAAAATATTCAAATAATTTGTACCTGCGTCTAGACATCAATTTTACATCTTTTTTGATATTTTTCAGTTTTGGGGGCTTTTGTACGTACAAGGTGACCAACGTCATTTGGAAGACCAAGGGAGCATTTTATTTTGAAAATGTGCTCATTTAGAAAGATTCTTTCCACTAAAAAGTTTAAAAAATTCCTACAGACATTAATTTTTCATACTTTTAAATCTTCCCAGATTTGAGGGGAGGAGGCTCCATACAAGAGAGCAAACATCATTTGGGGAAAGGTTTTTTCTAGAAAAGAGGGTTATTTAGAACAGTTTTAGTGTGGAAATGAGTTATTTTCAAAAAAAAATCCCGTATCGAGCCCAATAATATTACATTTTCTCTACACAGGTGACATCCCTTTGACAAGCGACGGCATGATGGCGACATTTGCTGACAACATTGCAATTACCACACATGATTTTGATCCAGATGTTGGGATGTTGCAATGGACAGAGTACAAAACAACTTAAACGCATCGATAAACAAATGGTGTCAAACTTGGAGAATCAAAATCAATAGTGAAAAATTGAGCTAAGTACGTCCTTTTTACCAGAAGAAAAGTCCAAACAACTCGCTCACTAATGTTTAATAAAATAATGATGAAATACTTGGAACAAACGTCGTCAAATATCTGGGATTACACCTTGATAACTATCTCACATGGAGAGATCATATTCTGAAGAAGAGACCTCAACTCGACAAACAACTTGAATTGCTTTATTGGCTTCTTGGAACTAATACGCTGCACCAACAAAACAAAATCTTAATACAGTGGAGTCTCGATAACTTGAAGCTGAAGGGAGAAAGAGTTGACTTCAAGTTATCAGAGTTTTCGAGTTATCGAAGTTCGAGTTATGGAAGTTCGTTTTTGGTATATTTCAAGTTAGCGAAGTTTGAATTAGATGAATGTTTTTTTTTTACCATGGAATGAAATGGAAACACGTATTATACCTGTTGTATTTGAGTGAAACGCACATGTTTATGGACAAAAAAATGTACTTATAAGTAACTCCGATGAGATTGTAAAATAGGTTTGCATCAATGAGATTTGCATTTAAGGTGCACCGGGGCAAGTCAGAATGATTTTTCGCAATTTCAACTTTGACCAGCTGTTACTCCCCTTCTAATGAACCAATATGGATCAAATTTATTATGTAGGTTCCCATAAGGGTTCTTAACCTATGGTAAAAATTTGAGCGCGATTGACACAGTAGCTTTCGCTCAGTGGAATAAAATATAAACTGTCCTGACTTACCCCAATTGGGGGAAGTCAGAACAGGCTAAACTTTGCAGAGGCGTTGATCACAAACCGAGCGTCCTAGAAAAATTGCACAGTAACAAAATTGTAGAGAATTTAATTCTCTTTGAGATAACTCTCATCAGATTTTCACTAGGACGCACGGTTCTTCCGCTATATGCGAAAAACTAAGAAATAGAAAGTCTGTATTTTAGACCGAATTCAAAATAAGTTCAAAACGACAACAAAATACAATTGAACCAAAGACATCTAAAATGAAACTGAATCGCGAAAATTTTTATGCCGTGATGAAGTAGGGGTAGTACCCTAAAGTCACCTTTAGTGGCACTTCGCCAGATATAAACCTCTAGGTGCTAGAGCAAGTTTTCTAACTTACCCCGAATTCCAACTTCCCCCGGTGCACCTTACAAGATTTTTCAACAAGAAATTCAAGTTATAGAGACAAAATGTTACCAATGTTCGACTTACTTTTTTCAAAAAATTTACTTCAAGTTATTGGAGGTTTTAGATTTTAGTCTTATGGGGAGCATGGAGGTAACAATTTTTTTTCAATTGAAATTTTTTTTTGGTAATTTTATTGCTGAAATAGTGGTAAGATTTTTTTAAAATCAAAAATCTTTTTTTTTCAATTGATACTATTGTAATACTTAATTTTTGTTAAAAATACAGGTATTTTTTGTATTCAATTTTTTTGGTCATATACTTTTGTATTGCGATAAGTCAGTTTACTTTTTCTGCCGCAGTAGCGCTGCAAACTTGAGTTACACCACGAAACCAACATGTATGTGAGTGCATCACACCTTAAAATGGGCACTAAAAACATCATTTATCTCAAAATCATAATTTTTGACTTATTACATTTTGGAAAACCGCCCTTCAATAATGTTTATTCAAACCAATTTGGTCATATGGTATTGAACTACGGGATTTAGCTATTTAATCCAATATCCTGATTATCAAAAGATTCCAGAACAAAATTCTAAGAAAACTTATAAACACACTGTGGTGGGGCACATTGTTTGGGAGAACGAGGGATGGTTTTTCTTGAAAAAGTGCTTGCGTAGAAAAATTATGCCTTGAATGAAAAACCTTCAAAAAATGTCTACCAACATTAATTTTTCATATTTTTCATTTTTATCAGACAGGGGGGGGGCTCCATACAAGAGAGCAAACATCATCTAGGGGTCCAACAAAGATTTTTTCTTGAAAAATGGATTATGCAGAACAATTTTAATGTGGAAATGAGATATTGTCAAAAAATTTTCCTTGATTTTGATTTAGGAATTCTCATTTTTTGTGATTTTTTTTCAACTTTGGGAGGCTCTTTACTAGGATGCCAATACGGTTTAAAGGGGTGGGGAAATTTTTTTCTTGAAAAGGGGATTATTTAGTTAAAATTACATTTCTCCACAATACGAAAAAAAATTCGCGCGATAGATATTGAAAGAATAAAATACTGCAGTTGATACGTTCCATAAACCTCTTTTTAAATTTCAAATTGATAAAACCTCATTCGAGTAAGTTACATACTCGTAGTACGAAAACAATATTAAAGGTCACTTTGTAAGACAAACGACTACGCAACGAAGAAGAAATACCTTTAGAGAGGAAAACTTTTCCGATAAAATTTTCTTCGAATATTTTCACCAAACAAGAATACTATAACGTGGTAGGTTAAAAAGAAAACGAGAGAGAGCGAGAAAGAGAGAGATAGAAAAAAAAGGAAACAACGAACAAAAGGAGAAAAAAAACTACACGAGTTGAAGAGAGGGTTTCGAGCTTCGAGCTTGAAGCATTTGTACAACATTCGTACACACAGAAGATAGCCAGAGCGGGGGTGGCGGTAGCAAAGGCAGAAAACTCGCATAAATATTTAAAAAGACAGCGTCGAATTTTCAATTTACCGATTGATCGCGAATAACCTAGATTTTAGGCGATAATAAGATAAGAGTGAGAATACCTACATACGAAGGTTTTTTTTCCCTGACACATCAAATTAAAGACGAAGAAACTCGCTTAAATAAACAAAACAGAAAAAAAAGGCAAGAAAATCCTAAAATGTTGCGACGAAGTAAAAAAAAGATTAACAGAGAGCTTCGGACGAGGTGATGGAGGTAGGGTGAGGGGTGAATAAGCGAAGGGAGATTTTTCAACATTATAGCGTGCGTAAGTATTTACGGTTAGGACGAGAGTGCGAGTGGGAGGGGGAGGGAGGACAACGAAGGTACAAGTACATACAGCAAAGCGCAACAACCTCTCGTACGCGAAAAAATTATGCTTTTCATTTTCCTAGAATTGGATATACCTACGTAAAAGAAAAGCTCGCGTATAACAGAAGGAACATGATTCGACGTGATGAATTTTCCTTAATACTTATACCTGCGAGTTTTCCTTTTTTTTTCTGCGGCGATTGGTGAAGGGCAGAAGAGCCCGAGTCGGCGCCTATATACTCGTATAGTTAGTCGAGAGAGAGAGTTTTTCATTTCGTCAATTATATTCTCTTTCGGCAAACACAAGTTTCCCTTCGCTTCGTTTTTCACCCTCTTGTCCGACCGAGAACGAGAAGCGCGTAGTTTTCTTTCTTTCTTTGCCATCGCATGGTTTTTTAGTACGTACGTACGTTTTGTACAGTATTCGCTTTCAATCGAGTTTTCTAGCACTTCAATACATATTTTATTAAGAGCCGAACCCCTTTCGCTGTGTAAGAGAAGAGCAAACCATGCCTTCGATCCCCTCTACGAACGCCATCAAACGATGACAGCCGTTTTGAGGCTTAAACTAACAACGTCGGGGATAACGAGAAAGCGATTTTAATAGCGTATTAATGTGTCATTGATTTTTACCGCGTGGTTTCATCGATAGCCATATTCTTCTCGTTGCGAAAATAGTATGTACCACACAGTTGGCTGTTCCTCTAAATCTCAAAAAAAAAAAAATTCCTCCAAATCTCAAAAAAAAAAAAAGTTTCAAAATTAGGTACCTGAAATATTGAACTAGTTCTCGAGCATCCTATTTCTATTTCATCTCATCTCATCGTTCCCTTTATTTATCTTTTTTAGCTCAAATTCGATCGTAAAATAAAATAGTGTCATACCAGCGTTTTTTTTTTTTTTTTTTTTTTTTAGTAAACCTTCAATACTGAACAAAACAAGGAAAAAAATCCTTTGAAATATCAAATCAGCTGTAAAACATTTATTTATGTGTTCTTTATTTTCTGCCTTTTGTTGATTTATAGTCTCGTCATATCTTCGTGTTTTCAAGCACACGTTCTCCTATGAAAGAAAAATTATTCAACTCAATTTCAGCTAATATAATTTTTTTTCTTTCAACTGCTGAAAAATAGGGCGTACCTCCACTTTATTTATGTATGGTGGAAAAAAATTTTTTCGTCTCCCTAATCAGACAAAATCTTTGAAATTGTGAATTTTCTGTTTCCAACACACCTCTGTCAAGTCCATACTTGGGAAAAATAAACATAGGGTAAGGTTGCCCAAATCGTAACACTTTTTAGTTTTTTCAACTTATGCAAGTGGCGAATTTAAAAGAAGACTACTGGAATTCCTAAATAGGATGTACCAAGAAGAAAAGGTACCTGAAGATTTCAAAACAGCAATTGTAATACCACTGTTCAAGAAAGGCGATATTCAAACCTGAAAAACTACCGAGGAATAAGTCTACTCAACACCTGCTACAAGATATATGCGAAAATACTGGCAAAACGACTGGCAGAGCATGCAGAAGAAAAGCTGTCAGAAAGTCAAAACGGATTTAGAAAAGGAAGATCATGCACTGACGCAAGTTATACAGTAAAACTACTGATGGAAAAAAGGATCAAATACAACCTAGAAACACACATGTGCTTTATAGACCTGGAAAAAGCATATGATAGGGTTAATAGAAAAAAACTGTTTGAAGTCCTAAAAGATGAAGAGATAACATATAAAATGCTAAAGGTGATAAACAGCATATATAAGAACACTAGAATAAGAGTACGAATTGGAAATAAACTCTCAGAACAAGCAGAAATAAACAGAGGAGTTCGCCAGGGATGTCCACTGTCTTGTGTTTTATTAACATGTATCGTCACCCTAATATGTAAAATATCTAACTCCATTTTTGTAAATTGTTCAGGAAATGCGAAAAACAGCATTATCAACTATTGATGGGTGTTACATAGTTAAGGTTATTTATTATAGTAAAAAAAAAATTCTGGTAAAAATTTTTTTCACTTGACACCTTTTAAGCCACTTTGAGTGGAGTTAGATAGTTTTCTCGAATTCAAACGTGGGTGGTGCACCAATGAATTCACCTGAAGTAATTTTCAACATCGGAAGTTCCATATGAAGTGTTCACCTTTCAAATGGTGTTCATAACTCATTTTCATGTAACGTAAAAATGAAACAGTTTCACGTAGCTAAATAAACAGTGCGTTATCCTTTAGTGGAGTTAGATAATTTTCCTGACTTCGAACGCGAATTGTACACCAATGAATTCACCTAAAGTAGTTTTTAAGGTCGGAAGTTCCATATGAAGTGTTCACCATTCAGATGGTGCTCATAACTCATTTTTGAGAAAAATGGAGTTAGATACTTTACGTATTAGGGTGACGGTATATGGATCACATGGTAAAAGAATGGCAGAAAACGAAGCCAAAAGGAATCAAGACAGACAGAAGGCAAGAAATATCAACAGTATTATTCGCAGATGATCAAGCAGTACTAGCCGAAACAGAAGATGACCTACAGAGATCAATGTATAATTTAACAAAGACATCAGAAAAGTATGATATGAGAATATCATCAGAGAAAACAAAAACAATGGCCTTCAAAGGAAAGGAGCCAGTAAGAAGCAAGGAAAAATCATTGAACAGGTCAATAATTTCAAATACCTGGGAAACACGATATCATACCAGGGAGAAGTAGATGTTGGTGGAAAGATTGCAAAGTTCCTGAGAGTCACAGGACTGATAAATAGGACCCTGAGAAGCAGTAAGGTGCGAAAAGAAACAAGATTGAAGGTGTACAATACCCTAGCAATACCAATGATGACTTATGGAAGCGAGGTATGGGCACTGAAGAAATCTAATAAAAGAAGAATAACGGCAGCAGAGATGAAGTTCATGAGGAGAACGGCAGGGGTGACTCTCAGAGACAGAGTTCCATCTGAGAAAATAACAGCAGATCTCGGAGTGAAGCCAGTCATGAAGAAGATAAAACAGTATAGGAAAGATTGAAGAAATTATGTCAAAAGGATGGAGGAAACAAGATCACCAAAACAGGTCCTTCAATATACACCAACGGGGAAGAGAAGCAGAGGGAGACCAAGGAGGAAACTCACGGATACCTCAGGCTCATCCTCAACAGGTTCCACACTGCAGCAGACAGGCCAACAGGCCTACCGCTTATAAGGAAACGACAACGACGACAACAACCTGGACCGCGCTCTAATTATTTTTTGGAAACCATTCATGCACCGAATTGTACCTTGGTCTTTTGCCTACCTTTGAGTACAAAAACTAAAATTACATCTCAAATAGCAAAGGCGCTATTTGAATCCGCGCAAATATCTCAAAAAGGTACGATATAGGGACCTAGTTGCTCAAATCGTACCCATGAATGAAATCGATAGAAATAAAGCTCATGACCTCCCACCACCTCAAAATCAAATTTTAATTCTCCCTATAAGGCCAAATAATGTTTTGCCCCGCCTTTTGACCTTCATTCCTTCATCTGATCCACTTTTTACAATGGTTCTAAATTGTCAAAAAAAAGGTGTGCTTGGGTATTTCATAAGTATTTACAGCAGCACTCGTTCAAATCAATTTTATTTTCACCATATTCCTCCAAAGAGCCCTTCCATATCTTCCACAGACCATTTTCCATATTTTTTCTTCTCAACGTTTGATGACATTACATTATCTGTAGGTATTGAAATCATGGTACAATTTGAGCAACCATCAACAAGTACGATTTGAGCAACTCACATTTTTTAACATCAATCTTCTCTCACTTAGGTTGATGTTGATGAAATTTTTTCATAAATATCTCTAAATGTAGGTAATATTACACACTTTTGCGAGGATTAAATGTAACTTAGCTTTTCAAAATTGTTTTGTCGCAATTACCTTACATAACAGGTCAGTTTTTTAACGGAAGATGCAATTTTTCTATAAAAAAAACAGGATAAAAAAACCACTAATGATTCAATGTGCCTAATATTGGTATCAGGGGCCTCAAAATGCAAGCTAGTAACATATTTTATTGTATTGGTAGAAAGTGCTATTTGCGGATAGTTTTTGCGAAAGAGGGGGTGGTACGATTTCGGCAACCTTACCCTATACGAGTATATGTACCAATTTTAGCCCCCTATCCCGACCCATGACTAAGGAGTGGATTAGAAATTAGAATTGTTTAGAATTGCTATCAATGAGATTTCATTTTTAGGTTTAAAGCAAAAAACATAACTATGACTTGAAACTCTCCTCGCAGCGAAGACTTAAACCTTAGTTTTTGTTCATTTTTTCAACTTTGGAGGTCTCTATGAGGGTGGCCAACGTTGTAGGGGGAAGGGGGGCTGATGATAGGTGATTCTTAGAAAAAAAATTATCTAAAAGTATTTTGCCCCAGAGAAGAACAATTTTCAAATAATTTTTACCTATACCTACAGATATTGTCATCTATGACATAGTTGCGCACTCTTCAAGAACATTTGGCATTTCCCAGCTAATAGCTTGTGGTCAGAGTTACAGTCAGCACCAGGATATGTATGACAGTTCTTTACTATGTTCTTAAATATTTCTTTTACAAGTATGTAGTCTATCTGCTTTCTGGCTTGATCTCCAGGACTGACCCACACCCACGTGTATAATCTTCTTTCATGCTGTTTAAACCAGGTATTGCATATTACTAGATCATGTCTTCCTGCAATCTCTATGAGCATTTCACCTGTTTCGTTCTGCTTTCCAAAGTATGCATTACTTCTTCTAGTTTGTTGTAGAAGTTGTTAATTTCTACTGTATTGCTTTCCCCAGTTCCCCTGTTGGTGGATAAACCAGAGCTGTGGGCAGAGCTATGGGACCAAAATGATTTCGGGATTGGATTTTGGATTTGAGTTTGAAATTTTTTCATTTTGGGATTGGATTCGTTTCAGGATACGCTCTTCTGAATTTTCATTCTGGTTTTGGGATTTGTTTTGGTATTGAAAAAATTGTTTCGGTTCTGGGTAGAATCAGTTTCAGATTCGGGATTTTCATTTCAACCAGTGGTGGCAAAACTTTTACATTTTAGTTCAAGTTTTCAGTTTTTAGTTTCAGTTTTATTTTTTTCAGTTAGAGTTTTTAGTTTCAGTTTTCAGGTTTGCTTTTTTCAGTTCAAGTTTTCCGTTTCAGTTTCAGTTTTAAATTTTCATCATTTCTTGAGGTTAAAAAAGAAAGGGAAAATATGAATTTTTCTTTTCTGTCATGAATTTTTAGACACTCCTTGACTCAAGGTTAAACTGGAAACATCATGCGCACCAAAAGAGAAAAGAACTAGACCTTCAAGTTAGAAGTCTCTACTGGCTGATTAGTAAGAAGTCCAAACTCAGCATGGAAAACAAGAAACTTATTTATACAATGGTGATTGGGCCTATTTGGGCATATGGAGCCCAACTATGGGGTTGTACCAAAAAGTCGAATTATGACGTTATTCAGCGTTTCCAAGATAAAACACTTTGTCTAATGGCGAATGCACCCTGGTATGTGAGTAATAAATCACTCAGAGCTGACTGGAAGATTTCTTCTGTTGACGAAACCATCAAAAAAGTAGAAAAAGCTCATGAAGAGCATCTATATAAGGTGCACCGGGGGAAGTCAGAACGTTTTTTCACAATTTCAACTTTGATCAGCTGTTACTCTCGTACTAATGAACCAATATGGCTGAAATTTGGTATGTAGGTTCCCATAAGGGTTCTTAACCTATGGTAAAAATTTCAGCGCGATTGTCACAGTAGCTTTCGCACAATCGAATAAAATGTAACTTGTTCTGACTTACCCCGCTTTGGGGTAAGTCAGAAAATCTACAAAATTAATTGGTGGCTTTAGGATTCGACCCTGATCGATGCGCAATATGTCGAATAATATGTTTTCGAAGTCGTAGAATCCGAATCTGGAGTTATTTATCTTGTAGGAGTGGGGGGTGAGGCGTGGGGAGAGGGGAAATTTCAAAATTTTCCTACATTATCATGTAATATGTCGAATAGTATGTTTTCGAGGTCGTAGAATCGGAATCTGGAGTTATTTTTCTAGTAGGAGTGGAGGGTGAGGCGTGGGGAGAGGGAAAATTTCAAAATTTTCCTACATTATCATGTGATATGTCCAGTAATGTGTTTTCGAGGTCGTAGAATCCGAATCTGGAGTTATTTTTTTGTAGGGGTGGGAGGTGAGTCAAGGGGTGAGAGAGTAAATTACAAATTTTGCCTATATTATTGTGTAATATGTCGATTGATATGTTTTTGAGGTCGTATAATTCGAATCTGGGGTTATTTTTTTGCAGGGGTATGAGGCGAGACAAGAGGAGAGGATAAATTTCAAATTTTGCCTATAATATTGTGTAACATGTTGATTGATATGTGTTCAAGGTCGCAGAATTCAAATCTTGAGCTAGTTTTTAGGGTTGAGTGCTATTCAAGTACGTTTGGGGAGAGGGGGGTTGTGGCCTACTGTGCCCCGTGCAAGTTGGAACAGTAATGAAATGAGCTAACTAATGATTATTTGAAATAACTTCCGCTCAAATACACGGATGTGTATGAAAATGGCGATTTGTAGAAATCTCCCCCTCCTGCCTATTATGGCATTTTGGCTGTCATTGTGGTAACTTCAGAAAAACAATTCATCTGACAATTTATTGTAGAGTACGTACAAAAATGTATTTGTAAAAAATTGAAAAACTCATGTTAGGAGAAAAAATAATCATATTCTGAGAAAACAAAACAAAAAATCCCCAAAACATAGTAACAACACTCCAAAATACACATCTGACATCATCCTGCAGAAAAGAACACATGATATTGCCTGATTGTATAGCATTTTTTTTTCAAAACATGTTCTGAATTCTGATTTTACATAAAAAAAACTGTCAACTTTGAACATCAGTGGTACCTATAAGAAAACATTGAGATAAATAAAAACCAAATTTGGAATTTTTTACAAGCAAAATTTGAAATCCCCCACCCATACGAACCTACGACTCACCTTCCACCTTCACCACAAAAAATGACTCCGGATTCAAATTCTAGGACCTCGAAAACATATTATTTGACATATTACACAATAATGTAGGGAAAATTTGAAATATTCCCTCTCCCCATGCCTCACCCCCCACTCCTACCAAAAAAATAACTCTAAATTCGGATTCTACGACCTCGAAAACATATCAATCGACATATTACACAATAATGTAGGAAAAATTTGGAATTGCCCCCTCCCCACACCTCACCCCCCACTCCTACAAAAAAATTAACTCCAGATTCGGATTCTACGACCTCGAAAACATATCATTCTACGTATTACACATCGATGAAGTCAAATCCTAATTATCAATGTTCACTTTTCTGACTTACCCCATAGCACTAATTTAGGGGGTAAGTCAGAAAAAGCGATATAAATAATGAATAATTGAAAATTTAAAAAAATTGAATACTTGGGGTTTTACATTATTGTTTTAGGAATACTTTCACTTATAATATCACTTCTACTGATCATTTCTTCGGAGGTAAAAAGCAGTTTGAAAAACACTGGTTACAATTTGAAATCAAATTCAAAACAGCAACTAAAAAAAAACCAATCAAAAGCCTGTAAAATGAAACTGGGTCGCGAAATTTTTTATGCTGTGATGAAGTAGGGGTAGTACCCTCAAGTTACCCCTGGGTAGCGCTTCGGCAGATATAAGCCTCCAAGAGCTAGAGCAGTTTTTCTGACTTACCCCGAATTCGGACTTCCCCCGGTGCACCTTACTTAAACATCTGAACACTGAGGCAATTCAGCTTCTGGATAATATTTTAGTAGTCAAGAGAAGATTGGACTGTACCAAGCCAATGGATCTAATTTGAAGTACTTCCTGTTGGGATGATGGTACAGACCTGACTGCCCATCACGTTACACTTGATATCTTTATTTTATTTTATTTTAATATTAAGTTCATTGTTAAATGTTGTGTAGGAGAATGCCTATCGGCACTGCCTAATATGTAAATTTTTTTTTTTTTAATTTCTATCCTACATAGAAGGAATATTTCACTGGTTTATTAATTGAAAAGATTCATGCCGATAACTATCATGTTGGTGTTTCCCATATCAGCATAAGAATTTTTGAACCAGACAAATCTGAATCATTTTTGAAGAATTTTTAAAGGTCGAAGTTGGGGCAAAAATGAGGGGAAAAATCAAAATTCCACCAAATTGGATTCTATGACGTTTTCTCTAACGCAAATTTTCTAATAACAAATTTGTCTAATGTCATTTTTTCAAAAACTGTGTTCACTAATGATGAATTTCCTAACATTAGGTACTTTCTCTAACGCATGTTCTCTCTAAAAGAAAAAATTTGCAATAAGTATAGGTAACTTATGTATTGCCTAGTGGAGAGGAATTTTAATTTTTTAAACATGTTTTTCAACTTTGGGGATCTTTACACTAGGTGACCAATATTACGGGGAAGGGGGTCGAAGGAGGCTGTTTATTGAAAGTGTGAAAGGGGGGAGGGGGGTATTCAGAAATGTTTCGACCAGAAAATGAAAAATTTTCAAAATTTTTTCACAACAAAATCTGAATTTTTTCATATTTTTAGGTACCTTAAGTACATTTATTTTGTTTTTGTGGGGGGGGGGGGTGTTTGGGATTGGGATTATTACACACACGCAGAGATGGTTTCTGATTTGATTTATCAGGTTGATATTTTGTATTTCAAAAGGGTTGTCTGATATTTTTTTCAACTTTGGAGACCTTTGTAAGAGACCAAAGTGGGGGGGTGGGGCTTTCCCTTGAAAAAAGAAATTATATTCAGAAAAATTCAGTCACAAAAATGGTACCTACCATACTTTTGAAATATGTTTTAGAGGAGAAATAATGTTATAGCAAAATTTTTAGAAGAAAATATGTATTTTAGAGAAATTGACGTTGGATAAATTTTCAAAATTGTTTTATTAGAGAAAATGTGTTGGAGAGAAAAAGTCGCAGTATCACCAAAAATTGACATAGAAAGCTAGAATCTGAGATAAAGCCTACTTCTGATCCACCAAATCGATTGGAAACGGGCTAAAATCGTTTGGTGTATTTTGGAGCCTCCAGCAGATATTTGGAACTTGCAATTTTCACAAAATTCTCCAAACTACAAATAAGTTAGAAAGCTGAAATCCATTCTGCACCTTAATTTCAACATGCTGAGTCGACTGGAGATGATTTTAAGTTATGTTGGAGCCTTCAGCGACTATTTGGATTTCAAAATCGTTAGTTCCAGTTCTGAACCATACTTACTTTTGGTATTTCAAATCGATTGCAAGTGGTTTTAGACCTGTACGACGCTCCAAAAGAGCTTGAAAGTTGAACTCACCTGCAGTCGACTTGGCATGTTGAAATTAAGGTAGGTACAGAGTAAATTTTCGCTTTCCAATTTCATTTGGTGAAATTTTGTGATAATTTTGAATGTCAAAAATCTGCTCGAGGCTCCATAACTGTCCAAAAAGGTCTAAAACCGTTCCGATAATCGATTGTGGGAGGGGGGGGGGTCGAAAATGAAGTACATATATCCCGAAATTCAGCTTAATTTCAAACATGTTTAATGCAATTTTCATTTTTACTCTTTTTTGGTCCAAATTTAATTTTCAAAAATTCATTAAAAATTGAAAAAACTAAGCTGGGTCATTTCATGTCAACCCAACCAACGTTTTTGGGTCATGTCCTTCGATTTTGCTCAAATTTTTTTTACAATATCTACTCACCCAGTAAGTGAGAAAGCCGCAATCAGCTTGGTCCCAGCCCCCTCAGGGGGTGGGTGGGGGGACTTTCATTATTTTCACATTGTCTCAAGGTACTCAACTTCAGCAGCCCATTCCTCCAAAACTATGATACTTTGATCAAAACTGATTTCACAGTTCGAAAGGGCATTGAATTTTGTACTTTATAAGTATTTTGAAATTTTCAAAAGTTGAAAGTTGAACTTTCAATTTGAAAGTTCAAATTTCAAAATGGCGCTGTAAGTGAGAGCTACCATTTAAAATTTTGAAAAATTTCCATACATGTACATTTTGATGCTTTTTCGAAATATTTAGGTTTCGAGATGGCACTCGTTGACGGAGGGGGCGCACCCCCACCCCCAATTTTGGGTGAAACTTTCAAAAGAAAATCTGGGGCATGTGATATATCGAATTGTATGTTTTCAGCGACGCTGAACACGAATATGATGCCAGATTTTTGATAGAACCCCATCCACGGCCCCCAGCACCTCCTCAAAGGGGGTAAAAGTTCAAAAACGCGTTTTGTTCGTGTGACACATGGAATAGTATGTTTTTGGTGACGCTGAACACAAATATGACGTCAGATTTGTGATTGGACCCCTCCACGGTCCCCAGCACCTTCCTAAAGGGGGTGACCACCCCCAAAAATGGTTACATTCGTGTGACACATGCAATAGTATGTTTTCGATGTCGCTGAACACGAATATTGCCTTAGTTTTTCGAATCGACTTCACCCATGGCCCCTAGAACCTCCCCCAATAGGTAAAAGTCAGAAAAAATTGTTGGGGGCCGTGGATGGGGTCCAATCACAAGTCTGACGTCATATTCGTGTTCAACGTCACCAAAAACATGCTACTCCATGTGTCACACGAACAAAACGCGTTTTTAAACTTTTACCCCCTTTGAGGAGGTGCTGGGGGCCGTGGATGGGGTTCTATCAAAAATCTGACGTCATATTCGTGTTCAGCGTCGCTGAAAACATACAATTCGATATATCACATGCCCCAGATTTTCTTTTGAAAGTTTCACCCAAAATTGGGGGTGGGGGTGCGCCCCTTCCGTCAACGCGCGCCATCTCGAAACCTAAATATTTCGAAAAAGCATCAAAATGTACATCTATGGAAATTTTTTCAAAATTTTAAATGGTAGCTCCCACTTACAGCGCCATTTTGAAATTTGAACTTTCAAATTGAAAGTTCAACTCTCAACTTTTGAAAATTTCAAAATACTTATAAAGTTCAAAATTCAATGCCCTTTCGAACTGTGAAATCAGTTTTGATCAAAGTATCATAGTTTTGGAGGAATGGGCTGCTGAAGTTGAGTACCTCGAGACAATGTGAAAGTAATGGAAGCCCCCCCCCCCACTTGCCCCCTGAGGGGGTTGGGACCAAACTGATTGCGGCTTTCTTACTTACTGGGTGGGTTAGATATTGTAAAAAAAATTTGAGCGAAATCGAAAGACATGACTTTCAAAATCACCTTTTTTTGGTTGAGTTGACATGGAATGACCCTAACTTTAACACTTGAAATTTTGGCTGGTGGTATATTTTTTCACGCTCTTTCGATCTAGCTTTGCCGGGTTAAAAATTTTTGGGTGAATTGGGATACCTTTGTCGTCAGTCTAACTTCTATCCACTGAATTAAGTATTACTCTGGAACGTTAAAGGATGAATCTAAAACTGAACCAATTTATGCCTTTTCTGAGGCCCTGAGGGAAAAAATGAATAGAAAATGTAATTTTACCAATTCGAGTAATTTTTTTCAAAATATTATTTTATAATTTAAAAATGCATAAATCTGCATGTAAAATGAGCTATGTTTCAAACATATCTCATTAAAATGAAAATAACTGAAATTCTACAACCTGTTCATAAAATTGCAAATTTTGAATTAGAAAAGCAAGCAGGTATTTCTCATAAGAATAAAATCATATTATTATCTATCACTCACATACGACTTCATTAGACTTAATTTACCAATCCTTTCGGGATTGGCTGCAAAATAAGCTACAAAATTTGAAGCAAACAAATTACAATTTTTCTAATTCCGAATCCAACATCGACCCAAACCACACATACAATTATTCTCATTCGATTACCAAGAGAAATATTCTCTGAAATAAAATGATCCTTATACGTCATCATTCTCACACAACTACTCATCTCCATTATTCGAGCTATTAAAAAATATAATACACGAGTTCGAAATCGAAAAGCCAAAAAAAATCAAATCCCCGAATACATTTGCCACCCTCCTCGAGGTATACGTCAAAACTCATTTGATTTCTGCGTTAATTCATGAATAAATCTGAATAACAATTTCGCACATATCGAATTCAAACCACCAACCACCGCATATACCAGGTTGAATGCACTTGGTATTTTGAATTTTTTTTTTTTTTTTCAACACATCTACCAGCCAAAATCCCATTGTACATCGTACAGCATAAACACGTTTTTCTCATTACAGCCTCATTTCGTGAACCTTTTTTCAACCACACAACGCACAGCACTTGAATGGCGAAACGAATAAGCAAAAAGGTAGCACGTACCGTGATAATTTAGCATAACAAAACAAAACGAGCCACACTGGTTGGTAATTTTTGGTGTTCCGAAATGTTGAAAATATGAATTTTTTTACTCTTGTAAGTGTTGTAATGTGCATAAAGAGAGACTAGAGAGACTACGTAAGTAAAGTGAGAAAGAAGAGCATGCGGCTATTACAAGTTTTACCCTGCATTGGCACTTGTGTAGTGCCCAAAGTTGCGCTGCCTTCGCCCTTCACCCCTTTTACGAGCTGCTTCTCCTTCTCTCTGCACTCTGCAGCCAGCTGCTACAATATATCGATTTTCCGCCTGTTCTTATACTACACATACTATAGACACACTCCACTTCTAACCCTCTCGTCCCTGTATAATATTCTTCTGAAACAGATGATTTGCATTAATTCTGTCCCTGCCTGTCTGAGTGTGTGTGTGTGCGCTGTGTGTACCTTTAGTATGTATGTAGCTTTCAATTCAGCTCGCGAGGTATTCGTCGAGCCGAGCAGCGGAGCAGCCGGTGGGGTGATGGTATTTATTTGAAAAAACGAGTACAGATTCATTTAATATTAATGACTTCATCAAGGTAATTCCCATTTCGCGTGTGTTGCGTATTTCTATGTATATATCCATGTGAAAAACCTATCTATGGTGGTTTTTCAATTTTTTTTCCTCCTCCCAAATAGGCAACCAGATTGTACTCAAATTTTTCTCAAAAAAAAGTAACTTTAGTAGCCGAAAAAGCTGGAAAAAGTAATTGGAAAAAAATCATCGAAATTCGAATGAAACCAATCTTTAAAAAATTCATAAACCAAAAATGTGTTGAAGTACTGAAAAAAATTGCAAAATTGAAAAAAGAGGGGGGAGTTCATCGAAATAAGGAGGAACGAAATTTAATCTAATTCAAAATCATTTCAAAAAATTAAATAATATAAGAATACCAATTGTAAAATTGCAGAAATTTTGACATGAGCGAGCATTTGATGCAAAAAATTATTCGAGTATTATGAAAAAATAAGCAATAATTGTAAAAAATTCCATAAACATGAGAAGAATCATTTTTAGAACGAAAAACTTATTTAGATCAAAGGTAAAGGGCGAAGGGGGCTAGCTTTTAATCCAAATTTGGGAAAATAGTGATTTGTGAAAATCATTTTGAAAATTCGAAGTATGAAAAAATGTACCACGTTTCAAAAAGAATAAAAATCCTCAAATTCGCGAGAAACATACATCAAAACCTGGAGAAAATTGACACTCATTTCAAAAAAGAAAAAAAAGGAAAAATTGCGATAAAATTATTGAAATTGAGAGAAAATGACCAAAACGAGAAGCAGAGAAAAGATCAAGATCTGGAGAGTTGAAAAACATCCTGAGAATAAAACTCAAGAACGAAATTCAAAATGAAAAAAATTCTCCAAAAGTTCAGAAGTTCTGCCAAAATTAAAAAAGTTGAAAAATATAACGAGGATTACAGAATAAAAATTCGATTAAAAGTAGAAAATAAAAATTAAAACAAAGAAAACTAACGAAAATTTACGATAAAATTGGGGAAAATTCACAAAAGTTTGGGCTTAAAAGAAAACATGAAAATTCGAGGAAAATTGTCAAAAAATTGAGAAATAGAATCAACGCGAATTCTAAAGAACGAAACGTGAAAAAAAATTAAGAGAGCTCCAAAAAAATTCAAAATAAAATCATCGAGACTCGAAGACCCAAAAAAATCTGTAAAAAGGATCACGATAAAATTGCGGAAACTTCACAAAAAATTAGGCTAAAAAAACACGAAAATTCGGGAAAAATCGTCGAAAAATTGGGAAACAGAATCTAAGAAAAAAAAATCAAGAAAGCTATAGAAAATTCAAAATAAAAATAACCAAGTCTTGTAGACCAAAAAAAATCTTTAAAAATTGTCGGGCATAAATATGACAATAGGAGTAACTGCCCCCCCCCCCCCGTCGATCCTCCGGGACAACTTTTTTCTTAAAAGGGACATCCTAAGGAACATTTTAAAGCAAACTTGTCCAAAAAAAGTTTGCCTTACTCACAAAATGGCGGCCATTTTGATTGACAGGTCAGCCGAAGTCGCAGATTTTGCGTTTTAACATAGGACTTGCACGAACTTTTTCAAACTTGACAAAGGTAGATCGAAAGATCATGCAAAAATTTATCAGCTGTCAAAATTTCAAGTGCTAAAGTGCATTTTTCGATTTTTGGTGAATTTTTGAAAATTGAATTTAGGCCAAGAATGAGGGAAAAAATCAAAATTTTACCAAATTGACCAAGAAAGCTGAAATTTGGGATATACCCTATTTTCGACATGCCAAATCGATTGGAAACGGTTTCAACTCGTTTTGAGCAGTTCTTGAGCCTCCAGCAGATTTTTGAAACTCGAAATTCCCACAAAATTCCATCAAATTGGAGTTGTAAAGCTAAAATTTATTCTAAGAACTAATTTCAATACGCTACGAAGTACTGCAGGTGAATTTCAAGTCGTTTTGGAGCCTCCAGCAGATTTTTGAAACTTTAAATTTTCACAAAATTTCATCGAATGGAGATGGAAAGCTGAAATTTACTCAACACTCTAATTTTAACACCCTCTGAAGACGACTTCAGGTGGGTTCAAGTCATTTTAAGGCCTCCAGCGACTTTTTCGAAAATTACTGGAGCCTCCAGTAGGTTTTCGAAACTTGAAATTTCTCCAACATTCATTTATCAAATGGAGTTGGCAAGCTGAAATTTACTTCGCAGACTACATGGTGGTTTCAAATGGTTTTGAAGCTTCCAGCTACTTTTAGGAAATTTCAATTTTCCAAAAAAAACGTCATACAACCTTTCAAAAAGTTGCTGGAGGCTCCAAAACGTCTTGAAATTCACCAGCAGTCAACTTCGAACCGTATTGAAATTAGTTTGCAGAATGAATTTCGACTCTCCATCTCAGTTTGATAAAATTTTGGGGAAATTTCAAGTTTCGAAAATCTACTGGAGGCTCCAGTTCAAAAAAGTCGTTGGAGGCTCTAAAATGACTTGAAACCCACCAAAAGTCGTTTTCAAATGGTGTTGAAATTGGAGTGTAAATTTCAGCTTTCCATCTCCATTCGATGAAATTTTGTAAAAATTTAAAGATTCAAAAATCTGCTGGAGGCTTCAGGAATTTTCAAAAAGTCGCTGGAGGCTCCAAAACGACTTAAAATTCACCTGCAGTACTTCGTAGCGTATTGAAATTAGTTTTTAGAATAAATTTTAGCTTTACAACTCTGATTTGATGGAATTTTGTGGGAATTTCGAGTTTCAAAAATCTGCTGGAGGCTCCAGAACTGCTCAAAACGGGTTGAAACCGTTTCCAATCGACTTAGCATGTCGAAAATAGGGTATATCCCAAATTTCAGCTTTCTTGGTCAATTTGGTAAGATTTTGATTTTTTCCCTCATTTTTGGCCTAAAAATTCGATTTTCAAAAATTCACCAAAAATCGAAAAACGCACTTTAGCACTTGAAATTTTGACAGGTGGTGAATTTTTGCATGATCTTTCGATCTGCATTTGTAAAGTTTGAAAAAGTTCGTGCAAGTTCTATGTTGAAACGCAAAATCTGCGATTTCGGCTGACCTGCCAATCAAAATGGCCGCCATTTTGTAAGTAAGGCCAACTTTTTTTTGGGAAGGGAAAATAGTCGAAAAATTGGGAACCAGAATCTACGAGAATTCAAAAGAACAAAACGTGGAAAAAAAATCAGGAAAGCTCCAAAAAATTTCGAAATAAAACCATCGAACCTTGAACTCCCCTCCCCCCCCCAAAAAAAAACTCAAAAAGTAAAAAGTCTGTAAAAAAGGGAATTCCACAAAAATCTGAGCAAAAAAAAATACTAAAATTTGACGCAAAATTAGAAGAAAATCTTATCAAAATCACGAAAATTCGAGAAAAAAGGTTTCACTAAAATTAAGAACAAAAATTTTAGCCAGAAAAACCAATGGATAAAATTCAAAATAAAATCATGTTAGAGATGAAAATGGAAAACTCTCGAAAATTCACTTCAGAAAAGAACCCTGAAAATTCAGTATCGAGAACTCACGAGAACTAAAAGTATAAATTGGGGAAAAAATTAAAAAATAGAAAAAAAAACTTGAGAAAAACCATCGAAAAATTTCCAGAAAAATTCGAGACGATTCCAGAGAGAAAAAGTATATTTTAACTTGAAGAAAAAAGGGGAGAGAGGGGAGAGGAGGGGAAATGAATGAGGAATCAACGAATAAAAGATATCAAGATGCAGAAAAAAATCCACCCCAGAAGGTGAAAATGAAAAAAAAATACAAATTCATCAAATCTTGAAGAAGCTCCCTTCCCTTTCTAAAAAAAAAGGTCAAAATTTAAAGGAGATTGTACTTAACTAAATATAGAAAGAAGAAAAATTACGATTTCACAAAGAATGTAAGCGAAAAAATCACTGGCTTTTCTAAAGCACGAGACTCAAAAAAAAATGACTGTTAAAATAAAAAATAATTCAGTCAAAATTAAGGCAAAAAAATGACCATAATTTAGAATAATCAATCAATCAGTATATATTATTTATTTCCAAAAATATTTCGAAATTACAAAATATCCCCCCCCCCCCCCCAATAACTAGGTGAATCGTAAAAATTTAAAGTTTAAAATCTATCAAAACTGGAAAAACTTTGCCATAATTTGAAGATTAAAAAAATGGAAATTTTGGGAAAATCGTCGAAAACTAAAAAAAGTGAACTCGCTAAAATTCAAAAGAATAGACCCCTCAAAATTGGGAAACATCTTTAAAAAATTCAAAAGAAAAATCACCAAATCGAGGGAAAAGAAAACTCACAAAATTTTTAAAAAGTCGTCGAAAAAAATAAGGAGAAATTCCGACTAAAATTTGTTCAATAAAATCGGACAAGCTTAAGGGGAAATTTTTATGAGAAAATCTCCAGAACTCGAGGTGATAAAATTCAGCAAAAATTCAGGCGAAAAAAAATTACTAAAATTCAAGATGTAAAAATCGATCAAAACAGGAACAAATCCACTAAAAACTATCGAGAAATTTGAAAAAAACACTTGTTAAAGTTGGGAAAAATCTAAGAAAATTTTAAAAGAAAAAAATCATCAAATCTGGAAAAATAAAATCAATTGTAAGAACCAAAGCAATCATCTTTGATTCCATCACAGCCTCGTTCTCACAGCTCCCTTCATCTCTCGATAAATCAAAAAATACGAATACGAGAACACGACGAGGATAAGGAAGACGTGACGAATGTTTCTATAAATTAATCACCGTACGTGTTTTCTTTTCTACATTGCAGTCATATGGTGCACTCTCTCAATCTCTCATATTCTCATCATCACATCCCCATCATACGTAATAATGATACAAATAACACAACAAATAGTTATACATCTGTAACACAATCTTAATGATTTCGTTTGTTTCGTCATCATCGTCGACTAATTTACCAAGTTTTTTCCCCCGTTTTATCTTTATCGTCTCTGTTCGCCTGTTCGCCTGTTCGGTATGCCCATGCCCTGAAGATAAACACATCCAACCAAACCATCTTTATACCATAGTGCTTCTTTATAGCCAGCAGGTTGCTAAGTTTAAATAGCGAAATTGCTTTTTGTCATTATGAGAGACGAGATGAGAGAGTTTTTTTTTCAGCTCGTGTATTTTTTTTTTTCAAAAAAGATGTTCTTTTCTTCTCCGCTTATTCGAATGCGTTTACATTACCGAGTGAATAAAAACGGGGTAATTTAGTTTAACTCTAAAAGGATTCCTCCCCTTTTTGCTGCTTTTTCTTCTGCACAGTTTATACTCGCAAAATCAATTAAAAACTTTCGAATTAATCCCAGCTTTGTTGCGACGACGACGATAAAGAATGGCAACCTGAAGGCTGAAGGGCCGCTATAATAAGGAGATGTTCGAGTTGAAAATGTATTTCATCGATGGAAACATTTACTTAGTTGCGAGTTGTCATATTTTGCAAATAGGTACCTATTTTACGTATGAAAAATAAACATTCGAATTCGAATCGATGAAATGAAAGTGATTAATTGGGGATTAAGTATGATTTTAATGACGTGAAGAAGATGAAATAAAATAAGATCAAGACCAAGACCAAGACCAAGGAGGGGGAAAGAGACTTCTAAAAAATTCAGTTTCCTGAAATTATCACTCCAAAAAATTGTTCAGGTAAAGTGGCAGAGAAAAAAAAATTTCTAAACCGCAAAACGATAAATTGAAAGAGCATACAAAATACATCACGAGACAAAATTTCAAACGTTGAAGTGAATTTTTCGATTTTTGGTGAATTTTTAAAAATCAAATTTAGGCCAAAAATGAGAAAAAAATCTAAATTTCACTAAATTGACTTGGAAATCTGAAATTTGATTTTTACCCTATTTTCGACCCCTCGACTCGATTAGAAACGATTTCAACCCCTTTTGAGTAGTTCTGAAGCCTCCAGTAGATTTTTAAAAACAGAAATTCTCTAAAAATTTTACTCAACGAAGTTGGAAGGCTAAATTTGATTTATACCTGATAATTGCAAACTGCTGAGTCGATTGGAGGTGGTTTCAAATCGTTCTGGAGCCTCCAGCCATATTTTGGGGATTCTAGATTTTCAAAAAGTGTCGTAGAAATAGTCTAAATTGAATAAATTGATACGTAGAAGGAGGTTAGAGAGTCTCTTATGGCGAAAATTCAAATTTTATTCCCCCTCTCCCCCCCCCCCCATTAAGCTGAATTGTTCCGTCGGATGAGTTTTTAGGACTAAAAAATTAATGTAGCTGTATATGTATAACGAGAGAACTTTCTGAGCTCACAAACTCGAATCTTCGAATTGAACGAAACCAAGGTACATCAATAGGACATGTCCAATTGTCCACCCCCCCCCCCCCAGACCCAAAATTTCATGTCTTCAAACTCGCTTTTGGATTTTTGGACGAATTTGTCAAAAAATCTGTTTCAGGGACCATTTTCAAACTTTTTCATGAAATTTAAAGTCAAACTTTTCTGATTAAAGGAACTAATGAGAATGATTTTTTTAACATCAAGACTTCCATCCTTCGTTTGGGTCATTCTGAAGTGTCCAAATTTTTTTAAATTTTCTACAGAAATATTGAATATAACTTCGAAGGAGTCAAAAATCAACTTTAGCACCTCCTGTAACTTTGGATGGTGCTCATTGGGCACCCTCTCGACCCCTCCAGGTGGTCATCGTGAAGTTCCTGGAGTGTGAGCTCAAAAGTGAATTTTTGTCCAATTTTTACAATTTCAAAATGAATGAAAAAAAATTTGAAAACTCGCTGGAAGCTTTGAAAAAGTCAAATTGCGATTATTTTCGAGTCGAGTGATCTTGTCGACACATCAGAAAATGTACGAGTATTTTCAAAAAAACTACTCATTATGCTTAAATTTTTTTCGAAAATTTGATTTCTCTTAATTTTTTTGGAGTTTATAAATTGGTGAAAACTTCACTTTTATTTCGCTTGAACCACTTAAAATGGTCGAGAGGTTGTTCAATAAGCATGGAGCAAAGTTATAGATGCTGAAGTTCATTTTTTGACCCTTTCAGAGCGATTCGAAATTTCTGGAAGAAATTAAAAAATCGCTGGAGGCTCCAGAATGGGTTAAAATTAATAGATACTTGTTAATGTATGAGAGTTGTAAAAATATTCACATTAGTTCACTTTGCTCCATGAATAAGTTCAAAAATCCGTACTCAAAACAGTTTTTTTCAAATTTTTTTCAATTTTCAAAAACTCGCCAAAAATCAAAAAATAAACTTTTGGACTTGATATTTCAGTGACGAGAGCTTTGGAACATAAATTGGAGCCTTCAGACAAACTGAGGGGGAGAAGAGGTTCGACGCCCAGAACATTTTGACTTAAAAACTGAGATTTGCTCGAAAAGCTAATCATACAGAATAATTCTGACCTCAAAGAACCCATTTGAAGGGATTTATGCACATAAAATTTGTTTAAGAACAGCGAAAATTCGTCTGGTTTGATGATTTTTTCGACTGAGAAATGGAAAATCTGACGAAAGTGAAGATATTTGAAACCCTCAAAAAAAAGAGGAGCGGAAGTAAAGGTTTAAAATGCTTCAAAATCTCAAAAAGAGACATCGAAACTCTCCTATTCTGTCAAAACTCAAATTAGAGTATTTAGATGAGGGGGGGGCAGGGTCAGAGATGATGAAAATTTCCAAAATTAAGCACATCGATGAGGCTCTTATTCTGAAGTTTTACTTTCTGGAGTTTCCAACCCTCTAAAGTTATTGGATTTTATTGGAAAATAATTTTTTTTTCTTTTTTTCTCTTCCCTCAACATCCCCAAATCCAAAAAAAGTTGCATCAAGAACACCTAAAACTTAAAAAAAAATCTAATTTACCCAAAAAAATGTTATTATAGAGTCAGAATTCTTCTAAAATGATACGTTTCTCAAGAAAAGACCGAACACATCCACAAGCTATTTAAATCCTCGATATATGAATCTCCCCCCCCCCTCCCACCTCCTATGAAAAGAATTGAAAAGGCTTTTTAAAAAACGAGAACACGAATTCATAAATTTTATCATAAAAAAATTAGTTTTTGGTTGAAATGAGCCAATTTAGCAATTAAGAGCAATGAAATTCTAAAAAATTCTCCTATCGAGAGTAATTTTTCACCATCGCTTTCATTTTTGAATTTTGACAAATAAGTGAAAAAATCGATAAAAAAATTTTTCGAGCATTTTAAACGAAAAATTAATTTTTGAAAATTTGTGGGTTTTTGTTCATAGTCACGATAACAGTGACCCTCCATCCCTTCCTCTTCATAAATTAGGGATTAGTGTTTATGATTTTTCAAATATTTCTTCGGTATCATGAAGAAGAAGAAAAAACTAAAAAATGAAAATAATGCTTAAAATTGAGTACCTAAGTATCTCAATAGAAAAAAAAAACATAATTTTTGATTATTTTGTTTTGATGGTCTTGTTTAGTTATAATGGCAGTGACCAGCCTCCCTCCTCACCTCACCTTTGGGATTCGTTAATGACTTTTTCACATTTATTTGAAAATGTGAAGAAGAAAAAAATTAAAAAATTAAAATAAAAATAAAATGCCTAAAAAATTTCGAAATTTGGACTTGTAATAAAAACTTTGCATTTTAGAAGCATGATTTTTATTATCATTTTTTTTAATTCAGGAAATTCCAATCGAATCAAAAAATTAATAAAATTTACATCGAACAATTTTTTTAAAATCAGAAAAAATTGGAAATCAAACTTGGACTACTACTTTTGAGGGTGACGGGGGGGGGGGGGGGTGAAAATCCTGAAATTTGAAACTTCTCAAATCGAAAATAAAAAAATTTAAAAATTTTGGTGAATTTGAGCAAATTTGTTTTTGTTAATCATTATTTTTCTACTTTAAGTAAATTCATTTGCATCATTTTTTTTGGAAACTTCAATTTTACTTTGAATATTGAGAACATTTTTATAAATAAACCAATCAAAAAGCTCCAAAAGTAAAGTTTTCAAGTGATTTTCTACTTGAAATAGTGGAATGCTTCGAGATTTTCATCGCAGCTTTGGCTCAGTGCTAAAATTTATCCAGCCCCTCTCCCAAGTTGACAATACACTCGAAAAATTAAAGAATAATTTTAGAAATTCATCTTCCTCGCTCTCTTCCCCCTCAAAAAGGTATTTTCAAAATTTTAGAATCCCTTCCTCCCTCCTACAAAATTTCTCAAGTAGTTTTTAAGGAAACACGAGAACGATACACAATTTCAAATCGTCACAATTGACTCAGTTTCACTGAAATGAGCCTTTTTACAGTTTTTTGAAACCACGTTCGAATTAATTTTCAATTTTATGAAGTAAAACGATTTTTCAACAAAAAATGCAGCTTTTTTGAACCAAAATGCCTAATTTTTTCGATTCTCAACGTCCTCCTTTGTTAAACTTAGAACTATGTACTTAATCACTCGAACGACTTGCAGAAGTTTCGAAATACTTTGTAGGAAATTCAAGAATTTTACACATGGGTTTGTTTTAATGAGCTTCAAAAGGTGGGTGGAAGGGTGGGAAGCAGGAGGGCCAAGGGGTCCAAAAATGGACTCGAATGATTAAAATTTATGTATTTTACCAGCTGATAATTCAAAAACATTACAGACAAAGTAGCGACAGGTAGAATAGTCTGAAACTTTCGAAAAAGTGCCCTCCGAACATTCTCAGCATTTAAGACTTCCTTTATGAATTTCATGCAGCACCCCCCCCCTCCATTTTTCTAATTTGTTCCCAAAAAACTCATCGTATTGGTTTCAGAGTTTCGAGCAAAATTAAATAAATTTATTCACCATTTTGAATACTTTTTCGAAAACCTGACTCGTACAAAAATTCAAAAACAATTTCAATTCTGCCTCATTATTTTCGAAACATAAAAATCGACGAATCTGATAGTCCGCATATGACAATAGGAGTAATTGCACCCCCCCCCCCATCCTCCTGGACAATATTTCTCTTAAAGGGGACATCCTAAGGAACATTTTAAAGCAAACTTGCCAAAAAAAAAGTTGGCCTTACTTACAAAATGGCGGCCATTTTGATTGACAGGTCAGCCGAAATCGCAGATTTTGCGTTTTAATATAGGACTTGCACGAACTTTTTCAAACTTTACAGAGGTAGATCGAAAGATCATGCAAAAATTTATCACCTGCCAAAATTTCAAGTGCTAAAGTGCGTTTTTCGATTTTTGGTGAATTTTTGAAAATCGAATTTAGACCAAAAATGAGGAAAAAAATCAAAATTTTACCAAATTGACCAAAAAAACTGAAATTTGGGATACACCCTATTTTCGACATGCCAAATCGATTGGAAACGGTTTCAACTAGTTTTGAGCAGTTCTGGAGCCTCCAGCAGATTTTTGAAACTCGAAATTCCCACAAAATTCCATCAAATTGGAGTTGTAAAGCTAACATTTATTCTAAAAACTAATTTCAATACGCTACGAAATACTGCAGGTGGATTTCAAGTCGTTTCGGATCCTCCAGCGACTTTTTGAAAATTCCTGAAGCCTCCAGCAGATTTTTGAAACTTGAAATTTTCACAACAAATGGAGATGGAAAGCTGAAATTTACTCTACACTCCAATTTTAACACCTTCTGAAAACGACTTCTGGTGGATTTCAAGTCATTTTAGAGTATCCAACGACTTTTTTGAAAATTACTGGAGCCTCCAGTAGATTTTTGAAACTTGAAATTTCCCCAAAATGTCATCAAACTAAGATGGAGAGTCGAAATTCATTCATGCAAACTATGATAATTTCAATACGCTACGAAGTTGACTGCTGGTGAATTTCAAGTCGTTTTGGAGCCTCCAGCGACTTTTTGAAAGGTTATATGACGTTTTTTTGGAAAATTGAAATTTCCTAAAAGTAGCTGGAAGCTTCAAAACCATTTGAAACCACCATGTAGTCTGCGAAGTAAATTTCAGCTGGCCAACTCCATTTGATAAATTAATGTTGGGGAAATTTCAAGTTTCAAAAATCTACTGGAGGCTCCAGTAATTTTCAAAAAGACGCTGGAGGATCCAAAACGACTTGAAATTCACCTGCAATACTTCGTAGCGTATTGAAATTGGTTTTTAGAATAAATTTTAGCTTTTCAACTCCAATTTGATGGAATTTTGTGGGAATTTCGAGTTTCAAAAATCTGCTGGAGGCTCCAGAACTGCTCAAAACGAGTTGAAACCGTTTCCAATCGATTTGGCATGTCGAAAATAGGGTGTATCCCAAATTTCAGCTTTTTTGGTCAATTTGGTAAAATTTTGATTTTTTTCCTCATTTTTGGCCTAAATTCGATTTTCAAAAATTCACCAAAAATCGAAAAACGCACTTTAGCACTTGAAATTTTGGCAGGTGATAAATTTTTGCATCATCTTTCGATCTACCTCTGTAAAGTTTGAAAAAATTCGTGCAAGTCCTATATTAAAACGCAAAATCTGCGATTTCGGCTGACCTGTCAATCAAAATGGCCGCCATTTTGTAAGTAAGGCCAACTTTTTTTTTTGGCAAGTTTGCTTTAAAATGTTCCTTAGGATGCCCCCTTTAAGAAAAATATTGTCCCGGAGGATCGTCGGGGGGGGGGTGCAATTACTCCTATTGTCATGTGCCGGACTATGAAGGGGAAAAAATCCAACCACCAAAATAAAAAACACCACGAAATTACACCTTCTATTACTTCGACAATTTTCGAGGAAAACACCGCAGAAAAATGACTCATTATAAAGCCTCATTTCATTTCAAAAAACAATACATCCGCATTGTTTACATTACGCTACACTATAAGTATGTACATCGATTATTGATTTTTTTCTCATCCCATAAAACAACAATAACAACCCATTTCACCATTTTAACCCCCTCGGATGATGTAATAAAATTAAAAAATTATAAAATCCGATGAAAATCCGACCATAGGAAAAAAAAACCAAACGATCGCATCATCCTGAGAAAATTTCACTACACGAATATGACTCATTACGAAAAGAAACCAAAACCACCCTCACCCCTCTGTGTGAATTTCTTAGAACCGAAGCTCTCTTGGTACGATAACACATTCACATTACATTGGTACCTATAGGTGTATTAAAAGAAGCTATATTCGAATCATCCCTATTTCTTTCTCGGGGATAAACGACTAAAAAATATATACCTAAGCAGGAAAAGAGCAAGAAAGTTTCCTCGTTCGTTTTATTATTAGGTTGCCTTTACAGAGTTTGCTTCCTTTATAATACATATAAAATGCGAATAATAAAAGCATAGGTAAAATATAATAAATTGAAAGACATTTTATACAGATAGGTAGGTATTCTGATAAATGCAACGCGTAAAAGCGAGTGATTTTTCCCTTTCTTTTTTTTTCTTTTTCTTTTTTGGTTTATCGACGAATTGAATTGAATTTCTTCTAGTTCCTTGTTCCTTATTTCTTTTATGTAAGTAGGTAGCTTGCGAAAGAGAATATTAAATATTCTCAGCTCGATCCGAATGTAAAATAGTTCAAGGGGAAAATTTGAGAAATTTTGGGCTCATTTTAAGACGTATTTGGTACGAAAGAACTAATTATTCGTGGTGATAAATTTTTTACACAACTTGAAAACGAACGATGAGGCATCGAACACGTCATGCTTCGTGAAACTTTCAACCGCACATGTCATATCGAGTGACTTTGAATTCTTCTTTAATAAGCAAATTATTTATAACTCGAGTTAGTTAGTTTCGAACAAAAATGCCAATTAATAATGAAAATCTAAAGAATACAATGGTGCAAATTGGGTAAGTATTTTTTACATTCATTATCGCCGGAATTTTTTCATTTTCGAACCAAAATTGAAATTTTCATCGATAATGATTTTTTTCTCAAAAAAATGGCCCAATTTTGATTAAAAAAATTGAGACAAAAAATGAACTCAAGAAACACTCGACATATCAAGCAATCAAAATACCCATCATAAGAGTAAAAAAATAATACCCAAACTTACCGAAATATTATACGAAGACGAAAGAGTTGAAAAATGGTTTTAAAAAAAATGAAAAACAACAAAACTATCTTCTAGCACAATATACAACAAATCGAATACAACGAACGCGTGGTGAATTATGTTTCGAGTGCGGGAGAGAAACCGCGTGCTGATTCGAAAAACTTGCGAGAGACTGTGTACTCGTAACGTATACGAGTAAGTAAAAAAAAAAGGGGTAAACCGGCAAAAGGCGGCTCGGATGGGATGCTCTGATTTGCGCTGGCTTCAGTTCGGTTGAGTTGAGTCGAGTCAGAAATACGGGAAAAGTTTCTACTACAGCGAGGACGGCGACCGTAGCCGAGTAGAATCGAGCGCGGGAGACCGAGATGTGCTCGTGGAGTTGTGCAAGTCGATCGATCTCCGGCAAACGACGATGGTATGGTAAAGGAAAGAAGGCAAAGGCGAGCTCTTCGACGAACGAGCCGCAGAACAAGGTGGGTAGGAGTAGTACTACGGAAAAACGGCGGCGGTTGGACCGGACAGGTGAAAATTACCCAGCATCACATTCGCCGTTGGCGCGTTCGAGTCGTAATGTTCTTCCCCTTTGGAGAGAGCTCGAGCGCGCGCAACCGCATCGTCAAAAAACCATAGACCCTTTGGAGTTTAGCTCTCACACTCTATGTATATACGATACAACCTTACGAGTATAGGTACCTAGTCGCTCGTCGTAGTAGTATAATTTCGGACAGATTTTCCCATTGCTTTTCCTTTCTTTTCCTTTCCTTTCCTTTCCTTTCAATTTCTATACGTGGTTTTTTCCCATTCCTGCCTCTCTCTCGCAACTCTATAGCCAGGTAGGTAGGCAGGTAGGCAGTTATAGGCAATGAGCAGGTAGGTAGGTTTTTTTAAAGGTCGACGTCGACTCGATTTTATGATCATTACGCGTAATTTACGTCTTATATACTAGTTCTTATGCCTCTAGAGCTGTACGAGTGTACGAGTGACGATGGTAGCGGAGCAACAATTTTCGTACTCGTATATTCGTGCAATGGGGAGTGAATACGTTTTTGGGTGAGGTTTGGTCGCGTGAATGGGTAGCGAACACGAGAATGAGTTTGATGATTTTGGAACGAGAGTATGGTGGGTCCGAGTCAGCTCAAAGGGTACAGGTAGCAGGTAGCAGGTAGCTGGATAATGAATACCTCTCTTCTGCGGCTTGGTATTGGATTTGTTCCAACATGATAATGATTTTGGTTGCTTGAGTCCTAAAACACGATGACCCAAAAGCATTATCAATAGAGATTGCATTCTCTTTCATGTAGGTATACGAAAGATAAGATTAGAGTATGATTATAATTAAGTACAACATGAAAAAAGTGTCCAATTTTCCAGAAAAATGGTTTTTACCAATTTTTTCCACTTTTGGTCTTTTGCAGACCCTTTTCTTTTTGCTACTTCAGGTAAATGACTAAATAATTTGGTAAATTTGAAAAATTATTAATAAGTACCTAATTTACTTAATAAGTTGTCACAATTCTCCAAAATTACCAAAAATTTACTAAAATTATCGTAATTTACCAACATTACCATAATTTACCAAAATTATCGTAGAATTACTGCAAAAACTAAAACTTCCCGAAATTTGCTTAAAATAACCATAATTTACCATAAATCCTGTTAATTACCAAAAATTACTGTAATTTACTAAAATGATTAACAAAATTACCAGTAATTTACTAAAATTATTACAGTATAATTAATCATAATTAACACATTTTATCAAAAACGCTGTAAATTTCAAAATTCCTGTAATTTACCAAAAATTGCAGTGAATAATCAAAATTACTGTAATTGACCAAAAATTACTGTAGTTTACCAAAATTTACAGTACTTTCCAGAACTGTCATAATTTACCAAAAAATGGGGCAATTTTCCAAAATTACTGTAAATTACTAATATATACTGTAATTTACACAAAATTACTGTAATTATTTACACAAAATTACTGTAATTTACACAAGATTACTGTAATTTACACAAGATTACTGTAATTTACACAAGATTACTGTAATTTACACAAAATTACTGTAATTTACACAAAATTACTGTAATTTACACAAAATTACTGTAATTTACACAAAATTACTGTAATTTACACAAAATTACTGTAATTTACACAAAATTACTGTAATTTACACAAAATTACTCTAATATACTGAAATTAACATAATTTTTCATAATTGCTAAAAAATTCAAAATTTCTATAATTTACCAAAAATTGCGGCAATTTACAAAGATTACTGTAAATTACTAAAAATTACTAAAAATTACCATAATTTACCAAAGTTATCAAAAATTTACTAAAATAACTGTAATTTACCTTGATTGCCGTAATTCACTAAAAATACCATAATTCACCAAAATTACCGTACCTAACCCGAAATTACTGTAATTTACCTAAATTACCATAATTTACCAAAATTTTTGTAATTCACCAACTTAACCATAATTTACCAAAATCACGGTAATTCGCCAAAATTGCTGTATCTAATTCACCAAAATTACCGTAATTTACTAAAATTTTTTATAAAATTACTGCAAAATAAAAAGCCCTAACTTGCCAACATTTGCTTAAAATACCCATAATTTACCAATACACCATAAATACTGTTAATTACCAAAAATTACTGTAATTTACCAAAATGAATACCAAAATTACCAGTAATTTACTAAAATTACCGTGTTTGATAAAATTATCTTTACATGATAACAAAATCACTGTAATTTAACAAGATCACCATAATAATTTAATTACCAAAATTACCATAGTTCATAATTTACTAAAAATGAATATTGCAATTTACAGTATAAACTATAGTAATATACCAAAATGACCAAAATTATTCACCAAAGTTGCCGTAATTCTCCAAAATGACTGTTTTTTTTTTAAAACTAAAATTACAATAAATTACCATAATTAACATAGTCAACCAAAGTCCACTGTAAAATCCCAAGATTACCCTAATTTGTGAAAAATTGCAATAATTTACCAAAATTTCTGTAAATTACCAAAAAATTGTATAATTTACCAAGAATTGTTGTATGTGAGCAAAAACACCATTATTTACTGAAGTTGCCATAAATTTCTCCAAAATTACAAATATTACCGTAAATTACCAAAACTGCAGTATTTATTCAAAATTACTGTAATAAATTGCCAAAAAAAATTACAATTTGCCAAATTGTAATTTACCAAAATTACCATTATTTACCAAGGTTGCCATAAATTTCTCCAAAATTACCAATATTACCATAAATTATCAAATCTGCAGTAATTTACCAATAATTACAGTAATTTACCCAAACTACCCAACATTACAGTTTTTCCCCAGAATCAGAATAATTGACCCAAGACAAGGGAATTCTACTCAAAATTACAGTAATTTACCCAAAATTACATTACCTTATCAAAATTGCTGTAAATTTCAAAATTCCTGTAATTTACCAAAAATTGCAGTAAATAATCAGAATAATAACTAATCGACCAAAAATTACTGCGAATGTACCAAAGTTTACAGTTGTTTCTAAAGCTGTCATAATTTATCAAAAAAACACAGTAAGTAAATTGACAAAAAAATTTACAATTTACCAAATTGTAATTTACCCAAAATACCCAAACATACAGTTTTTTCCCCTAGATTAAAATAAAATTTACCCAAAACAACGGAATTCTACTCAAAATTACAGTAATTTACCCAAAATTACGTTACTCAATCAAAATTGCCATAAATTTCAAAATTCCTGTAATTTACCAAAAATTGCAGTGAATAATCAAAATAACTAATTGACCAAAAATTACTGTAATTTATCAAAGTTTACAGTTATTTCTGAAGCTGTCATAATTTATCAAAAAAACGCAGCAATTTTCCAAAATTACTGTAAATTACTAAAAATATGGTAGTTTACCAAAAATTGCGGTGAAAGATCAAAATAACTGTATTGACCAAAAATTACTGTAATTTTCCAAAAATAGGAGTGATTTTCCAAAATTACAGCAATTTACCCAAAATTACAGTTATTTACCCAAAATTGCGTTACCCCATCAAAATTGCTGTAAATTTTAAAATTCCGTAATTTACCAAAAATTGCGGTGAATAATCAAACTAACTGTAATTGACCAAAAATTACTGTAATTGACCAAGAATTACTGTAATTGACCAATAATTACTGTAATTTTCTAAAAATAGGAGTGATTTTCCAAAATTACTGTAAATTAATCAAACATGCTTTAGTTTACCCGGAATTACAGTAATTTTCCCGAAAAATATTACAGTTCCTTATCATAATTAACACAATTTATCAGAATCTCCATAAATTTCCAAATTCCAGTAATTTACCAAAATTGACAATAATGTCCAGAAATGTCATAATTTACCAAAAGGCAGTAATTTTTCAAAATTACTAAAAAATTCTGTTATTTACTCAAAATTACAGCAATTTATCCGAAATAAAATTCCATAATTTACCCTAAAATTCCATAATTTACCCAAAATTACCGTAATTTACCCTAAAAATTACCGTAATTTAACAAAAAAAAACGTTCTGTAATTTATCCAAAAAAAAACTTACCATAATTTAACCAAATAAAAATTACCGTAAGTTGACCAAAAAAAAAATTACCGTAATTTAACCAAAAAAAATACCGTAATTCAACCAAAATTACCATAATTTACCCAAAATTACCGTAATTTACCCAAAATTACCGTAATTTACCCAAAATTACCGTAATTTACCCAAAATTACCGTAATTTACCCCAAATTACCGTAATTCACCAAAAATTACCATACTTTACCCAGAATTACAGTAATTTACATGATTTTTTAAAATTAATAAAAATTTTGAAATTTATATAATTTATCAAAAATTGCAGTGATTTACCAAACTTACTGTAAATTACCTGAAATTATCGTAATTTACCAAAATTGACAATAATGTCCAGAAATGTCATAATTTACCAAAAAGCAGTAATTTTTCAAAATTACTAAAAAATTCTGTAATTCACTCAAAATTACAGCAATTTATCCAAAATTAAATTACCATAATTTACCCAAAATTACCGTAATTTACCCCAAAATTACCGTAATTTACCCAAAATTACCGTAATTTACCCAAAATTACTGTAACTTATCCTAAATAATGTAATTTACCCAAAATTGCCGTAATTTAACAAAAAAAAAACGTTCTGTAATTTAACCAAAAAAAACTTACTGTAATTTAACCAAAATTACCGTAATTTATCCAAAATTACCGTAATTTACCCAAAATTACTGTAATTTAACCAAAATTACCGTAATTTACCTAAAATTACCGTAATTTACCCAGAATTACCGTAATTTACATGATTTTTTAAAATTGTTGAAAATTTTGAAGTTTCTATAATTTATCATAAATTGCAGTGATCCACCAAAATTACTGTAAATTACCCGAAATTACCGTAATTTACCAAAATTATTATGCATTATACAAAATTATTGTAAACTGTTATCAATTATTACAATTTATCAAATAAGTATTACCCCAAAATAACTAAAAATGTCTGTAATTCAATAAACATTACCGTAATTTACCAAATCTTACTGTAATTTACCATAAAAAAACCAGTAATTTACTGAAAATGACTCGTATTTTACTTAAAGTTAACGGTAATTCGCCAAAAATTGCCAGGAATTTAGGTATTTAATTTAAATCTGGTAAATTTTAAATTTTTTCCCCAAGTTTTGATCTTTTATACCATAAGGTCGAACCATGGAAGCAAAATTTCTTTTTGATGTTCCCAATTTAAATTAATTTTTCAATAATTTTCAATTGGAAAATAAGTATACTTTTTCAAAGTGAAATTCAAAATGAACCTATTTGGTAATAGGGAACAACAAAATTCTAAAACATCTTCCCATCGAGTACAAATATCAGTGTTGAGAAGAGGCGGGATAAATGTTGGTATTTAATGGAGACCTCTTCTTGTTATAATTTTAACAAACCAAATTTCGAAATCTTATTTCAACATCTGTGCAGGTGGGTACAAGAGCTTTCAGTTATGATCAAAATTTGAAAATTGGGTCCCACGATTTTGATCAGTTCGTGGTTTCCTTCTCACATTCGGATAGAAGGAAAATTGCTATAAGTGGACATCCAAGGGCCCTTTGAGACAAATGAGATGGTTTTTTTCAGCAACCACAGTTTTTTATCACAATGCCCAACTTTAGAGTCTGATTGCTCTGTACTGCTGAAACTTGAAGAAAATATGTTTGCCATGTTTTAAATGTAATTGAGAGTAGTTTTGAAAACATTTTTTCCAAGTTGATTTTTGAAATCATGCCAAATTTCGTCGTTGTAAATTAAAACTTTGAAAAAAATCTATGTATGAGTGGAAATTTTAAAGATATTTACAGATTACACTCATTAAGTTTTCGTTATTGGATTTACAAAATCATGAGGGTTGAGAGGGAGGCGAGCAAAGCTGCACATTGCACAAGTATTGTGTGACATATCACTTCATACAATTTTTATTCGTTTTTGGAAAAGGAAGTCGATATTCAAACTCGCTTGAGAACCACTTCAACTTTTCGTTTCGGATTTGAAAAAATTATGTCAAAGTGGCCCAAAAATTGATGAAAAAATACAATTTTTTCTCTTCAAGAATCTCATCATAATATGAATGACCAATTGTCTATTCAATAAAGTCTCAGAATTCAATGAAATAAAATAAAAAGTATAAGGTAAAAAGTGCACTGTATTTATTTTCATATCAAGTACAAGAAGTACATAAAGTAATTTTTGCAGAACAAATATTGTAGGTTGTAGGTATTCATTTACAGTAGCTTACTCGTACATTTACAAGCATCCACATCTTTCACCACCAATGGGGAACGGGAAAGGTTGAGGCAAAGGAAGAACTACCGGAGGTGGACGGATTATTGGTCTGGGAGCAATATGCGATTTTTGATTGGGCGGCAGAAGAGCCAAGATGATATTCGGGATGGTCACCGATTGTCTTTGAGGTTCCCGGACTCGAATGGGCACTGGTTGAGGTACTGGTAAGAATGAAATAGGAGGCGAAATGGGACCGCAGCCGCCACCGAATCCACCAACAAATTCTCGGCCAAATCCACCGCCGACGAATTCTCGGCCAAATCCACCTTCGAAGCCTTCACAGCCGCATCCACCACCAGGGGATGGTTTAGCCGAAGCTAAGTTCAATGTCTGTAAAACCAATATAGAAATGTGTAATATTAAGTACATATTTCTTTAGAACACCGGTATTAATTTTGACTATGAAAATATAATGTATTAAAATATGTATATTTTGTTCTTGTTCTTACCTGTAGGCAGAAAACGGTGGCGAAGACGAAAGCAATATTCATTTTGAAAGCCATTGTTATTAGGTAGGTACGTTAGAAGAGGTTTTCTTAGAATTGAAAACGGTTCAACAAGTAACAATATTCAACTAATAGTAGTGAAACTGGAAGACCGAGAGAACTGAATGATTTTTTCCACTCTGCGGAGCCTATTTATATGAAAAAAACCGACCAATTGTATCTTTAATACGTGATGTTTCGGGTGATTGAACTACCCTATCGGAGACTATACGTCAATATTATTTTTTTTCTTTATCAAGGTATACTGCTTGAAGATATACACGGAATTGATTCGATTAATTTGGATTTCAAGTCGAGTACATGTAACTATAATTATTACCTATGGACTGAAGAACATTTTTCGATTTTTGGCGAATTTTTGAAAATCAAATTTAGGCCAAAAATGAGGAAAAAAACAAAATTTTACCAAATGGACGAAGAAAGCTGTAATGTGAGATGAGCTCTATTTTCAGTCTGCCAAATCAATCGAAAACGATTTCAAACCATTTTGAGCATCTTCTGGAGCCTCCAGCAGGGTTTTGAAACTTTGAATAATTACCACAAAATTTCATCAAATCGACTGCTGGTGGGTTCAAGTCATTTTGTAGCTTCCAGCGGCTTTTTGAAAGTTCTTGGAGCCTCCAGTAGATTTTTGAAAATTGAAATTACCACAAAATTTCACCAAATGTAGCCAAGTATGCACTTTTGGGCAGTTACAACTGAATCAAAAAATCACTCAAAATTAAAAATAAATTTCCAGTCAAAATTTTAAATGCTTTGTGAATTTCAAGAAGAATTGTTGAAAATCAAAATTGAAAAAAAAAGATCAAAAATTTACCAAACTGACCTAGGAGGTTGAAAAATGGTATAAATCCTATTTTCGACACCCCAAATCGATTGGAAACAGTTTAGAACCACTTTGAGCAGTTCTGAAGCCTTCAGTAGATTTTTGAGAGTTGAAATTTTCACAAAATTTTATTCCAATAAGTTGAAGAGTTCAAATTTACTTTATACTGTATTTTCAACATGCTGACGAATCGATTTGAGGTGGTTTCCAGTTGTTCTGCAGTATCCAGTCATATTATGGAAATTCCAAGTTTTAAAAAAGTATGGTAACAAAAATCGTCCAAATTGGTAAGTAACAAGCACTAATCACATTGATACGTGCACAGTTAATTTGAACGACTTTTAAGACACATTTTTTAAAAATCTGGAATTTCCAAAAATTCTCCGGAGACTCCAAAACAACTCAAAATCACCTCCAATGGAATCAAAACGTTGAAATCAGGAGAATAATGTAAATGTTAGCTGTTATTCAACTTCATTGGGTAACATTTTGTAGAAATTCCAACATTCAAATATCTGCTGGAGGCTCCAGAGCTGCTCAAAATCGTTCGAAATCGTTTGTAAACGATTCCACTGGTCAAAAATAAGATACATACCAAATTTAGGCTTTCTAAATCAATTTGGTAACATTTTGATTTTTTCCTATTTTCGACCCAAATTTTTTGATTTCCAAAATTTCATCAAAAATCAAAAACGTTGCTTTAACAACTTAAAATTTTAGCAAGTGATGCAGCTTTTCAAGTAAAATTGGTAGAAATTTTGTTTTTTCGCCATTTTTGGTTCAAATTTGATTTTTAAAAATTTACTAAAAATTTAAAACGTTGTTTGAACATCTTAAAATTTTAACAAGTGATGCAGCTTTCTTATAGTAAAATAGGTAAAATTTTGATTTTTTACCATTTTTGACCCAAATTTGATTTTTAAAAATTCATTAGAAATCAAAAAATTCAATTAAACACCTAAACTTTTAGCAGGTGCTGCTGCTTCCCAAGTCAAATTGGTAAAATTTTAATAAGCAGGTATTTTCCCATTTTTGGCCCAAATTTTTTGATTTTCAAAAATTTATCAAAAATCCAAAAATTTAGTTTAACAACCGAAATTTTAGAGGGTGATGCTCCCTTCTATGTGAAATTGATAAAATTTTGGTTTTTTTCCATTTTGGGCCCAAATTTAAAGTTCAAAAATTTATCAAAAATCAAAAAATTTACTCCAACTTCTGAAATTTTAGAAGGTGAAGCAGCATTTCGAGTCAATTTGGTGAAATTTAGATTTTTTCACTATTTTGACCCAAATTTGATTTTCAAAAATTCATCAAAAATCAAAAAATGTAATCAAAACCAGAAATATTAGCAGGTCACGCAGCTTTCCAAGCCAATTAGGTAAAAATTTCAATTTTTCCCATTTTTGACCAAAACTTGATCAAAAAATTCACTCCAACGTCAGAAATTCTGGCAGATGAAGCGCAGCATTCCAAGTCAATTTGGTGGAATTTAGATTTTTTCTCAATTTTGACCCAAAGATTTTCAAAAATTCATCAAAATTCAAAAAATTCACTCCAACGTCTGGAGTTTTAGCAGGTGATGCTCCCTTCTATGTCAAGTTGATAAAATTTTGATTTTTACTATTTTTGACCAAAACTTGATTTTCAAAAATTTATCAAAAATCAAAAAATTCACTCAAATACCTAAAATTTTAGCAGGTGCTGCTGCTTCCTAAGTCAAATTGGTAAAATTTTGATAGGTAGGTACTTTCCTATTTTTGACTCAAATTTTTTGATCTTCAAAAATTCATCAAAAATCAAAAAAATTTAATTAAACAACCGAAATTTTAGCGGGTGATGCTCCCTTCAATGTCAAATTGAAAAAATGTTGATTTTTTTCCATTTTGGGCCCAAATTTAATTTTCAAAAATCAAAAAATTCACTCCAACGCCAGAAATTTTAGCAGATGAAGGAACGTATAAAGTCAATTTGGTGGAATTTAGATTTTTTTCCTATTTTGACCCAAATTTGATTTTCAAAAATTCATCAAAAATCAAAAAGTTCACTCCAACGTCTGAAATTTTATCAGGTGATGCTCCCTTCTATGTCAAATCGATAAGATTTTGATTTTTTTCCCCATTTTGAGCCAAAATTTGATTTTCAAAAATTTATCAAAAATCAAAAAATTCACTCCAACGTCTGAAATTTTAGCAGTTGGAGGAGCATTCCAAGTCAATTTGATGGAATTTGGAATTTTTTTTACCATTTTGACCAAAATTTGATTTTCAAAAATTCATCAAAAATAAAAAAATTTAATCAAACCCTGAAATATTAGCAAGTCAAGCAGTTTTCCAAGTAAATTTGGTAAAATTTTTGATTTTTTCCCATTTTTGACCAAAACTTGATTTTTAAGAATTTATCAAAAATCAAAAAGTTCACTCCAACGCCAGAAATTCTAGCAGATGAAGTAGCATTCCTAGTCAATTTGGTGGAATTTGGATTTTTTTCCCTATTTTGACCCAAGTTTGATTTTCAAAAATTCATCAAAATCAAAAAATTTAGTTCAACGACCGAAATTTTAGCGAGTGATGTTCCCTTCTATGTCAAATTGATAAAATTTTGATTTTTTTTCTATTTTGAACCCAACTTTAATTTTTAAAAATGTATCAAAAATAAAAAAAATCACTCCAACGTCTGAAATTTCAGCAGGTGAAGGAGCATTCCAAGTCATTTTGATGGAATTTGGAATTTTTTTCCTATTTTGGCCCAAATTTGATTTTCAAAAATTCATCAAAAATCAAAAAATTCACTCCAACGTCTGAAATTTTAGCAGGTGATGCTCCCTTCTATGACAAATTGATAAAATTTTGATTTTTTTTTTTCATTTTGAGCCCAAATTTAATTTTTAAAAATTTATCAAAAATCAAAAAAATCCTTATTCACTTCAATCACACTGAATTTCAGCAGATGATGCAGCTTTTCAAGTCAATTTGGCGAAACTGAGATTCCCCCCCCCCAATTTTTAACCCACAATTTGAAAGTCAAATTGGTGAAATTTTGATTTTTCCCATTTCTGACCCATAATTTGATTTTCAAAAATTCATCAAAAATTCAAAAATTCGGTATTCACTTCAAACACCTAGAATTTCACATGGTGCAGCTTTCCAAGTCAATTTGGTAAAGTTTTGATTTTTCCCATTTTTGACCCAAATTTGATTCTCAAAAATTCACCAAAAATCAAAAATTTCACTTTAAAACCTCAAAATTTTAGCACAAGATGCAGTTTTTTGAGTCAAATTGGTAAAATTTTGATATTTTCCTATTTTTGGCCCAAATTTGATTTTCAAAAATTCATCAAAAATAATAAAATTCAATCAACACCTAAAATTTCAGCAGGTCATGCAGCTTTCAAAGTCGAATTGGTAAAATTTTGATATTTTCCCATTTTTGGCTCAAATTTTGATTTTCAAAAATTCACCAAAAATCAAAAAAATTACTTCAACACCTAAAATATTAGCAGGTCATACAGCTTTCTATGTAAATATGGTAAAAATGTTGATTTTTACTATTTTTGACCAAAACTTGATTTTCAAAAATTCATCAAAAATCAAAAAAAATCCGTATTCATTTCAATCACACTGAATTTTAGCAGAAATTGAGATTTTCCCCCCATTTTGAAAATCAAGTTGGTGAAAATTTCGATTTTTCCCCTTTTCAGCCCACAATTTAATTTTCAAAAATTCATCAAAAATTCAAAAATTTGATAAATTCACTTCAGTTACCTGGAATTTTAGCAGATGATGCTGCTTTCCAAGTCACTTTGGTAAAATTTGGATTTCTTCCCATTTTTGGCACAAATTTGAAAGTCAGAGTGGTAAAATTTCAATTTTTTCCATTCTTGACCCAAATTTCAAATTTGATTTTCAAAAATTCATCAAAAATCAAAAAATTTAATCAACACCTGAATTAGCAGATGATGCAGCTTTCCAAATCAATTTGGTAAAAATTTTTATTTTTCCCATTTTTGACCAAAACTTGATTTTCAAAAATTTATCAAAAATCGAAAAATTCACTCCAACGCCAGAAATTTAGCAGATGAAGCAGCATTCCAAGGCAATTTGGTGGAATTTAGATTTTTTCCCCCCATTTTTGGCCCACAATTTGAAAGTCAAATTGGTGAAATTTTGATTTTTCTCACTTTTGACCCATAATTTAATTTTCAAAAATTCATCAAAAATTCAAAAATTCGGAATTCACTTCAATCACCTGGAATTTCCGCACATGATGCAGCTTTCCAAGTCAATTTGGTGAAATTTAAATTTCTTCCCCATTTTTGACCCAAATTTGAAAGTCAAAGTGGTAAAATTTTAATTTTTTCCATTTTTGACCCAAATTTGATTTTTAAAAATTCACCAAAAATCAAAAATTTAACTTTGAAACCTCAAAATTTTAGCAGAAGATGTCATTTTTTGAGTCAAATTGGTAAAATTTTGATATTTTCCCATTTTTGACTCAAATTTTGATTTTTAAAAATTCACCAACAATCAAAAAAAAAAAAACTTTAACACCTGAAATTTTAGCAGGTGATGCAGCTTTTCCAAGGTAATTTAGTTCATTCAGAAAATTTCCCCTTCCAGCACCCGCCCACCCCCTCCACACTGGCTTTTCTTGTATAATTAAGGTACACGAAGTCAAAAAATAAACATAAAAGAAATTAGAGGCGGTGAACATTTTTTTTTGAATTTGAAATGAATTTTTTGATTTTTGATGAATTTATAAAAACCATATTTGAGTTAAAAAATGCAAAATAATTAAAATTTTACCAATTTGACTTTAAAAATTTGAGCCAAAAATGGGAAAATATCTGAATTTTTTTATTTTTTTTTTATAACCGGGAGGGAAGAATTTTGGCACATTTTTTTCATAGACTAGATCGAGAATTTTTCTCGAAATACATAAATAAACTTTCGGACCAAAAGCTGATCAAACTCAATACAATTATACCCACACCAGCTCAAACCCCTTCAATATAAATTCCGAATTCCGATATAACCTTTAAATACAAATGAAAACAATTCTACTGAAAAAAAACTCAATTTTCAAAACTGCAGCATTCAACAAAATCCCAAACTCCCTCTCTGCTTGACAAAAAAAAATCCACCAGGCAAAGCATACGGTACAGTAGCACTCCCCAAACCTCCGACTACACATATGTATATAATTTCGCGAATAAAAAAACACACACGCGTGATCCATTCCACATCACTCAACCCTTTCGCTAGCGCACGCTGTCAGATCAGCAATTACTCGAGGAAAGATTGCCATGGTCGATCACACCAGCAACGCGAACGTTTCATTTGCATTAAAAAAGGTACGTACTACGTACGAGAAGGAGACCGTTCTGCGAGGTAGAGTCCGAACCACCCCTCAATGCAGGTGTTTTTTTCCAACCAACGCGCGTTTTCATTTTTCTAAATTAGTTTCCTTTCAAATCAACCGACCGGTATAATGCTTTGTTCTTAAATAACAATATTCCAGTGTCCAGCTTTATGGTCCAGTGAATTTAATCATATTGGGAAAAAAAGGGGTGCTCTCGTCTCGAGTTCGAGTCTCTCTCTAAAGATGAAATGAAATTTATTAGAAAAATACGAGACGAAAATTTATTCGTAAAAAAAAGCAGAAGAAAAATAATACAAAAAAATATAGAAGAAAAAGAAACAAATCAACAAGAGAGAAGAATAATAAATTATTGAGATGCTGCCGGTTGCATCATTTTCAATGTGTAATTGACTAAGTGAAGATCTTCCATGAGGGTGTTTAAACGTTGATTGTGTCTGATTGTATAGGCTATTAACCCGTCTAGATTTTTATCAGGTATTTTGAGTTTTTTCTCCGCTATATCTTCGAGCATGAGAGAAATGACGAGCTGAAAATACGAACATAGTTCAAATTACTGTTCAGCAATAATAGGAGATTTAGGATAGCAAATCTGGTCGAAACGTGAGAGGATAAGTTAACGTAAACGAGTAATGTTCACGTTTGCGTACCTGAGCGATAAAACAATGTTTACTGTTAGTATTCCAAGTAACCGCGTAATTCAGCAGCGTTTCTTTATGATCATCTCGAAGCTGATCGATTAAATTCTTCAACGCGTCCGTTTTACCGGAAGATAAACCTGTTTGAAAAATTCCACATATTAGTCCATACATTTCTCTCTCGAAAGCGAAATTGATAAAAAATTAGATGAAGGGATCGCGTACTGTCTAAAATCTTGAAAGCTTGCTTAGGTCGGTCCAATTTAATGGCTAATTGCAACGCCGGAAGAAGTTCGTTGGCTTTGATTAGATTAGCTAACTGTTGTTCTTGTTCGAGTTTTTCTTGACTTTGTTGTAAATTCTCCAAACGACTTTCTTCGGTTTGATCGTGCCAAAATACTATTCTAGAATCGGCTCCTCCGGTCAAGATTTTCGATTCGTCTTTGCTAACTACAGAAAGAAAATGGGTACTTTAGGTAAGTATCGATCTAGGAGAAATAATTTTCACACAATGGTGAGCATATTTACTGGCTATGGCCCAAACTCGGGCAGCGTGGTGGTCTAAGGTGGTCAAACATTCTCCACTTTTTATCAGCCATACTTTCAGAAGTCCGTCACTACCGCTGCTGATGATTTGGATACCGTTATTGAGGAAATCGCAGTTCAAAATGGCGCAATCTTGACCCTCCAAAGTCTATAGGAAGAGAATACCGGGTTAATTTTCAATTTTTAAGATAATTTGTAAAATTATCGAATAATTACGCGGTTAAATTTCAATTGTATGATTTTTATTAGCGTTTATACTTACCTGAGATAGCATATTAACAATAAAGCTAGGATTATTTTGGGGAAATTACCAAAAACCAGGAAAATTCCACTGTTTACGACTTCATTGCTATAGATTTGACGTAAAAAACCTACACTTGACGCAAATGCTATTGTTATTTCGTAAATGTCGAGCACAGACTCGGCTCAGCTGTCATCTACCTACTCGCCGAATTTCAGGCTTCAATAAACAATATTGTGCCACTCGATTCATTAAAAAAATTCCATCGCCCGAAATCCTTATTCCCAAAAACCAACTTCTAATAATCTCTTTACTGGATTTTTTTAAGCAACACTCTTGGCGAAGACTGAAATCCCAGGGATCTACATGTGAGAGCCTTCCCAGGGCCATTCTGTATCAACTCGACCAAAAATAATGAAATTTTCGAAGTCACGTCTTTCGAATTCACTCAAAACTTGAAAACTCTCAGTTTGGAAGTAGTCGAATCGAAAAAATATCATTATATTCGTGTTCAGCGCCGTAAAAGACGTACAATTTGATATGTTGCACGACGTGAGGTCTTTTTTGGAGCGTTAACCCGAATTGAGGGGGCAGGAGGGGCCTTAAAAGGGGTCAGATCAAAAAACTGAGGCCATATTCTTATTCAGCGCCTTCGAAAACATACTACTCGATATGTCGCACGACCATATCAGAATTTTTAGGTTTTGGCCCCTAAAAGGGGGCCTGGGGCCTCAAAATGGGGGAAAATTTTTGAAAATCGTAAAAATCGTGTGATATATTGAATAGTATGTTTTCGAGGACGCTGAATACGAATATGACCTTATTTTCACGATCTGACCCCATCCAAGCTCTACAGCACACATTTATTGGCGCCAAAATGTGAAAATATTCACGGAAGTCGTGTGAAATATAAAAAAGCAATAAGCATATTTTTGAAGGTGCTGAATACAAATATACTCTCGGTTTTTCGATTCGAGTGACCATAATGCCTTTGATGGAGCTCTCTAACAAAAATTCAGGGATTGGGAATAATTGAAACACAAAAATGAGTTCATATTCGTATTCAGCACATTAAAAAACATACAATTTGACATACTGCATGACTTGAGACATTCTTTTGGAGCGTTAGCCCGAATTGAGGGGGGCACGGGGGGTCTTAAAAGGGGCCAAATCGAAAAACCAATGCCATATTCGCATTCAGCGCCTTCGAAAACATACTATTTGATATGTCGCACGACCATATCAAAATTTCCAGGTTTTGGCCCAAAAAAAAGGGGCCTAAGGCCTCAAAATTAGGGGAAAATTTTTGAAAATTGTAAAAATCGTGTGATGTATCGAATAGTATGTTTTCGAGGACGCTAAATACGAATATGACCTTATTTTTTCGATCTGACCTCTTCCAAGTCCTACAGAGCTCCTTTACTGGTGCCAAAATGTGAGAATATTCACATGAAGTCGTGTAAAATATCTAAAAGCATATTTCTGAGGGTTCTGAATACAAATATACTTTTAGTTGTTCAATTCGAGTGACCCTAATACTTTCATTTGGAGCGCTGTAAGTCTAAAACAGAAATTCCAGAATTGGGAATGATCGAATCACAAAAATAAGTTCATATTCGAATTCGGAGCATTAAAAAACATACAATTTGACATTCTGCACGACTTGAGGCATGTTTTTGGAGCGTTAATTCGAATTGAGGGGGGACGAGGGGCATTAAAAGGGGCCAGATCAAAAAACTAAGGCCATATTCGTATTCAGCGCCTTTGAAAACATACTATTCGATATGTCGGACGACTACATCAGAATTTCTAAGTTTTGCCCCCCAAAAAGGGGGTCACGGCCTCAAAAAGGGGGGTAAATTTTGAAAAATGGTAAAAGTCGTGTGATATACCGAATAGTATGTTTTCGAAGACGCTGAATACGAATATGCCCTTATTTTTTCGATCTGACCTCTTGCAAGCTCTACAGAGCTCCTTTATTGGCACAATAATGTGAAAATACAGACAAAAGTCGTGTGAAATATCAAAAAGGATATTCTTGAGGGTGCTGAATATAAATATACCCTTGGGTTTTCGATTTGAGTGACCCTAATATCTTCATTTGGAGCCCTATAAGTCTATAACAGGAATTTTAGGATTGGAAACGATCAAATCACAAAAATGAGTTCATATACAAGATCAGCGCATTAAAAAACATACAATTAGACATGCTGCACGACTTTAGTCTTTTTTTTTGGAGCGTTAACCCGAATTGAGGGAGCACGAGGGGCTCTAAAAAGGGTCGGATCAAAAAACCAAGACCATATTCGTATTCAGCGCCTTTGAAAACATACCATTCCATATGTCGCACGACTACATCAGAATTTTTAGGTTTTGCCCCCAAAAAAGGGGGCCAGAGCCTCAAAATGGGGGTAAAATTCTGAAAAATGGCCAAAATCGTGTCATATATCGAATAATATGTTTTCGAGGACGCTGAATACGAATATGAGCTTATTTTTTCGATCTGACTTCTTGCAAGCCTTACAGAGCTCTTTTATTGGCGCCAAAATGTGAAAATATTCACAAAAGTCGTGTGAAATATCAAAAAGGATATTTTTTATGGTGCTGAATATAAATATACTGTTGATTTTTTCGATTCGAGTGACCATAATGTCTTTATTAGAGCCTTTTAACAAAAATTTAGGGATTGGGAATAATTGAATCACAAAAATGAGTTCATATTCGGATTCAGCACATTAAAAAACATATAATTTGACATGCTGCACGACTTTAGTCATTTTTCTGGAGCGTTAACCCGGATTGAGGGAGCATGAGGGGCCTTGAAAGGGGCCAGGTCACAAATCTAAGGCCATATTCGTATTCAGCGTCTTTGAAAACATACTATTCGATATGTCGCACGATCATATCAGAATTTCTAGGTTTGGGCCCAAAAAAGGGGTCTAGGGCCTCAAAATGGGGGGAAGGGGGATTTTTGAAAATGGTAAAAGTCGTGTGATATATCAAATAATATGTTTTTGAAGTCGCTGAACACGAATATGGCCTTATTTTAATGATTTGACCTTTCCCACGCCCTCCATGGCCCTCTTTTTCATGGAGTAAAAATCTAAAAATATCAACAAAATCAGAAATTGGATGACTCGAAGTATGGTAATCGAGAAAATAGGATTATATTCGTCTCCAGCGCAATCCAAAATATACAATTTGACTTACTGTATAATTTAAGTAATTTTTTTTGGAGCGTTGAACCGATTGGAGGGGGCATTGGGGGCGTTCAAGAGTTCAGATCAAAAAAATGAGATCATAATCGTAATCAGCACCCTTGAAAACATACTATTTGATATATCGCATGACGTTATCAAAATTTTCAAGTTTTGACCCCAAAAAAGGCCTTGAAAACCCTTAAATGGGGGTCAAATATGAAAAAAAAACTTCGTATCATGCGATATATCGAATAGTATGTTTTCGAGGACGCTAAATACGAATATGGCCTTATTTTGATGATTTGAACCTCCCAACACGCTCCTGGCCCTTTTTCTTGTGGTCAAAATGCAGACCAAGCCATGCAAATATGTTGAATAATCAACTTTTGAAGATCCTACACACGAATATGGACCCATTTTCTCACTCTGACCCCTTCACTCCCTCTAGGTCGCTCTTTATAGGTGAAAAAATGTGAAAGTATCGACTTATAGTCATTCAATATGTCGGATTGAATATTTTTGAACGTGCTGAAGACAAATATGATTTAATTTTTTTGATCCGGTCCCTTTCAAGTCGAAAGTTTTTATTCAGGAACATCCACTGGAGGCATTAGAATTACGATGAGAAGTGAATCAAAAAACTAAGAACATGTCAATTGTTTTCAGGAATATCAACATCGGGGGGGGGGGTTCTAATTTATGCTTGTAAAAAAAAAACAGTCTGAAAATTTCAGTTCACCAATTGAAAGTCAAGTGGTGCTGGAAGCCTCCAAAAGTTGTAAAAAAAAACAACAAAAAATCCTAATAAATGATGAAAAATTTTTTGTAAAAATTTGAAATTTATACATCCAAATCTTTTTAAATCCTCTCATTTTTGAAAAAAGAACACTCCAATCTCTCAAATCAAAATTGGCCTCTCAGTGGAAAATCCTCCAAAACTAAAAAAAAAAGTCAAAATAAAGTCAGTGAATTTTTTTTGAATTTTGCTTCCTTGCCTCAGAATTCTTCTTGATAGGCAACAATCATTTCCTTTAAAATCCTTCTCCGATCTCTTGAGAGATTTTGCTCATTGCACAATCCCTCCCTCCCCCCCCCCAGTCGAAAAAATGAAAAAAATCTTGTTCAGAGCAAAAAATTATTTTTAATGAAATGTTGAAAATTTTTCAAAAAATTTCGGGTGTTATTTTTTTAAAAATCTGGCAGAAATTAGTTCTTTTTTTGATTTTTTTCGATTTTGAGGCCTTTGCACAAGGGAGCTTTCTCTAGGAAAGTAGCTCATTTGGAAGAAAACTGACGCAGGAACTGAGAATTTTTTGGAGAAATATCTTTGGCCGGTCTACCATTAATTTTTTTTTCAGAGGGCTGTTCTGTACAAAGGGACTAATAGCAAAATTCGATAGAATCAAAACTTAGAATACATTTCGAGGCAAAATTTACCTTCAAGCAGCTGAAATCGGAGATAGCCCAAAGTCTCAACGTAGCATCGGCCGACGAAGTCAATAATACTTGATCAACGGGAGAAAATTTAGCACACCAGACACCTCTTCGGTGACCTCGTAATATTCCAACGATGGATAAATCTTTGGCGGACCAGATCTGTAAAATGATACAATTTCAGTAACGATTGATTCATTCAACACAATATCAAAAATACATAATCCAATTTCATTCTTCTCACTTTAGCTGTCTTATCTTGAGAAGCAGTAGCAATGAGGGCATCGTTGGGAGAAATACAAACGCTATTGATGGCTTTCTCGTGAGCAATTTCAGTTTTCGATACGTTCAGAGTAAGACACGTTTCTGAAATCAAAATCAAACCGATTCAATCTTCTACATATTCGAGTACCTAACTTTTGATCATTAAATCAGGCACAAAAAAAAATCGTACTGTATTTTAAATTCGGTAACTTCCACAGCTTCAAAGTGTTATCTTCACTGCCACTGACGACGAAAGGACTCAGCGACGAATTAAACGAGATAGCTACAGCACCTACGGAAGCTGTATGACGAGATCCGACAGCGACACAGTTCAATATATCGTCTTTCATCATCCAGACTCGAATAGCGTTATCCTATAAGAGTAATAAATGAAAATAACAATTCAAATGGACCAATTTAGGGAGGAAAAGTTATTGAAAAATATAAAAACGTACTTTAGAACCGGATACTAGTAAGTTAGGGAAGCCACGAGACGTAGCCAAAGAAACGACTAAATCTGTATGGCCTTTCAATAGGGAACAATTCATATTCTGATTATAAACGTGAATATCACAACTGTTGGCTGCTACAGCGAAGTAATTATCGTGATCGCCGAAGAAAGCGATGTCTAGAATTTCATCCAAATATCCAGTCATCTGAAAAAAAAAAATCTGTCATGAAATTTGCAATACGATTATACAATAAGAATAAATTCGAGTAACTTACTTGTTTACATTGGGGGAATTTTTCACTTATTATATACGAGGTAATATTATGATTAGAATTCACTTTATATAAGCATCGTAGTTCGCTATCATAAAGTAAATGATCGATCGAAGGATTATTTTTCTCAGAATCACCCTCGAAACTGGAATATAATTCGGTTCCTTTTTCTACGTCGAAAATTCGTAATTTTCCTAACAAAATAAAACTCGTTATGAACTGAATTCATCGACAGGTTGATCTTGAGAACGTTAAAATTACCAGTATCGCCTCCTACGGCCAAAAATGTGCCAATAATTGGTTTCTCGTATCCGGGTAATTCGATACAGTTTGGTAACAAGACTGCAGCTTCGATGCTTTCGTAGACTGGAATAGTTCGTATCTTTTTTTCTTCTTTTAAATCCCAATATATTACAGCTTTATCTCGACCACAGCTGAAAAAATAATTCGAGAATGAAAACATAATCGTTCGAGAGCAATCTAAAATCCAGATCGGGATCGAAGATCGATTACCTGATCAGATGAGAATTATCATCGTCGAACAAGATGCTCGTAACGGGGCTAAAATGACCTTTTAAATGGTATTTCTGAGTTTGCTTGGAATTACTTTGCAGCAGCCAACCACGTATCGAAGATTCATCACTGGATACGAAAATGTACTGTTTATCTTTGATTTGACGAAATACTATCACGCTGCGGATATCAAAACATAATGAATAAACAGCTAATTCGAAGAGATCGGTTCGGAATGGTTCGATTAGAGGTACCTGATTACTCCTCGTAAGCTTCCTGCCAATCTGTAAGAGCAAGAATGGCCTTCTATGTTCCATACTTTAACACAGGAATCCGTACCACCGCTGGCAATAAGGGTGTTATCTTTATTAAAACACAACTGGGCTAATACTCCTTTGTGACCAGATTTCCAGCAAGTGATCATCTGAGACTCTGTGAAAATACAAAACAACGTGAATATCAACGTCAGATCAGTTCTAGAAGTAAATTTATCGTTGGATGGTTTACCTTTCCAATTCCATATACTAATAATACCGCTTTTATGACCGGTGGCGAGTAACGTGTTATCTTCGGATAATGCAAAAGTCAAAATGTAATCGTCTGTGTAATCGCTTTCTTCGAAAGAGTTATAAGTGGTTAAACCATCCGGTATAGTACGACTTATGGATACTTGATCGATATCGACAACTGTAACGTGATTTCTGCACTGACACAGAAGATTTTTACCATCGTTGGTGAGCTGAAAACATACAAAAATCGTGAGCTCGATTCGAAGAATTGGTCATGTGAAGAGATGCCGATGATAACTTACTGCGATGGAGCCTCCGGTATAGAATTCTTTATGGACCGAGACCGGTTTAAAGCTGGAAATGAGCAAAAAATGATATAAAATCGTATTATTCAAACTACAACGATGATAAATAGACTGTACTTACACATCTTTGATTTTTACTTGACGTTCCATCGTGACTGACTGACGGTTTCACTATTTCTATAGCATATTCTACGTTCTTCGCGAGTTTTATTATACTTTTTTAATTTAAAACAAATTGTAAAAATTCGCGGATTTTATTGTTAAAATACACGCGAAAATCCAATTTCCTTATCTTACCCAGGATCGCTGGTCTTTTATTGCCAAAATTTCGGTAGGGTCGAAACGGTGGGAAAATACCGGGTATGATTTACATTCGGACTTGTTAAAATTCAAATTAGATCGAGTATTTTATCGCGAACGAGGAAATTAGCCCATTTTATACGAAATTAACTTCATATTTCGCTATTTTCTTCGTAAATTCACGTTTTTTAGTTTTTTTTACGAACAGCACGTGTTGATTTCATGATTACAGTCAGTGATGCAGCGATACGAGCGAAAAAACTGGAAAAAAAGTCGGTTGGTAAGATTGCGAGATTCTGACGTCACCGGAAATTAAGGATGGATGAATCGATTCGTTACGATTATTTCGATTCAGGGTTGTGCGTGATTCGAATCATTTGTGATTCGAATCACGATTCGAATCATCATTTTCTGGATTCGACTCATGATTCGAATCATTTTCTGGAAAACGATTCGTGATTCGAGATTCGCTCGAATCTTGGCCCATGATTCGTGATTCATGATTCGATTCATATTTTCTGTGATTCGGCAAAACCCTGCTCAAAATTTAATTGAAAAACTGCTTGTTTTTCTTCTTTTTTGGAGAAAATTTCAAGTTTAAAAACAGAATTTCTTAAATTTCACACGAATATTTGTGAAATTTTATTTTAAACTTGAAATTTCCTTCAGAAAAGAAGAAAACAAGCTGAATTTTTGAGAAAAATGCAATAAAGAATGATGAATTGATGATTCGAAAAATGATTCGAGATTTACGAATCACGAATCATTTTGAAAGGAAAGTATTCGAATCATGATTCGAATCACTTTTTTGAAAGCGATTCGTGATTCGAGATTCGCTCGAATCGTGGCCCATGATTCGTGATTCGGGATTCGATTCATATTTTCCGTGATTCGGCACAACCCTGTTTCGATTCTTTTCTGCGTTTTTTTGCGTCTGTGACCCGATGACGTCACGTTTGACGTCATTTTCGCGGTCATCTGTTTCTTATCAGAGTTTTCCAACGTTTTTTGGTGATTTTGGTGTAGTAAAAATTTTTAAAATTAATATTTCTAAGTCTCTAGAACGATTTTGCGAAGGAGTTTTTTTCAAAGAAGTGAGAATGCCTCAAGGTCGACGTAAAGTCCCTTTCAGTGCGAAGCAGAAGAAGCTACAACTGCAAGCTAAACGACATAAGAAACAAGGGCTGTTGGGTAAGTTGATATAAAATGGTATTATTTTACAAATCCTTTGCTAATTTTTCACTCGACTGTTGCAGAACACCAGAGTGATGATTCGGAGCGATCACGAGACCAACCTCGAGTCCAAAAAATCAACCAACAACCGACTACAGCTGCTGGTAAATCGAACAGGTCAGTAAAAGGAACACTCTGAAACACTTGCAAACGAATTGAAATCATAAATGTATTATTTTGTCGTTTTGTAGATACGCTTTGCAATTCTTCAAAGAAACCAATGAAGAAATCCAACAACGTAAGGAGCAAGCTAGACAGGCCATTGTTCCTGTAACCGAAGAAGAACTTGAAATCGATATCGATAATTATTTCCTTCCCGAGTTAGATTTCCCTAAAAGGCCATTATGGGATTACGAGATGACTAAAGAAGAGATCGATTTGCAGGAGAATCGTTACTTTAGGGTATTGATTGTTATTGATGATTTTTATTCATTTATTCGATGAGAATATCATTTCGAGTTTGTTGTGTGTTTTGTAGGAGTATTTGGCCGGAATTGAGAAACAGTTTCCGTTGAAAGACTTGAGTTACTTTGAATTGAATTTGGAAACGTGGAGACAATTATGGAGAGTCATCGAGATGTCCGATATTATATTAATTATAGTCGATATTAGATTTTCTGTACGTATAAAATAATCAATGCTCCATTGAAATAGTTCCATGGTTTTAATAATTTATGTTATTTTTTAGGCCCTTATGTTTCCTCCATCTTTATACAAGTTCGTAGTGGAGGATTTGAAAAAAGAAATGATCCTGGTTCTGAATAAAATCGATTTAGCTCCAGCTGAATTAGTCGTAGCTTGGAAGTATTACTTTTTATCGAAATTTCCATCCATTCATATTCTTACATTCACTTCGGTTCCCGGTTACAATCTTCATGGAAATGTTGAAAGTAAGGTATCTCAATGGGTATATTTTCACCTCGTTTATAAGTTCCTATTTCATGCTGTCTGATTTCAGGTAAAATGAATGCGAAACGAAAAGCTCGTATGAGGATGTCTTTCGAAGGTGCTCAAAAGCTTCAAGAACTGTGCGATAAAATCGTTGGAAGTGAAGGTATAATAAAATTATTTACTCGATTTAGGGTTTTTATCGAATAAATGTAACTGTTTGATGGTATGATTTCAGTCGATTTGAGTTCTTGGAAGAAGAAAATAATCGAAGAGAAAAGTAAAGAATACGATAACGAAGAACTAGAAGTTGAACAGAGCACTGAAGTGGGTGAAATATCGAATATGCTACGACTCGATGACCTGTTTGATGATAAAATTGAATTTTTACGTTTTATAGATCACCTCTATCGATACCAGTTACCATAAACATCAAAAATTTCGCGATGGTGTTCTAACTATCGGATGTATTGGGCAACCGAACGTTGGAAAGTCTTCATTGATGAATGCGATCATCGGAAAAAAGGTGACGTTTATTTTATGCAGGCTTTAAAAACATTATGATTGAAAAATTCTAACATTTGGATGTAATTTTATCTCGATTTAAGGTTGTCAGTGTATCAAAAACTCCAGGCCAT